>NC_092816.1:74079251-74694251 GCF_023375885.2 Dermacentor andersoni | reverse complement strand
TTGAAAGATGTACCCAGTGACGGTGTTTTACCTTGGCCTTAGTGGAAGGTTTGCACGCAAAAAAAAAAAGAAAAAAATCTGAAAGCGAAAATTCTCATCCAGCCGACTGCTGCACGAAGATACAACGGAAACCTACACGAGTTTCTCAGAAAGAAGGCTTCGCAGTTGGAGAAAAATTTGCGAGAGAATCTAATTCCCTTAAAGGTGTGCGAATAGTGATTTTTGAGATCGAATCGTATAGAAATACAATAGTACTAGAAGCGAATCGAATATCGAACTGTTTTTGAATAGCTTTGTGAATAATGAACAATCGTTATCACAATTATTATGGAACGGTGTTCACGTCTGAGTATTCCTAATGTTAGCAGGTCTCTGTCATTACATCATATTACGTTGTTCATTAAAAGCACAGGTTGAGCATTAGAAGCAAACAAGTAGTTTCGCCGCATGCGCAGTGATCTTCAGTCAATGCGAATGATCTCTACACAGCCCGTAAAGTCTGGATACCTATTTGACGTTGCCTGCTCTACAACTCAAGTTTTCATGTGTTATAGCTATACTGTGTCTTCAGGAGTAAAAACCTACCGTATGTTGGCTGCAATTCTAGGTTTAAATGGGCGCAGTTGACGTCTAGAAATATTCGGATAGTATTCGAAAAATATTGGAACTTACCAATAACGATTATTTGATTCGAATATCGAATCGAATAGGGCATTATTCAATCCGTTACTCGAAAGTTTCGAATATCCACGCATGGTCACTGATACATTTGTTCGACTTGAATAAATCACGCTGCAACAGATAGAAGAAAAGAAAAATTAATTGTGCCAAAGCCACGATATGATTATGAGGCACGCCGTAGTGGGGGATTTCGGATTAATTTAGACCACCTGGGGTTCTTACACGTGCACACAATGCACGACACACGGCCGGCTTTGCATTTCGCCCCCGTCGAAATGCGGCTGCCGCGGCCGGGATTCGAACCCGCGCCCTCGGGCTTAACGGATAGAACAAGCGACCCGAGAAACCCAAGAGCGATAGCGCGAGGTTTCTCGACACATGCGCCTGTGAGGGCAGGGTTACCGCTATCTTGAAAACTTTAATTAAATCGCTGGACTGTACGCTTTAAGTTGTCCAAACAGCTTACTATATGCTTTACATCTTTCCTTATTTGTCGTCACCCATCATGCACCTTTTTCTTCCCTCTTTCTTTCCCTCTTCCTCTTTCCCCAACGCAGGGTAGCTGGCTAGAGGAATGTACCTCAGGCCGACCTCGCTGCATTTCGTATCATTAAACTTTTCTCTCGCTCTGAAATAAATCGCGATGGCCATGGCTATGTAGAGTCTTGAGCCATGTATCGAAGGCACTTGGGCTTGATGTGCCGTTTGAACGACACGTTTTCACGCTGATGTGGCTATGCCGGCGCGCTGTATCGTCTTGGATGCGACCACGACGCGCATCTGTGAGGGCGAAGCCGCAAGTGCTGCGGTCTGTGAAGGCCACTGTGAAGGTCTGTCCACAAATGGGGCTCCGGCAAGCAGCTGGGCCGTTTTCGAGGGCGTGCAGGAAGCGGCTCAGGTGATACCGGCGATGGCACAAACGGGACAAAATCATTCCTAGACGGGACGCAAGTGTCTTATGGCACTTGTGGGGACGGGGGACCGCGCGTCAGGCTTTGCGCGTCGTGCGCGCTTTGTGAGCGGCGGAAACCACTGCGCCGCCGGCCACTGTGCTGCCTCCGCCGGCCATCGGGACGTGCGGCACGCCGCCAACAAAATTAAGGAACAACTGGAAAGGAGGAGTGCCGGGAACAAGCGGTTCGTAAACGTCAAGCCAGGTTCTCCAGTCCCTACCGTCAAAGTCGCCAAGCGGACCCGTCTCAGGCGGCAGGATTTCTGGTGTCGCGAGCCACCAAGTCCGTCTGCGTTACGATTCTCGTCTACCGGGTCAGGGATTGCGAGATAAATGGGGAATACGGGTTTGTTGATATGTTTCACTAACTGAAGCAGCGTGTTCGGAAATTCCAGCAGTGTTCATTAATAATGCCGTCATTCTTCCCGCGCGAGAAAACGGGCGGTGGATCAGACAATCAAGGGGGGAGGGGGGAGCGATTGTGCATTCCATGCGCGGTGCAGACGCTCAACAGCATATAGAGCTGATGTGCTTGCAGCCTCAGGGATAACTGATGCGCATCAGTAAAATTGTAGAAGTAACTAACTTAGGTTCACGTTCGTAGTTTTTTTCTGTTTTTAAATGACAAGACCTCAGGCGCTATTTCTTCTACTTTAAGATTATTTAGATAGCGTGACCTTCTGTGACCGACCGGCCCTACTGTGCATGACCTATAGTGTGTGTGTTCTGCTTTGTTCTTTGACCTTTGTTCTGTTGCTCTTTGTTTTCTCTTTCATCCTTTTCTTCCTATTCCATTTCCTTGCTTGTGTCCCTTCCTTTCTGAAAAGTATAGGCAGCCGCCGTGTCCCTTTCTGTGGCACTTGCCAGCCTGCTCGATGCTTTCCCTTTCTTGTCAAGTGTATATATGTTTTCAAACGATGAAAATAATAATAATAATAATAATAATAATAATAATAATAATAATAATAATAATAATAATAATAATAATAATAATAATAATAATAATAGGTTTCGCGGTTTCAGCTGAGCGGCAAGAAAAAGAAGGATAGAAAGAGCAGAGCAACCTGTCCTTCCAATTACTTGCAAATTTTCTTCTATATACAGAAACATGTGAAACATTGGTGTAGACATTACAGCAAAACGTCTGATGTATGATAATGGTTATGCGTCCCTAAGATGAGAATTACGACTAATTTTCTTTGTTGAAATAAGCATGAACAAATTTCTTGCATCCGCAGCTTCACTAAGAACGCACAATCGAGGGTACAAATTATTAGTGCGAATTTTTGGTGGAATTTTGTGGACTCCACAGATATGGCCTCCTTTAACTTTCAGATTCACGCTGCCTAACTACCGAAACAGAATTTAGTCGTTTACATCCATTGTAATTGGAACACGACGAAGCACTTTTCTCAACTTGATGCACATAATGCTGTCAAAAGGAACCAAACGAGAAAACCTAATACATGAACACCGCCAACAAAGTCGCCGACGTCGATGTTCCAAGTCTTGTCTCTTGAAAAATTTGTTCATGTTAATAAATTTTGAGCATAGGCCCAGCCGGAAGCTGCTTACGAAAGCCGCCTGTTTTAAACGTCAATATTCTTATTAGGGGCAAAACGAGAACACGGTAAAAGCGGGAACCAACGTTTCGAAAAGTGGACTTGTATTCCTGAAAAAGACATGCTTATGTCGCCTTGAAAAAGACAAGTACACTTGTCCGAACGATGGCTCCCGCTTTTACCGCGTTCTCGTTTTGATAATCGCATTGAATTTCCATCTCCCGCCTTTCTCGAGTTTTCTCTGAATATACTGCTTAGTATCTTTTGTTATGAAATGTGATTTTCACGTGTAGGGAGACACTAAATAAAGAAGAGAGGCAGGAACGTTAACTAGAACAGAAAAATTGGTTTGCTACCCTACACTATGGATCGGTGGTGGTGAGAAAAATGAAAATAAAGAGAGCAAGGTCATATTATCACAGCCGGTCACGAAAACGCACGATGTCACCGCGCAACATTCACGTGAAGCACAGTGAACACCAATTCAGGTTGTACAAGTACAGTTGTACACTCTTAAAGGCAATGCCACATTCCACATACCCCTCATATGAAAAATCTCACGTGATCACATGAGATAACAAAAAAAAAACACAAACTTACATGATAGGCTCCAAGTTTACTTGGTGGTTATGTCGCATTTGGTTATGTGATTTGTGGGTTAAGTGTTTTAATAGTCAGCGCGGGGATACATCGCACAAGCTGCACGTGACCGAGAAGAAAAATAAATAATGTAGAAAGCTGTATCTCAGCGCTCATAAGCGAGCACGAGTGTGGTTGGGGCTACATCTCAACTCACAGTGTTGAAAGCTTTCTACAGTGAACGACTCGGACCCAATTTGCATCTCGTGCTCGCAACGAGCACTGTTGTGGTACCTTTCACTCAACTTTCGTCATTATATCGCACTAGTGGCGTTTGTTGCGGCTATGGTGGAGTTCTGGGCATAGAATCCACCAAGCCCATCGACTGCGGCATCAAGTTGTAGAAAATTAAGGAAAAAAGGTTTATTTAGCTTAGTTACACGGCTCCAGTGCGGAAGCCAACTCCATGCAGGAGCAAGTTAAACGTCTCAGTCCCCATCAGGACCCTCTGTCGCTCTCGAAAAGTCCCTGCTTTTAGTGCCGTCCTCTTCCATAGGCGAGTCGACTAGGGAATTTGAAGACTGTCCAGCAGCAAATCACCATCGTCGACTCCGTTGCGATACCACGCCCATGTTATCCATAGCCCGCAGTAACTCCGCCTGGAAGAAATTGGTTTGGAACCTGGGGAAGAAAGAAATCATCCGGCGACACCTGGTTCGTTCGTCGTTCCCCATACCATTCTTCGCTCAGTCTTCCAGGTGAAGGGCGGCTGAGGTGTTTACGTAGAACCCTGCAACAGCCGGTTTACACGCTGTCTTGACGGCCGGATAAGTGCCGAGGGATGGGTGGTGATCTGTCTCGTCTAATTAACTGTGCCCATCAATTCGTTGTTGCGGTTCTCTCCCGTTCATCCTTTTCTCCGGTTTCCAGACAATGGTCGGGTGAGCGCCTTTGGTCGTTGTCCACGCCGCGCTGACGTCTTGTTAGGAGGTACGCTGGTTTGACACGTGGCAAATGTTCGGTTCACACCCTGGCTGGCGTTGAGACCTAACACATTCTATTACTTTCTCTATTTTATTTTCAGGGCCCTTATCGATGTTCTTCTAAAAGATCCCGGACAGGGCTTCCCCCCGTGTGGCATATTCGCACACTTAGTTCGTCCTAACCTTCAATGATCACCACACTTACCTTACGTGATCCCGAACAACACGGAGGGGCCGCTTTATGACTACGCCTGATTCGTCGCGCGCATACAGCCAGGCGGAGATTGCAGGGCTCTCTGCTACCGCGCTCGCATTTGTTATGCCCGCGCGCGCACGCACGCACGCACGCACGCACGCACGCACGCACGCACGCACGCACGCACGCACGCACGCACGCACGCACACGCACACACACACACACAAGGGGATGTTACGCGTCTGGCGATTTCTATGCGAATCAGATGCGATGCGAGCTTCTGCAGAGCGCCGGTAGGGTGCGTATACATAGAGCCTGAGCCTTGCGAAAGCGCAGCGCCTCTGTTTCCGATGTGCGGTGCAGCAGCCAGCGGCGGAGGCCTGTGGAAAATCTCTGACCTTTCGACGGCTTCGTGCAGCTGTGATCGCTGCGTTAGGAATACCGGCAGTTGGCAAAGCGGGGCGACAACAATCGGAATAATGGCGACAGAGCGGCGACGTACGCAAATTGCTCCGGAGAACTCGCTGTATTGTCGACTCGCGTTCGTGCGAACGCACGCATCGGTAGCTGCTTCTGCTCGGGCGGGGGTCGTACTGTCACTCGCTAAAATAGGTAATCTCCTCTGTAGTAATTCGTTATTCCCGCGACACTGATCTATAATTGTAAGCTGGTTGTGTGACTCGTATAAAATACGAGAATATTCTTTGTGTATTAAAATAGACCTTTGGGAATGGAGATACCATTTTCTTCTTTTTGTTTTTTTAGGTAAGAAAATTCTTTACCGCGCTAGTTGCTTTTCGTGGAGGCAAATGAAAACAAAAAAATCTCAGTTTCGCGAGAGAGGCGGAGCATTGTTAGCGATAGCCAAGTATTAGATAGCTACGCGAAGTAAGGGTCGTAGTCTTACCGACCGCATAAGCTGCATAAACATTCGCCTATTAATTAAATTAAGAATCTGGCGCCACGTGGGCGCTTGCAAACATAAACAAGGCCCACTCGATGACCTCGATCACTTTCTGTTCCAACGCTGGTGTAAGGAAGAGCGGCAGCAGCGGAGAGCGAACGCTAAGGTCCTGATATATATATATATATATATATATATATATATATATATAATATGCAGAAACCATCGACAATGATTGTCAGTGTAAGCGAGTGGCCCAAATGGGTGAGGTTGAGGTGAAGACAGATACTTCTGCAGCTCTATTAGGAATACGGCTCATTGGCCCGTGCGAACGGTCGAATGAACAAGAGAGCAAAAGAGAGCAAGCGGCCAGTCCTCTTCCTCCCTCACCTCCCATCCCCGCAACTCGGTTACCCGAGGCCACGTGCCCTTTTCCTCGGTGCCTTCCCTCGCCTTTGCTCTCCTTCCCGAAGTCCCTTCGTGACAGCCGTGGAGAGCGAGCGCGTGTACTTCTTGCGGGCGTCTGTATTGAATATTTCGTGGGCGAGAATCCGCTATGTATTTTCGTCCGTCGCATCGTCCACTATGGGCTGGCTACCGCCACCGGGCAGCCAGCGAGAAGTGCGACGAACGAGCTAGCGACAGCCTCTCCGCCTCTTACCACTGATTCCACCTTGCCACTCGCTTGCCCAAGAGCACGCGCTCTTTGCCTCGTTTTCCAGCGGCAAAACGAGCGGCATTGTCCCCCCATTCTTCCCATCCCTCCCCACCACTCGGTTACGCGGTAGCTCGCGCACGACGGACCTTCGCTGTAGAATACCAAGACTTATTCTCATTTAGCAGTGACTGTTTTAACCGGCTTATGTCATGCGATGACGTGAGGTGCAGCCGGTGTAGAGCTTAAATTGAACTTGGTATACGAGGGGTAATGCGTGCACGCCAAGCTTCGAGGTACACGAATAGGTGTCCTGCAGCGCTTCTTCAACGCAGTAAATGAAGCTGCTTAGCGCTGGACAATGCTCTTATGGATATGTGTGCCAAACACTATTCTTGTACATTGAGAAGTGAGTCTCCAGCATCGCGCGAAATACCGTCTCCTCTTTCTTCAACTTGCCCAAATACCTGCCATATTAGGCATACTATATTGCTACGCAGTTGTAACGTCGACGGCACTAGCCGCATTTTGTTAAACACGTTTCGACTGAGCTGCGCACCTCCTCATCTGATGATGCTCATGTTTTATTGACAGCCTTGAAACGACACAATGACAAATAATCACCTGCTTGAGCTAGTCACGTATGCCATGCATGCTTTTTTAAATTCTTTTTCTCTCTCTCGCCTATCGCACCCTTCGCCCCTCGTGCAGTACAGCGCAGCCAACGCTACGCTGGTTCTACGATGTCCAAGATCTGACGGCGCGGCGGAACTCAGCCGATCTGGAAGGCCATGCCAATAAATCGTAGTTTGACACAGGTCGACCTCCTCCTCTATGGCATCTAATTTCTCTCTCTTTCTCGCTCTGGGAGGAGCATGGCGGGCACCATTCTGCGTGGGCATGGCGACACAGCTTCGAGCATTGCTTCGTGGGCGCTACTACAGTGATCTAGATGAACTAGAGCGAGCTAGACCATTGTCTCAGTCAAAGGACAGAATAAAGAGCGCGACGCATTGGCTCGTGTATTGTCGACAGAGCGGTGGAAAGTAAATTTTATTCCAGGTTCGAGTGCAGTGCTGTAATGTCTTCGTTATTAGTGGTTCTCTACCACTGTCTATATTATAAATTGCACGTAAAGCGCCACCGTCTTGTCTCAATAATGGCAGCAATCCTTTAATGCGTTTTCGGCATTCTCGTACAAGAAGTACGTGCCCATAAAAGTGATGCTTTCAACATTTTATAGACATAATCTATCGTTTTAGTATAATATGTTCGGCCTTAAAGTCTCTTCAAGCTACAGTGTCGTCACGAGTCAATGATATGCGCTTTCCTTGGCGCAATGGGCTGCGTATTAATAGCCTGTGTGGTTTTGCCTCAGTTGTGGTGGTCATCTAAGTATATTTATTACAGACTGTCCAATGACTCACGGGGAACTCAGACGTAGATGGTGATACATAAATTACTTGCGCGCTCCTAAATATTTTATTTCTTACCAGTTATCGACTGCGTTTCGTCTATGTTTTCTTTTTCGCACCGCAGGGGTTGTACTTTGTGGGTCAAAGGCTAATTTTTCATTTTCATTTATCGAACGCTCCGCCGTCTAGTTGTGTGCTTAGCATCCTGTTCTTTTCAATGATGCGAAAAAAAAAAATAAGATTCCAATCTACAACCATCCTTTAGCTTTTCTGTTGATTGCTTTACTCTGCAGCGGAAAGCGATGCATCTATATCTGGTAGAAAGGCGCTGTGACGTAAAGGGGACGTCTGAAATAGCAGCAATTGAAGTTGAATATGGCTGTAGTGTGGTGAATTGGATTTACTTTTTTAACCATGCTCTATCTAGAATTGTTATGCGATACGTGGTATGCAAAAATGATAACCATCTATGTAGGCAGGACCGAGAGAAAAAGAAAGTAAGGACAGTGGGGGGCGTGTTTCTGGCTGAAATAATTTGTGTCTCTCTTTTTGTACGCAAAGTAGCGAGCTTTAAAGTGTAGTTATGCATTGCCTTTAGTTGTCACTGTCTCCTGTAGTTTCTTCACCACGCCATCAACTTTTGCATTGTTTGAATCATTTCACAGATACGTAACAAATAAAACAAGTCTGGGTCGCCTCACACGCGGCGGGAGTGGTTAACTTTTCATTACTAACCCAAAACTCATGTGTCGCTTTGATCACCCATGCAAGATGGCGGGCGCCTTTCTAAAACTTTGACGAGTAGGCCAGCTATATTCACCTGCGCCCTCAGGCAAGACCAGCTCGGCAAACACGGCGGAAGCTCTAGCGGTCGCCCTCGCAATCAAATCCACAAAGAAGCCATGAGGCTAGGATCTTATACCCTCACGGACTCTCACATAGCGTCCACTGTCGCGCCGTCTTCTACGTCTAAAGGAAGCGTATGAGTGGCGCCGCCTGCAGACAAATGCAGATCAATGCAGATGCGACCGCCCAGCCGCACCTACAGTTAAAGCATGCCGCCCACCCCCGCATGCGTGTGCGCTTACTTGCCCGTGGTGTGGAGGCCAGCCTACCCTCGCCCACATTACTCGGGAATGCGAGCTCAGGTCACCCAAGATTAACACGCCTCACATTCCGGCGTAAAAATTCTAACCTGAGCATTGGGAGATCTCCCAGGCTCACCAGCGAGGAAAAGAAGGTCCAAGTTGCACTCCTCGTGCAAGTACGGCGAACTGCTGATGCCAGTGGAGCCCTGCACTTGGGGGCCCCACCCACCTGCTTCCTCAACCTTTTCCTTTCACAATAAACGTTTTTCAATCCAATTCAATTGACAAGTGTGCGATGAGAAGTGCCGGTAACCTGTTTTGACTTGCGAGCGCTTGTCGTGCTGCACATTTTCGAGTGGCTCGCATAGATGGATGTGTGGGACGCTTGCGTGGTTTACGTAAACCTTTGCGCTATAGAACACGGTGTTATTGCGAAAAACTTCTGCGGTGGTTTACGTTTTCATGCACGTGGCTGGAAACCCCTTTCGCAACATAAACAAGCGCAATGCTTTTGCCTCGAATGTCTGACGCGGGCGCGTCGTTACGAAATAATTCTAGCTCGAAGGGGCGGTGCATTTATCGTGCCCGAAACATTCTCGACTTGATCGTTCGCAACGTCTGTTGAGTAATTTCCTCCGTGAACTTGTACTGCGTGTCGCATTTCCATCATACCGTCCTCTTTCGTAAATTTTCTATGACCAAGCGCCGCGATACATTTGGCCTGATTTATTAGTTACGGTGAACCTTCGCGTGCAAAGACCTGTAGTAACGGCATTTGTGCATCATTAACGTCGATACCGCCGATCTATTCCACGGTGACTGCGTGAAACACTTCATATGAATATTTTATGGGCTCGGCAACAGAGGCGCATATGTAGAAGAAGTTAAGCGTGATTCCTTACGAGCGTGTCCAGTGCACCGTGGCTAACCATAGTTAGGTGCCCCAGAATTTACTGAAGTTATAGTAAGAGTTACTTCCAGGGACAAAAGTGGGAAAGGTCGCGCTGATCAGCAGTGAGACATCGTACTATGGAACTGCAAGGAAATGAGACAGAACATTGAATTCAATGGTCGCGTTGTATATGCATGATATGAACACGATAAAGACGGCACTAAGCAACTCGATCCATGGTGGAGCGCAATAAGTCAGATAGAGACGTCCTAAAGTCGAACTTTGGCCGACGTTAAAATTTTACTGTCTAATCGGCTTACCCATCTGCCTCAAGGCGATTTTGCTTATTTCGTATTTTTCTTTTTTTTTTTCTTTTTTCAATGGGCAGCAGGAGATTTTGCTATGCAGAGCCCGATGGTACGTAATATTGCTGGTTGCTGAGTGTGGACTGGATATGGGAAAGATTGTGCAATGGCGCTTCTAACCCGGAAGTGCTCATCAAGGACAGATCATGCTACATACGTTAAGAGAAAGAGAGAGAGCAAGGACAGGAAAGGCAGGGAGGTCAACCAGTCGATCACCCGGTTTGCTACCCTACACTAGGGGTGGGGTAAAGGGGAATAGAAAGAGGAAAAAAGGGAGACAGTAAGCACTGAGTGCGTGTGGGAGGATGCACAAGGACACTTAAGCTTTCTAGATAAAGCTTGCTCCTAGTCAAGCGGCAGGGTTTAACTCACCGCGTGTTACTACGGTGGGAGTAACGCATACGAACGCGGACGTAGATGGAGTACTAAAAAAGACGCGCAGTAGCGCTTGCACGGCTTTCCGATGCGATGTTGAAGTAGCAAGCAAGAAAATTCGCGCACTCATAGGCGTATTGACTGGGGCTTAGCGGCAGCGCACTTGATTTGATTGGCAATGCAGTGGGGCGGGACAAGACATTTGGTTCGAATTGCATGCACATAGTGTTCAAGCAAATGACACAAGCAAAAAAAAAAATGATTCTGCGGTTCTATGTGCCAAAAGCACGGTTTGTTTATGAGGGACGCCGTAGTGGGGGACTCGGGATTAATTTTGACCAGTTGGGGTTCCCTAACGTGCACCCAAATCATGGTACCACGGGCGTTTCTGCATTTCGCCTCCACCGAAATTGGGCCGTCGTGGCCGGGATTCGATCGCGCGACCTCGTGCTTAGCAGCGTAGTATACGCCGTCGCCGCTAAGCGGCCACGGCGGGCACCAAAGCAAACTGTTGCAGAAAACAATGGAATATACGAAGTAATGATCAATCGAATATGTAGAGACATTTGCACAATTAATACAGAAATGGTGAGCAAATGCAAATTATACCTACTCAACAATACCAGGTGTCCCGCGTCACTTCAACCAAATTTTAAAATGTGCAAATGCCACGTAGCTGGGCAAAACAAAGGTAATGTCGTTTGCCGTCGCTTCGCTCTCATTAATTTGTTTTGCGTTCCGGGTAATTACATAATTAGTCTTAATTAACGAATTAGCTTCTCAAATATTATAATTAAATGAGAAGTGTCAATGAGGAAATTGTAGAGCAACCTGAAAAGCTCTCGATACAGCTTTCTCTTGCTCAATACGGGCTCATAAGCGTGTTTTTTTCTTTTTTTTCAAGCATGAGAGAAGCCAGCGAATACGCGCAAGTTGCGTCGAGTGGCCATTCGCGCGGCAATTTTTTCGTCATCGCCCGTACTCACACAGAACAGCATACGTTTCAATAGAAAACAGGCTCAAAACGTGCATCCTAACCATCAATACAGCATTGCATACCCCCCCCGCCCCCTCAGGAAATGTAATGGGGGTCTTGCAACAACTTCGCTAAATTAATCCTAATTCACCTTAATTGACACCAAAGGTCGTGGGTTCGAGTCCCGCCAAAGGTCGAGGGTTAGTGGATTAATAAACTATGTCCTAATTAATTGTGGCTAATTAAGTTACCATAATCAACACAAATTGTCGTGGGTTTGAGTGCTGTTATTAACCGTGTCTTAATTAAACCTGCCTTATCACGTTTGTTATCGAACATGATAAGCAAACGACTGAAGAGGGTTGATAAGGGTTTATGCTGGCCGGATCGAGTTTATAACATTTATAACGACACCGGACTGCGGAGGTGAGCAAGCGGCACAATGCTTACGCATACTGAGACAACTACCAGAGGAGTTTACGCGTCAATTCTTTTGTGACGTCGCTTTGTGTTCGTCTCACACTGTGCGTGGGATGATAAGAAAGTTGTGACCTTCATGGTGGATAAACAAAAATGTTGCATGAGACTACATGCTTCATTGGGTGATAACGAGCAAAATTCTACTCATCGCCGTTAGTTCAAAAGCATTTGATGAAACGCTTTATTAAAGATTCGCTGTACATGGAATCCAACATGTCCGTTGTATCTGTATAATTTGTTTGTTATATCGAATTACTGTGCTGATAGTATGCAAGTTAGCAGGACGTACTCGCATTTAAGTTAAGCCCCAGGAGTGGTATCGCGCGCAATGTAATATGACAGCAGACAAAGTGACAAAATGACAATTTGAACTTTATTTGCTCTCGTTATAGTCAACCTATTGACGCGAAGTTAACGAAAATTGAGTTTTCAAACAAGGATTTATCAAACCAAATGAAAATTGAGTTTGGAAACAAGGATTTATCAAACCAAATGGATTTAGTGTTTCTCCTTAGTGGCAATTAATGGCATGTAACGCAGCCGTTGCCATTTTGAAAGTTGGCTGTTAAGATTCACTGGACATTATCAGATTATCTTCATTGCGTCTCTCACAATATGTGACTTGCTTATACAAGCTAGTGATGCCGCGAATTCATACACGACATGCGGTAAAACATTTAGTCGGCGCTTAGCGTAGGAAATGTGAAATACTATAGCGTAAGAAAAACGTTTTTAGCAGTTCGTTCGGCGAGAATCACGATGGGAATTTGTCAAGCAACCGTGCTCCTCGGAGAGAGAAAAAAGTAATGTATGTTGAAGGCAATAGATTTCATTCGCTCTTTCGTAGACTTTTGTGGCTGGCGCATGCCGGTGCTGGCCGATGGTCGGTGGTCTGACTTGCACGATAGTGATGCCGAAATGACGCCCAAGGAGATGAGGAGGGACGGAGGAGAGGGACAGGGGGCGGGACTCTCATCTCGCTGGCTGGTGGGCGCGTTTTTTCCGGGACAGAGAAAGATCATGCTCGCGCAGCAATGTTTGTTGTCGGTAACAGTTGTTTGAAGTTTCACACAGACAAAAGCAATGAAGCACGCTTGAAATAAATAATCAACTTTTTTTTTTCTTCTACGATTGCACTTGCCTCACTGGTGGCGCCAGTGATTCAACGTGCCGAAACACCTGTGATTGCATTGGGAGGCGTACTATGCCCGTGAAACTGATTCGCTGCGTTATGTTTGCGCTGAATGACACGTCTCTCTTGATTATCCCTCGAAGTCAGTTTTACGTGTCAGTGTGGCTACAGAGCTTTGGCTCAATTAATTACTGTATTGAATTTGTCGCCACTTAGTCCAGTTGAAGAATGCATGTGTCAGCTTTGAACGGATTTTTTTTTTCGCCGTTTCTTCATTCTCTGGGCGATAGTGGTGGATCGATGTCGCTTGATTATGACCGGCTTTGTGCCCACAATGCAACGTGTATATTTTGCCTTGCTGTTCCTCGAGAGAGAGAGAGAGAGAGAGAGAGAGAGAGAGAGAGAAGTCATGGGATGTTAATTATACGGAAAACGCCCAGTTGTTTGCACCCGCGCAAACAGTGTCATGGCGTCAATCGCGTTTGCGCAGCACGCTCGTTTTCAAAAATTAAACATATATCCCCATTTGTGGTCCGTGCTCTAACGGTTCGAGTCAAAAGCGCCCGCCGATTCCTTTGACAGCGCATGTGCTCACTCTTTTCTCGAGCGCCGGAGTATCGATCGCGCTACTCGTGGCATTTCAATGAGGCACAGATAGGACAAGGGAAAAGTTTGCACACGGCCCCGTTATGCACAATTGATGGCACAATACGGGCGCGTCAAATTAATTCCGAGCTTCCGTCGCAGAGAGATCGGCGATCGCGAGTGCCTATACAGAACTTATAGGCCGTGTATGTACGCGCAGCTCGATGTGCAAAGTAAACGCCCCGAGATGGTCGGCAACCGCGTTCCGCCTCGTCGGAGGCTAATGCATAAACATTATGCCCTCGGGCGAGATTAGCGTTGACAAACACGCGGGTTGAGCAGACGCATTACTTGCATTGTGCGGGCACTGCGTGGAGTCGCGCAGCGCAGGCGCTTCGACCCTGCGCAACATAGCGCAGGTGTATCGTTGCGTCACGAGAACGGTCTGTATAGTGTGCGCACTGAATCACCTTTTCCACGAGGGCCGCAACCAACCGGCGGTATGGAGAAGAATGTCGAGGTGTCGGCAACTAATGCGTTCGTGACAGGTCTTGCCAGGAGGACACCTTCTTGTCTGCTCTTTATAGCACGTCGGAAGTCTATACCAATCTTTCCTCTTCTTTGTCACCTCGGAATACCTTCGTTTGCGTCACCTAACATGGAATGCATGGGAGAACAGAGCACTGCCGAAAGAGCTTCGCCCAAAAAGGAGCGAGGGAAAGAGGCTGCAGTAGTGCTTGGTTTCTGGATTAGCCTTTCTACACGCAGAAACTCTATGTGCCCGAAGAGCGTTTTCAAGACATTTCGAGTTGATTCGAGTGCGCGCATCGATATCAATGTGTTGCGTCACCTGCAGCATACAGATGCCAGGGGCCAAGTATGTTGTTTATATGAATTCTGACAGGGAGCGAGTGAAAACGTATATCTGTGGTAAAGTTTTCCAGCTAGCATCGATGTGTACGAACACCGCGTATTTGCGTAGGGTACATCGCTTCTGTATCGGTACCATGTTGCCTAGCGCGCTTCCATTAAGAAGGGAGGTATGGTTTATTTAGAGGAGAACGAAGAGAGATTCTTCGGCGCTGGCGTGCTCTAGACCTGAAAATTCTACGCCCCCGGAAGTCAGTGTAGAACTCCTGTCGTGTTTAGGCTATATTTTTTTTTGCTTGCTTTCAGTTGTGCTTTATGTTGAGATTCAATTGAATACGAAGGTCGAATTTTAAAAGGATCCGCAGTGAGGAAGCGAAGCTTAAGGACTTGGACTTGTGAGGGATAGCGATGAGGATAGGTAGAATACGTATACGTGTTTAAAGCTCACAAAGCAGCCAGTCTCCCAAAGCTACGTTTGCAGTCCCTTATACGCTACGAAACCTCCCTGCCTTTCCCTCTTCCCTTCTCTCTCTCTCTCTTCTACGGCAACTCTAGCTAGCTGTCTTGGGGCGTTAGGCCATGCGCGCAAAATAATGCGTATCTAAGCCAAGGCGTATCGGTTTAGCGCTTCTTCTGCCCTCTTCATCGCAGTGTTTGTCTCCGGGCAAATTTAATGTGTGAGCATGTTATGACGTTCTAGGAGCCTTTGAAGCCATGTTTACCTGGTGGAAAGGGGCCTCGCAACGCCTAAAGCACGTGGTCTGCCGAAAGACTCTGTGACACTGCTGATACCAGTGCTAGCTAGCCACGCTAGATGAATTTTGTAGAAAGGAAACATGTTTGTTCTCTTGCGGTCCGGCGTGAGAAGGCACGCATTGTGTGTCGCGATAACTGTTGTCTCCTGAAACAATGGGCCCGGGCTTATCTGCGCACTCACACTTCACGAGACAAGCTGTGCATCAGGCCAACTTATCTGCGGTACATATACTTCGCTCTCATGGCCCAGAAGAAGATCGCCGGTGTACGAGCGGATTACGCGCTGATTGCCTGCTCACTGCTGACACGTGACGTACCTGATAAAACCTAACTTTTTATTTTGGGGAAACCCGCCCGTGCATGCTCAAAGCGCTACCGTTGCGTGGCTACACATGCAGTCTTGTTCAGCGTGCATTAACTTTTCGTGGACATTAAGTTGCTGAGAAATGTTCTTTCTCTTTTTTCCCTGGACCAATGGGCGCTGCTATCGGTAGCCACGCGGTGGATACTAGCGCGCCCTGGTATAATAACGCCAGTGGCGGCCGCCAACGATTGAAGGGTTTAGTTATATTTTACTAAAAGGCGGCTTGTGTAAGGGCCGTTCTGTCTCTTGGTGGTGAACTAAAACGTTTATTTGCGCGACTAATCTCGTCGTCACTGGTGGACGCTTCAGCCAAGCGAGCCTGTGGGGAATCGGAACGCTCCATGGTGTGCGGTTTGTAAGGGGTGAAGGCGTATTTGTTGTGTCGACTCGGTCTAGCGCTGATAGTAGAATAGTAGAGTTTTGGTAGTGGAATAAAGCGTAATCGAACATTAGTCGCTTGTAGCTCCGCTTCGTACCTTTTACGCAGCCCACTGTTCCTTAGCGTAGAGTGCGTGGCAGTGAAGGATGTGATAGGCACTGTTCATCTCAAGAAGCCTGGACCATCTGTAGCACTTCTTTTTTTTTTTTTTTCTCTTCTTCGTGACGATGACACGCAGCAGCTACTCACTGCTGTTATTTTCAGCGTCTTAAACCCTGTGGATGCTGTTTATCCAAGGAAGTGCGGTCATTACGTGGTTGTTCACCCGTGTCGGCTCCGCGTATTGCTGTTAAGAGCACGCTGGTCCAGCGCTACATAATGAGTATTGACAAATTCGGATCATATTCTTGATTGGCCACTTTCGGTGATATCACTTTGTCACCTCTGTCGATGACTGTAAAATATTAAAAAAAATAATAAAAAAGGAAACGTTGCCGCGCATACTGTCTTCTGAATCATCGGGAACAGTCGCAAGTGCACACACTCTTAAGGTATATGTTAAGATCGGCCAATCAAAAGGTGAGCTGGCGAGTTGTATCTCAGTGGAGCATAGCGAGTAAGCCAGCGTGATGATTCAGAAAATTAGCAACTATGAATGCTTGCTTTTGCATGCCGTAATTTGTCCGGATCTGGCCCGTGTTGTAAGTTATGTGCCTTGTGTTGTACTTACGTTCATTCGGAAGGTATGCTCTGTAAAAGGCGCTTTCATTAGGTCTTACCTTTTTAAATATTGCAGTGGCTGTTTTTTTGTTAATAAGGTTTTCTATTGTTAAAATACAATCTTTCTTGAAAAACGGAGTGGAGTGCCTTCTATAGGGCGCATCTTGAATTACACGAATCATGCGTTTCTGCAAGGTTAGTAAACTATGGATGTTGGTTTTTGTCGTGGTGCACCAGACAGAGAAACAATATTGGAGGTGCTAATACACTAGGCTATAATATAATTGTTTTTTTTTTTCATTTAGAAGCTAACAGATGCTTTCATTTATTATTAACACCGATGGATCTCGCAATACTGGTTTCAATGCTACCGTCATGACTGGACCACTTTAAATTTTCTTCAAGCGTAACACCAAGGAACCTGTGGAATGACTTCATCACGGAATTGTAATACTAAGCTATCATGCATACCCTTGTTACGAGGCCGAAAAATTATCTATTTTGTCTTTTTAGTGTTTAATTCTTACTTATTTGCTCTAAGGCAGTCTGAAAGATTACTGAGCCAAATATTTGTTTCGTGCTCGAGAGTAATGAAGTTTCCACCAGAGAAAATATATTAGTATCATCAGCATACATGGCTAAGTGAGACGTTAGAGGCACGTTTGTGATGTCATTAATGTATACCAAAAAAAGAAGTGGCCCTATGATGGACCCCTGCGGAACACCTTATTATATTTCACCCATTGCTGATTTTTAATGGCAAATTTCTGGGTACTATAGTCGGTCTGCTAAATAATTTTTAATCAGGTTAAGAGCAGTTCCCCTAATGCCGTAGTCATTTAAATTTTGTAACAAGATAACATGTTTAATGGAATCGAATGCCTTTCCTATTCCTATATTACTATTGTGTACAGTTTGTCCTCAAAGTTACCTATTATTTTTTTCTTTAATGCGTAGCAAGGCCATTTCAATACATTAGTGCTTTCGGAAACTGTATTGCTTTTCTGTTATATTATTATTTTGGTTACAGAAATTTAAAATTTTTTCGGTAATGACCTGCTCTACTATTTTTGAAAAGATTGGGGAACTGAAATTGGTCTGTAGTTCACGTCATTCCTGTCTCCCCCTTTAAAAACTACGGATACCCGTGCAATCTTTAATTCACCGGGGAATGCGCCAGTACACAAAATTAAGTTGCATATGTTTGACATTGCTTTACAAATATGCAACGCCACAGCTTTTATTGGCTCTGCCTTTATGCCATCCACACCACACGCTGTGAAATTCTTGAAATTCAGAAATGAGCCACTTATTTCAGCCTCAACCATTGGTGCATGGAATCGACCTGCTCATACTACATAAAACATAATACCTATAAGTTGGGCTATCAGCGTCAAGCACCTCAGACGCTCCACATTGTAAGAAATGCTGATTAAACTTATTCGCCAGTGCTGTCCCTGTGAAAGATACGCCTTTGTCTGTAATCTCAAAAACAGAACTTTGTTCACTGTTCGGAAGCAGATCATTCAATGTTTTGCAAACTTTTTTTGGATCATTAAAAATATGTGTGAACTTATTCTTGTAGTACATCTCCCTTGCCGGCTTTATGTCACGGCCTAATGCATTCTTGACCTTTTTGTATTTCATTAGGCACTACGTTTCATCTTCATCTTCATTATTATCATCATCATCATCATCATCTTATATGTACACTGCAGGACGAAGGCCTCTCCCTGCGATCTCCAATTACACCTGTCCTGCGTCAACCATGCCAACTAGCACCCACAAATTTCCTCATTTCATCGCGCCACCTAGTCTTCTGCCGTCCTCTACTTCGCTTCCCTTCTCTTGGTAGCCATTCTGTCACTCTAAAGGGCCAACGGTTATCTAATCTGCGCATTACATGACCTCCCCAGTGCCATTTCCTTCTCATAAAGTCAATTAGAATATCGTCTATACCCGTTTGCTCTCTGATCCAAACCGCTCTCTTTCTGTCTCTTAAAGTTCTGCCTAGCATTCTTCTTTCCATCGCTCTTTGCACGGTTCTTGTTCTCAAGCTTCTTCGTCAGTCTCCAAGTCTCTGCCCCACATGTCAGCACCGGTAAAATGCACTGCTTGTATACCTTCCTTTTCAATGATAACGGTAAGCTTCCAGTCAGGAGCTGACAGTGTCTGCCGTATGCGATCCAACCCATTTTTATTCTTCCATGAATTTCCTTCTCATGATGAGGCTTCCCTGTGATTAATTGACCTAGGTAAATGTACTCCTTCACAGACCCTAGAGGCTGACTGGCGATCCTGAACTTTTGTTCACTTGCCCGGTTATTCACAATTATCTTTGTCTTCTGCCATATTAATCTTCAACCCCACTCTTACTCTTTCTGTGTTAAGGTCCTCAAGCATTTGTTGTAGCTCGTCTGCAGTGTTGCTGAATAGAACAATGCCGTCGGCAAAGCGAAGGTTGCTGAGGTATTGGCCGTCGATCCTTACTCCTAAGCCTTCCCAGTTTAATAGCGTGAATACTTCTTCCAAGTACTCTGTTTGCACTGTCTTTATAAAGCTTGCGAAAGATCTATCTCGTTCCTTTATGCGTTTTAGTAGCGTGGTGTCAACCCACCGTTTACAGCATTTCTTGCTTCATCTGGCTTCCCTTAGAGGGAAAGCTTTGTAACAAAAGTCTTTGATTATGCCGAGTAAAAGATTGGATGCCTTGACAGGATCCGTCAAAGCGTATATTTCGGACCATTCCGCTTTGCTGACTGACGCTTCAAAATCAGGAATCGCGTTCGAATTTATCAATCTGTACTGTAAGCGCGTGTCACTTTTGCACTGTCGGCATACTTTCGTCCCACGTGTAAAGAACAAGAAAATAGGCGTGTGAACGCTTACGTCAGGTATGAGGACACCCGACTTTAATCCATTTCATCGTGTTGCAAAACACAAGTAGGTTTTCAGAATCATTCGTCGCTCTGTTTGGAACATTAATAACATTGTCGTAGCCAAACGAAAAAAAAAATATCCAGAAACGCTTGTGTGGACCGGTATATTGAAAGCAGGGTAATATTAATATCGCCCGTAACAATGAAGGCAGTGCCAAGCTGTGTACAAAAATCTAACATGCATTTATGCAAGCTAAGTTTATCCAGCGTTCCCTTGCCTTCTCATGTCACCTTTTGCCTATCCCCCCACCCACCTTTTATTTGTATGGGAACTGCGAGCGAAGAGTGGCAAGGCTGTTATTTGCTCCTTTCCCGACGGCGTCGGTTCGATCCATTCTCAGCCTTGTCTCCCCCTTCCTGTCTTCCATTCTACTAGCTTCCCTGTGGATTTGCGCGTTGGTAGAAAGGTAAGCGCTTGCGGGGGGTCACGGATAATTACAGCTGTCAAGAGGCTAACATGGCGATGACCCGGTAGCTCCAGAGGGCACTGTGCACATTCGATGCCGTGCGGTCCAAACGAGTTGCTCGCGTCTGTTCTCTGCCACGCTCCTTCCTTGTATATACACGCTCTGAACAACCCCCGACGCGGTGTGCCATCCGAAGCAGCCACAGCAGCAGCAGAAGTGGGAAAGTGGTAGGAAAAGGCAAAAAAGGCATTGCTTTAATAATTGTTCGCTTTGTTAAGTGCTATCAGTCCAGCTTGGCCAAGCCAACGGTGTAGGAAATTGCATCGTTATTCATTCTAACCATTACGTGCGTGTCATGCACGCTTAGAACGCCAAATATGTTGCCGAAACATTGAAACATTGGCTTAACTAGTTAAGCACTTTAAAATCCGTTTTCACGTGTGTTATCGAACAGTCCAAAGCAGTACCGCTATACTGCTACTTCGGTAGGCACGCTTATTCAACCATTCCGGCACTTCGTCACGTGTGTTACTGCATTCGTATGTTGATAGATTTAGATATGGCGATTTTGATTACAGGAAAGGAAGGGAGGTCGGCCTGAGCTGTTGGGCTATAGCGTGCTGTAATCTCATCTTCGGAAGAGAGAAGGAAAGTGAAAGCATAGGGGTGAATCATGATGAGCAGCAGGGAAGGAGCGAATGCGTATACGTAACTTGCCTGGTGGTCGTAGCTACTAAAGCCGCTCGTCCAGTCCCGTGGCATGCGGGATATTGATACGAAATAATAATATTACCTATTGCCAACGTTGTTCGAAATATTAGTTCGGGGGCATTACTCGGGTCGCTAGTTCATGTGAAGTGCATGGTATATTGCAGTGGTTACGCTTAGCTGCAGTCATTGAATCGGGGCTGCCGAGTTGGTGTCATTTTATTTGTTGTTCTTTAGCCCGTGCATTTGGAAAGCTTTAGCTTGTCCGTATACGTATAACTATTTGCGGAAATACCAGGTTGCCGTAAACGTAGGCGGCAGCAACAGAGCTGGTAGCGACATCTTGAGGCGCTTTGTCCAAAACAGCGCTGGAAATTTTTTGGGCTGCATGGGTCTTCTCGACAAGCGACATAATACCAAAAAAGACTGCGCGTTCACGATAGGATCGTTGGCGACATTTTAGAGGGCTCCTAAACCACACCTCGGTATTGGTGAAATAACAGTCCGCGGATAGCATACGCTGCTGTGAACATTTTAGCCAAACTTTGTAGTCGTGGGCGGCGCGTGGAGCTCGCAAGCAGAGCGTGAAGTCACCTTCCTCTCAAACGCTTTCTTTCAACAGAAGCCTACTCGTCACTCTTTTCCGGAGGCATTTTATTTCGTAATACAGCAGATTCTCATACGCGGCTGCTGTTGGCCAATAGCTGACATCAACCAAGAAGGGTGTTTCGATCATTGTACTTCTTCCTACTGTTAGTGTGTATATTTATTGACGCACTTCAATAAACAGCCTGAAGTAAGCGGAAAATCTGCCTTCAAACTTCAGTAAGAATTACTCACTTTCGGACGAAAGCTGGCTATCGTCTGCTCAAGCTCGGCCACGGCCGCCCGCCTAGGAAATAAACTTTGGCCACACCATGCGTACCGGTGTCGTAGCCGTCGGGTCTCGCTACTTTTGACTAGATTTGAAGACTCAACTATCCTCTAACCACGCGAAACCTAAGGTAAGACCGCAAGCACGCTTTCTAGCGCGCGCTCACTCCTGGCCGCTCCTGGTTAGACGCCTTGGCAGACTTCGCCACGTATTGAGCTATTGATGGCGCTTCAAAATGCGGAAGTTTGATGTGGCTACTATCCGTCGGTCCAAGCTGGTGCTGGACAAAGCCAGTCCGCACCACGTAGCACGGCCAGAATGGCTCACATGAGCGCGAGCGGGTACTCAGGTCCTGTAGTGCACAGAGCAAATGCTCCGCATTGGCACTGAAGTTGCACGTAGCTGCGGTCTGCCACGTAGCTTAGATACCGCGGCCGCCCCGGGGTTCCGCGATGAATCCGTTGGTTGAGCGCAATGCGGCTCGCTGAAGGCGATTGCGTTTGGCGCGTCGTAGGCGCGAAAATCGGAAATAGTGGCGTCTACGGGAACATGCGAAATAAAATTTGAATTGCGCGCCGTTGTGACGTTCAGTAGGCGGAGCGTTGTGGGCACGCCCCGCTGCGCCTTAGCTTTCGCAGGGCGAGTCATCGAAGAAGTAATGGAAGCAACGCTAACGCGGTGTTTAATTGCCAGGACTAGTGGATTACCTACCGCAGACAGTACATGTCTCAATATACGCCGACGACATTTGCATCTGGGCCTCTGCGGTGACTCGCCCTCAGCTAAGAGCCAGGCTTCAGCGGGCGGCAACCATGACGGCGTCTTATCTCCGAGAACAAGGCATCAGTGTGTCTACTGAAAAGTGCGTATTACTTGGTTTTACGCGCAAACAAATGTCATTGTATCCTGTTACCATCAATGGCCAAGCTGTATCCTATGTTAAGACGCATCGCTTTCTGGGCGTCATCATTGACCGCAACCTCTCGTGGAGCCCTCACTGCGTCTATCTGAAGAAGAAGCTAGTCGCCATTGCTCACGTCTTCAAATTTCTCTGCGGGAAAAACAGGGGTAGACAAGTCCATTCTATGTTGCAGCTGTACAGGGTTTTGTTTCTCGGACTGCTACGTTACAGCCTACCAGTGTTGTCAAATGCATGCAAGACGAACTTTCGCGCCTTGGAGAGCATACAAGGTCAAGCCCTACGCACGTGTTTAGGGCTGCCTCGGTGCACCTCAACAGCAGCAACAATCGCCATCGCGGGATACCATATAATCCAGACACATGTAGCTGTCGACTCTCTCAGAGCGCGCATTCGCCATCTGTCAAGGATCCCCGACCATCATTTGGCCTCCCTACCAGCCGAGAGACCTCAAGCGACCTTTTCACGAGTGATTAGCGCTCATCAAGAGTGCATACCGGCATCGTTTACACCGGCGACGAAGCCTTACTCTCCCCTGTGCTGCCTGCGACAGCCTCAAGTGAATTTTACTATTCCTGGAATTACAAAAAAAGTCCAATCATCCAGCGCCGGTTCTGAAGCAACTTACGCTCCTATTACTGCATCAGAGGTATCATGACCACATTCATATATATACCGATGGTTCGACTTCACCTACCAGCTCAACTGCCGCATTCGTCGTTCCAGCCAAGAACGTTACAGTTAAATTCAAATTGTCGCACACGACTACATCTACATCGGCAGAACTTGCAGCTCTCCATGCCGCTATGATGTACATCACCGAAGAGCCAACAGAGCAATGGGTCGTATTCTGTGACTCTAAGGCAGCCCTTCACAGCATCAAGTCTGCATTACGTCACAGAACTCACGAGCAGTTGACATCTGACATCAGGGAACTGCACCACCATGCTCAGGAGAGAGGACACCACATTATATTTCAGTGGATTGCTGCTCACTGTTGCATCGTCGGCAACAACCTAGCTGACAAGGCTGCCCGAGGTGCCCACGAAGACACCAAGAGGCGTCCAACACCTTTGGCGAGGTCGGACGCAGCCAGAGAACTTCGCCTACTTGCTCGCAAGAAGTCCCAAGATCTCTGGATTTCAAGTGGCTTCAACTGCAGATTACGTAAACTGGACCCCACGCTACGGCTACAACTGCCATCTAGCCTTTCCCGCGGCGAAACAACCTTGTTGTGTCGCTTGTGGCTGGGAGTGGCGTTCACGAACGCATACTCCTACCCTATGGGAATGGCCGAAAGCCCGATGTGCGACTCCTGTGGGTGCGAGGAGACCATCGAGCACCTATTGTGTACCTGCCCTCGCTACGATCTCCAACGCCTCTCTCTGCGGGCAACTTTACGCCGACTGGACTCGAGACCTTTCACCGAGTCGAAGATACTCGGACCGTGGCCACACCCGTCACTGGCTCGAAAAGCGCTTCGTGCACTAGTGCAGTAATTGAAGTGCACGGGCTTAAGGGACCGTTTATAGTGTCCTTGTGTATGGTGTCCCTCCCACACGTACTTCCTCTTTATATTCCCCTTTCCCCCATCCCCAGTGTAGGGTAGCAAACCGGAAGCTGTTCTGGTTGACCTCCCTGCCTTTCCTGCCCTTGTTTTCTCTCTCTCTCTCTCTCTCTCTCTACTCAGCTTCTCCCGAACGTATTGAAGTATACTTTCTCCGGCAAAGTATTTCTGAAACAGTGTAATTTAATTTGAAATGCATTTCTCGACTTTTATAAAAAGCGGTTCAAGGCCCTTTTATGTGAGCGCATAAGTAGAGTATGTCGTGAGGGGAATAACGTGTACGGACGATCTAAAGCTCTCTATTTTATGGTATTCAGTTCTGCTAGAGTATTACGTTGAAATAAAATTGAATTCAACTCTGCCGTTCGAAGAGACCCCGGAGAAGGAGTCCCGTAGCAGAGGCGTCTGATTCAGCGCTACGGCTTCGCGGAAACCAAAGCAAAACATTCGGCCACTCCTTTTATCTCCCAGTCTTCTACTTAAAAAAAAAGAGATTGCCTGCGCTAAGAAAGCTCAGGAGTGCAGGTTATTTGCGGCTGCGCCCATCGCTACTGCATCGGCAGTCTTCGGAGGGCACTGCAAAGAACTGTGAGAGTTTTCGCGCGAGTCGCGTTTCCTCATCGCCTTGATATATATTTTTTTCTTTCTTTGCGCGCGTGTATAGTCGTTATCTGGCAGCACTTCACTCACCAGAAGCTCCACATAGATCTTCGGCAGTCGGGCATAGGGTGTCAAAACCGTTTGCCGGCCATATGCCCGCCGAGCGCGCAACGTTCCGCGTGTTTGAAACGACGCCAACGGCCTCTTTCGCTCGCAAGTCAAATACTGATGACGAATGCCGAAAAGGAAACTGCATATATAGGCACATTGCGCGCAGCGTTTACAGTTTCGCTTATCTTTCCACTCTTGGTTCTTATCGAAAGATTCAGACGAAGTGATGACACGCGTCTTTGCCAGTCCTGATAGTGCGGGGACGCCAGTGTCTCTTTTCGCTGCTGTCTGTGAAATCGTAGTCCTTCATACGCTGCGTTTCTTGCGAAGGAGGCGACTCTACGAAGCCAGAGAGGCTTCCCCCACTGCTCGGATTCCCTAACAAGAAAAAGTGCGTCGCGCAGAAAATTAATCTATGCGGATATAACGCCCGATGTAGTTTGATGAAACTTTGTCTCATGCTGTGAAGTCGCAAAAGCATGCCGCAATTGTTACGTCGATGGAGTCACAGATGAGAACCTATTTACTGCTTAGCGAGTAAACTTAAACGTTTCTGGGGACTACCTGCCGTGGTTGTTCAGTGGCTATAATGTTGGGCTGCTGAGCACGAGGTCGCGGGATCGAATCCCGGCCATGGCGGCCGCATTTCGATGGGGGCGGAATGCGAAAACACCCGTGTACTTAGATTTAGGCGCACGTTAAAGAACCGCAGGTGGTCGAAATTTCCGGAGTCCTCCACTACGGGGTGCCTCATAATCAGAAAGTGGTTTTGGCACGTAAAACCCCATAATTTAATTTTTCTTTTTCTGGGGACAAGGGGGCACAGCCTGACGCTCGGGGTGAAAACATAATACGTCGCCGATCTGGAAGTGCAAAGGCGCACAATGATGCATTCTGTGGCGTGCGTTTGCGTGTGTGTTCCAAGTCAATTTCAATGGTTGCAAGAGAGCACGATAAATTATGATGCGCGGCGATTAGCACACCACCACCTCGTGGGATTTCGCGGTCTTTCCGGTAAAGGCGGAAATTCTGCAGATCAGCAAGAACCTTGGTATCAGTAATATCGTCAGTAAGCCATGTTTCAGTTATTATCAGCAAATTGCTGTTAGAGGACAACACGATGTTAGACAGATAGGCAAGTGTTCGACAAAAACTCGTCTAACGAGGAAACATTGGCACCGCACCACATTGGCAAACATTTTGGCAACGATGTTAGACAGAATATGGCGTTTAGGAAGGAAGCTGCGTGCGTTGGCAACGATTACTGGAAAAGTAAAGGTTAGCTCGTGTCGATACCGTAGGGCAAGAGGATTTCCCGAGTCGAGTTGGCTGCTGTTGCAATTCTTTCACACTCTGTGTGCGTTATTCAAGATAGAGTGCTTATTACCCATGAACGGAGTTTTAAAGCGCAGGGAGTCAGGTGCTGATTTGTTCTTTTTTTGCGAGTGCAACAAGGGTTCATTGTGGTTTCGATCTATTCCTGTTCTGCTCGGGAACGAGAAGAAAATTATCCGTAGCTGTTCATGACGGTTTTGGTTTGGTTTTGGCAAAAATTTTTCAAGCAACGTAACCATAAAAACAGTATTTTTGTCAATCAGTGAAATCGCAATTCTGAGATCATGCTCCATTTCAGAAGCAGCACTTCATCGAGTGTACTCGCCGAAATGAGAGATCGCTGTTCCGATAAAGCGAATTTAAGCGAACGTAAACGAACGACAAAGCTTCGGTAACACAACGTTCGACCCGTAGAAAACGAAACCATAGGCTCTTTAGCGCGAAAGCGCTGGGCTTTGCTACGATGCCGATCTCCTAGTGCACCGAGTCTTCGAGCGCCAGGCTTAGATCAGTGGAGACCTCGACCGGATGTCGTTCGGATCGCCGACTTTCCCCTTGAACTAAAAGCCGATAAAAAAATATTTGGGTTTAACTCCGAAACACTGAAACAAAATAATAACGTTTCGGTTGCGTTTTAGTTCCGGACAAAAATGTCGTTTCTTTTTGTTTTGGTTTTCATTCCGTTCTGACGCACTGGCTGCGGGTGCCGCCGTTGTACCGGCTTGGCAAACGGGGCTTATCTTCAGCTTGAGAGAAGCCGCTGTGTGAACTAATTGAAGCAGCGTTCATTTGCGTTACGAAACCTGAGTACAGTAATACAGAACATCCTGCGGTTGCTTTTGTAAGGAAACCTTAATAATGAAGAAAAGCGTAAGTATTACGGTTTGCGATTTTCGTGATACCTGTCGTACTTTAATTTTACCCATCCTTTCCTTGGCTTCATTATCTGTTGCTCCATACGTGGTCCCGACTAAACAGAAAAAAAAAAAAAAAAAGACGGGGGGGGGGGGGGGGGCGGTGTTCCCCGGTTGGCATCCTTGTTTTTTCGTTCATTGCATGGGTCTATTTCCTGCTCCTGAAGTTCACGTATTACGTGACGCCATCGGTCAAAAAGTACGTGTCACATCCGCCACCATGGCCTTGAGTCGCGTTGGCTAACACTGAGATGGTTATATACTGTGCAAGTACATAAATACTCAAGAATGCGGACGTGGGAACAGCCGTCGGAATAGTTGTCGCCGTAGCGCAATTGGTAGTGCAAGGCACACGTAACGCAGAGCTTGTGGGTTCTGCTCCACCCGGCGACAAGTTTTTTGTTCTTTTCTCGTCCGTATTCATTGAACTTTAGCTTATCATTTCTATTCTCCAATTAAAGCTACAAATAATTTCCGCTATGTATTCCCTGGCTTTATTATCCGTTGGCTCGATGTGGTTGTGACTAACAACAATCAGGCATTTTGAGTTCCCCTTCTTCTCCTCCGTCGTCGTCGTACATCTCTCGCTTCTACTGAACGTGGCGGTGAACTTGACGATCTCAGATCAGCTTCGTCTCCGGATATCTGCGTGGCTACTTAGTCAAAACGATTACATGTTCTAGTCAAGTGCGCACAAGCTCAATCTTAAGTGTGGGCTTTAGTGAAACACTGATAGGATGGATACTCGTATTTTTTTATACAGTTTTCTTATCTTTAGACAATGCATATTTTTTTTTTCATGAAACGCTGTAACCTTGAGACACCGGTCGTCTTCGCATGCGAGCTCTACGACGAGGCGAAAATACCCTGCGACTACTTAAGTTAGTTCGAAAAGACTCATTGATAAAAAAATGTTTACTTAACTTGAGGGCAGCTGTTTATATGGAAAGATTGTAGGGCGTCGCAAGTTATGACGTAGCAATTTTTTTAGAAGTCCGAAAAATCACGTGATTTCCGATGTTCACCATCGAAATTGAAGGCGAAATACATGCAGCATATCGAGTCTGAGTGCGTCCCGCTTCGCGTCTGACGGCAACGCGCCGTAAAGAAGCGTGGGACGAAGTTTGAATGATAGCATGCCGCGGCAAATCCTGAACCTACATACACGTTCGATTTCGGTCTTCCTCGCGCGTGTCGTCACAGGGCGTTTAAGTCTGACATGATAGCGGGGCCGCCTTGTCTGCCCTCTCGGGGCGCACGGTTTCGATACTGCCTGGGTTTACCGTTGAAATTCGGTTACAAAAGCAGAGACATTTATCGTGTCCGCTATTCCGGCAAACGGGGGTGGTTTGGGTGGATTACCGGATGGTCGGGGGCGTAAACGTGAGTGGCCGAAGCGGTGCAGCCGCCTGGTGTTGTAGAGCTCAACCAAACACAAAGCTAAAATTGCAGTAACCCACTTTATTCTGTTTCGCTGCTGGTGCAAATTTTCGGCAGTGGCGTAATTGTGTTCAGAATTACGCCGCTGTCGAAAACTTACACCCCAGCTAAGAAGAATATAGCAATTGGCTTTTTGTTCAGGTGGTTGAGCTTTGCACCACCAGCTGGCGCCACCATTCTGGCTGCTCACGTTTACGCTCCGCTGATCCGGCAAACCGCCCGTGCTTGCCGAAATACCGGACGCACTAAAATTCTCCAGTTTTAACAGCGCCAAGTTAGTGTACGGTGAGTGCGGAACGACGGCTGCGCATGCTCGCACCTTACCGTACGGAGACTGAGTGGGGCATACTAGGCGGTATGGAGTCGCTAGAGCTCGCATCGCACCGTCTTTTGCGAGCCGAGCCACACCAAGCCAAAACACAGCGAGAAACGGCGTCGGTCACAGAGCCCACGCCGTGCATGTCCAAGCCTTGTGTGCGTTTTGTCCCCGTGATAGGACCAAGGCATGAGCTAACTTTAATTCACCTTCTGCGACGCGACGAAGTGCTAGCAAGTATGACAGCCCTTCTAACTGGAAGATAAAGTTGAGCTGAATTGAGCTTAACTTGTGGCAGTACCCGTCGTAACAGGCCAGTAATGTCCTTAGGCCGAGTGTGAAAAATAATAATAGATAAACGGAAATCATCTAAAAGAAAAAAAAACAAAATAAAAAGTAGCATAAAAAGCACTTCGGGTTGGTGGCTGCATCTAGTGACTCAGAGTTTACCTAGAGGGTACGCAGAGTTTTTGTTGCAGTAACTAACTATATTCTACTTATCTGCAGGTGTTCCGTGTCGGCAGTGGTGAAAATTACAACAGTCCCTTTTTAAATATTGCTTACACAAGAACACCTATGTAACAGAAAAAAAAAAGCTATCACGTGTTGTAGGACAAAGTGTCACAAGATGTCGCTACCGACCTTCTGACTGGCGTCTACGTTTGCTGTAAGCCGGCACTTCCGTGAAGAATAACGCGTGCATGGACAAGCTAAAGCTTTATAATGTTCGCCAAGATGAATATTTCGCGCTCAGCAAGTAGTTATTGTATTCTGCACAGCCTCAGCGTTAGCCACTATCATCATTATCACATTACCGTGCGCATCGAGCGGCACACGTAGCTGAAGCGTCTTCGGTGATCGCCGTAGGTTAGTACGGAACGGTAATACCGTATACCGTATACAGCACTTACTGTGCTGTAATGCGACATTTCTAAAATTCTCTGTTGTCTCGAATCAGGTGCGATTTTCAAAATCTTTAAAAAATTGAGGGTCATTCATACGTGACTTCCTTCAAATTCGCCATTTAAACAACTCCTCCTAAGGCACTGCTAAAAAATTTAATTAATAAGCTTTCGTTCAATACTCTTTCCAGAGTAACTTAAGCAGTGACAGAGTATTGCCGCCTCGCCGTAGAGCTCGCATGCGAAGATGACAGGCGTCTCAACGTCATAGCCTTTTTTATAAAAAAACCTGCATAGTCTAAAAGAAAAACACCTTGTATGTGTGTGAACGTGAAAGTCTACCAGTTAGTGTGAGTCAGTCCGTAAATGAAAGTGCGTGCGCGCGCATGTGTGTGTGTGTGTGTGTTTGTGTGTGTGCGTGTTTGGAGATTTAAGTGTGACAGTCCAGACTAAATGACCATGAGTGAGTGCCGTTGCCATGACCATTGTATGCGCGACGCGGTCGCTTGACGCTAAGTGTAAGGGTGAGCGTATTCCAAGCTGTTCAAGGCAGTGAAAACAGTTCCTGTCGCACCAAACAATGTCTGGTAGCTTTCCGCGCGCCAATTCTTTTTTTCTTGCAGCCGTCCTGCACGGAGCAATAGGATGTCGTGGTGTCAGTGCTAATTACAGCACGACAGCCTTGCCTTCGTGTAGTACACTGGTGCCAAACTGCTGCCGGGATTTCAGTCCACGAAGCGCTTTGAAGGACAAAGCCGCGCGGTGCCGCTTCAGTATAGTTCCCGACAGTCGCTGACAAGTGCTTGACAGTTACGTAACCACTGTGTCGTACTTCTAGTTACGCGTCGTTACGGTACCGAGTTTTCTCTGCTGTCCCTCTTACCTACCGCTGCTGCGCTGTCGAAACAGTGCAGTTTTGTTGCGAAGACTGAGAATGATTGTCAAAGCTCGGCAACTGTTGCCAGTTTAACTGCTGGAGAAAAGGGCACAGTGATCCGCACGCGCATTGAGGAGCCTACACTAAGAGCGCTTTGAAGCGCATTACTACTACGGGAAGATGTATGAATGAAGCTACTGTGAAAAAATCTATATATAGTATACTCGTAGAAGTCATGTAAACAGGGATAAAGTGCCTCAAAGAAGGCTGGCTAACTTTTCGATAGGTGGACTTACCTTTATGGAAGCTTGTGCCCTCCTTCTGTCGGACCCCTTCTCGACTTAAAAAAAAAAAGAGTATTGTATTTATTGAAGTGTAAGACTCGTTATAACGCGGGGAGGCATTTCCTGCTCAGGTATTTCGTGCGTGTTCGTGGCGCAGTATGTTTGTTGTCAGTAAACAGTTCCAATTCAAAGCGATTCAGTGTCGTGTACATTTAACACCTATGTAGGCGGTGCCAAAAAAAAAAAAATGTGCACTTGCCAAGAATAAAAGGAATATAAAGAACAGACGTTTCGGGAGGCACCGTACAGGTCCCTTGATCACAATGAAGATATAAGCATGGGTGATGTGGCGCAGCGTGCAGGTGTATATCTCGGGAAGATTACCTCGCGTCTTTTTTATCGTGCGTCTAGTTGATTGAATGTAAAATGATTCTAAAAGCAAACGGGTAGATAAGTGTTCCTCTTTTGCGATGATGGCTCCCGAGTCCCAGTCAATGCTGTGCCCGGTTAGTTCGTGATGTTCCGCCTGGGCGTTCCGTATACCTATGTTCCAGTTAAATAGGCTAGATCGATTGAAGCCTACCGTCTGTGTCCCCTTTTCTGTTCTCGAAACAATGGCGGGGTATGGACAACACTTTCCATGAGTCACTATTGCAGTATATGCATGAAACGGGCCTGGATGCGTATATCTAATTGCATACTGAACTTATGCCGCCTGGCAACCCAAGCGAAATAAAAGGAAAAAGCGTAAATATGCGAATAGCCGATAATTAGAGTACTTTGTCTTTGCCATTCCAAGGTAATAGATTTACCTGTCGAAGACTTCGTGAAATTGTTCCCGTGGTAGTCGGTGCCTTCCATATTTGGACCTACACATTGGCCTGCAATATACTAAACAAGAAAACGTCGGGAGCCGCAAAATTTACAAGAGAGTGGGCAATGTCAGCTGAGCATTCCTCATTTTCGCACCAAGCGCCTTACATGTGTGGCTGCGGTAAAAGTTCTGATGCTTGAATATCTTGACAGTATGTACGACGGCCATCTCCGGTTATGCACTGATGACTTTGTGGACAATAAGAATTGGGCAAATGCAGTGGCTTACGAGATTCCGGGTTCTTAAAGCCTCACGGGCTTCCTGACTTGATCATCGTACGTGTTTTTTACGGAACGTAAAAGTGTTGTCATTGACGCAGCCTTGCAGAAGCTGAAGACCTACCACCCGTAGCCCGCTGTTCTCTTTTCAGACAGCCCGCGCTGCGACTGCTACAACGGAGGTTGCCCTTCGATAAGTGCACTCGGCGTGCTTTAGACGCTGTTAAAAAAAGTTCCATACATCAGCTTTACCATCGTTTTCCAGTGGCTGTACTTTTACATATCGGCGTAGCAGGGAACGAGGCCACTGATGATCTTGCGCGCAAAGTGTTGCAGCTCAGGCCAACGAAGAAAGCTCCTCAGGAGGCGAGAGTGATGAAACCGGCCATTTTAGGCCACTTCCCTTCGGATGTGGTCTTCACCGCGCCAACTCTATGGTACTAAAGGACTTCACAGCCCTGAGGCCACCTTCCTTTGAGGTCAAACTCCTGCGTGCTGGCGCAAAAGCGGACTTTGCGCGTCATCATCGTGTGTTGCATTGTCGACCACCTCTTGGTGACACGGAGCATTATTTGTTAGTGTCCTGAATTTGACGCAGAACGTAAAGAATTAATAGATGGGCGGAAGCGCAAGATGATTCCACTCAGCCGCATACGACACTTTGTTATCGCAAAAACTCTGTATATCTAGGAGGTGGGTGTTCCGGCTCCAGTAGTCCACGCGTGATACAGAGCTGTAGTCGGTGGCAACCAAGGAATTACAAACAAGCACCACCCACAAAAACGCTGTACGCTTGCCCTTAACCTCTGAAAGAGACCCGAGCCAGCTGGAATCCACTCACACTGCTGCCTAACGAATTTACTGAGGTTAATGTAAACGCTGGGCCAATTGGAAAATAGAAGCTCGTTGCTTCAAGCCAAACATTTATTTAGGCTGAGCGGTAATATGAGGATTGCCCGTAAAATTTGCCCGATGCGTTCATGTTTCGTCCTGAAACTAGTGCTACAATGACAGATTTGTACAGAAAGAAACAGCTGTTTTAAACAAGCAACGCCGCTTGGCGTGAGGAAAATAACTGAACCGCATTGGTTGTATAGAATTTGCAAATAATTGTGTGTGGACTCCTCCTAGCTCGGCTCTCTTTCAGAAGGGAAAGGTAGGTACACTCTGTTTTAATGCGAAAGAATTATGTGTCCCATGAGGCAGAAAATCCGGCGTTGTCCTTAACAAGTGGTAACAAAGATCATCATCATCATCATCAGTGACGTCATCAGCGTCTTGCATGGCATCCGTAGTAATGCAGAGTAAAAGTTAGAAAAAGTTACAGTAAGCTGACTTAAGATGCAGTAAAGTGAATTAAGGTGGATTAAAATCGATTAAGGTGGAATAAGGTTGGTAGAAATTAGAGCAAGGTGGATTACGGTACAAACTAGAGCAGTTTAGCTGGAGGGGGATTACGGTAGAGTTGGGAAGGACACGCGACAGTGTAGGACGTCAGGTATCATGAACGTAACCAATTAATTGGAGGACTCATTATGCTTTCGCTTTCAAATCAGGTAAGGATATTTAAGTGGCTCAATTTTTTTTGTCGGTGGAACTAGCTTGTAATTTTTAGGTCGTCACCGATTATATGGTGTGAATGGTGAGCCGTGCTGCTCGACGTGGAATGTATGACGCTCGACCCGTCGCGCCCCGGTTCAGTTCCCTTGTGCAACCAAGTTCTGTTATGTTGCCAGATGGATGATGAGTGACGCTAGGGTGGAGCAGTTGTCGGCTGCTTTTGTAAGACTAATCCTGCGCGCAGCGAGCAACACTCGTTTGCAAGCGATGGCGCTGTTTCACACCGCGTTCACGGTACTCCGTGTGCTCACGATTGACTTCATACAGTCGACCGGCAGCCAGACTGTAAACACGGCTTTCGGAGTTTATTTTTATAGCATGAGCCAGCGACTAACATTTACGACGAGAAGAGTCATTGGCGATCGTACCTTTTCCTTTATACTACCACGAAAGGTAGGACTGGAAATGGTTTGTGAATTTGTAGCGACACTCTAATAGCGTTTCGGGCGGCGTTTTGAAGCATGGAAAGATCGCACGGGATATAATGAGTTGTCCTTTGCCGTTGATTTATTCAGGTCACATTGTGTTGTCCGCGCTCTGTTACGCAGCTCCTGGCGCAGTTTTGAATTCGTCCGAAGATGGTATCCTGGATCTTCCGTACCAATCAAAACAGGTCGATATTTGAACCCATACAATTCTGCGGATCTCTTATTCCGCCTTTAATGCAGAGGTCTATAGTACGAAACACGGGAGTCGCGTATGAAAGTGCTGTTGTAATTTCCATAAATAGCGCATGATGCCTGCACGCACCAGAATTTAAAACACCGCTTATATTACTTGGTGCGGCGAGAGTGCTTTTGGTGCTGAATGATACCCCCTGGAAAGATTGATATGGAAATTTATACGCGTTTCGATTCCGTGGTCAGTGCATGTGCCATCAAAAAAAAACGAAAAACATATGATCACTTTCTCATCAAAAAGTAGCATGAGTTACTCTCGTGTGTTGCGTACGTGATGCTGTAATATACAGTATGATTTTGTATGCACGTTAGGCTATAGTTTCAATAAGAGAACTGCGTTCCCTATATGGCGATTTCCTGTATGAGTTTGCTGTATGTGGCGATTTGGTAATGTCGGTGAGAGATATAGCCGGTGAGTTTTCAAAGCATATCCAGTTGGAACGACTTCTAAGGGCCCTCACGGATTCGGAGATATGCACCATGAAGCTCGCGGTAAACATTGACGATTTTTTCAGTGACCTCTATGTTTAAAAAAAAAAAAAAAAGCTGCCGCTTTATGTATCGAAGCGCGCGAGTAACTGGAACACCTATGTCTTTCGGATACATTGGGAATGAATATTTCGAAACTGCTGCTACCCTGCAAATTCGTTCAAGGAAGACACGCCAGACAAACTCATTGGTTACAATTAAATTGATACGTGTACCATACAGTAAATAATTAAACAGTTATTTAGGATTCCTTAGTTATTCAGGCTGTATTACAGGCATCTTGGAGCTATGTCGCAGCTCGTAGTGTCTCTTCAAGGTTGATCTGTAGCGTGTAAGCTCCTCTTCCGTCTTGCGCCTTTCCTGTAGATCTACTTTTCCTATGATTCCAAAGTCATAGTTTGCCGGTAGCCAAGCTGCTTCGCCTGATGTAGCAAAGTTAGGCGTGCATCCTAATCCCATGGTATGAGAATGGTTGTGGTGCCTCGCTGCCACTTCCAAGGCACACTTCCATCCTTTATGGAAACCATGGTAAGTCGCGATGAATGTTTTCAAGTCCCGAATGAGCCTCATAGCTAGGCCGTTTCCTTCAGGATGGTAGGGTGCGGCGAATCTCAGGGCAATTCCTCTATCACGGGCCCATTCTTGAAGCGTCTTACTGCGGAAAGCTGGCCCATTGTCGGACACCACCACCTTGGTGTTCTTGAACATATATCGCTCCAGTAGTGTCAAAACAGAATTGGCCTCTTCCTTTCCTGGCTTTGCAGTTGCCATGCGTGTGCATTCATCTATTGCAACAAGGAATGGTTGAGTCTTATTGACTCCCTTGTCTCGCTTTCTTATTTCGGCAAAATCTAGATGAATCACTTCAAATGGTACTTGGGAATGATTGCCGATCACCATTTTATTCCCTCTTGGACTTTATTCTGGCACTGGGGACATGTTTGCACGTAGTTGTTGATGTCTTCCTTCGTATTTTCTCATGTGAAGCGACTTTTTGTCTTCCGATAAGCTTTCCAGAATTCATTAAGCCCTCCTGACTCTGGGCTGTCATGGTACAGCTCCAAAACCTTTTTCACCAAATTTCCTGGCACGCAGAATTTGCCATGATCGCAAGTGAATTCTTCGGTGCCTTTCCACAAGCTGTAAACGTTTCCATGATCAGATGTGCTCACTTCTGTGATGCTTACCACAAGGAGCTTACCACCAGGTCGTTGGCTTACATCGAAAGTGAACTGTTGCATTTCACTGATCCAACACGCCACCCTGCCTTTAGGCTGGGTTAATCCCAAGAGGTAAGTTAACGCTCTGTTGTCAGTAAAAAAAAAAAAAAAAAAAAAAAGAAAAAAAAAAAAAAACGGAAATGACGACCCTCCATCTAGCTTCTGAAAAGCCGGAGTGCCATCACAACAGCCAGAGTCTCTTTTTCTTTGGTCGAATAATGTTGTTGAGCTTTTGAGAACGTAGAAGAATAATAGCCAATCACTTTGAGTTGCCGTGCTTGCTGTTCCTTTGTGTCTCGTTGATATAGAATGGCCCCTGTACTGTATTGTGAAGCGTCCGTGCACAGTTCGAAAGGCTTGTTGAAGTCAGGTAGCACAAGCATAAGATCCGACGATATAGCTTCAACAATGTAATGGTGCGCTTTCTCGCATTCTTCATTCAACATAAATGGCACATCCTTTTGCGTCAGCTTAGTGCGGCATCGTGTCTTTGCAGCGAAATCCTTAATGAACGCGCGGAAATGACCTGTGAGTCCTAGGAAAACACGGAGTGAGTGTAGGTCATATGGCTTGACGAGCTTTTTCAGGCTTTGTATTGACTCCTCTTATGTTGTTTTAGTCTAACCGTCAAAAACTCTTCCTAGAAAGACAACATTCGTCTGAAAACATTCCCTCTTGTTCTCGTTAATTTTTAATTTTGGCTTGCTTAGGGCTTCTAACACGCACGAAAGGTATTTTTCATTTTCTTCTGTCGTACGTGAGTATATGATGGTGTCCGTCAATGGGCATACGTTACAACACTTCCCCAGAAACTCATCAAGAATGCATTCGTTATTTTCTGAAACCAAGCTCTAGAATTCTTCCAACCAAATGGTAAGCGGTTGTACTCGCACACATAGAAAGGCGTTACAAAGGCAGTGTACTGCTCGTAATCTTCTTGTAGTGGAACCGGCCATTATCCTTTACAGAGGCCGATCCGAGAGAGAGAGAAAAAAAAACGTGATTCTGCAGTTTCATTCGTGATCTCGTCTATTCGGGCCATGGGAAAAGCAAACAAATCAGCCTCTCCGTTTATCTGCCACTAATCTGTGCAAAGGCGAAATGAGCCATCGTCTTTCGGTACTATGGTGATTGCTGACGCGAAGGCGGATTTTGAAGGCCTTATAATACCGGCATTTAGGATTTGGAGTTAGGCCTTTAGCCAGATCTGTTACTCGTGGGAGAGACTGTACGGCTTTTTACGCACTACTGTGAGGTGACGAAACTTAAAAGGTACCTCGAGTACATCTGCTGCTGGTGAGTAGGTCTCAACACAAATAAGTTCCGGAAAATTTGTCAGTATCTCATCAGCATTTCTAACTCTTCGACGTGAAATTTCAATTCCGCACAAATTAGGCTTACATGATCCGTCAATGGTCACTTCGTCTCTCCAAGAAATATCCATCTTCAGTCGCTTCATATCAGGTCAAGATAAAATAAACACGAAGTCAACACCCTGCATGATAAGGGCATCTACTTTCAGGTGATGTCCACCAAATCCAACTTCTACTTCCGTCTAGTGTTGCAACCTTCTAGTTTTTCCATCATAGTTTTCAACACTAACTATTCTTCCTTCATACACTTTGCTCGGATGGACAAGTTCCTGATTGGCCGGGCTTACGGATGCTCCAGTATGAACCAGGGAGTCCACACTTCTTCCATTTACAATCATATGATCTCAAAAGGTAAGCATTTTCCATCTTTTCACAATGGTCGGACGCGGTATTAAAATATTCTGTTTCGCCATGTGCGTCAATGCTCAGTGGTTTTAATGGGACCATCAATCAAACAAACGCTGGACCCATACTTAAGGCAAGGAAGTAAGTGATCCGTGGAGCTTGCATGGTGGCACGAACTTCTCTTAGCGATTCGTTCGTCATGCCTTGAATTATCAGCGGAAGGATTGGAGAGTCCGGTTGACTAGGGTCGGTAACGTAGAGTGAACGTCTCTTCTCGAAAAAATAATCCATGACCGTCCCTATTCTGTGTCTGGACGTTATTGCGTCGTCCTATCTGTCAACTGGATTTCGTTGAAAAGCGGAAAGAAAACATTCTTTCTAATTGTGCCATGAATCACAGCATTGGCTTGCGATTCGCATGTCCGCCATTTTCTGGCATTGCCAGATAAAAAAGGGTGCATGTTACACACTTTGTCGGCCAATGACGTTCAGTGGTTTTGCGCACATGCGTATTCAAAAAATATGAGCCGCAAGTTTGCGGCATTGGACGCCCCCATCGAAACTCAGGCTTAATCTGTTCTCGAAGTGGTTTCTGTGCTCTTAGCGAGTCGCAAACCGCTTTGAGAATCAGTAGCTGTTGCTCATACTGCGTGGTCTGCTGCTGCAACAGCGATTCCAACAAGGCGTTATTCATGTGCTCAATAATGTTCTTGGGATCTATCCCTGAATGCCCCGGAAGCATAATATCAAATTCAGACATAGAAGCATCGATGAGTACCACACCTTTCTCAACGAGGGCCGCTTCGCTCAGTTGACTCTTCTCAGTGATGATGTGAAGCAGTTCCGATGAAGTCGCTGATTCCTGAAGAAGCACTGGGTCTTCGCCATCAAACTGGTAGCTAGGTCTTCACTGCCTTATCTGTTCTTCTTACCAACGTTACTTCAAGCCACATGGCCGGCTGCAGCAAATATAAAGTGCGAGTTAAAATACACTCATTTATCTACAGGGATCCATTTTCACCACTTCCTTCTCTTCTTCCTTTCCCTGTTCTTGTCTCTTCAGGTTTCTTCTACTTCGCTAGAACATCACAAGGAACACCACTGATGAAGTATAAGCCAGCTACTCTACGCGAGTGCTTCCTCTCCTAACTTGCCCACACTAGCGGCAACTGTTCTTCGTTCTAACGCCTCGTAGTGACGGAGGTTGGCATCCAAGAGGTTCATTTAAAACCAGCACAGACCGAGTGGCACATACCCAGTGCTCCAAGTCGGTGCCAAGGAGCTTCCTTGAACCGCGGTACCTACCGAATCTCGCATCGACAGTGACCCATGTCGGCGTGAACAAGGTTTGTTGAAAAGCTGCACGCATGTACACATTGGCACATACTGAGTGACCCAAGTTGGTCCCTGCAAGACACTGCAGGACATGCTTGCTCTGTGACGATGCAGTTGCGGTCGGACTTTCTTAGAGAGTGACTCGCATAGGCAATGATGTGTTCTTTGGTGTCTACGCGTTGAATAAGGACAACGGTGACTACAATACCACTAGCGTCCGTATGAACTTCTGTGGGAGCCGCAGGGTCGAAGTGCTGGAGAACGGGATGGGGCATCGGAAGAAAGTTCAGCTCACGAAAACTGCCCTTGCATTCAAGGGTCGATTCAGAGGGAACGCCCTTCTTAAGGAGGCATGTCAAGAATACGCTTTGTTGGCAAATCCACGAATAAACTGGCGGAAGTATGAGCAAAGGCCCAGGAACCTTCATAGCTGTTTTACTGAACGAGGTTGTGTGAACGCTTCGACAGCCGCAGTCTTTGCTGGATCGGGACGTATGTCTTCCTTATCCGCTAGCTGGCCCAGAATCAGTGTTTCGTGCTCTCCAAAATGGCATTTCTTCGAGTAGAGGACCGTGCCCGCTTTTCCCAAGCAGTCTAGCACAAGATCGAGACGGGCGTCGGGCTCACTGAATGTGCGGCCGAAAATCACTACATCGTCTAATAGCGCATGCGCAATTCCCATTTGGAACCACGCAAGATGCTCTCCATGAAGCGCTTGAAAGTTGAAGGCGCATACACAGGCCGAACGGTATCACATTAAATTCAAAAAGTCCGTCTGGTGTTAAAAATGCAGTTTTCTCCTTGTCTTCCTTGTGCATAGGAATCTGCCAGCACCCCGACCTCAAGTCGACAGACGAAAAGTAAGGTGCTCATGAAAGGCATACGCGGAAGAGGACAAACGTTTCCTTTAGTGACGGTGTTGAGACGCCGGTAGTCAACACAAAATCAGCGTGTACCATCTTTCTTTTTCACTATAGTATCAGTGGCGATGCCCACGTGCTACAGGATTCTTGGATTACATTATTATTTAGCATTGAGAGGATTTGGTCGTTGATCACCTTGCATTCGTATGGTGAGCTTGTTTACTGCTTCTGTCACAAAGGTTGGGCAGATACCGTATCTATACGATAGTGTATACGAGAAGGAGGAAACGATGGTGGCCCCTCTTGCTGTGAAAATTCAAACTGTCGGACATATTTTTTAGCAGAATATTTGCCACTATGTAGCGCTGCTTAGTGCTGAGCTACTTGTTCACCATAGTTAGAATGGAGGAGTAGCCCATTGCAGGGCATGCGGTAATAAAGTGGGGTTTATCCGCAGAATCAGGGGCCTCTGTAAGAATAGCGAGTGACAACACTTGATCTTCATAGTAGGCGCCAAGTTTCAGACCCCGTGGTATTATTGCAGGTTCACTAGAAAAGTTTACGATCCATAAGCTAGTGCGTCCGTGAAAAACTGAAAACATGCAATACGGTATCTGCACGTTCCCCTTGATGCAGCTCAGATGAACAGGCCCCACGGTTGCGTCAGGCGTTCTGTCGGTGGCAGGGAAACAGGTGACTGAAACAAAGGTTGCACATAACGGAGGCACAACTGTATCCCTGGTTACACAAAGCACACTTTCCATAAATGCCGACCAAAAGCTCGTACCTACACTAATTTCTCCAGTTGACAGTGGCACCACACAGTTTGAGAAAACTAAGACCCAGGATTTCGTCATGCGTGAAATAGTTGAAACTGCGAACTCTGCATTAAATATTTGACCACCATAGATAACGTCCACATTGCACACCCGACAGGACGCAACAACTCCGTCCTCGATCCGCGAAACGTATCGCTGCGGTTCCAGCGAAACATCACTTTTCGTCCTAGGAGGCTCTTAAACGCAAGACTCATGACTGAAACGGTCGCTCCCGTGTCCAGGAAGACCGTTGGTGAAGCTCCGTCATTCAGTACAGTCACCTTGTTCTTAAACATACAAATGGGTGATTGTCCAGCGACCTCGCCTCCAACGGCCGCGCTGACTAGTTTTCCGGGGGTGGTGACAGGTAGCGACGCCGCTGAGACGGCGACCGGCTTACGCGAGGAGCGGTTGGTGGTGTCAAGCTTCCATCGGATGCTGGAGAACACTTCTGCAGCGTCTCCGGGTGCTGGTGAGGAACGCTTCCTGGGTATGTGTGGGAGGGCGAGTACGTTTCAACAAATGCAGTGCGGTACCGCCTAGACAACGTCGATCGGTCGAACCTCGGTGGTTCGCGGCGATTGCAGTACCTGGCAATGCGACCCATGTCACTGCAGCTATAGCACACAGGTAAACGACGATGGGTGAACTGCTACTCTAAGCGCTCAGCTGTGAAGGGTGGTGTAGTAGGGTAAAGTGGCTGGGCTTGCCGCGCAGAAGTAACGGTCGGCTTTGCGTGCAAAACCGCCGTGGCGAGGGTGTTCTCCATGTCCTTGATCGGCCGTAAATTCGCCCTCACGTGGCCATGGAGCTTCTCCGTGATTGATGTCCATGACACACACCGACGGTTTTCACGGAGCGCACGTAGCTGCAGGGCCGTTTGTTGCGGAGAATAGTCTGCAGATTGCTGCATGACGTTGCACGCAAGTACCTTGCGTCGCAGCAGTTCTGCATGCACGAATTTGACGAACCATAGGTGGACGGGCTCTCATCGACGCTGGCAACGGTTGTCACATTTGCCAGTCGTCCAAATTTTGGCCCAATTCAACGTGTCTTTAACGTGTCAAATTTACGAGAGGGACGTACGACATCTGAGACGGAACATGTTTCCTCATTATAATGAAACTGTAGACGTCTTCTGCGATTCCTTTGCGGAGGCGTCCTACTGGGTCTTTCTCAGACATCTGTGAGTTCACTATTTTGTTCAGCTTGAGGATCTCTTCTGTTCATGTAGTGCACGTCTCTTCAGGAGCTTGAGCTCTTTGAGCTAGTGTTAATTCGCTCTACGCGCTTCTGTTTGGCATAGTGATGGCCAGAACACTTCTCGATTTCCTCAGCAGAGTGCTCCCGCGTTGTTAGGGAGTCTTCGTGATTATCATATCACCTGAGCGCTGTCTCACTCAGAAACAGTACGACATATTGAAGCTGAGTGACAGAGTCCCAACGGTTGTAGCGGCTCACTTTGGCGGGCGTAGTGCGTCAACCATCGTCGACATCTTCGCCCGCGTTTCCCGCCGACGAGCGTAGTTCCATGTAGTGCTTTACAAATAACTGCTTGGAATGTTACAGAAATCCGCATGTGAACTGAATGTGCACAACAGTGTAGCTAGACGCCGGGCGGAACTCTTCTGAGGTTATTTTATGAACATTTCATTAAAGATACGCATGACGGTGGCTCCTAACGGTCAGAGAAGAGAGGGAGACAAAAGGGGAGGGAAGACAGGGAGGTTAGATAGTGTAAGTACCGGCTGGCTACCCTGTGCTGGGGAAAGGAGTAAAATGAATAAAAGGTGAAAGAAAAAAAAGAAAAATTCACACAATAATGCGATGCTACGCGCCACAACAGTCAAAGACGGTCGCACAATTCACGATTCCTTAAAAACTTGAGCAGAGATCTTAAGGCCTTGAATGCTGAAACCAGTCTAGACCAGTGTCCTAGAACTTTTAATTCCGTGAACGGGCGATTGTCCAGTTTTTCGAGCGCGGTCATTAGCACTATTCTTGACACATTGCAACGGGGACAGTCACAGAGGAGGTGTTCGATCGTCTCCTCGCAGCTGAAGGTGTCGCAAGTAGGGCTGTCGGCCATTCCAATGCAGAAGGAATAGGCGTTTGTTAATGCCACGCCTAGACACAGGCGGCACAGAAGTGTTGCTTTCGCTCGTGGTAACCCTGGCGGAAGACGGAGTTGCAGACTTGGATCCAATCTGTGGAGACGTGCGTTGATGAATTCACTGGTGTTCCGCAGAGTATGCGTAAGCTTGCATGCGAGAGAGCGCATACTTGTGGCTGCATCCGTTCTTGACAGAGGTATTGGTTTAAAATAAGCAGCATCCTGGGTCGATCGGACAGCGTCATGCGCACTGTGATTTCCGAAATCTACCAGTGGATATCGGGTCCTAACGGTCAACGTGACATCATGCTCTGCATTAGGAGTTTCGGTAAATGCAGGCGGCAGCGAGCCTTTCACATGCCGTGTGTACTGTTCGCTATCAGCGCCCTATCTGGTTCAACACGGTCACCTCCTACGTGGATATCACTTTCCCCGGGTCGCTTGTCTTGCGAAGATATTCTTGGAACCATCGTTGTGCGCCTATCTTATCGCATGTTGTTCGAAGCATATTTATCTCTGATTTGTTTTGTTTGCCGGAGCGAGATAACTAATGATAACGCCTATGCTTGCGTAGGAAGGCTGTGCTGACATGAAAAAAGAATAGAGGCTGAGAAGCGGAATGAAAAACAACTTTCCAATAACTTGATGTCCGAGATTTCATATCCGCGACTGTTCAATCATCGGCTGATTACATTATTGTCGTTATGAGTTTCCGTGGGTGAGTCAGAATGCAGCCGACACCCCTCCCCCCACTTTATGACATTGCGGATGGCACATAACATTAGTACACAGTTTACCGGTTAGACTTAAGGCCTCTTGTGGGTGATATTATTTTGTCATTGAGTTTAAAATAAATAGAGCAACTGTCATTTGCTAGCAATGACTACTACTTCTTTACGTGGTTGTTAAAATAATAAAATATGCGAATTATCTTAACCGGGAACACTACCTAAATGAAACAAGAGAACACGTAGCAACACTATCAGATCGAAAGTCGCCCTCGAACGAGTGTCACTCTCGTTATGTTTTGGAAACTAATTGTAACGGAAACTAACAATTTTCCTGGGATGTATAGCAGGCACACAATATTAACTCATGAGAAGGCAGATGACGGGGTTAACCTGGCTGTCAACCGACGATGTAGCCTCCGAAATTGATGCTAAGGTGCGACTTGACGTGACATTCTGCGCTACAGTTACGAATCTTCGGGTCACAGTAGCGGGCTCATGTCTCAGAGAAATTGCTCTTGAAATGCCTCTTCTTTTCGGTTTGTGTGTTGGCTGGTCGTAGGACGACTTAACAGTTTAGACGACAGGCCGAGATAGAGCATCTGGGATTTTTGTAGGGACTGTCCTTATATTCTAAATAGACTGACACCATACACGCATCTAGAATGATGCTCAATTCTGAGTTTAATGGTTTAATGTGTATAATGTATATATAATGCAAGTGAAGGTGGTCTACACCGGACCGCCGCCAGTTGCACTTCGCTTCTCGAAGGGGTAGGACGTGAGTGGAGGGAGCTCTCGTGAACAATGCAGTACACTATAAGGCAGAAGTCAACAGGGCGTGTAGTTCATCCCAGTGGGGACGAATTGCCGCAACCATTAATCTCTTTTGGAATAAGAGCACCAGGTTTAACAGTTCGTCCTCGTGCAGTTGCACCTCAATAGACTAACGTTTAGTCCTGATTTGTACCTGACCAGACAAGCGGTTAGTCCAAGAATGTACAAGGAGGCTAGTCCATTTATTCCGAGCTTAGATGATCTTCATATCCCTGAGGAAATTTTCATTTTGCACAATTACGCCCTCAAGCGTGACGTTCCGTTCCACAGCACGCTTTATCGCGGGTTTAATTGGCATTTCCACTTTGCTTGAAAATATACCAACAGAGTTTACTAAGTGCTTTACAGCTTTAGCGGACACGGCGCTAATGTGTGGCAAGAAGTGATTGCACATGACGCGAATCATTTTTATTTCGCTATTTACAGCTGCATGAGATACCACACAAAAAGCCCTGAAAGAAATGGAATCTTTACAAATAAACGAAATATCCAGACAAACCAACACAAGAAGTGCGCCTCCTGGAACATAAATCTTCTACATTATTCAAGGCGCGCTTTCAACAGCAACGCAACACGAGCCCGCGGTGAAAGGCATGCATCGCTTGGTACGCGTAATAATTTACTGATGGCCTCCAGCGTCTTATGTTCCGTCTTTTGTGAAGAAAATCTGGAATTTTCAACTCAGGGCAAGTGACATGGCCTTCGCATCGGGTATTCATCTCTCCCGTTTCTGAAGCTGCTACAAAGAGACAATTACATGCTTGCCATTTCATCCGTTAGCGCACACCACAGTTGGCACATTGTACACAATGCTCGGTCCTTGCCAAGAAAGAATTTACGCAGTGAGACATTTATATTAGGAGAAACTAGCCAGAAGGCACGATACACCTGCAAGTATAATATACCGGCATGCGAAAATATGTGCAAGGAAAATAACAGCCTAAGCCCAGAATGTTTGTAAGTATTATCAGCAGTTAATTTTGCGGCAGTTTCTGAAAAGACTGACAGAACTCAACGAAATATGTTAAATTACTGATCCTGTTATGCGAGCCTTGGTGACTCAATAGAAAACGTTGACTACGCTCAGTTCAGGCCAAAAACGAGAAAGCATGCGTCCCCCTGTAATATGTTTGCCGAGTTTGCAGTGTACTTAATCTGCTACCGATGCACCGGAATGCCACTTGTGTCACTACTACCAGAGTTGTTCGTACCAAAAGCCACTCCATGCATATAGCCAACACAAATCAGCGGTTTACGCTGCATGCTATCGTCCAGGGTAGACACGGCTTTCGTAGCTTAACAAAGTGAAGACAAATAGTTTTTTAAGTGTGACGCAGTGCGCCACCGAACACGGCTAACGTGGCTTTGCATCACGCCGAGCCATATTGCCATGGCAAACACACAAAGTCCACTTAATGCAAAAGACGCAGCAGTCTGTGTCACGGTACCCAGTGGAATGCTAGGGCCAATAAACTAACGGCCACATTTAGCCGACGAAGCAGCTGCTAGAGGCGTCAAAGCCGCTGATTTTGCCTGCGCCCCCGTCTCGACATATACTCTGCAATTAATGCAGTAAATTCTTCACTCCTTTATCAATCCTGGAGACTCAGTCTGGCAGTCACTTTATCATTCTGCATGACCTAGCTTTCGGAAGCCTTCAAGGAAGGAAGCGTTCACCGAGGGCCCCTCAGTAAGGAAGCTTTCAGAGTGACATAGGGCGACCTTGCCGCAATGAAGGCTTCCATACTGAGGTAGGGAGGATTTCATTGTTTGGGCCTTAGTCATCCAGATGTGCACACAGTACGTATGTCTGTGGAGTTGCTCGTCGGTGGACAAGCTATCAATCACGGTGGCTCATCGGGCTCCGTTACTCCAATATTAGATATTTTTGTCTTAGAGTGCACGTATATAATATATATATATGTTTACCTCTTCAGTGAAACCTCTCGCGAACTTGGGTCACTGAGAATGTTCCATTGAGGGTGCGGCAAGCCAGGGAATAATTCCCAGCGTTCCAATGGCACTGGCGCGCCATGCTTCTCGTCTCAAAGGCCACTCGCGGACTTCTCGGTAGCACCACTGGATGGCGCAGCGTGCGCAGAAAGAAGCGCGAGAACGCAGCCCGGTTGCCACGTGACACGCTTCTCAGTGTTCGCACGCAGTAGGAGCTTTAAAAAAATGTCAACCTCCCTGCGCTCCGCGAATTTCTGTAGTCACGCGCAGGCTGCGCTGGATGGCGCCGAGTGTTCTTATTCTGAAACACAGAGCACTTTGGGGCCACAGCAATTAAGAGGTGGTGCGTGGAATCAGGGAAGGAGTAATGGTGCCAGCGCTAACGTTCGAAAATGCCATTGTATGCTTAAAATCGAGTAACTTGTCTGGGTTGTAAGGTAACCAGAAATCGGTAGGCCGGCTGGCTTTGGGAGCCCATGGTAAAACCGCAAGCGAGGCAGTGCAGGGTGACATTTGTTGAGCCTCTTTTGAAGTCAGAGAAGCACGTAGCAGAATTAGTTTTGGAGAAAGGCTCAGGAATGCTGGACGAAAATAAGTGGGCAGCTAATGTGCACAAGTATTTGTACTTGAAAAGCGGGCACAGATAATGGAGGCAGAGGTCAACAAAGTTGGCAACCAAGTACAAGGTAGTTGAAACTGTAAATAGACAACCAGGAGTAGTCAGAAAGAAAGCGAGTTAAGACAGTGAATTGGATGCAAAAAACGGAAACACAAAGCACCACGGAGTTTACAAGAGTGAGGAGAAAGAAATTCTAACGGAAAATCTGTACGATAACACAAAGGGCCATGTCTAGCTATTTCAGGCTCGAGCCGGTTGCCTAAGGACAAAAACATACCGGAGCGAATATTCGGAAATAAATGAGGCATGTGTATGCTGCAGCAGAAATCCGGATACCACTCGGCACATCCTAATGGAATGCGAAGAGATTTACCCAGAGAGAAGCGTATACGCAACGCACACGTTTCAGAAGCATTTGGGTTTAATGTGGACGGAAGCACCAACCGGTCAGCAGTCGAGACAAGCAAGAGACCGTTAGAGTATTGGTGGGAAAAAGCAGGAAAGGTATCGATACGATCGGACCTCTTACAGTAATGGCTAGCGCTACAAAGTAGATTTTGATGAAAAAAAAATAATAGGGAGATGTACACAAAAAATGCCATGACATGACAAGAACTTTATTTGAGTCCTGAGGGACTGAGATCTTGGGGAGCCAAAACCGAAGGCTCCCGAAGATCAAGTCGGTGGCTCCGCCCATGATGGGACCGGGAGATCAAGTCCTGCCGCAATGTCATGGGCCCTCTGGACAGCCTGGAGTTGAATGTGGAGATTGCTGCTCTTGAGAGATTCCTGCCATTGTTCTTTCGTGATGGGTGGAGAGGGGTTAAGGGCTAGGCACAGCCAGAGCATGTGGTCAAAAGAGCATGAGTCATGACCACATTTGGGGCACGATTGTGAGTGTTCAGGATCTACCTTGTTAAGGGATCGAGGTGTGGGATACGAACGGGTTTGCAGCAGTCTGAGTGTGGTAGCCTGAGGTTTGTTCAATTTGGGGTGAGGGGGTGGAAATGCCCTCCTGCCTAGTCGATAATGGGAAACAATTTCGTGGAAAGTACATAATGGGTCTTTGTGGATGTTGACCTCGTTCCAAGCCTGGCTACCCGCGACAGCGTGGTGCGTGAAATCGCGCGCTCTCCGGTGGGCCTGCTCGTTAGGATTACATCCAAGCGGCTTAATTGAGCTATCAGAATGGCTGGGAACCACGAGATTTGGTATCCTCCTTCGCTGCTCTCCCTAGTCCTTTGAAGTGCTTTAATCACAATACTGTTCGTCTGTTCAGATATGATAGTGGACCAGAAGGATCTAACCGCCGTGCGCGAGTCCGAGAAGACGATAGCGGGAACTTTTGAGCTGTGAAAAGCCAGAGCGATCGCCGCTTCCTCCGCCACATGGGCAAACTTCGTATAAACAGTCTGTATTGACCAGGTTGCCCCCCGCGTCTACCACCGAGACAGCGAATTTATCCCCACTGTCATATCTGGCAGCATCGACAAAGAGGGCATCTAGTTTCTGCTGATTGATCTTTTTAAGGATGGACTTGGCTCTCGCGAATCTTCTACCCTCGTTATGCACTGGGTGGATGTTTCGCGGGACGGGGTCAACCATGATGCGACTTCTGGTTTCCCGGGTCAAACTAACTTTGGTCGCTGGTTCATGTCTGGGTTGGATTAATCCCTGGCTTAGTGGATGAAAGTCTCATTATCTGAGCCGCTGTGTGAGCTTCTATTAGCTCATCGATGGTGTTATGGAGTCCTAGCTCCAGCAGATTCTCAGTGCTTGTGGACTGCGGAAGGCCGAGCACGCGCTTGAGACCGGTCTGATTAGGGAGTCGAGATTGGTCTTTTTCGCTTTGCCCCAATTAAGGTACGGCGCGATGTCGATGACAGATAAAAAAAAAAAAAACATGTATAGCATACCCGATTAAATCAAGCAGGCTAAGTGACTATTTTTCACCGCCCCATTTCAAAGAGGGTGCTATTATACCATCATCATCATCATCATCATCATCATCATCATCATCATCATAATAATCGTCGTCGTCGTCGTCGTCGTCGTCTGCTGCTGCTGCTGAGCGCGTGGTCGCGGATTTGACTTCCGGTCGCGGCTACCGCATTGCAGCGGCGACGGAATTCAAGATCCCTCGTGTACGGTGCTTTGGACGCAAGTAAAGAAAAGTTGAGGTGCTATTAAATAATCGTGAACCTTCCAGCACGTCACATCTGATAATCGCGTCGGTTTAGGTTATACACGGGCACTAGGCGTGGTACAGCGTGTCCTGTCTACAGTCGGGCACACAATTATGTTGCATTCGGGAACTGCAGAAGCACTCGTGTGGCTTTCCGAGCTGACGAGCGCTGAAGCTAACATTTGCGAATTTTCGTTATAGTGACGATCGTCCTCTCTCCTCGGAGAGTTTGCTGGCTTCCAAATACGGTCTGACGGAGCTGGCTGGGCTTTCAAGCGGAGTGTCTTCCGTCTCTGTCTCGCTATCCACGCATCCGGAGGCAACACCCTGAACGGGTGCAGTTTCGACGCAGCTGTCGCAATCGCAAAATGTGCAGCACTTGAGAAATAGCGGAGAGATGACGTCGTAACTTTTAGACCGTGTGCTCTTTCCGCCAGCACACTTTGCCGTGCTATTTTGTTCCTGATAATTTCTTAGCTTCTCTGATGTAATTGTAGGGGTTGCTGGCGTTGCAACCCTTATGTGTTTTTCTGAGACACAGGCTAAACGTGCGTAAACGAACGAAAGCGTAAGGCGGGAGCTTGAGTTGTTGCTGTAGAGGAGAAAAAAAGGTGATTTGAAGTGCCGCGCGATCGACATATAGGTGGCGTTGAAGTCAGCTTTATACAGTACTGTTTCTGCAGAATTCACGTGCAAATTTGTCGCGCCTATTTTGATCGGGCATCCTTGTATTCAGCTGGCGTAACGGATCCTTCCCTGTTGATTGCTCACTAAAACAACGGTTGCTAGTCGAATCAGAGAGTTATCTCTGAAGGAATTAGGGATGTTTATCCTTCGCTGGGAAGGGAAAAAGTCCTATTGCGGCAAAATTTTCAATGGCATCTGTTTAAGAGACAAACGTTCCTCTTATTCGCGAAAGGGCTTTAGAGATTTCTTTCTCTTCTTCACCGAGATTAGCAATAATAATTGACGATCAGCTAGTCTAGTTGGTCAGTCTAAGGTTGGTTAATCGGTAAAGGAGGCAGTGACCCTGTCAATCGAGCTTGCCTTGATCCACTTTTATATCGGTCAATACCCGAGCTGTATACCGTTCCCTGTCTGTCTAACGTTTGTCCAGTTGCTGCCCATCTTGCTATGGCAGTAACTTAGCCGGCCGATTAATTCGTTCACTTAACGGCAGATCACCTTATTCTTCCTTGCGTTCACTCAACCGAAGCCGTGAAGACCGGTACCTCGATGCTGTTCTTGACGTTCACTCTGTTTGAGCGCCTGAAAGATTTATTGATGAAAACTATCTATATGCTCGTTGATTATAAAGCTCTGCTGCGCTTGTGCGGGAGATTATGTGATTGATGGCGATCGCTGAGCTCGCATTTGTGCAAATTTACCTTTGGTCAGGTGAGCAAACCAAGCGGCAGGTTTGAGGAAGACAGCGGGGAAAGTTATGGCAGGCGGCTCATTCCGGGGGTGTCATCAGTCACCGAGATGAGCCACGCAGTACCGCGTTGTAATGTGCTGCTGGGACTTGCCTGGAGGCTCTCTTTCTGAGCACACGGTCTTCAGTCGTCTCTGACAAAATGTTTTCATTGGCGCAGGCGTGCACTCACCAAACATGTTTAGCCAGGCGTCTAGCTGCTCCCATGTAGCTGAAGTATCATCGCACCTGTCGCCTTCAAGTGCCTGCGCAGCCGCCGTCTCCGAAAAGCGCACACTTTTGTGGACTTACAGGCTCATGAGACTGGAGTGGCAGCCACTCTGCGTAAGCTCCTAGCCGCCGTAGGTGCGTATACAACTGGTCTTGGAGAGCTTCAATGGCCTTGTGCATTTGTTTGCTTTTTCTTGATAATTATATCCAAAGAGCGGTTCACGCACAACCGTTGTCTGGCGAAACAGCTATATATTTCCATAAGAAGGCTGTGATCTGTGATTTCGATTAGAGCTGAGCGTACACATTCACCTGATGATCGAGCTAGACAAACGATTCTTTTGTTGATGTTAATTATTTTTTTGTTTGGTCTCTCCCGATGTTATGTGTTGTGCAATATCGAACACCTGCCAGGCAGCGGATGGCGTGCCTCTAGGGCTGCAAATTATTCTGCGTTCCATCGATTGCCAAATGGTTCGCGGAACATACAAATGGAATCGACTGCAATCTTTGAGACGAATGTACAATTTCAGCATTGTTAATTTGTTCCCTATCCTTCTTTTTTTGTTTCGACGCTTTCATTTCAATCTCTAAGTCCTTCAGAAGCCGTTGTTATGTACTATACAAGTACTGCCTTTTATTTTGCTGCCGGCGTAATGGTTCTCCCATTACTTCTTCACCGGAGGGCCGCGCTCGATAGGGCTATTTATAGTTGCCAGCCCTTGGCTTTTATGAAGGGACCCTTCGAATGAGACATCGAAGTGACTTTCTTTTTTTCGTCGGCCAGTGCGTGCTCATCACCAATTTTTTAAGCCTGCATTCATTACCTCGAAGTTCGGCCTAACTGGTAATCCATTATTTTTTGTGGGCTGACTCATGCAAAATCAAAATGCTGTCCTTAAGTCCTTGTTTACGTCTAGTGTGTGTGCCGAGGTTGTAATAAGCGCCTGCGAAAGCAACACTATATATTAATCGCGGTCTAGTTACACCCGTTGACACTGTTCTCGCAATTCTTGCTTTCCTAAATACTTTAATATCCATGTCATGCAGCGGTGAGTTCTGGAATGCACGCAGGTAGTCGAGTGTATATAGAGCGTAGGCGGTATTCATCGCAGAATTATTAAAGGGTCACTAGGCTTCCTTTGCCCAGGCTCTGTTGTTGGAGTTGCTCCTTCTGCTTCTGTTGTTGTTGTCGTCGTCGTGTTTCTTTTCTTGCAGCCAAAATTAATTGCTCTAGATGAGTATTATCGGACTGCAGTCTGTACACATAGGACTTATAATATGTAGATCTACATTTCCCGTGGTGTTCCTGCTGAATCGAGCCTTTCTTTGCCTACCTTCCCTTGGTTTCGCGTTGGTCTGGCGTACGTCGGATTCTGCGCAAGTAGGTTCAGCGGGGTTTTAAAACAGGCATTCTCTGAATTTAAAAAAAAAGAAAGTTGCAGTTTCGCCCGAAAGGCGAAGCATCGATTGCAATAGCAAATTAGTAGACAGCTGTACGAAGTAAGGATAGAAGTTTATCGGCCATATGAACATGGAAACATTCGCCTACTGACTTAACAAGCATGGTGTCAGCACACACAAGCAAACATGAACACACTTCGCTCGACGAGCGCGGACAATTGCTGTCCAGCCACCGGTGCGAACAAGCGCGGTAGCAGCAGCGAGCGAAGTGACCTCCGTGTCGTCTATCGCTTCAACGCAAGAGCGGCCGGAATACAGCGTGCACAAAGGTATGAGCCGTCTGCAGATCCCTTTCAAGATACGGCGCGCGCGATCGCGAGCGGCCGTGCAAAGTACGCACTTGTTGGCGGAGCCGAAGCTGCCCCTCATCCCTCCTGCGCTGCCTTCCCGCTTTCCTCCATGGCGCGCTAGATTGAGCCGAGCTAGATTGAGCCACGATCATCAGTTCCCCTTGCGTCCGGTCGCGAAATGCACAATTTCTGTCGGAGCCCAACGCCCCCCCCCCCCCCCCCCCCACCCCTTTCCCTCCCACACTCCCACGGCCTTTCAAGCGACGGAAGACGGTGCTTTTCCTCTCCGCTTTCTCCTTCGGGCGCGCCAGATTGAGCCTACATCGTCGGCTTCCTTCGGGTGCTTTCGCTCGCACATACCGCATACGACGTGCGGCGACGGTGTTATTGCCCTTGGACTTTATACGGAACATCATGGTGACGCCGACGGTGACGGCAAAAATGCGCCTGTAGTGTCCATAAAATTGATATCTCATAGAAAAAAAACAGAGAGAAAGGTCATGTGTTTGAAGCCGTCGGATCTTGACTTTCCAGACACAATACAATAGCCCAACGGTCTCTAACCATTAGGCACAGGCTTTTAACGCACCCTTCGTTTCCGGCTTCTTTGACTCCTTCACTCGCAGTAGCTACCTCAAAAAGCAAAAAACAAAAAAAAGCAAAGGAACTGTCCGTTTGCATAGTTAATACTGCATAACTTGAGGTACAGCGCAAAACGCTTTGTCCAGTGTTTTGGTGTAGCGCTGTGTCTTCGTCTCATCTGCCGTCCTGCATTTCTTTTGCACTTTACCTGAAGGTAGCTAGCTCATTGAGACGATTGGAACGTGCATTTGCAGTAGTAGACCACTACATAACGAAGAATTCAGTGCCAACTATAGGACCAAACAGTGATTCGCTTATACTCATTCTTACAGTGCGTGGCATATACCATTATACACTATCTTTTGTTTTGTTTTTCATGGTAGACGCAATTCGCGCAACACGAGAAATTAAGAAAGTGCGTTCTTACCAAGAAAGTACTATCTTTCTTGTTGTAACCAGTTCTCTTTCTGCGTATTTCCTTACGCAAAATGTATGCCGCTCTGAAAATTTCCGAGTCAAAAGCAGGAAACGTATGTCATTTGCAGTAGCAAGTGGCCGCCATATCGATCGCGTTTACCGTGGAAAGCAGGATTACGCAGAGGGAAAGATTTCGAATTTTGTTTTCCCTGGAAGAACAAGTCATGAATTTTTCAAACACACGCACACACACACAAAGAAAAAGAATGTAGTGCAAGAGTCCATCTGGTCCTCACGTGCAGCGTTCGACATAAGGTGCCGCAGCACTTCGTGGTTCGATAACAGCAGCTGTGAATGGGACCCCGTACCACCTGCTGAGGTCGGTGTTGCTTCCCCCATTCGCTGTAATGTCAGCTCGAAGCATTAGAAGATTCTGTCGCTGACACGACCCGTCAGTTATGTTTAAACGTTGTGATAGATTATAAACGCGAGTCTGTTTTCGTATTTGGCTGCGTCAGATTTTCGTACTCGCCGGCGCGTCCTTACAGCGACGAACGTTTGCCGGTTTTCTGTGAGGAAAGCAGTTGACATTCGCCAGTTTTATAACGCGCATTCCCAGCCACGACATGACGTTTTCAAGGATGCCACACGCATTTGCACGACCGCGCACATTCACCACCAAAGGCCAGGGACTTTAGTGCTATGTGCACTTTCTAACGTAGAAAGTTTCTTTGCGTAGTTCACGCGCTTGATGCTGTTTTTCTTGCTTGACTCTTGTTGTTTTTGTCTTAAGATAAACGCCAACGGCCTCCCGTTTAACTCCTATAGGGTAAAACTACAACGAGGATGCTGAGCATCTAAGCGAAAATGAAATTGCGGCAAAACCCACCTCGCGATGAATGTCGACGTTAATGTGATTCGCATTGAAGCGATGCAGCCGCAGACTGTATTGCAACTGCCAAAACGCGTCATGTATGAAACGTGTACTGCAGCCGGACTCCACTCTCGCGCTTCCTTCTGGGCACGCTGCGCCACCTAGCGGTTTCCGCGCGCGGCCTCAGAGATGCACGGTGCGCCGGTGCTTACGTGCGCTGAGAATCGTACCCTCGCTGCCCAGCGCGCATTCGTGGCGTAGCATGCTAAACCGTTCGGCTGCTCTGCTTGAGGAACTCCTGTGACTTTGGCTCAGTTCCACCCAACCAATTCTGGGGGATTGCAACCAAGAAGGGGCGCATATACCGACTGCCACATGCCTAGCTGCACGTGCCCAGTGGTGCAAGTAGTTGTCTATATGGGCAACACCTAGTGCCCAATGTCCAGTGGTTTAAGTTTGGGCTTATACACGGTGGCGCACATGCAGCAGCTTACGTTGTGGCGTGAAAGCGCAAAGGAAGAAAGATGTGCTTCCTCCAAATGTGTGCGCCTACAATCCTGTGCCGATGAGCGACGTTTCGCGGAAAGAGCGGTTTAGGTAGCACCATTTTACGCGCGCCACACAGCTACTTGTGGCCTGTACGATCTCTTGATGAAAGCTTTTCTGACAAACGATACATTACTGTCGGCATACACGCGTTGGCAATGGCGAGCGACTAAAACATCACTGACGCGTCTCGCATCGCAGCATTTGCCTGATGACCACTGCAAGACATGTTTGTCTTCCGTGTGTACCAGTATTGAGCGTGTCTTCGGAAAAATGCTCAAACGCGGGGAAAACGATATTAAAGTAATGACGGTGAAGCCTGGACGAAGGTTACGAGTGGATACGAAGGGGGCGCGCTCGCGATTGGTCGCCGTCGCGACGCTCCTGCAATCATGTCTTTTTCCAGCGTAGAAAGAGCCAACGGAAATAGGATGGGCAGAAAACAGACAAACGCGTGCTACACAGTGAAGGAAAGAGAACAAGACATGTTCATTGCGTCAAATTGCACAACACCGCTCCGATATTGCCAGCCCCTCCCACAGCTCACACCTTCTTTTTTCATTACCTTCCTTAAGTTGAGAAACCCAGCAAGTGCAAGGTGAGAGAGAGAGAGAGAGAGAGAAAAAAGGAAATAAACACTGGAAATAATAACGCGGGCGAATTCTTAAGCGAAGTGCGGGTCGTGGCGTAGGAGAATCAATTTTTACGGAAACAAAGGGAACCTCGGCGAGGTCACGCGCGACGTAATTCCGCCAGAGCGGCGCGGCGTTATGTCGCTGCGTACACAGACGTGCGGGCGGACAATCAGCGTTGCTTTTTGCTTGGTGCCGCCGTCACAGCGGCGGCTGTCGGAACATGGCACATTGATCGCTCAGGAGCGTCCTTGTGCGACGAGAAACCGGTCATTAAAAATATATATATATATCGACCCGAGGCGTGATGAGTGGGCGCGTGCTATACTCTCAGCCTGCCCTCTCTCTATCTCTCTCTTTTTTTCTTTCTGTGACCGTTCCGTTCTGTGACGTTCCGTAAGACTCAGCCAGCAATGACGCGTTATTCTGGGTGATCCATCCACGGAGATGTCGCGTGCTGGTGGCCAGACCATGCACCTGTGGATCGGTCGCAGTGTTCAATCGATTGCGGCGCTGCTATGGCGTGCCGTCACTTCGTTGGCGTGCGCCCAAGAGGAGCTCAGTCGTTCGTCCGCTTAGCTGAGGCGTTATCACGCCAGCGTTAAACTAACGTAAAAAAAAGTGGTCGAGTATTTTTGTTTATCTTCTCGGGACCTCTCGGCGCATTCTTGTATTCATTTTAGCTAATCGATGCGTGGGAAGACATGTTTCGTATAAAAAAATGTGAATGCGCCCGCGTATTCCCAATGTTGTGGATTCTCCCCCTCTTACACAACAGCGCAATACCAATTAGGTCGAAAACTATATTTAACGCAATATGGTGAAGGGACCGTCTCTCGGCGAAAAATCATTCCGGACCACAACCACCCAGGCCCTCCGCGTGGCGCAGTGACGTTACTTAGCTAATCGAATTCCTCAAAGTAACATGCGTAGAAAAATCGTAAAATGCACTCTAAGCACAACCTACAGACAGGTTAGCGTTGGACTGTAATTTCAAGATACCAGGAAATATAATTCTGTTACGCGGAAGCTCAAATACGAACCGCTTTTCCAGCTTTTCTATCATTCAATGAGCCTCTAGGGCCAACGAGGTTTGAGCGCGCCGGCGGGCACACATCTCAGAGGCTATCAAGCGCCGCGCCCGGTTCCTTGCAACAACCTCCAGATGGCGCTCGCCTCCGCCGTCAAGCGCATCTTCGGTTATCAGGTACAATGAGCGGAACGCAAACTTGGCTGGGCGTAGCGTATTTGTGGACCGGAAATAATTGCATAGAGAAGAATCAAGAGTTAGCGGAATGCCTAAGTGATGATATTAAGGGCTTCGCGAATGATGCCGAAATTATCCTCTTAGGCGACATGAATGCCCACATACAGGATCCAGATGGCTATACCGACAACAACGGAAAGGCAATGCTGGACCTTTGCGAGCAGCATAACCTCGTTATTGTGAATACAGGGTGTGGCGGGCAGACCACGTGGAAAGTTGGAAACCGGCAATCGACCATTGATTACTGTCGGATAATAGAAGGAATTCATGATAAGTCGAGAGAAATGGTAATTGACGAGGAAGGGTATATATAGCAGCATAGGGAGTGACCATAAATGCATCATGTTAAAAATGGGATATGCAGTTGGGAAAGAGAGCAAGTAGCGCGAGAGGGCCCGTCCAAATAACAAATAACAAATATAGTCACAAGAGTCGCGGGAGAACTTGGCAAATGATCAAGCAAAATGTGGGAATATAGCAGCTTCTGTGTGTAATAACGACAGAAATACAGAAAGGGAAGCAACGTGTTCATTGGAAAGAAAAAAAAGAAACCGAAAAGCTGGCGGAACAGGGAGATACCAGAAGCGATCGCCGAGCTACAAAAAACATCCTTACAGCACAGGCAGGCAAACAAAGCGCAGTTGCCGCAGGATGAAGTAGCCAGAAAATGGGAAATATATCGGGAGAAAAAAATCTCTGGTTGAAATACTTGTGGAAGCAAAGATAAAAGGTGAAAGTGAACGTTGGTTGTCAGAAATATGTGAGAAAAAGAAGGCGCAACCTAGAATATTTTGGAACCATGTAACATCATTAGGCAGGAAGTCTGGAATAATACAACAACATATTATAGACGAAGATGGAAACAAACTGGAAAGGGACGCGGCATTAAATTACATCCGAAAATTTCAACTGGAAGAAAACCAAAGAGAAAATTCCGAAGCGCACAGCTAAAGGGCTAGAAAAAGTTACCGTTAGGCTGAAGAATGAAGTATGCTCAAAAAGTAAGGAAGCTCTCTTGAAAGCAGTAGAAAAAACTCTAAAAGATAGACGAATACCAGACAGTTGGCGACAAAGTAGAATGAATTTAATTTGTAGAGGTAACAGGGGGAAAGAATTCACTCGTATAGACCATTGACCATTACATCGTTTATATACAGGTTGGCAATGCAGGCAGTTAAGTTAAAGCTGCAAGCATGGGCAGGGAATAATGGCATTTCGGCAGAACTTCATAATGGCTTGAGAATAAGTAGGCGTTTGGATGATAACTTATTTGCCTTACTCAGTCTATTGAAATATTAAGATTACAAAGGAGACCGTTATATGTGGCCATTTTAGACATTACAGGAGCGTGTGACAAGGCAGACCGCAACATTTTGTGGTATAGTCTGGAAGGGGAAGGCTTAGGATACGATTGCCTACCGTTCTTGAGAGAGATTTATCTAGAAAATGCCGTTTGCCTTGAATGGGAAGGGTTGAGGAGCGAGGAGGAAATTGATATCAACTAGCGTCTGAGGCAGGGGCGCCTTTTATCGCCACTGCTGTTTATGGTGTACCTAGTGAGGATGGAAACGGCGCTAGAGGGAAGTAATATCGGGTCTAATCTCTCGCGCAAACAGGCGTGCACAGTAGTAGAGCAGCAGCTTCCAGGTTTGTTTTATGTGCACGACATTTTGCTTCTAGCTAACAAGCAAAGTGATATGCAACGTTTGGTGTTTTTGACACGAAGGCAACAATTTAGATTTGAAATTTAGCGTTAAAAAATCTGACGTTATGGTATTCAATGAAAACAGCGAACAGACATCGACAATACGAGGCCAGGAAATACCTCGCGTAAAAGAATATGAATACCTTCGTATATGGCTAAACGAAGGCAATTGATATATTGAAACGCAGGAAAAAATAGTAAAGGGTAAGAGAAATGCAGCCATAATGAAACACAGAGCTCTATGAGGATACAAGAGGTACGAGGTGCTCCGGAGTATGTGGAAAGGTGTAATGGTTCCGGGACTTACTTTTGGAAATGCGGTTGTTTGCTTGAAATCAGGGGTACAATCAGGACTCGATGGCAAGCAAAGGTCAGTGGGACGCCTCGCATTGGGCGCTCACGGGAAGACTATAAATGAAGCTGTGCAGGATGATATGGGCTGGACAAGCTTTTAAGTGAGGGAAGGTCACAGTAAAATTAATTATGAAGAACTACTGAGGAATAAGGAAGAGAGTAAATGGGCTTAGAGAGTGTTCACGTATTTGTACAGGAATAACATTGATTCGCAGTGGAGGAGGGAGGAAAGCGAAAAGTAGAAGGCAGGGAGGTTAACCAGAATAACGTCCGGTTGGCTACCCTACACCGGGGGAATGGGAAAGGGGAAAACAAAGATCACAGGGAGAGAGAGGAGGGAAGGAAAGAAGGAAATTGCGGCGAGTTCGCTGACGCGTGTGGTCTTACAGAAATCGCGTTAATAGTCACAGATGGTCGCACAAACCCGTCGTCCTTAAGAAACACAAAAGCGCCGCAGGAAAACAACTATAAAGCTTAGCAGGAAGTATGCGCCCTGTATCATGAGCAACATGGCACCAAAGAACGACAAGCGGAAAATCAGAGAGGCTGAGATAATCTCATGGGTGGCGGCAATAAAAAAGAAAAAAGAAAACCTGCCATGAGTAATCACTTCAGAGGCAAAAACGGAATGAGGAAAGAAACGATATATGATAACTGAAAGCGAAGCATTACTTTTCGAAGCGAGATCAGGATGCCTTAGAACACGCACCTATAAAGCGAGATATAAGAAGGAAGAAGAAGCATGGGCTTGCTGCGGTAAAGCTAGGGAAACGATGGAGCATGTTTTATTAGAATGTGATGATATCTGCCGAGCGGTCGATTTAGAAATCACTAGCTTCACGAGCAGGGGGAAAGTAAACATGTCCACACTAGAGATTACTAAGAGGCGATTAGAAGATTGGTGGAAGTAAGGAAACGACAAACAACGGAGGCGTACAAAGTTCACAATCGGGGTTCAGAAACTTTGGTTATGGGAATTAATCGCGGGCTTTTTTTCTTCTTTTTTTTCTTTTTTGGCGTAGGTAGAACATTAGCCAATAAAATAAAAAGAGTTTGGTGGTGCAACCTAACGCCCGGTTGCAAAGGGGATGCTGATAACATCCATCCATCCATCCATCCATCCATCCATCCATCCATCCATCCATCCATCCATCCATCGCGGCCCACACAAGAGCCCGCGTTTCAATTAGAAAGCTCGTGTTGCATAGCGTTCGCCGCCAGCGTTTTCCGGTAAACATTCCCGGTAAACATTACGGTTACCTAAGCTGCAATTGCCGGGAAGCGTGAGAAGCAGTCAGGAATCTTGGAATGCTATGGCGTTCCCCTCTTAAAGGCGAAGCTTAAGCGTCCTCCCACGTTTATTTGTTCGTTCTTCGCACGGGCGAAAAAAGCTTTCGAAATATTAAAGAACGAGTGACTCAGAACACGGGTCGTGCACTAGTTGACTTGCTAGCAAGTCACTTATCGTTCCTTATTTGCTAACGAGCAGATGAGACTGCGCTGAATGTGTCAGTGCCAGTAGAAGCTTTTCCGCAGGTAAAATGTAGACTCTCGTTCTCTGCGATGATTAGACTTCGTCTGTGTTGCCAAACTTGTTAAAACTTATTCCTGATTCGCGAGTCTTTAGCAGTGTTCGAAAGAGCAAGGATATTTCTCCCGCGTTGGAGGATTTCGTGACGTTCCTCTTTAGCGGCCGTTAATCGCCTGTTTGCGAACTAATTTTCGAGTAGTATTGGTGTGATATGTGACGCAGAGCACGTTCAGGCATGCGACTTTTACTTCACGATGCGTATGCTGGAAACATTGCTGTTGACGTCATATTTTCTACCAACTTCCTTTTCAGTAAATCTGTACGTTAGATTTCGTGATGGAGCTGCCTATACAATTTCAATGGAAACATTTGTAAACTTTTTCGCTTGCGCCGCTCCTGTCGAGCACCCTGTTTTTTTGTATTTATTTGTGCAATAAGCATGGGCGTCTATGGAATAATACTGTGTTATGCAGCCTTACATACGTCTATGAAAAAGGCGGCCTTGTATATGTTTAATGCAGCGGACAAGCAATATAAGAAAAAGAGAGGTGATGAGACTGAATTTCAGCCACCGAAGAAAATAATTTTGCGCTCTCAGATGTTATCTTTAATATAACCACTTAAAACTATTTTGTTAACTCGGAGGGTGTGTAAGTCCACAGCGCAAATTTTCTTCACCACGAAGAAAATACTATTGGAGGTAGTGGTAGAGCAACCGCTTCGGAGCCACGGGGTTCTTCTACGCTCGAGTCCACGTAGAATCGTGAGCTGTTGTGAATTGAATTTATTTGAAATTTTATTTTGGTTTCTAAGGTTTCTAGCGTGGTGTTAGAAGAACGCGTGACGTGACAAGGAATCGTGATGTTACAGGAATACCCAAATGCCAAGCTCTCAGCTGCTTAGCGTTGTGAAAGCCAGAGCGCCGTATGCCCAGCAGTCCGCTATACGAAGCGTAACGCTCCTAATGAAACTGGCGCCCTAAATACGCATGCGCCTCATTAATGCAAAAAAGTTTATTGCAATCCTGTGCACACATTCTTGTCGACGCGCGCGTGTAGGTTTGCGCTTTCTTTTGCGCTTGCATCGTGAACGAACGAGAAGCTTGTGTTTTACGATGCCGCACGGCTGAAAACGTAGTGGGGCGGATGTGAAACGTTTCTTGGCTGGTGCATTGACGGCATGTGTTGACGAGTCCTTCATTGGTCTGTATTTAACTGCACGTGAAACTCCCGTCTAAGTGATTGCGGCGATAGGATGGAATAGACTTGGCGTACTGTATTTTTAGCGCCGTTGTAAAAGATAAAAATAACCCGCGAAATCGGCGCCCTTTGTCGAAAAAAGCCAACTGCGGCGAAAAAAATAACGAAATTGACGACATCACCATCTTTTACTGTCCCTTCTATGAATAAAAATTGTGGCGTCTGTCACAGTTTCTTATTTTTTTTTTATTGTGGAGGAGGGTGCTTTGAGGCATAGTTAAGATAAATGCTTTAAAATGAATATAACCCAGCATCGCACGCGATCGAAGTCCAGTAACGCTGAGTAGTGACAATTGGCTCCCTAAAAATAAGCTATCTGCATGGTGGTCCCTTACTGTCGCTTGAATGTATTATAGCGTCCACTTTGCGCAACTTTAGCAACTGCCTGTCAAGGATTATCTTTAGTGTTTGGTGGCATGCTGCTCTTTCTCATCACAAGCGACCAAGCAGTGAAGACAGATAAGAACTCTAAAAAGAGTTGTGGCCGTGGTCACAAGAATCTTACGCCAGAGCTGCTCATAAGAGCAGATGGCAGCTATTCGCAATGTTGATTATATTATTACGAAAGGCGGTCATGCAATGTCAAAGAGCACTCAAAGACACTGTTTTTGCAATTTCTCCTACACAAAGTGCCGAAACGAGGCTCTCAGAGAAGCGCGTAATAATCACGTGGCGAATTTTTCGCTTTATGCAAGTGGACAATGCACAGGGCCATGAAGCACATTTATGTGGCCACACGCACCGCATGGAAGCCACAGAAATGAAGAAAAAGAAAAGTAAAATACAAGGATTAACTTTAGCGCTGTGCTGTTTGCAGAGGTTGCCGTTTTGCTCCGCCTTTAGCACCGAACTTTCGTTTCCTTGAGCAACTCGACTATTCGCACACAAGGAATTTGTTACAAAAGAAGGAAGAAAAAAAAAAGAAAGAAACGGCTGATTTGTGCCTCACGTCGTGTGCACTCCAGCTGCGAATGCGTTGCACCCGTCGACCTCAGGACTCCTTTCGTTGTTTGTATTCCGGCTCAAAGGTGGCGCCACGCCGTCCACGATGTATTGCGCTGACTGCCGCAGCGCCATCTACTGATCAGCTGCGCGCCTCCGGCCATGCGTGACAGTTGGCTGCATATGACTGAGTCTGTTGCGTAGAACACGTGCAAAACGACGGCGGGCTGTGAATGTGAACACAATTCGATCGCTGGATATGCATGTCAAGGTAAGCTGATGACGCTTCGTTGTTTAGGGAACGCCAGGTGCGTCGTAATCTTTCGGCTAGACTTATTTCAGGACGCTGCCTCCTCCGTTGCTACCGCTCGTTTGTGCACTCGGTACACCTCGTTGGTGCTCCTCTCTCTTTCTCTTTCTATCCCCACGCGCTTTCCTCCCGTGCAGGGTAGCCAACCAGAACTACTTCTGGCTAATTTTGCTGCATTTCTTTGCATCATTCCGATCTCGCTCTTGCCTTCGCCGTATTGCGCGCGAAACGCTGTGTGCACGACTAGTTTGGCGGCAGCACTATTTTCTTTCTTATAGGCATGCCAAATTGCGCTAAGGCTGTACAACTATACAACTAACGTGTAACTTCTCGTTCGTTGTGTACTATACAACAAACGAGAAGGAAACTTGTTGCAACTAAGAAATTTGTATACGAATCCATTGTTTTTCGTTTTCCTTTACTTCTTTCTAGGACAATCTGACGGCGTACTGGCGCCGCATTTCGCCGGTAATCCCGTCACGGGATTGCAATCGTGCTATATGCGTAATAGGGGCATTCATTAATGCTTATACATGGTCCATATATCCGCCTGCACTACGCGTGTATTTCGTTTCACGTACGAGCTCTACCCTCAGGAAAAGAAAACGATATTGACTTTGCAACCGGCAACGCAGGACACAACATGCCTATTGTCAGAAAAAAGTCCGAGCCGTTATAATAGACAGTGTGCTGAACGAAACAGTGGTACCTTCGTATACACCTGTGGCGTCGTTTCTTCCGTCGTCGTCTTTTGGTCCTCGTGCTCGTTTCCGAATGTATTTTTATTTATTTATTTCTCACGCAACGTGGTTGTATTAGCACCATCTGCAACCGGCTTCGAAACGTCCTCGTTCGCGCAAGAAAAATGGTATCCCCACCGTGTTATAAAAATAGATGTAGTGTACACGTATAGGAGGAAAAAAGGAAAAGAAGAAAAACACAAGCAAACACAGAGAACGGCCCACTGATTTGGCCAGCGTAACGTAGCACAGGGACGACAGAGAGGAAGCAAGCACGCTCAACTTGCGTTAACTTCGCCTAGCGCAGATGTCGAATATGGCGCTGCACATGTATGATGTGTATACGTGGCTAGCAAGAGTGTACAGGTACAGCTTTGTTTTCTGGAGCGCTGGCGGTTTTGGCGAATATGACAGTGACAGCTGCTCCGGTACGCGGGTGAGTCGCACCGGAAATGGCGATAATTAAACGTCTGTCTCTTTACGATGTTGACAGCGCATGTGTGCCAGCTATAGAAATATAAAGCTGTAGGGCTCGAAAGGTGGAGGAGGGAAGATACATAACAGCGGCTGAACGCGCTCGTATTTAACGATTGGCCGCGGTGCCCAGCATGCAACGGTGTAGGCTCCTGGGAGAAACGTGGAAGGCGATAGAACAGGGGCCGTATTCATAGACGGCTTTGATGCTGCTAGAATTGTTTGTAAGAGCAAATTCCAGCCAGTCCTGATGCTGGACATAATATTAACGAAGGCGACCAGCCAATGGCAAAGAGCACTTCCGAACAAAAAGCTTTCGAAGTTCGGCCCCGGAAGCGCTTGTAATCGTGCTCTTGTTTGTAACAACAACAACAACAACAACAATAACAATAACAACAACAACAACAACAACGACATAATACATTTAGTGGTTCTAGGCGTAAGTTTTCGAAATTGTGCCAAAAATTTCTGACTTTCCCTGCTCAGGCGCATGAACATGGTTGTAAAGTTCACACTCCTTTTCCCTTCCTCATCTTTTCCATAAGGCCCTGGAAATACCCATCTATGTATGTGGAAACCTAGAAAAGCCACCCGCGCCCTTATTTCGGATTGGTCGACACTTGTGGTTCCTCCGAATTCGTCTCTGCTTTCGCTTGGACGTTGCTGGCTGCGTAGCTGTTAGATGGAATTCTATAGTTTACGAAACAGCTTAGAAAAATGCGAAAGTTAGGCACTGGGTTAGTTACCACCCCGTGCAACAGCGAGTGTGAGGAACGCCTTGCACATGAAGTCGACAATCGTTTTAGACTAATTTGCAAGCAATGCTACGTCACTGCTGGCGATCTAACTGAATTATATCTTGCTGTCCACAGTTGAGTAACGCTATCGCTGTTCATTCAGGCGCGCCTTTTGATTTCACCGTCGGTTCGATCTCTTCCCGGTTTCAATGCGTGCGCGCTCCGTCCTTGTCGCCGTCGTTGATGTTTTCGTCGTCGTCAGGCTTCATTAACATCGTTATTGCTGCGATAGCAATTATATGAGGACCTTAGGTGAGTTTTCCTCGTCGCCGTCTGCGTAGGCGTCGCCATTGCATTGGTGTTCCATAGAGCGCCGTAAGAGGTGGAAAGCATGCAAGGGTGAGACGAGAAGAATGGTGGCTCGATGCGCGCCGTCTTCCCGCGCGCCGAATGTTGGCGGTCACGTGATCATGCGCGCTCAGGGTAGGGAGGGCAGGAGGTGAAGGGGTGGGTGGTGAGCAGGCGAGCGCGTCTTCTTCAGCCAAGCCATGGCGTGGTTAAGGGCCTACGTGGGCGGCGCCCTATCATACCGCAAACTTGCAGCGGGTGCAAAGTTAAGCCGAGCCGACATGGCTAGTGCATTCATGTTCGCTGTCTCCTCGTGCGTCTAGTGTTTGTGTCATCGTAATATTCTCTAGTTGTGAAGACGCGTTGAAGCGAGAGGCCGTGCGGATCGTTCGCTGCCCGCTCCCGGCCCAGTTCTTAACGCAGGCGTTGTGGCAGCGAGTGTTCGCTGTCACCGAGGGATATCTGTTCATCTTTGCCTGGGCACGTGTGACATCATGCTTGCTAATTAGTAACCGAATGTTTACTACAATATATACACAGCTGATAGCCGAGAGAGACCTTCGTCCTGCAGTGGGCATGGAATAGACTGACGATGAAGAGGATACGACTCATAAAACTGCGAACCTTACTTCACTTAGTTATCTAATACTTTTATATCGCTGTTAATGCTTTACGTTTCGTGCGAAACCGCGACTTTTTTTGTTTGTTTTCACCCTCCGGAGGAGCTCAGTGGCATGGGGTTCTGCTGTCGAGCACGTGGTCACGGTTTCGGCTTTCCGCCGCGTCTGCCTCACTTTAATGGGAGCGAAATGCAAAAGTGCTCGTGTACCTATCCTTCTGTGTATGGTAGAGAAGCCCACCCGGTTGCGGCGCTTTCCACCACGGCGTCCCTCGTAGCCTGTCTGATGTTTTGAGGCGTTAAACCGCGATATTTAATTTTGATGTGTTTGTGTCGTGCACTCGTCGTCATGCAACTTTCGTTGTTATTTTCTCCTCTGCGTGACGCCATCGTAGTCGTCGCTGTCATCGTCATGCCGTCGTAGTCCTCATATTGTCGTTGTCCTTAGAAAGCTCCAATACCATCATCATCGTCGTTACTACCGTGTCCTCTTCGTCGTCATCTTATAGATGCTGCAGCCTTCGTCGTCATCGTCTTTGTTGCCTTGGTCGTCATGCCATGCTGTCTGTTTCTGATGTTGCTTGGCTCTGCGCCAGCCGTAGAAAAAAAAAAACACTGTGACAATCTGTAGATTGCATCTCGGTAATCTTCCTCTCTCCCTCTCTTTCCCCCTTTCTCTCTACCTATTTGAAACGAAAACATCGTCTTGCGTCTTCTGTCAGACCTGTGATGTTCGCGCTCACTGGGGTTAGGCCAGCGGTGAACGCTATAGGCGCCAAGAGAGAGCGGCACTGTGTCTTGTTTCTCAAAATTCGTGTAGCTCGTCTGTTATTGTAGTACTATACCTGTCTCATTTATACCTCGACTAAAGGAATGCACACTCCCTGCATTCTGGGAATCGATGATTTGCAAATAGTTTTGCAGGTGCCTGGTCATCCAGTAACGTTGGGTTTCTTCGAAGACTTCCTAAATGGACCAGCGTGTTCGTGTAACGCATTCAGTTGTGTTTGACGTGAGCCAGTGTGTGACGACAAAAGCAAGACGACGGCTTCGACGACGGCGACAGCATTACTCCGCTAAGAAACGTTACAACGTGTTCAGTTACCAGCTGCGCCCATCCAGAAAGCGCCACAATGCCGAGCGAAGTCTTCGTATAGTTGTCCGACACGAGGAAATGACTGGGAAATGCGGGCCGATCCCAAAGGCAGTGGCGCCTACCACATCGTCTCAAAGCGTTAGCTGCCACGAGGTAAGAATAGGAGACGCTGACACGCTAGTGGAGGTGATGCGAGGGAGCGGGAGGGGTAAGTCTGTGGCAGAACAAACTGGAAAAATAGAGCGCGCACACGCGCTCTTGCTCGTGCAGTGCGACGTGACGCACTCGCCATTCTTCTCAGAGCTAGTGGCGTTGGCGCTAGAGAAGCATGCGCGAACTATGAGATAAAGAAAGTGATCGGGGCCTAATAGTTATAACATTGGCCTGCCGTGGTCGGCAGCCCGATGTTCGGTGCCCCTATCAGGCTATTTCGAAATGTATTGTGACGAATCGAGGCGAGACAGGAATTTACCGAATAGTACCTGCGATGAGCCAAAGAATGCTTTGCATTGAAGGAAAGAAAAAAAAACTGTCAGGATGCTTCTTTTACTGTAGCCAAGACCTACCAGTTAAGGAAAGTATTATTTGAAGGGACATCCTCTTGGCTTCCGTTATCATGAGTAACGGTAACAAGTAATTGTGTTGCGATGATCTGGAAAGCTTTGCATAACATGAGTGGGCAGTGTTCGTTTGCCGACACCTGATGTAGGTAACGGAAAGAGAGGCCTGTTTAGTGCACTTTCCGTAATGAACTTAGCTGATGGTGATAACGTGATTACTCGAAAATGAAGGCCGCTTTCTGCGTCACGAAACAGATGATGTGCCGTATAATTTCGTCCAGTTCGTCAAAGCCGTGCTTCATTTCGTCGAAGTCAAGGTCTGAGTTTTCATTTACCGGTTATATCTGTGTCAAGGCTTTATTTATATCTAGCACGGTACTTTTTTAAGTTTCTTTCCTGGGTGCGTGCAGCAGCCATTCTATTCCATGCTATGAGTGATTGGTCACGTGCGTCTCTGTTTCCATCACTGAACTAGCTGAGCTGCAATCAATATAGTCTTTCAAACTAGGCGTCACGTTCTTTATGTTTATATACGCAGTTTATTTAATATTTATTCGTACGAAAGAACGAATGGTAAAAACAAAGTACGGCAGAAGTTGTTTTGCTGAGCTTATGAGTCACGCAGCTTGAAAACGTCCGTAATTGCTTCAGTTTCGCAGGTGTTTGAAGAGAAATGTCACTTTTGCGCTGTATCGGCTGCTGTCATCTGACTGTGCGGATTTACGGACTGGCCCCGCAACACAGAAATGTGAATAGTACAAATTAAACTCATCGGAACTATGCAATGGGTGCGCGGTTCCTAACAACGCTCGCATGGACTGAAATGTGCTATGGTTTGGCATCTGGAAACGGCTTAGCCATACCAGAGCCCTGTTGTCTCAAATAGTTGACAATCACTTGAGCAGAAGAAGTCGGGCGCTGGATGCAAACATTTGTGCTGTACATAGTCAGTGTGCTAATTAAATTAAGGGCGAAGTTGAAAATAACGCGGGTGACTAGGCAGCAATTACCACGGTAGTTTGACCGTTTATATTCGTGTCTTGTCATTGCGGCCATAGATAGACTGTTCTAACTGATAGATTGTACTGGCAAAGCCAGCAAAACCCAAGAACATACCACGCAATGTGCACAGGACGGTGGGCGAAGTAGTGGAACGTGGGCGCAATGGGTAAAGCCTACCGCGGATGAATCACGCTAGGCCGAGTCCGCCGTTCGCAGTCTCACAAGTTGGGGCGGGTTTTTTTTTTTTTTTTTGAAGAGAAAAAGCGAAGTGGGTGGCTTCATGGCGAGTTGGCTTGCGAAGGCTGAATGCGTGACGTAAGGCGTCTGAGGAGTCGATGCCTAGACATTTGGGACCAACAGTGAACGGTAATTCTCTCTCTCTCTCTCTCTCTCTCTCATCCGTCGAATTTGTTTCTTTCGTACATGGCAAGCATAGTAACCTAAACGCGCGACTTTTGTCACGCGGGTGCATATGCGTACACCGCGTTCAGCTGTTTAGATCTCTTAGGTTCTGCTTAGGCAGAGAACTGATAGCGTCATCAGCAGTGTCACGTGAAACACCCCGTTCATCCGCCGATGACTACAGCGAAGACTGCTCTTAGCTGTGTTTGTCTAGTGTCGGGAAAAGTGCGTCAGTGTGCATTCTCGATGGAGTAGCACGTCTGAACTACTCCTGTCCGACAACGGCAAAGCGCCAACGTGAGCGGCAGCACTTAGCGCACTGAAGAACTGCTCGCGTGCGCCTGTGGAAGCCGGGCATGAGAATTTCCAGCTCGTGCCATGTCTCGGCAAGCCGTTGTTTCTGCTAGCGGTGGCATCCCCTGCGACGCGGGCGCCCTGTGGGGCTCGGATGCCCGCCGCCGAGGGTTCGGATGCACGCGCGATGCCGCCGCCGTACACACGGCTCGAAGCGCGCGCGAGCATGATGAACCCGCGTCCCCGGCGCGCGCACTATGTCGCCCGCCCTTGCAGCTGCGCATGCCGCGCACGCACGGCGCAGCCTGTGGCGCAGCTGCCGCAGAATGCCGCCGTTTCCTATGACCCAATGGACGGAGCAGCAGCTGCAACATGGCTGCTATCATGCGGCCATGTGCGCCACTGCACTATATGTCTCGCGGCGCTGCCGAGGAACAAGTGGCTCGGCCGATTTCTGCGCGCTTGTCGCGCGCAAACAAGCGGAGTGCGGCGCTGCATCTGCGGCGTCGAGCTCATCGTCGCCGGTGGCGCCGACGCCGAGGCTGCTTGCTGTGCGCGCGGCGCAGTTTTGTGCGCCGATGGCGGCGGCGAAGTCCTGGTCTGTTCTGTGGCAGCGGCACCGGCGGTCAAAGTAGCATCTAACGGCGGCGTTTCGCGGCTTCTTCGGGGTCGTTTTCGACGGCTGTCTCCCCTCCGCTGCGCATACGCCAGCGTCGAGAACCGTGCTCTGAGCCATTATTCTTCTCCGTCCGCCTGACCCCTGGCCCACGTGCGCACCGGCGATAGGCACTCCCTCGTCACCCTCGTGGTTCGTACATGCTTCAGAATGGCATTCTTTTGCTTTCTTGCGATGTCTTGGTCGATATTGTCGTTATATGTGACTGGCAAGAGGGATTTAATCAGGCGGTGGGTCTTGGAAACGAACTTTGTGATGCCAGTGATACGGTCGCGAAGTGTTCTTCGAAGCCTTGATGTACATAGCGACGCTAAAAGGCAAGAGTGAGTTGAAATTCGCCTTTTTTCTAAAGGCCTAGGAAATTTGGGCGACGAAATCTTAGCCCCTGTGTGTGATCTTCCGACTTCTTGCTGTTAGTCCTTTCTTGCCTTGCTGTGGGACTGCAGGGCATCAAACAATTGCGTGGAGATACCTGGTCCGCTGTCTCTGTAAAGATACAAGCACGTGGTCTGCGGTCTCGAAGAAAAAAACAAAAACAAGAAAAAAATTAGGATTAAGCATCTCTGGCTGTCTGCATTAGCAATACGTGAGTAATGTTTAGTCCACGGCATTACAGCGAAGTGGATGTACTGGGCACGTTGTCAACACGTTGTTTTGGGCGATGGAACTGGCAATGAAGGAAAAAAAGAAAGGAACTGGCTTGCGGCCAATGTCGGGATGTGTCTGATGCAAGAGAGCTGGTGGTGTAAAAAAGAACACGTGCACTGGTAAACCACCTTCAATTTGTGCTCTGGTGTGGGCCGCTGTTCGGGCTCACAGCGATTATTTTGAAGGTGATGTGAGGAGGTCACTCATGGTGCGTCTGGCTGGTGCAGTTTAGGTGGAGTAGAGTTGATGGCATTTGTATAAACCGGTCAAGTGCATGAAGAGCTGAGCCTTTACACAAAACTTTCTTCGTAGAGTGGGATTAAGCATCTCATCTGCTCGTTCAGCGCTGACAGGCGTCAGCTCACAGCAGCGATGCGGACCTTAGAGCAAGTTTCGTGGTTAGAATATGGCGAGGAGCTGGGCTAGCTGCCGTTTATTAATTTTGAACTGGGCTGACTGACACTAAAGAGGGTAAAGGACACAAACAGACACGACGTAGGACGAGAGAGCGCACTCTCGTCCGGTCTGGTGTGTCTGTGTCAATCACCGTGAATAGTGTTATTTAGCAAACTTTAAAACGAATTTCACTGATAACTACTGATTTCATGCGTAACCTGCTGTAAGTGACGTGCGTTTAGTTACAGCAGGCTTCAGACTAATGCGTGCCTCGTAGGTTGCCGCAGCGACGTATGCTGGTGAACTGCGCGCAAAAAGACAATCGGCTCGTATTCACAAAAAATCTCTTATGCCATGACGGTTCTTACTAGAAACGTTTAGCCAACTCCGACTCTGTGGATGCATACGGAAAGCTGCCGACCAATGAGGGAAAAAGAAAGCGCTGACGAAGAACAAGCTTTGTTACTTCATGAATTGGTCGAACGGAGGTCTTGTGTGAGAGTGACTAATGATACCATCTTGTGCGCAATAGACTCGAATGATTTATGTGTACGCTAAATCAGGGCCGCTGTGCATCAAATGAGTCGATCATCAGCAATAATGGTCTAGCTACAAGTCGATTTGATGTATATTCGAGAAGATTGGGCTGGTGGGCATATTTTGTAAAAAACTGAAAGAATTTTACGTTTGCCACTGTGCAAGCCTTCCAGCTGAATGAACATGTTTATCGATTTCACCAAGCGTAACTCGCACGTGTTAAGTTGACCTCCTTTTTCAATAGCTTTACCTGTTGATTAGTTATGAGCTGTGTGTGCATCTGCTTCACATACGTGCGCTATGCCTGTACGCGTTGCTTCCTCTTACCTTGAGCCATTTTGTAAGCCTTGAGAAGAGTTGAAACCCAAAGATAACTCCAAGGACACAAAGTAAGAATGAAGTACGCAGCGCTTACGCGTAGTTGTGATATGCATCGAACTATGCATAGCTGCAGACGTTGGTGTTTTCTGTACAATTAAACTATGAAATAATCAGCAAGCAAAGCTGTGCCCCGTACTTCTCTGAAACAATTTTTCAAATGGTGCTGAATATTGTTTGCTCATCGGTTATGATACGAAGTGGATGCGTTCTTGTTCACAATAAGCGCGTTAAATGTCGTAGAAGCGGAATGAGCAAGCCGTAACAGACATGCGAGGGTGAGAGCTGTAGAAGGGCGTGGGTGGTTACAGAAACGATAATTTTTAGAGCTGCCCAAAGTTCAAGCTACCAGTGACCACCTGTATCTACATGAGGTAACTGAAGGGCAAACACCTTAGGTGGAAACATCCTACGGTTTAATGCGGGAATGGGCTGATGTTGATCTGCTGGTACCAGACTGCTGTACATGTTACCCAAGAAAATGTTTCCAATTACAATTACAGCTACATCATAAATGTCCTGATTATGTCCTGCCCCATGAAGGTAAATGAGCAATTACTAAAATATAATTGATTTAGTATTCAGGGAACTTGTGCTTCTATCAGGGAAGAATTAGCTGTAACTTTATTGAAAGTGAACTAAAGTCGCGGTAATGCTGGCTCGCGTAACAGAGAGGGATCGTAACGAATACGTCTTTTGACACCGTGTCGTCGGCTGGAGGAGTTGCCAGTGTACAGTCAACGACCGACTTTCCGGACGCCCAATAATACGGACGGCTTCGCGGCACCACCACGTACCCCATAGAGTCAACGTATACGAATGCCTGAAATTTCAGACGCAAGAACCCTTCGCCGCCCGATTTTCCGGACTTTTTCCTGTGACCGCAGGTCCGAAACGGCGTAAATCAAAGCTCACTTCCGCCGTTTTGACTACCTCGCCGCCGCTGTAAACGCTAGGCCTAGCTGCTTTACGTTCGCTATTAAGCTTCTTGCCGTTCGGCGCCGTGTTTTTCATTGAAAGAATTGGCTGCTGTAAGCAATGGCACCGACTCCCTCTTTGTGGTCCTCGCGATTGGCTTCAAATCTCGGAAAGCATGACGCGTTACGTAATGCTGGTTTCTGAAAGTCGGCTTCGCCTCAGTAAAGGATTGTTATGCGGTGAAGCATACGTGAGAGCATTTGCGGTGAAGCATAGCAAGCGCGGGAAGGGGCAATTGTCACGGGACACAGTATCTATTTCTCAATTATACACGTTTCCGCCCGCCATCTTCTGTCACAGTACGAGGACCGATATGCCAGTAAGTGTACTGGTTGGCCTTTTGGGAGGTGCCTGTGCGGATTTGAACCATTAACGGCAGTAGAAGACATACAATCATTTTTTTCGAACTGCGCGATTTTAAGGACGTTTCCGCGGCCCCTGGGGAGTCTGAAAAATCGGACGTTGACTTTACAACTGACCAAAAGGATGCTTCAAATGGTCTGTGGGTCGAACGCGCCGTGGAAGGGGGACGGAAACAAAAAGGACCTACGCATTGTGCAATGAACGGGAAAGGAAGCGTGCCGCCGCTTCTTTCAAGGAGCTTGAGTTCAAACAACAAAGCGTTGGCTAACACCGAGATGCAGGTGTCCTTCATCCAAACCAAAATAAACTCTTCAAAGTAGTGAAATGCAACACTGAGGCGTTGTGCGCGGGCTGAGAGTATGTCAGGACAGTTGATGTTGACACACCAGCTGTTGAGAAAGAATCCCGCTTGTGACAAAGTTCCGGCCTCATACCAATGAGCTTGCTGTCAATTGATAAAAATAGCTCATATCCCCTTCAGTCACGGCATCCACATTTGTGAACGCGACCTACTTTTGCCATTTCTGTGTAATGGTAGCAAGGAATAGAGCACAAACATTAAGCTTAATGAACATTCCGATAACCTAAATTACTTCCATTTTGCTTCTGAGTGATATGTATTGTTAAAGAGTATCGCTTTGGTGGAGGCACTACCATGTGACGTTTGACGTGGAACATGTCGTTAGCAAACTTGAAATATATTTTTCTTTTATGAAATGCTTGAGGCTAATGAATAACTTGTGGATGTAATTGGAGTGGGGGATTTAATCCTTTTTATGGAGAAATATAGCATCACTGACTTTACGATGTTTAAATACCTAGTTACTCTGTAATTATAATGACTCATCATAAAATGCTTAGAGTCATTCTACCAGCTTGATTTGCTTTCAGTGGAGTCTCAAGCACCACCTATGTTTCACACATATATCGACATTCGATCATAATTCATGACTGAAGAGGATATTTGGAAATATTTGTTTCTGTATGCATCTCCTTTTTATTCGTATTTGAGAATGTTCGACTCGATTTGCAATGAGTTTTACCATACTTTTCTAAGATATTTTACTCGCTGTGCATTTTGCTAACCTCTCCTTTCTGATTTCTTCTTGAATAAAATACATGATACTTCTTATTATTCGAGCTGGATTAAGTCGTTTTTTTATGTTTTAGCTTGCTTACTAGACGGTGACGGCATCGGGCGGCATGGTGTCGGCCTGTCTTCACGTAAAGCAAAGTTCTGTATCACTCAGGAAATTTCGCAAAGGCACTCGGGGAACATCTGGAAAAGTAAGGGAATTTGGAAATGTCAACTTGCTAGATACCCTGATTACAGTGAGTGTTACCGAGAAAAAGTTTTAATCGATCACTTACAAAACTAGTGAAAATTTTCATTCATTAGAATATAATCGTACAAGTCTGGCAGGCGCCAGGCCAAACGGCTCAGTGCTCTCGCACGACAGCATGTACTTTCCAAAGCGCCATGATGGCGTTCCTCCATGAACGCGCCCTGCAACTATGTTGCGCAAGAGCAAATGCCCTTTGCGCGGGCGCTGTTGTATTGAAAGTCCGACAACCACGAAAACGGATGAACGAGCCGAATAGTGCTATTTGCTTCGCGGCCAATCAACTCCGACGCCGTCTGTTAAAATATATGTAGAAATTAGAAGTGCTTGTGTGAGGCAACCTCCGGACCGACTTGAATGACGGTTCTATTTGAGAGAGAAAGTCAACTTGTAGTGACCGTTGCAAACAGAATTTCCGTTCAGGGCTTGGAATTTTTCTCTATAAGCTTTTGAAAAAGTCTTAGTTAAAACAAGAAATGGAAGCCCGAAGTTTACATTTTAGTACCTACATATCAAAAACAGACATCGCAGTTATGTGAACTGCATCCGTTAGAGCACCTAAGCGGATAAATTTGACATAATTTGTATCTTACGTGCAACTGTTACAATATTTACAACGGTTTTGCAACAGTACTGCTCGGGTACCAATGATGTATTTGGGTGTACTACTAGTTGCAGTTTGCAGAGTTGTGATATCGTTATTCATTGATTTGTTTTTGCAATTTTCCACAATACTTATAAGGAGATATCAATGGCCTCAATAAAAAGTGCGCTTCAACACTCAGTAGATATTATTTTTTAAATTTTAATTGCAACAAACCTGCTCAAGTTTAGCGCTATGGTTGCCGAGAGAAATGATTTCTCCCGTTGCCACGTACTTATATAGCAGATCCCGAGCTAAATGTTCCTCTTTTTAAGATCTAAATGAGAGCCACGTGTCGCATTCATGACCCGTCGCAGTGACACTGTGCAAGCTGAAGAAAGTTGTAATACTGAACTCGCCTACTTGACACGGAGCCGGGGCAGGTGCAGCACGTTGGAGGAATATTGTTGAAAAGTTGATAACAAACTTAGACTATGCTCTGTCCCAGTCAAGTAATGCATTAGCCTCGCATTTGGCGACCAAATTGGGGCCCTGGCTTAGTCCCTGGATCGAACCCATAAATTTCTGATAATAGCAGCTGTGCTCGTCCTAGAGAGTGAGGGTGTGTCGCCACGATGTAGCTACAGGCACTACACATCGTATGCACACACGTATGATGGCTGCAGGTCACGGGACATTTCGAAGGGGACACTGTAGAGAGGGGGCCGGGAAATACTAGCAGCGGCTACGCCTAATTGAGCGACGTGCCGGGCTACGAGTTCGACATCAACGTCGCGCACATAGACGTCGCCTCACCTAGGGCTAGCCGCAACAACATCGTGGCAATTGAAAAATAAATGTAAAACGGGCAGTTTTGACCACTGACAGCCGGTTCAGAGTCGGAGTCGGGCCATTCCTGCAAGGACCAATCAGGAGGAACCTTTAAAGCTGTCTCGACGGTGCTTGGTTACTTGTGCAGGATTTGATAGCTTCTACCGTTTTGACGTGCAGGAACTCGCATTGTAAAGGTGGGATTGAAGTTTGGAACAAGACCGGCATAATGCAACGTTTTAAGCAAAGTCGAAATGATCTGCGCAACTCACTCTGCAGACTGTTCACTGCTGCGATAACGCGTTAGCATCGTCGTTCCATAGCTAACAAAAACTGAGAAATAAATTCAGAAGATCGCAATTTTCATTTATTATCACTACATTACTCTGGATCACGAGTTCTAAGGTAATCAGATAATTATGGGAGACAAACCTGCAACGCTTAGATGTAAACACTGTTGAGCGTTAGTTTGGGGGTATTGTTTCGACATGCTAATTTGATTTGTTATGAGGACGATGGAGTTGTCAGCTCGCCTCCCGATATTGAGGCTGAAAATGTTATGCAACAGCTATCTCCTAGACTGATAGAAGTGAGAAGCATTGTGCACCGTCTAACAAAAGCTTTCGCACAAGGCTTTTAGTTTTGGTCACTGAGGTCACTCTTAGTCATGGTCGTTTACTCTTCGTTTTGATGAGAAAGCAGCAAATGACCCATTTGGCGAAAAAGCCGGCGTCTGTGGCGGCGAAACCGCTCCTAAATTCCCATTGGCTGCAACACCACGTCACGTGCGCGCCTCGACGGAGCAGAGCGGGCGAGGGAACACCTGCTGACGCGCGGCGTAGCAAGTGTTGCGTGAGTGAAGAGGGCGTCGCCGCGACGCCACGCCACCTTCGCTCTCGGAAACCTGTGTTATCCGCGCGTTCCTTGGCCGTGCAAGCTCTCGCCGAGTTCTAGCTTTGCCTAGGTAGTCACTATAATGAAATTAATGTATAGAAACAGAATAAATTCGAGAGGAAGAACGTTAGTGGTAGTGAGTTTCGAACATACGACCGCACGGTCAGAAGCCGAGTGTCTTACCAACTGGGATAAATCGGTGTCTCCTACATGGCAGGCCTGTGCACTCTGCTTTATAGTATTATGCTAATTGGACAGGAATTTCCATTCCCAAGCGCGGTGTGACGAAAGCAGTGACGTCGAAATCACTGCGGCTTGCTCGGGATCGTCCCCATTATATTCTGTGGCAGTCGAGTAAGGTAGCGTGGCATCACGGATCGAAGTGCACCGGTCTTGTGCTATCTAAGAGGAGCTGACCAAGCGTCTCAGCGCGCTCGCTTGCCTGTGAGGAGTTCATAACGCGAAGGACTGCTCAGCGGTCTTCAATAGGACAATAATGCTTTCGCATTCACAACTCACAAGAAGTGCTCATGAGAAGTCTCTTCGGATTTTTTTTTTTTTTTTTCAATCTGCACAATGCCATTCGCTTCGATCTTGGGATTTGCCTCTTTTATGGGAGCGCAACATACAATACCCCAGTTCCGACACCCAAGTGTGATAAACATTGGCGGTGGCACCGAGGCTCAACCTTTACTTTGATTTGTCGCCGATAGTTGTTCCATATGCGTGTGTTACTGTTATCGCGAGTATGACCAAGCTGCCATTTATCAGAACATACGGACATGCGCATTTTCTCTTACTAAAACCGATTTATTCCGATGCCTGCGAGAGTCACTATACTCGCTTAGCAACACTTGAGTGATCCTAGTAGTCTTCTCCCTCATAACGTGGTTGTCATGCAGGAAAACCTACACCCGTCGAGGAGTGGGCGCAACGTTGGCCGCCTGTTCCCCGTGGCGCTCTTGTTTTTCAGCCAAACTACAGGTAGCTGAATCCTGTCACGCGTAATTTATGCTCATGATTTTACGCTTGCGTTCTTGCGCGCTTTTAAACTTGGTAAGGAAGGCTGTTCCGTTCAAACTCCTTCTTGGCTGCTTCCTGTATCCGTTCTTCCTTAATGCATTTCTGTCCATTCGTGCTTAACTCGGCATTACTTGTATGCGAGGGTGCTACTAAATAAATAATGCGTCCCTTTCTTTTCCCATAGATACAATACAATCATACTGCAGGTTTTTACAACAGTTCAGTATGTGTCTGTAATATCAACCTGCGTGCACGGCATTGCCTTGGTTGCAATAGCTTTCCTTTGGTTGAATCTGTGAAGCTTACATGTTTATTTTGTGTAGTATGATTCCAGATTTCTGTTAATGCTATGGCGCAAAGGCTATCGTGCCTCTTTCAAAGGCATGTAGAAGAAACTCGTTGGTTTGTATGTTGCAACAGCGCATCGTTGCCTCTCTCACACTGCGCTTATCTTTGCGGGCGCGCACGGCAGATGTGACTGTGCTGTATTCTGCCTCAGTGTTTCACAGCTGCTGAAGCGATTCGAAAGCAAGCGCAGCTGCTCTATTGAGCTTTACTGACTGAGGCATCAAGTAATTAGCATCCAAACGAAAGGAAAGGCGTGCGCAATCTGTAGTTTCTTTTGTCGAAGTAGAACAGTTTTAGACGGTGTTTGTTTAGCGAGTTCAACATGTTGTTGTGCGTGTTTGTTATTGTTCGTCGTTCATAGCCTTGTTTAAGAGTAAGAAATCAGATACAGGAAGTGCCATTCCATAGGCGGCGTTTCCTTCTTTCTTTTTTCGGCCTTTCACGGAAGGATCTTTATGAATGTGCGTTATATATCACGGCGTAATATTCTACGTTCGTATTCGCTACAGGCGCTAAGTCTGGTATAATTGCCGGAGACAACTAGACATCAACTATTTACTGCCTCGTGTAGATGGATCAGTTCGTGATTTATCAAGCGGGACAATAATATTTCAGTGTTAATGCATGATTTCGTATAAATTACAGGGAAAGTTTTGCAATCGTATCCGAGCGCCGACTAGCATCGGAAACAAGTGCGCAGCGTGTTGATGCGTGTAATCGTGCCTTTTACGGTGGCATGAGGAGTAGCAGTGGTTTCGACATCGTTTTGCGTGGGATTATGTATAGAGGTAAGAATCTGAATAAACATGCGATTGGGGGGCGCGCCGCCGTGACCGTGGTTATCGGAAGCTGGGAATCGTGCACTTCTTTTGAAGGTGCGCTGCTCACGTGCCATAAGTGGATGGATGGATGGATGGATTGATGGATTGATGGATTGATGGATTGATGGATGGATGGACGGATTGACGGATTGACGGATTGACGGATGGACGGATGGACGGATGGACGGACGGACGGACGGACGGACGGACGGACGGACGGACGGACGGACGGATGGACGGATGGACGGACGGATGGATGGATGGATGGATGGATGGATGGATGGATGGATGGATGGATGGATGGATGTTATGAGCGTCCCTTTGGAACGGGGCGGTGGGTTCCGCCACCAAGCTCTTGCTATTATACTGCCCAATGTCTTACCTAGGTTAAAAAAGAAAAAAAAAAACACGATGAACTCCCGCAAGCAATTTTTCTGACCCCATATTGTGAACTTTGCTTTTGTACGTCTCCGTTTTTTTTTTTTTGTCGTTGCCCTACTTTTCCTCCACCAATCTTCCAATCGCCTCTTACTAATCTCTATTATGGACATGTTTACTTTTCCCCTGCTTTTGCTTAACCCAAGGGCTTCAAGGAGGCCAGTGGTGCTTAAATGGACGGATGGATGTTATGAGCGTCCCCTTTGGAACGGGGCGGTGAGTTGCGCCACCAAACCCAATGGGCGCCATCTCGTGGCGTAGAACGCTACCACTGCGAGCCTTCCGAGATCGGGTGTCGGGGTGATGCGCGAAAGACGGCGATGTAGCAGCCATCCGTTCCGGGGGGGAGGGGGGGGGGAGGATGTTTGGCGCCGTGTTGTCATTGAAGTCGGGCTCCATGGTCTGCAGGGAAGGGCGGCCTTCGAGGCTTGACTGGCGGCCAGGCGACGGCGCGAACGCTCGCCGAAATTGGAGAAAATACTTAGATGTATTCAGTGTCAAACGGTCGTGATGGCACAGAAGTTTCGACCGGAAACTAAATATACAAATCAATTACAGTTGAACCACGTTGCTTTGAAAAGGTCAGGACAGAGAAAAATCTTCACTATATTGGTGTCTTCGCTATAGCCGCAGTTCATATGGTGCCTTTTGGTAAATACGATAGAAGTTTTCTAAGCAAAGGCTGAGGCTAGTTCGAAAGAACGCGAATTTGTTCTTTACTAAAGCGAGACCGGACCGCCACCATCTTACCATGGGCACGAAAAAAAAAAAAGTTAGCGGATCGAAAAGCGCTTTCCTCCAACTCTGTGGAGGTATAAGATGGTGAATCTTGCCGTAGTGATATTGTTCGATGTCTTTCTTTCTGTGCCTAGTTTGAAATTGAAGTTAAATGTGTTGTCAAAACTTATGCCACATCATGATATGACTGCGCCGCCAAAGGCAAGATTTTATCCATAAACCGCAAGTCTTTTATCTTCTAATTAGCCTGGCACTTACAATGAAAGTGAATTGAGTTGTCGCGGCCCTGTTTTAGAGGCGGAAGTATTGCCGAGCTCTGGCTTCATCCCGGCTGATAAGAAACGGGAAAGGGAGGGCTGCCAGTCTATCAATTATAGAAAGAAAACACGCCTCTTTGCGCAGCACTAGCGGCGCTTCTCATTACGCCAGATCAATAAAGTTAGCGCCACTAGCGTTCACGAGTGCAGCGGTACAAACTCCCAGCTGCCTCCAACGGGGAGCCTGCATAATGAAGCGTTAGAAGCAATACTTACGGATTACTGTTTAAAAAAGCCGCTTAATGAAGTTGTATATTCCAGTGCGGTATACGCAAAGTAACTTTTATTGTACAATCGTCATTTATTGCGTCCTGATGCCCACATGTACCGACGGCTTCAGTACGGCTGCGTCGCATCATCACGTGGTCAGATTTTACCGACGCGGTCGTTCAAATACACATAACTGGCTGCAGTGTGGGACCGGTAAAACACGACGCGGGAAACAAAAATAACGAATTAGTGTTTAGAAAACCCGCACACATGAGCTGCTATCTATTTGAGCGACATATACGGAAGTTAACGTTTATATTTTAATAATTAAGTACTACCTTTTAAAGCGATATCGGAGCTCCGACACACGTTCGGTTGAATTTACATTCAATATCGACCGCGTCGTCGCAACCCGGCCTTCACCGCCGCAAGGTAACCGTTGTGGATCTGTAACTGCTCCGCCATTAAACAAATATACTGCAGAATCTCTCTAGTAGGGCTAGTCAGAGAGAGTGTAAGTATTCTTTCGAGTCGTATATGTATATATATGTCTAATAGCAACCGGTCACGATTAACAAACGTCGAGCACCTCGGTTGGCTTCGTTTGTTCTCTGTATCATAAATCTATCATAAATCTCAGTGCTCTTACGTATCCACAAGGGATTCTCATATATACCCCGATAGGACCACATGCATAACTATAGAGCGTATCGTGTCACGCTTTCAAGACAGACGAACGGACAGACTTCCGAGGGAAGTAACCCTAGAAAGCTTACATGTTAAAAAAGCACAAGAATGCGATGTAAGGCACGGACATGCGTTCTTTTAAGACCGCTTGTAGTCGCTTCATGATCCGGAATATTTATCCGGGGGCTATATAAAGCACATTGTCGCATGCAGCTCGATTGACGTCACGGTGTTGCTGCAGTTCCTGGGTCGTAGAGTGCGCGAGGAATTCTCGATAGCAGCTGTCAGCGTTGACATTTCCCACTGCCTCAAGCACGGTGACACGACGAACGGACAAATGTCGGTGACATTCGCGAGAAACGCGACGCGATGAATGCTTGGTCCTTGCTATAAAACCGGCCGAGGCATATAGGGAACAGCAGAAGCTTGATGTGGGCGAGTTGGTTTTGCATACTTGAAGAAAAGAGCGCTACGAAGACGCGGACTAAAAGAGCGCCTTGTCCTTCGTACATGTTCCTCTTCGTAGCGCTCTTTTCTTCAAGCATATAGGGAACGCCAGCAGTCTCGCATGTCTTCTCCTATGCATGCCAGGAATTTTCACAATGGGAACTACACATGGTGAACTAACCGTACACACGCAGCCATATCAACACTTCACATTGCCTGGTCCGGCAAAGGTTTACTTGATGCTGATTATGTTGCTTGAAACGCTTGATTAAGTACAGCGAAACGACCAGAAAAGTTACGTATAGTGCTTGGACTGTAACCGACCGACTGTACTACTGCCCTAGAGGCATTGTATAGAGGAATAAGTTGAGATGTATTAGTAGATTTACCTTCTACACAAGTAACAAAAGATTGCAGGAACGAAAGGCGGGGCATAACGCGGCCTTGAAGTTCCCGCACCATGAAGGTCGTCGTGACGTCATGGATTTCGATTGTGTTCGCCGAGAACTTCTTAAGTTTTTTTTTACTCGGTAAACATAGAATACCTGGTATTCTAAGCCAAAGACTTCGCTTGTCAATTTTCGAGAACATTTACTCAGTACGCCGCGAGCGCGCCATAATGGGAGAAAAGGCTTTCATTTTCTCTTTCGTAAGCACCACGTCACCGCAGAAGTTAACCAAAATAATAATTCTGAACGAACATTTCATCTGCCTGTATTGATTGTCTTTCTTTTTAGAGCGCCTTTAACATTCTCGAGTGTTGCGATCTCGACCGTGTAAGGCGGGTCTTCACCTCAGGAATCAGGAAATGACGACGAAGCCGGGCATCTTTATGATGAAAAAAAAAGTAGAAAAGATTGTATTCACTTCATTGGTACATGGATGTGACTCTCATCTGAGTCTCAAGCGGTTCTGATTAACACGGCGGCCAGCGCAGCCTTAAATAACCCCTGGCGGTTCTGTGGTTGCTGACGTCTTCTTCGGGAGCCTGTGGAAGTATTAGTGCTTTCGTCGTCCGTCCTTTTTGTGTCAGCTCGTCGAGAACGGCGTGACGTCATCTTGACCGTCTGGTCGGTGATCGTCCTGATATTTTTGCCCTGCCTTCGCACACACTTTTGTGTCAGCTTTCTTTTTTTTTTTCTTTTTTTGGGGGGGATTGGTGACATCGTCTGGGAGAAGAGGGCAATTATGTTGACATGAGGAGGCCCGTTTGAACGCTTCTCACATTCGACAGGTCGATCATAACAGCCCGTTCGCCGCCACAGCAGGTCTTGAAGGGGCTGCACTATCCAAGCACCTCGAAGAGACCAGTAGACCTTGTGCCTCTTGATTCGTTTCGCCGATCATTCCATGGCCTGCCTGGTGACACCTTCTGGAAATAAACCACGCCAAGCCCAAGGAACAACAAACAGAGAGCACGCAACCAAACACGAGAACTGACAAGTTCACATGTTCTTCACTTAAAACCCTGTCATAATCGTACCTGCGGCCCTCGTTTGAGGTTCCTGAAAACTTAACAGTGGAGAAGACCAAATGTCAGTGCGTATTTCAACCAGCCTAATTCCTAACGTTTTTGTGTTTCCTTTCTCCGAGAGAGCCACGGTTGTCGAGAGACTGAGAATGCATTGAAACGCATAAATAATGGTGCAATCATAAATTCACTACGGAGAAACAAAACACTTTGGAAGAAAAGCAAAGAACGAAAATGGGCTCTTTTCAGCAAACAAGAAACTTATCGATGCTTCTAATTCGACAATTATTACCCCTTAATCCGCACTCGATTAGATTGCTGTCTGAAGGCCTTCGGCCCTTGCCGAAGGCAACAAAGGGCGTCAGGCATACGCTGCCCTCTGTCGTCGTCTGCTACTTTGTGTGCTCGCGGCTTCAGTGTGCCCTCACTCTCGCGGCGCATTCTACTGTCTACTGCAGTGACAGTCTGACTGGTGCTCTTCTAGCCGCACCCCTACACGCAGGGGCGCCTTCTGATTCGTTGTTGGATGACGGCTTCGTTTTCTCACCCGTCACAACGAGCCCTTTCATGTTGTGCGGGATGGCCTTTTCGCTTGTCTTACGGGCTGCAGTGTGGCGTCATTATTTTTTGCTGAGCCGAATACTAGGCTCACTTGATGTGGCGCTGTTTAACCAATTTTTGTCCTGCCAGGCGTTTGCTTAATGCGCCTTTGAAGTTCCCCAGCATTGGGTTCCTGCCCTGCTGGACCGCCGTGGCACTCTGCTATCCTTTTGAGGATTATGGAAAGTCGACCAAGTGCGGACGTACGAGAGTTTTTCAGCGATTCCTTGAAGTTTTTGGGGCTGTTTAAATTGGTCTCGTCTCCGCAAGGAACGTCCTCCGGGAGAGTCCTCGTTTCTATTTTCGCGGCGTAATTGCTCTATTCTTCCGTCGTGATTCCTTCAACAACCTTCAGTAAGTCTGAAGAGCTTTCTTAATGTGTTAGTGCCAAATTAGTCTCTAATTCCTCTACTAGCCCTTGCTGCGCTATTTTCACTGACCCGGATGCCTCCTCGCTTGCGCCTTTTTCACTGATTTCACTAGCTATGTGCTGTGCTTCCTGAATGTCACTGTCACGAGGCATATTTTTGCCTTCGTTGCCGTGATTTATCCCTGCCGCGATCTCTTGAGCCTTGGAACGCGTGAGAACCTGGACCGCATGGTCGCCAAAACTCAGGTCCTTTTTCTGCAACATAATTGCTGAGTGATTTGGAAAGAAGTAGAGTTGGTGTTTCGACAGATTTGGCGATACTGCTGCTTCATTCAGCAATAGTCTAAACAGCCCTTGAATCTTTACGCTGGCTATGGGCAAGCAAAGACTATTCTTCTCGACTAGCAGCCAGATCCACGCATATTCCGGGGTGAAATCCTCAGGTTTCACAAACGCAGGGTGGACAATGTCCATTGTCGCAGCGCAGTCCCTAAGTACTTTACACGGCATTCCATTCACTACTAGGTCGCGAAGGTAGGGTTGTAAGAGGGCCAAGTGTTCATTTCCGTCAATCACAAATGAAAAAAAAAACAATTCTAGGCTTCTGACAGCTGATTGCAAGGTGTCCAGGCTCCTGGAAACAGAAACAGACGACCGTTTATCTAGCCTATCAAACGCTTTTTCTGTTTGTCTGTCATCTTTTACTTTGTGTTATTCTCTCGTAAATTATCGGGCTCAACAACTTTTGTGCCACTTCCAGCCTTTTTGTGGTAAATGGGGCACCTGTTTTCCTCTTTGCTGAATTTAGGGAATGCGCTGACACGGGCTTTCTCGGATTCGCGACATGCAGCGAATTCATCTGGTAGCACTGCAGCACGTTCCAAGTCCTTTTCGCCCGGCCTACCTTGAATCCACGGGCGCATCCCTTCGCGCAAGGACCCATAGAACTGCTCCATGCAGATAACCCCAGTAAACTTGTCGTGACAACCGAACGCCTCTTCCCCAGTTTGGCCACTCAATTAAATTAACTTTCAACTTATAAGTGAAATCTTGAAAACATTCGCCTCGTCTTCTAGCTGTCTCCCGAGAACGACGACGGAAAGCCTCCGCCGAGAGCCGATATTTACGGAGCAACGCCGGTTGTACTTTCTGATAGTCATCGGCGTCGTCTCTCGTTAGCGTTCTAATTATTTTGGTTGCTTCGCCAAGAAGAACGGTCAGAATCTGCTGTGGCCAACTTTCTAGTGCCAACCGATTTTTCTCGCAAATTCGTTCAAAAGTAACGAGAAACAATCGGATGTCATCGTTTACCTTTTACGATGTTATGAGTTGCGTTATTTTTACTCCTGCTTCTTCTGAACGTGTTTCATTTATTGAGATGTTATTTGCCGATTGTGTGGCTAGATCCCGCTCTAGGTCTAGTTCTTTTAGCCTTATTTCGTGAGCTTTCTGTATTTCTTCTGCTGCTCTCTGCTTCTCTTATTGCTCTTTTTCTGCAGCTTCCCTTTGATCAGGCTTTTTCCTTTCCTCTGGAGCGTTTTGTTCAGCTATCTCAGCTCGTTTCTCCATCTTTTCCCATGCTTCTGAAGTTTCCTCCTCATGAGCCCCGCACTTCTCAATCGCCTCAACAAGCCGCGGCTTTCTCTGACTTTTCCCGACCTCAATTTCTAGCTCTTCACATAGTAATAACAACTTTGCCTTTTTCTGTTTGCTTAAATCCATGGTCGAACCCGAACCAAGACTTTCTTACTCTGCTGTGACGTGAGGAAGTATTCAACAGGAGCCTGCACGTACAGAAACTGATTTGCAGTGTTAGAAAACACACGATCTAAAACTTTGCAAATTCTCAAGGAATGTCAAGCGCTCACCGTTCCGCTGAAGCCAGGACGAAGGGTCGAGTATCCCGTCGCTGCCAACCAGTTACGATCTCGACCGGTATTCACCGAAAGAATCAGGAAACGACGACGAAGCCGGGCATCGTGATGAAAAAAAAGCTGAAAAGATTGTATTCACTTCATTGATACATGAATGTGACTCTCATCTGAGTCTCGAGCGGGTAGTTCACGGGGGCCAGCACGGCCTTAACCCCTGGCGGTCCTGTGGTTGCTGACGACTTCGTCGTGAGCCTGTGGAAGTATCGGTGCTTTGGTCGTCCATGCTTTTATGTCAGCTCGTGGAGAACGGGGTGGCGCCGTCTTGTGGTCGGCGATCTCCTGATCTTTTTGCCCTCCCCTCGCACATCCTTTTGTACCAGCTCGGGAGGGCCGGGGGGGGGGGGGGAGGGGGGGAGACGGGTGTTATCTTGAACTTGTGGTCGGCGATCTCCTGATCTTCTTTTTCTCCTCCCTTCGCACATACTTTTGTGTCAGCTAGTGACTTCGTCTTGGCGACAAGGGCAATTATGTTGACATGGGGACGCCCGTTTGCACGCTCCTCACATTTGACAGGTCAATCTTAAGTGTCACATGCCTTTAAAAGCCACATACCGTAAGCAGCTGGACAGCAACTTGCGACATGTGGCTTTCACAGGCGGCAGCATGCATATCGCGAGGATAGCGATGAGTTGACTTTGATTCGGAGGCCAAAATTTGTTCCGCAATAGCGTAAAGCAGCTCCTCAAATTAGCGTCAACGCATGTTCTACGATTAATAACGCACGCAGATGCAGATAAAGATAAGCATGTGTGGATATTTTTTCTTTCTCACTCATAGAATCTCTCGATTGCTCCATGCCGTGGACTTATCGTAGGTGAGCTACTGTTAGTTTATAGACTCAGCGTAAATGTTGGCTTACAAACGTTTGGAAATGCTTGTTTTTGAGCCCATCGGGCTTTTGTGAGCCTGATGAGCTACGTGTCATATTCCTTATCGGTAAGTTGCATAGACCGTATCGTTACTCTGACTACTCAAGTATACGCTCTGAGTCCTTTGTGTCTTGCTCCGTCGCATATTGTTGTTACTGTTGCCGGCTTACTGTAGCTGAAGGATTCACGTACTATCTTTTTTTCTATACCTCGCCCAGTTATCGAGCTTCTGCACCGTGCACTCTGTTTCTTTACTTGCATGCAACCGACATCTGAGGGAGAACGTCAAGCGTAGAGTGCGTTGTGCCGTGGATTATTATTTAATGCTGTTCTAAAACTGAGCAGTAAAAGTAGCAGCCGATCCAAGGGCGTTTTTACATGGGCACTCCCTTCAAAGGCTGCGTCACTATATTTCTTTAGAACAACAGCGAGTTTTAGCGTGTCCGGTATGCGCAATGGCGTTTGCGTAATACCGGCTTACGGTATTGTGCAAGCTCTTCGTCTAACCACAATGTCTATTAGAGAAGTTTTCGTATTCCACGAGTGTTGTCGCTGCGGAAAGTGTGCAGCAGCAGCATTGCTGCAACAGTCGCTTTGTGTTCTGGTTGCGCTCTCCGCCACCATGTGGCACCACCAATCCGGCGGCTCACGTTTACACAGCTGCTAACCTGCTAATCCGCAACCGCCATTGCATATACCGGTATACCGGACACGCCAGAACTCTGTCTTCCTTGGCGAGTTACCGCCACTTTTCTTTCTTTCGTGTGAAGTTTATTTTCTCTCTCTAGAGCAAGAGGGAACCGAAGCAAAAGGCGCATTGACCGGAAAGGGTACCGGCTCTCATACAATACAGTTGACAGTGATTTATAATACAATATTTCAAACATGGTAGTACACATTACTCCTCGAGTTATTCATATTATATTGCACCTAATACTGGTTAACAACATAAAAACGGGAACATGTTACCACAAGCGAAATGTCGCAGTAATAGTAAAATTAATACACCAACATGAGTAAACACAAGTGTGGACTTGGTGCTCTACAAATGAAATGTTTGAAGTCTCTTTCATGGGGAGGGGGGGCGGCTATCTTGACGACATTTCAGTCAAAAAATGTGACAAAACTAATGGTGCTGACTAATAATAATAAAACTATTAATAATATAGCGATCATCATAACGATAATCATGACAATCATGAATTCGAGAGTATGACGGAAGCCCGTCTGGTCGGGATGATGCATACTTAAAATGAAGAGGTGTAGACACCGACCAAAATGGTTTAAAATATATATGTTTACGTTTCGGCACCCCCACAGCAGCCGTGTTCACAATGAAACAAGCTGCAGAGCTGGCGCCCTTTTTATGTGCGGCTCAAAACATGACTGAGACACTTGGCGTACATGGACGGCAGATTGCCTTCGTTGCGATTAACAGTGTGCGCCGTGGTTTGGATGATTAGGGACTCAAGATAAATGCGCGAAGAATAATTTCGCTCCTTGGCAATCACGCGAGATTTTCCCCAGTTAATCGTTTGTCACGTGGTTGCGCAGTGTTCTGCCAGGGCATTCGACGCAACGTGTCGTTTGTGGACGTGATTCCTGTGCTGTGTAAGTCTTGTTTTGAAGTAGCCGGTTTCTCCAGCGTAGACATATAGACAGTACGCGCACAGAAGGACGTACACCAAGCCTGGGAACTTTCCTTTTACAAAGGGTCTTTCACTTGCACGAGCTCGTGTCTAAGTTTCCGGATGGATCGATGGATGGATGGATGGATGGATGGATGGATGGATGGATGGATGGATGGATGGATGGATGGATGGATGGATGGATGGATGGATGGATGGATGGATGGATGGATGGATGGAAGGATGGATGGATGGATGTGCGTGCGTGCGTGCGTGTGTGCGTGCGTGTGTGCGTGTGTGCGTGCGTGCGTGCGTGTGTGTGTGTGTGTGTGTGTGTGTGTGTGTGTGTGTGTGTGTGTGTGTGTGTGTGTGTGTGTGTGTGTGTGTGTGTGTGTGTGTGTGTGTGCGCGTGCGCGCGCGTGCGTGCGTGCGTGCGCGCGCGGTGAATTCCAGGTGCGGTAAATTCGAGCGCACGACCACTCAAAGCACTCACTGAAACATCGAGGGCATATCGAGGTAGCTGACTGTATTTGTGCACGACCATCAGCTGATGACGTGAATGCAACATTATCCTCCATGAAGCGTGGCTCGGCCCCAGGACCGGAGGCGTTACCAGTTGAGTTTTATCTAACATTCTGGGAAGATATTGGTGCCACTTTCGTATCTGCTGCCAGCCGCTGCTTTGAGAACTTTGAATTCCCGGCTAGTTTTCGCGCCGGCCATATTGTGCTGATACCTAAGTACGATCCATCATCAGTTCGTCCATAGAAATGGAGGCCAATCACGCTTCTCAATATTGACTACAAAATCTTCACAGTTAATGTCACTCGACGCTTGGGAAGCTTGATGCCTTCCTTAATAGGACACCATCAGACATGCTCAGTCCCTGAGCAGAGAGATACACAGTATCTTGTTCGTTATGCGGGACATAATGACGTACACGTTGACCAGGTCAGCACGTGGTCTCTTAGGTTCCCTATATATATATCAAGAAAAGGCATTCGATCGCCTTGAACATAGCTACATATTTAGTGTGCTTACCTCGTCCGGCTTTTCATCAAATTTTGTCGAACTTATTAGGAATGCCTGTTAAAATATCCGAAGTACATTATTTATTGATGGTCGTGAAAGTGCACCATTTCCCATCACTCGTGGTGTTCGTCAGGGGTGCCCTCTGTACTAAGTACTCTTTGTACTCAGCCAGGAGCCATTTCTGCGCTCAGTACTGAGAGACCCTTACGTGCGCGCTCTCCCACTGCCTGGTAGCAGTGTTGTGAAGGTGCCACCTTTCGCCGATGACATGACGTTCTGTCTCAGGAATGAAGACAGCTTATACCGTAGCCTTCTCATTTTCACTAAGTACGGAAATATTTCAGGTGCTGCGCTAAATTTTTAAAATGTCCTTATTTGTTTAAATTGGTTCCCCCACAGACACGCCCAAGTCCCCTTTGGCGTCTTCAAAAGAGTGATTCTATTCGTATTTTAGGCCTTGATTACACCTATCATCGCATATATCAGACTGTGTGTGGCTCTCAGTTCTTGAATATGTAAGGCGAATTATTCAGGATGTTCAAGGGTATGAATTACCCTTATTAGAAAGAAGGTATTTAGCACAGTTTGTATTTTGCGGCCGTGTGTGTTACATTGTCACGTTGTAAAGCCACCATTACGGGTTACTGCATCATTGCAGTCCCTTCTTGGTTCCTTCTTGTGGTCGGGCAGTACAGAACTGGTCTGTCGGGCGGCGCTTCGGCAACCACGCTCTCGCGGTGGGTTCGCGTTCTCATTCGTGCATATGTCCGCTGCCGGCTGCTTGCTCTTCAATTTCTGCTCCGCCTGTTACAGCGGGACCAGTGTCCCGCGCGTGTATTCGCCTGCTATTTCCTTGGTACAAAAATTCGTTATGTGGTACCGGGCGTACATCTAAATCGTGGACCACAAGTGTTAAACGCACCGACATTTTACTGTACGGCCGTTGCATTTTATCGCCACGTACAACACGTATGTTGTGTTGTAGACGTTCTGGAAAACCCTGTTGTGCATACGATGTCAGCCTTACTGCTTCCTCTAGTTTGTTTCCCGAGCGCGCGCGCACGCTACAGTAATGTGTCGTAGGGTGCGATAACGGCATCATTTTTGCCTGGCCACCTGCGGGACTTCATGTGGCGTCTAGGGTGGCAACTTCTTCCAACGCGTGACAGACTAGAGCTGTGGGGCATGGCCCAATATTCGCTGTGTCGCAATTGCCATCATCAAGAATGCAACAAGCATGTGCTGCTGCAATGCGTCGTTGCCAGGGTATTTTGGAGGGCTGTGCATGCTGGATTCCGTGGCCTTGGAGTTAACCGCTTTATTACATCTGGTCGTTGCTCACGTGGCCGCTTTGCGCGAGTGTTAATTGCTGCAGGGCCGTTTTGTCGGTGACGTAACCGGTGCGAGGCAGTTGCCGCGGGACATCGTCGCCGCGCTCTGTTTCCACTTCTGGAGAGGCTCTACATTGAGCTGCTGTCGTTTCTGTCAGAAGACTTCTTCTTTCTTGGGGAAGAGGAGTTCCTTCGACAGTGGTCGTGCCGTTTTCTGTCAGTGGCTGATGGACGCGTATGGCATATTTAGCTACCCTGGTTGTTGTAGCCATGCCATCAAAAGGGCACCTGCATAGATGTATACTCAGTGATTTCTGTGTGCTCTCGTATGCATGCTCAAGTTTGTATATGCACATCTCATAGAATCGCTAGAAAACTATCTAAAGTCACACCATCATTGTACATAAACATTATATACACTGTATATACCGAACATTATTTTGCGTGATGTGACATTTACTTTGCGTGTAACTGCGTTTCCATGGGTCTATGTGGTTATACGTCATTGAGTGTGGACAGGGACACTTCTTTCATAACGTGTCATGTATACAATGCTTCTTAATTTGCATATGTTTTCGTCCTGGTGGAAGTTTTTGTCATTGTGACTCAGTGTTCGTATCGTCTCTTATTGAAATAAACTTTGTCTGAACAATGCTATTGCGTTAAAATGCCATAGAGGGGGGCAAAGCGGCACACTTCAATGATCGCCTCGGAACGACTCGGCTCACTGAAATGAGCCGGTTCATTTGAACGGCTCACCGGTTCACTTGAATATATTACCTCCATCATACCGCACGGCGCCTCCGCCCTGTTTCGTTTTCTTTTCTTTTTATGCCGCTCACTTCTCCTTTCGGTTTCGTAGGGTGCCGCACTATAGGGAACACACAAAACCAAAGGGACTGCCGCGCACACTGAATACAGCGAGCGAGTACGAATAGTGTGAGTCTGCCCACGCTGGCCACCACTCGTCGGCACGAGAAGGAGACCACGAAGCCCATTGGAAGACCCGGCTCCGACGAAACGGTTCGGCGTGGCTCACTGAACGAGACGGAACCGGCTTCCTCTCTCCAAAAGAACCGCCACTCACTTTTACTTAGCCACAGCTCACTCGCTTTTTAAGAAGAGCGGCTCTAAAGATCCGGCTCGCTCCTGAGCGACGCACCTCTACCTGGCCATAAATAGCTTCGCTGAAAAACAACTGAAGCGATGGCCAGTTAAGCCGACAGCTCGAGACTCAGGAGTTTGTTTTCTTCGTTGGGACCGCCCCCTCGCATCGTCCCAAAGAAACACGCAATATGCATGTAGCAGTATTGTAGAAGCGGTGATCACACAACCACGCAAACAATACATACAACTAGAAACATGCAGATACAAAATAAACCTATTCACAAAGTTGCGTTTAGGTTTATAGAATTGTACTTCTGAAGCGCTTAGGCAAGGTCGGTCCATAAACGTTAATGCTTAGTGTCATGTTTGGATATTGAACGAAAATTAGATATCCGAAGGGCTAGACGGAAATCGTAGTGACTGAGCAAAGGATGCGTACGGTTATGGGGATCTTTTTTCTTTTACTAACATAATAGTGCGTTATAATCTCTGCCGAGATCTATACTATACCAGACATTGACTGTTGTGTACTATGAAATGTGTCCTATTAGATAGTAGTTGGTAAAGCGCCTAATCATCTGCAACAGTGCTCTTTGGAACCTTGCCGACTGGGGAACCTTGCCGCTCTTACAGTTATTTATTTATTTATCTTATTTCATTTTATTTTATTTTACAATACATGATTGTCGTGATGCAGGAGGCCAAACGCGACGGTAATTGTTGCCGAACTAGGCCTCTAGTACCGCATTGTACATTCGCCACAAACGGCATTGGAAAAGAATTCGTTGCTCATGGCTGCAGTTTTATAACTGTAACGTCCGCTGTCAATCCTCCTTTTCCTTTTTTTGTCGTGGAGACTAAGACAACGCACGTTCCTTAACTGACGGTGTTGCTGCGAGTGTTTCGAACCGTTTTTCGTAACGATATAGCCGTGAATAAGCGCCATCCGCATGTTACGAGGGTGATGTTTGAGGGGTGGTATGCACGACCGTCTAAAAGCCAAACTACAGGTACGCTTGCCGGCGCGCGAGAGCTCGCGCCTACGCGTCTCACGTATGAACAGATGGTGCAAGCCAGAGAGAGCGTAGGCGTCTAAGCGCGGTGCGAGCCCAGCTGTCGCTTTCAGGCAAATATCGGGGCTCTGGCTGCCTAGAAAAATGAGAAACAATGTCTACCATGGCGAAAATAATGATGCAAGTGGACGCGCGCGTGCGCGCGCCCTGTAGTTTCAAACCGTCATTACTCGCGAGGCGCGGCGAACGCAAGGCGCGTGGGCGCGACCTATCGCGCGCCGGTACGCGTACTTTGGTCTTTAAATGTACTGTAACGTAATGTAATGTAATATAAACGTAAAGGTACTTTGGCCTTTAAGCTGTAGAAACGCGAATCACGAGGGGAATGTTTGCGCTACTGGTGATGTCTTGCTTTTGTTATACTCGTAGCTTATAGACAATACTAGTAAGAGTACTCTAGTGCGTTGAGTAGTACGCCAGTTCGTAAGGGCCAAAACGGAAAACGCGTTTTTCACTTCGCAGTGCGCTGTCTCTTGCAATACTGGCCGGTTTTCGTCACTTCAGAAGGTTGCGTATTCGAATCACCTCCGGGTCAGAACTTGCAGGCTTATGTCTCAGGAGCGAAGGCGATAGACAGCTGACCGAAATCGACGCCGGAAAACAGCCGCGAGCCGTGGTTTCGCGTGCCGCGACCAGGTGCCTTGTTTATGTTGTTCTGATGCGGGCGCGTGGTATCTGGGTTCTAGGCGCGGCCCAAGGGAGGGCGCTGTAAAACTAAACTGTGTTCAGCGCTCGGTCAGTGTTTGTAAGCGAACTGCCTGCCTGAGAAGTCCTGCGTGCTTATGCATCGCCTTGTGCCACAATATCGCCGCCAGGTCGAGCTACAGGTGGCAGCACCGTCGCCGCGTTAGTGCGTATAGTGTGGTCGGCTGGCACGCGTTGAAGGGTACACGGCGCGGCTTTGCTGTGAACGATTTGGCCCAATTTTATCCTCATGAACCGCACTGACTGCAGTGAACCGATCATATATTGCCCTCCAATGCCGCATTCTTGCACAAATTTCGCCAAGAGTTTTTTTTAAATATTTTTTACTTGAAAGGAATGTAAACTGCCATTCAAGGTTTGACTGCACTTACCCAAAAGAACGTGCGTTTCGTTACTTCCTTGGGGTTTCTTGTACATGTATCACTGGCGTTCCATCTGCTCTGGTAAAGTTGTTGTGGAACCTAATTATTGCCGGGCGTTCTCTACGAATCTCGCGCTGCTTTGAAAAAGTCAGCATACCCGCACAAAGAAGCTAATTTCGCAAGGCAATCCGCACTTTACACCGCCAATTTTACGCATGCGTGTCGGTTTCGTTTGTTTTTATGTTGATGGGAAACGCAAGCAGTGAATTAGTTCATTAAACAAGCCAGGTCACTGTGAGTGACCGACCGGCTGACGCGAGCCGACCGACCGAGCCTGCTCGTTGACCGACGAAAACGGTGAGATACCGAGATGTCCTTAATATTTTACCTGCAAATGTTGTGTAAGTACGGTCCCCCTCACCCCCCCACCTTTCACTGTAATGTCGGTAAGGGCCCCCGCTCTGTGTAATAAATAACTATAAACAATTAAGAAAACTCGCTTGGCTCGAAGGAGAATGCTTCGCATTAAAAAACATAACAAAGAAACACTGAACCAGTTTCGATTGAGGAATTATTCAACTCTAGTTTCAGGATTTTCTTGGTAATAGGGTGATTTTTAGAAGGGAAAACGACGGATGAAATTTCATTTTTTGAATGTCGCGCCGAAACCCCACGGCATTACCATCAAGGTGACTTCAGGGATCACAAATTATTATTTTTTTCGCATTTGGTCATTTGTAGATCGGCAAAAGTTTTCGAAATTGCCTAAGTTCAATTCTTTACGCTTCTTTTACCGCCTTAAATTTAACTAGGCCCGTGGAGGCGGCGTCAAAGTCCTGGACGTCACGTCGAGTCGGTGCAGAAACTTCAAGGTGGCGTCACCACCCGTCTTTGCGTCTTCTCGCGGTAAGAGTGGCTCTTCTGGTGTTGCGGCAGAGTAATCTAGTAGCACAGTTCAAACCAGTTCTCTCTTTCGTGTCTCTTTGAAACCGATATGGTCAAAGAACACGGCGGCACCCATTCACCGCAGTTCTCGCCTAGGCCAGCGTTTCGCGTTTGTATCTTCTTGTGAAGCTGCGAGGTGTCGCCGCCTTTTGGTTGTAAAATCATCCCGGTCTCAACGTAAATACGAGGTGCGAGAGAGTGCTGAAATATGGTGCGTTCTAGACGCAGCCGTTTGCTACCGCCTCATCGTGGTGCATCGTCTTGAATCGCTACAGTTGCTTTAAATCTCTAGTTGCAGCAGATCAGATAACGGTGGTTTGAGTCTTCCGAACGCTTTGCGGTGTCCAAATTCGAGACGCCCGAATCGAGTCCTGCAGCTTTACGCTGGTGTACTCTTTGTGCGTGCCGGGCACTCGGTGGCAGTAATGTAGAACACGCCGAGTTTTAGCTTGCTGACCGCGTCGCAGTCTTTCGTGACGCTCTGACTTGCGAATGACAGCTTGCGAATGGTGGCGATCGCCGGCCTCTATATCATTTAACTGGCGTCGTCGAGGCTCCACCATAGTAAATCTACAGGGCTACGCGTTGTAAATCCGGCTGTTAAGGCCCAGTTGTTAAACGGGGCCCAAATTAAATTGGGTGTTTTTCTAGTGCCACTGCGTCTTGCGTGTATTTGCGCGCCAAACGGGCTGCTGTTTCCTTGATATATTCACAACATTCATTTCAATTTCCCATACGTGGTGCCTATACACGGTGTTTCAGCGAACTCTTAAAATTCTTAATGGTTGCCTCTGGCAGATAGCACAATTAGAGTGTATGAGGTGGTCTACTCGAAGAGACGATTACTTGCACAAGGAATTGAAATGCATAATTGGCTAATTGACAGAAATTGACTAAGTTTTAACGAATTGGCTTATGGTGCATATTGCGATTTACAAGTTCTAGCCGTGGATTTCGCAAGGCGGATACACTTAAAACGAATTCTCAGGATGACACCGATTTCGATATAATTCCGGAACTTCGCGGAGAAATGCATTAGCGTTCCAGTTATTTCTGTGCATGAATGCATTAAACGACGTTTTGTTAAGAAAGTAGCTGGAACGCTAATGCATTTTTGCATTACAAGCTCTTGATGAACACCGTATTTATTCATGTCCGTATCATCGCTGCTTCTAAATAAGTTCGGGCGCAAGTTGCAGCGACAAGGGACTGTCATCTTTTCTTCTTCTATGTGCGTCGCTTTTTGGCTAATTCCCCCCATCACCAATGGAATGGACGTTCGTGGCTCCAGTACATGCGGTATCAGTAAAGTGACCGTCTGCCGCGACGCTTGCACGAATTTCTGAGCCATGTGCAACGGGTGCTCGTCTGCTTGACAAATGACCGCCAGGTCGAGTCACCTTTGTTGGCGGTTGCCTGGTCGATGGCGTGCTTATGGTCGATCTTCTCTGTTGCGCAAGCGCTACACATGTAAACTAACGGTCCCTTTTCTTTTTTCGCGACGGTCGCAGGTCCTCAGTGTCTCAGGCAGTGGCGCGAACGGGTGCTATCCCGGCGGCCGGTTCCGATGACTGGAGCGGCGGTCGTGGCGGCGCGCCTGCATGCCCTGGCGGCGTGAGGCGGCCATGCAGCAGATCGGTCAGCTGCCGCCCATGACCCAGGAGCAAGACGTTCGCACGGCGCAGACGCCCCCCGGTGCGAACGGCCCCAACGGCTCGGCCAGGCAGGATGGCTCGGCCCCGCCGCCACTGCTGCAGCGAAAGTCGTCGAGTGATCGACCACCACTCTCCAGTGAGCTGCTGGAGACCCTCCGGCGAGAGTGTCTCGAGCGCAGTGTGTGCACCCGGGTCGCGCGTCTGCCAAGCGTGATTGAAAAGGCGCCGCAGCCCATCAAACTGGAGCCTCCTTTCTTCAAGACGGAGGAACCGCCGACGGTCCCTGTTTCTATTCCCAAGGCGGCTGTCTTGTCCAGAACCGAGAAGACGCACCTCAAGTCTGCTTCCCGGACGCTGCAACAGAGTATTCACCAACAGAACCACCATCAGCACCACAACCAGCTCGCCAGGACTGCTTCGGGCAGCGTGAAACACGGGAGTGTTCGCGGCCACGAGAGCTCCGAATCGGAGCTTCGCGGGTCGAGGTCATCGCCGTCGTCGGTGGAGCGTTCTCAGCATCGCACCGACGCGGAGCTTTCTTCGCCGCCTCCATTACGAAGCGCTGTGCTGTCCCCGCAGCAGCAGCACCAGAATCACCAACAGCCACAGCGACGTCGGACTGAAGAGGAACGCCTTCAGAGCGAGGGCGAAATGGTGTGCAAGAAAGAGGGCAGTGAAGTGCGCGCCAACGTCGCCAAGTGCAACTACGTACTCAGTGACAACTACGAAAACTTGTCCGGTGACGAGAGTCCTGCGTCGCGCTCTCTTGAGGCGTCGAACGTCGACGATAAGGCCATCGAACTTTTCCTACCTCTCGTAGATGCCATGGAAGGGCAGGGGCAGAACAATAGCTCGGCCGCTACTACGGTTGTTTCGTCGGAAGAGTTCGCCGAAAGCGCCGGTGCCGTTGACGACTACGACGACTTGCCCGAGGAAGGCAGCCTAGTCATTGATGACGAAGGCATCGATGGTGAACCGAGCGCAGTTAGTGGTGCTACCGTCGCGAACGCTGCCGGTTCTAACAAGGGGTTGTCTGGAACAAGGTTAAATTGGCCACATCCGTCACCTACTGCCGTGTCGCCGGATTCGCCACAGGAATCATCGGCTGGTTCTCCCGCGCCGAGAGCTGACCATACCTCTACGTCCAGGAGCAAGTCCTCCGAAGACGTCGCCGACACTGGCTCCAGGTGGCAACTACTCAAAGACCTCAAGAACAAAAAGTCCAAGTTGGTGAGCGAATGATGGCTGTGTATTGTGCACACGGTATCGTACTTAATTAGTGTGAAGGTACAGTCTTTATGTAACATGTTTAGACCACCAAGCATGTGACCGTGGTTGTTTGTCCAAACATTCGGTATGGCGTTGGTGTGTTAGAGCTTACACGTTGGTTTAGTCTGGCGATTGGGGTGGGTAGTTGCTCCGCCTGAGTGGCTCTTCCAGTGTCACTTGTTGAAGCTGCTGTTTCTGTGTTGGCGTTCCAATCTGCTTAAACACAATTAAAACTGTTCTCTGCCTTTAGGGCTTTTGAGCCATTCACCGCCTTATGCAGGACACTCGAGGGGACGGGCGTAGTGTTTTAAAGCGTTTGCTTAGAGGGTAAAAGTGGATATATATATATATATATATATATATATATATATATATATATATATATGTAGCTCCTAATCAGCACCTTGCAAATCGGTGAACTCGGTTTATATCATGGATACAGAATCTCAAAGATATGCGACGTAATGCGAGGCATTTCTCGCGCATTTACCGCAAACTCTCCACTCAATTTTCTAATATGCTAAACAATGAGCACAAATCCTTTTTTTAATGCGAAGGCATTATATGTCCGATGGGGCAGAAAAGCCGACGTTGTCCGCAGCAAGTGTTAACACAGGTCATCATAATCAGTGATGTCATCAGCGTCTTGTATGACATCAGTAGTAATACAGAATCAGAGCTAGTTAGAGTAAGGAAACATAAGGTGGATTAAAGTGAATTAAGGAGAAATAAGGTGGATTAAAGCGTATTAAGGTTCGTACAAATTAGAGCAATGTAGATTAAGGAGGTTGAAGGTTGGTGCAAACTATAGCAAGGTTGATTACGGCGGAATAAAGTTGATTAAGGTTAGTACAAATTAGATCAAGTTGGATTAAGGTAGCGTTGTGAAGGATACGTGACAATGTTTGACGTTACGTATCATGGACGTAACCAATTAAGTAGAGAAGTTGTGCTTTCGCATTCAAATCCCGTAAGGGTACTTAAGTGACCGTCAGTTTTGTCTGCAGCAAACTTCATTTGTTGTGGCTACTTTAGAGTTCAGGAAAAATAAAGTGGCTGCTCAGAGGGACGAGCATCATGTACTCTTTCGCTGTTAGAAGTGTTATTTGCTTCTTGCTTTCAAGAAGATATGACATAACGACACGCCTCAAGCCCTAGCACAAATGCTGACAAGTGTCAGAGTGCTGTAAATGTATTTGCTATAGTACTTCTTGCAGCCAACCAGTTTCCGTTTCGTTACTCACAAGGGGTATGGGTCATGATGCGATGGCTGCGGCCCCCACGCGCGAACGCAGCCAGAAGAAACTATAGCGCAGCGGTCTTGTCTATTCATGAAGAACGTTGTGGTGATATGAACGTCTTGTTGCGACATGATGTCAGGAAACATTGCTATGTGTACTGACGTCACTGTAATATCAGCGACCCTAGACCCGTAGTTTCGGTCGCAACTGTAAGATCAAACTGAAATTCCCGTATGTGCTTCTCGACCTTCATACTTATGAAGTGTCATCCTTTTAAGGGCGAGTTGCGCGTGTCATAAGAGTTCCTGCAAGTTGGAAAATGTGTGTCAGTACTCTTTGAATTAAAGTAGAAAGATCTATCGAATGCGGTTGCGCATTTGCTTACGGAGCCTTCTATAGCGTCTTTAGGTATCATAGACCCGGTTGACATTATGCTACATACGGGCAGTGCACTCAGTAGTGTTCTTCCGTGTTGCTTCCCAATATTTTGTGATTTGGGCGACTTAGTGGCGGCATCCCTCTACGAGGCGTATGCACACCCGCAGAGCTGAAAGGTATACATAAGTTTAGGGCACAATTTTGTTCTTCCTCTGTGCTTACCGTCTGCGTGGTCAGCACCAACTCATATTTGCAGAACCGGGCACGATATTGTCTAGCCACGACAGCACGGAATAAGTTTTCCGTCGTAGAACCCCACAAGCTGCTGCATGGCAAAGCTAACAGCAAATGCTCGATCCCTCGTCTTCTTTTTTGCAGACTGTAGCGGCTCACTGCGAGCGAGCGCAACTTTGATTTGAGCGTGTAACTGTGTTTTCTCCTTTCATCTGTTAAATTACACTGCGGCCTCCGTCGTCTTCATGCAACTGCTGTCATCGCCTTTGTGTCGTTCTTTTCGCTTCATACAGTAGAGGAGCTTGCAAAGGATTGCAAAAGTTTTGTGCTAAACTGAAAGCGTTTGCGGCAGTATGTGCTGTCGTATTAAATAAGTTTAAAGCCGGCGGAATCGCTGAAACGTTTTTTTAAATCGTGATTTTGTTAATGCGCCTATAGTCGATTAACTTCTATGGAAATTACCAGGCTTATCAGCAGCGATAAAATTTCTGTGCACATTTACCTTAGCCCACAGAATACTGACCATGCATGCGTTAATTTATTAACTACTTGTATTTAGAAGAAGATATAAGAATGATCTAATCGGTGCATGTATATCATCTTACTTTCTTTATTGTCCCCCGCGCGACCATCCGTCCTCTTCTTCCATATACGATATTTCCTCGGCTGATGAAAAAAAAAACTATTCCTTGAGTAGCGTGCAGTCCCCCAGTTTTAAGGGCGCTTTCTTAACTCAAACGCTTCTCCGTGGTGATGGGCTGGTCTGTTCTTCCCGTGTTGAAGACGGCTCTTTACTTAATTCACTGTTGTGCGCTTGTGTTGTTATCGCTTGCCGTGACGTAGATGGACAGTCGACAGGCTGCTCAGCCGAAGGCAACGTGCTAACTTGAAGAGGCGGGTCGGGTAATAGTAGAGCCCACTCTAAGAAACCAGGACGAAGCGTTGTGAATTTCTTCACAGCTTCTGGGTGTATTGCTTGAAGCCTGGAAGCGTTCCATACTCGACCGTCTTCCAAAAGAAAGGACGCTGGTCCTCGTTGCCCGATAATCCTCTTGGAGTCTGAGAACTGTGAAGAAATCTTGCCGCGAGCTGTACGCATTCTTGCGCGGACGTAGTCGCAGACGGCAAATTGTCTCGCTAGAGCTCCGTGACGTCCACCTGTGTAAAGCTTTGATGAAGCCTGTTCTTGACACTGAGACAGCATTTTTATTGCCTATGCTGGATTTTCATGAAAAGAGTTGTCCGGCAGGCCAACAATGTTTAATTGCGTTCCTGGCAATCGCGCATGCAACAAGACGGCGGGTTGAACTCCCGTTGTGGCCTGAGATGTGCAGTGGTAGGCGCCCTAATAATCTGACAGCGACGCGAGTATCACGCCGTTTATATACTGCCATCTGCACAACAGACTTCAGAACTCTGTTGTACCTTTTTACAAGACCGTTTGCTTGAGGGTAACAGACAAACGAGAAACAAAGGTGTATACCACGTTCCTGAAGGAAATCTTCAAGTTCAGCCGAGCCGAAATGCGGTTCATGTTTGGAAGCTATCTCATTGGGGCAGCCTTCACGAGCAAATGCTTGAACCAGAAAATTCTTCACCCTCGCTCTAGAAACTTGTGTTGAAAAATTACCTTCTGGCCATTTGTTTTGATAATAAGTGTCAGTGCACAACGACAATTGATGTGAGCTTGTTCAAAAGGAGTAATAATACCCATACCAACCTTCTACGAAGGTTTCTCAGGGAAAGTTACTGGCTGATGGGTGCTGCAACTGGTAGCGCTGACTTATCACCGGACTGACAAACAACACAGCTTTTAACTAGTTGTTCAATGTGTTAATCCTTTCGAGGCCACCATTACAACTCTCACAGTCGACTTTTCGTACGACTGATTCCCGAATGGGAGTCGTGTGCAACTTCCATCAAACAACGAGTAAGGTTACTTGGAACCACTATCTTGTCACCATGGTGAAGTGGTGTACCATTGACAGTTCTGCACGTAGATGAAAATATGACAGCTTCTCTTCTAGATATTTTTATGAGGCCAGGATGACGAAGTCCATAACTTTTGCAATGTTACTTTCAGTTGCACTCGCTGCTTGGAGTTCTGTGATCGTTACCATCAGAGGAAGAAGGCAACAAACTCATCTTAAACAGCAAATTCACTAGCTTCTCCTTGTAAAGGTAGTCGAAAGAGCGCATGAGCCACCACATTGTCACTTCTTTTGCGGTAGTGTATGGTGTAGTGGTAACATAGTAGTAACACATAACATAGTAACATGGTGTAGTGGTACATAGTGGTAACACGTAAAATACGCATTGGCCTTTGTCCACTACATTTCGTTGACGTGGTGACGAGAGCACTATGGTCAGTTCGCAAGTCAAAGGGTTGACCCCAAAAATAGACGCGCCAATGTGCCCAGGCCCAAACGCGTGCTAAGGCTTCACGTTTGCCTGCAGAATGTATTCGTTCTTGTGGGCTCAATTTGAGGGAGGCAAAGGCAACTGTCTGTAGATTTCCCTTATTGTTGCAGCACCGTGCCTAGTCTGTCCAGCAACTGGTGTCCGAGCAAATGGTTCGTTGCCTCGAAGCAATGGCCGTAAAGATTCCACAACATCTGAAAAACGCGGAACATACTTCGAGTAAAATCCCGCCAGGCCTAGGAGAGAACGAAGTTAATTTACGTTTGAAGGCGCAGGAGATTTTTTATCGCTTGAATAGATTATGCTAGTGGAAAAGCTCCTTTACCCTTCAAAACATGCCCGAGCAACGTGAGTTCTGTGACGGTTGAGTTTGAGGCCCGCTTTAGAAGGTCATTGCGAGAAGGCCTGTTCGTACTGATTTGCGATTGTGAGAGTTCGTGAGAGCGGCAGGCAGGAGCCTTGAAAAAGTAACTGCTCACGTAAATGATGATTCGACGCTTTTCGAAACAAGCTGATCACGTAGCAGCTCACCAGTAAGGCCTGCAATATTGCAGTCAACAATGAGGGGTTGTAAATCAGCCATGTATTCTTCCACTGCCTCAGCTGTATGTTGAGCTCGGTGACCGAACCGCTGTCGAGCCAAGATGACGTTGACTGAATGCTTGAAATTGTCAGAAAACAAGGAGACGGCAGAATCGTACGCATCCTTCGTCAGCATGGTGTCACCTGCACTCGAAGGGTCGGCAGCAGAGCCCGACGACAAGTGCACTCACTTCAGTGTAGAGGAATCCTGCTGCCCCTTCATACCATGACAGGTGATCAGAATCGCTCTGCGGCGTTCGGCTGGAAACTCTGAAGATGCGGAAGCCACCATATACGTCTCCAAGGCTTATTTCCACTGGTCCCATGGGACAGCCGGATGACCAGGTGAAGTCAGGGAAGGCGGTGGCCGGTGGCGGTTGTAATCCCGGAACACTCATTGTGGTAATCTAGCAGGGGAAATCACCAGGAAACTTTCCCTTGAATGGGTTGAATCCTCGTCGCCAATATGTTGTATTTAAAGAAGACAGAAGAACGATGCGATTGGTGCATGCACATTACCTTCCTTTTTTCTATATTGTACCCCACGCGACTTCCTTCTTATTCTTCCGTATACGACACTATACTTGAAATGTTTGTCCACTCATGCTCTACATAATTTGCAGGCATGCAGTGCCTAGTATATATCGCCGGGATGACGCGAAATTCCAGACAGGTGTCCTTGTTTTTGCCACTATCAACACTAAGCTTTGTAACACTTCGTAAGAATAAACAAACCAAATTTAGAAAGGGAATGTGGTGTATTCTTAATTTATTGTTCATGATCCATGCGAGGTCAACTAATGCATCATGCAAGTTAATTATGGAAACAGGTTGTAGAGTAAGTAAAGCCCCTATACTATTCTTTCTCATATTAAATATACAAAAGGAAGAAGGCGCGTCAGAAGTTTCGCTCCTCTTTCTTGTGAAGTTTGGCGTCGGTTTGTGCGCATAACAAGGATGACTTGGGGCCGTCCATATAGCTGCTGCGGCAGCCTGGAGCGAAACAATGTTCCTAAAAATACTGCGTCAGCAGCACCTAGGGAAGCTACCAAGATTCTCAAGAGTCGCGAACTTTACAGCCTGAAAGCCCGAGCGCGCGCGCACCAGTACCTAGAAAAAGGAAGAGAAAAAGAATACGATTGTTTATTCTTCCATAGAAATCGGTAGAACACGAAAGTGAAATGTGTCTTCACAGAAGTTGAAATCGCTTTGTGAACTTACGGTCCGCTGCCGAGAAAGGCACACGATTTGGGGGTCGGCGAACGTGTTACAAATTTGCTTGGCGAGGGGCGTCCTGTTGGCGAGCGGCGTCCTGTTGGCGAGCGGCGTCCTGCCGCCGATTCGCTTTGGCGAAGGTAAGAGTATTTTGGTCCGCCTATGTAGGATCTCGGGCAGCCAGTTGTGTTGTGACGCTTTGAGTTTAAGGAATGCTAGCGGCAGAGCTTGCAGCGTGCACCGCGAATGCGCACGAACTTTGTTTCGCGCTTGCGTGTCTCTCGCCGGACCAAAGCGAGATTGCCCCGTCAGCGTCGTTGCCTTTGTGTGCCGCCTAGAGTAGCCGTTTTGTTAGTTGGTGCCATCGAAAGCGAAGCAGTAGACGGCGTGTAAGCACTGCTGGTGCATGTAGAAGCTGCGCTCCGTAGGCGACGAGGCGTCACAGGCTAATCGGACGCGAAAGTCAAACCTTGTGCGGAAGCTGCGTCGTCACCTCAACAGAGGGCCTACACCGCCTACACCAGGCTACACCGTGTTGGGGCCTCCCCCGCGCTTAGACTACCGAATCGCTCACTGTAGGCACTCGCAGGGTGTCTACCAACTGGGAAAACCGGGAATTCTCAGGGATATTGAGTAGTCTGGAAAAACTCAGGGAAAACTCGGGGAATTTGTGCTTCTATCAGGGAAATTTAGCTGTAATTTTATTGAAATGGTCGAAAGCCGAGGTAATGCTGGCTCCAGTAACAGATAGGAATGTAATGAATCGTCTTTGACTCCCTGTCATCGGCTGGAGGAGTTGCCAGTGCACAGTCAACGACCGACTTTCCGTATTCCCGATAATTTGGACGGCTTCGCGGCACCACCACGTGCCCCATATATAGAGTCAATGTATCAGAACGTCTGAAATTTCGGACGTAAGAACTCTTCGCCGTCCGAGTTTCTGGAGGTTCTGCCGTGACCGCAAATCCGAAGCGGCCTTAATCAAAGCTGCCACCGCTGCCATTTTGATTACCTTGCCGCCTCGAACCGGCGCTCTCGCACGCAAATCCGCTGGCCGCCGTAGCCACTACGGCGGCACCGCTAAGCCTAGGTGCTTCGACGTTCGCTATTAAGCTTCTTGCCGTTGGATGCTGTGTTCTTTACTGAAATAATTCGCTGCTGTCAGCAATAGCACGGACTCCGCCTTTGTGGTCCTCGTGATTGGCTTAGAAGCTTGGAAAGCACTTTGCGTTGCATGAAGCCGATTCCCGAAAGTCAGCTTCGTCTCCGTACACAAGTGTTACTCGGTGAAGCATACGCAAAAGTATTACAGTGAAGCATAACAAGCATGGGAAGGGGCTATTGCCATGGTACACAGTGTGTATTCCTTAATTACACACGCGTGCACCCAGTATTTCCTGTCACAGTACGAGCGCCGATATGCCTATGTACCGGCAGGCCTTCAGAGTGTTTTCGAATGTGCCTGTGGTGGTTTGAGCTTTTAAGGGCGGTAAATGACATGCATTCATTTTTCCACCTGGCCGATCTTTCTGATGTTGTCGCGGCACCTGGGGAGTTAGAAAAACCGTACGTGGACTGTGCAACTGACCAAGAAGATGTTTCATATGGCCCGTGGGGCAAACGAGTGGTGGAAAGAGGAGAAGAACAGAAAGGACCTATGAATTGAGGAATGAACGGGAAAGGAAGCGTGCTGCAGCCGTTTTGAAGGAGTTTGAGCTCAAAAAACAGTGTTGGCTGATGCCGAGATACAGGTGTCCCTCATCCAAACCAAGTAACTTCTTTAAAGCAGTGAAACACAACACTGAGGCGTCGTGCGCGGGCTGAGAGTATGTCAGGACAGTTGAAGTTGACTTACGAGCTGTTGAGAGAGAATCTCAATTGTGACAAGGTTTGGGCCTCATACCACTGAGCTGATAGAAAGTTGATAGAAATAGCTCATATTCGAAAATATTTGCTTCTGTATGCATCTCCTTTTTATTCGTACTTGAGAATGTTAGACTCGATTTGCAATTTTTTTCGAAGACATTTTATTTGCTGTGCATTTTCCTAACCCCTCCCTTCTCTTCTCTTTTTAAATAACATAAACACTACACCTTAGTATTCAAATTGGACTAAGTCGTTTAAAAAAAAAGAAATTTTTTTCGTATGCGTACTAGAGAGTAACAGCATCGGGCGATATGGTTTCAGCCCGTCTTGACATAAAACATAGTTCTGCATCACTCAGGGAATTTTGCAAAGGCACTCAGGGAAAACCTGGAAAACTCGGGGAATTTGGAAATGTCAACTTGGTAGACACCCTGACTCGTTGCTGTCATGATGCACTACTTAGCTTCACCGCTCCTAGATGGCGGCGCCATCCTTGTCAAGAGAGAGATCATATTTTACGCGTTGGCGCTAGCGTCACATCCATTATAGGAAGTTGATGGTGGACCTCGATATAAAAAAAAAAAAAAGAAACTTTCGTGTTTAAAGGCGCAGCATTGCCACTCGACGGCGGCTACGGGATTTTGCCTCAGCCAATGCACTGGTGCACCCTCCGCTCGCGCCGCTAGTGTAGCATTTCAATTCACTGTAGTTGAATGTCACAAGATCAAGCGCGCACAAAGGGGGGGGGGGGCAGGGAGGAGATGAAGGCGCGTCTCCTTCTCTAGTGCGGCCGTGGCGGCGCTGGCTGCCGGCACAGCTGAGCGCGTACGTGGTTCGCGCGTTTTATCTAGGAGGTAGTTTAATCAGCGGAGTTTGCAAGGGTGTGGATGAGCCGAGATGGAGCGGTACGTACATGTGCTATGTCTTCCAGTGTGCCTAGAGTTAGAGGCCGCGTAATCTCACGTTTCGGAGACGCGCTCAAGCGACAGGCAGTGCGACGCGTTCGTTCCCCTCTACCTGTAGTCTTCCTCACGCCAACGTTGGGACTGCTGGTCTTCGCGGGGAATCGAATGAGACCTGATCATGCCTGCCTGTGCGCGTGGGACACCGTGCTTGTTCATTTAATTGGTAACGGAATGTTTACTGCAATTTATACGGCCGATCGAACTACAAACCTGACTTCATGAGTTGTCTGCGACTATGCTATCGCTATCAACGCTTCGCCTTTCGGGCGATACTGATGCTCTTCTTTTTCTTCGAATACTTAGATTAATGCCTACAGTACTTACTGGAATGACGTCTCTACAGAGAATTTGTCAGTCCAGGTGGACATCATTTACAAGAAAGACTAAAGCAGTCTATTAAGCTAATTACATTAACGAAATTCTTAGTGGATAACTTACGGAATATTATTAGCAAGTTGAACAGAATTCTCATAAATGTTTAAGTGTTTCTACATCTAATAATGGCCATGTAAGCTGAATAACTGGCGTCCAATTATTATTTCAAGTTACTTGCTTTCCCACACGAAACCACAAAGCGCAGACCGCGGTGCAAACCAGCTGTGACGTAGAATGGAGGCGTAAAAAGAGGCTTTGACATTGCACGCAATAAAGCGGTGTCTCGCCTCTGCTGCTGAAGGGACTGTTCGTCAACATGATAGATGCACAAAGTGCCGATCGGAATAATTTCGTGGTAAGACGGAAGTCCGACGGCAACCTCATTTTACGCTACAGTTTTGTGTCGCAAAATTATTCAACGATGAGCCGCGCTTGGCGACACCGCGTTCGTAATCTGGGAAATTCAACGAATAATTTGATGCCACCTATGTCTGTCCACATTCATTTCGAAATCGAGAAAGACTTAAGTAGACTTTATGAAAATGTTTTGCAATTTTCCATGATAAACATGCGCTGTAAAGTCTAAGCAAGAAGGTAATTAATGTAACTAGTATAATTAGTGAGTGAAATGCAAGAATACAGTTCGATAGGGAACTGTGTATATGCCGTAGTATATTTCTTCTAAGATTACACTCAGCTTCTTGGCCCATTTTTGTCGTTTTTGAACAACGACAGTACATAATGTTTGGCTACTGAGGAGCCCGAGGCTAAACTAAAAGAAAAAGAAGGAAACATTAGGTAAGGGAACAGCATCAAGTAAAAGGGAGAAACTTTCACAAGAAATCCACAGTACACAGGTTTCCTCTTATTTAGATAGAGCAATTGGGGCGTCTTGTAGATTATTATACAGTGACCTGTGCCACGCCTATCGGTGCAGTACACTGCCACTGAAAGAGGCAGTAGATTATTATTATCCTTATTATTATTTTTAAGATTGCCTTTGATAGTGGTTATTTCAATGCGCAACATTGTTTATAATGTACAGTTCCTGATGCTTGTGCCAGATTAACTCCGACGTTGTCGTGGTATGTTTGGCCTGTTCTTTTTTGGCTCCGTATAGAAATGGCTTTTGTAATGCCCTATCGTTAGAGGCCTCTCCACTTCTGCCGCATGTGCGTACAGTCAGACGCCATTCCTGCGATTGCACCAAGTACTAACGCAGTCGAAGACGTTAAGTGGCATTAAAAATGGAGAAAGAAATACAACCCCACATTCATTAGTCATAAGGAATTCTAATGAAGTGTAATGTATTCAAAGTAGATAGAATAAAATATGCATCTACATTTTCAAAACCACATGGGGCCTGCTCGGTGAGCCAAATTATCACTTGCTGGGTTCACGTTAGCATCGTGGCCTAGCTAAATGTAATGACTAAGCTCGTCTTCCTCTGTATTTGGTTACTGCGTGCGTTTTGATTGCTTAAGATTAATAAAACGTGAAATGGCGGTGCTTCTATAGTAAAACCCGAAAAATTCGCCGTATAAGGGCCGCTTGTATTGCACTCGCAGTTTAGCAGAATACTCGTATCATGCTGGATTAAAGCTGGACGCTGTGAAGCTTATGGAATCAACAGCAACAACGCAGATATGAATTATGTGCATGCATACTTTGATAGCATTGTTCAAAGTGCCTCGACAAAATGCACGCATGATGCCTTCAGAAAATTTCTGATTAGGTATTTCATCTCCAGAGCGTGCATAACATTTGCTTGCTTGCTGCAAACCGAACAGTCACCAGCTGCCGAATATGCGACCTTCGCTTTCTGTCGTTGAGGACCGGATTTTTTGGGCTTGTCAATACAGCGTGGAGACCAAAGCGCTTGGAGCATGATATTGTTACTTGAATGAATTATGTTTTTATTTCTTTTCACATTGAAAAAGGAAACATAGAGTTCCTACCTGTCTTAGCGGTCTTTTGTGAGCACCGCATTCATTTAATATGAGTAGCTGTTAATCTTGCTTCTGAAATTGTGATCTCGAGTTTTACGTCACGGTTCGCTCATTTCTTTCATTAATAGGTTATCCAGTCTGGGTTATCTCCATTGATTTAATGTTTCAGTTATTCAGAATGAAAATGTAACCGTAGGCCGAAACTAAATCTCCGGCCTCTGTACTGCATATAAAGTTTCAATTAGTGAATGAATGGTTGCACAAATTAAACAGTTTGCTTGTCACCACACGCGGATGAGTTGTTGGTGTAGGAAAAAAAAAGGGGGAAATTCAAGCACTCAACTAATTTGTGTTCCCGATAGTGACTGGAGCCTATTGAGCTACTCGTCAACTTCGCCGCTTGTTCCGAGCCTGCTTCTCTACTTCTAACCTGCCTTATTTTATCGTTAGACTTGCGTCCCACCGATGTGAGACAAATGGGAAGTACAGACTTCATGCTTCTGTGAATGAAGGCTTGCCGTATGAACGCAGCCCTTTCTTACCACGTGATAGCAGGGTACCACCCGGAACGTGCGTCCGAAACACTGACACCGATGGCGTTCTCTTATTGCGATAGCAATAGATACTGTAGGTGAATTTCGCTGTCTCCATGAGGTTAAAGTGTGCGAGCAGGGGGCACCCGTGCGCCGTATGCTACGGGTGCAAGGGGTGGTGTGCGAGGACGGCGAGCCGAGAAGGATTGTGGCTTCGTGTCTTCGCGCGGGCCAAATGTTGTGGATCACGTGATCCAGCGCATATTGAGGGACAATATTGGGCTTCTTCACCCCTAGCCCCGCTGTCGATGCGTATGGCCCACAGTATGGCCCACAGCGTGGCCTTGCAGCGTGCCTTATGTTGGAGGTAACATGCAGCGGGTGCTACGTCTAAGGGCGAGCCGAGATGGCTAGTGATTTCATGCGCGCCGACTACCCGTGCACTTACTGGTGGTGGTCGCGTATACTGAGCTTCTGAGACGTGGCACAGTTAAAATCATGAAGCGAGCAGCAGCACGGAGCGTTAGCTCCCGGCGGCAGGCTCTTCTGACTGCGACCACTTGCTGTCATTGAGTGATGGAGGTCTTCGGGGAAGATCTGTTCATGTTTGCCTATACGGTTGGGACATTATTGTTTGTTCAATTAATAAACGAATTACCTAAATTTATGAGGTCGCCAGAAATACGATCCTGACTTTGCGTGATTGTCTAATTCATTGCTCTCGCAATGAATGCTTTGCCTTACGGGCGATACTGCGACTGTGTATTGCAGTTCTGTGGAATGGACTATTCTCGCGTATACTGTATGCTATTGCGAGGAGTGGCCGCATATGCGGGTACACTAAAGGAAAAGTAATGTAACCGCCCACCAACAAGTCCACCAACGAGGAGGTGCTATGAAATGCTCGTAACTGCATTAGATAGCTCTCTATAGTCATTCTGCTAGCGTACTAGCCTACTAACCTGTGAGATAAACCTTTTTAGCGGTGAAGCAAAGGTCCATGAAAAGTGTTTCAGACCAGCACTTGCATCTCCTGCCGTCCTCAAATTATCGTTCTTTCGAGACTTGTTACAGCGCCCATTCGCCGAAAACACTGCGATTTACCCTAAAAGTTTCACCATCGTTCATAGTGCGTGTAGTGACACTGCTGACCTCTTCGTCGCAGGGCCTACTTAGAAAGTCTACACCCGGGGACTCCACGAGAGGTGACGACTCGGGCGTGACACAGCCTCCGCCATTGACGCCCGTTCAGGGCGACTCGCCGCCGCCCGCCCGAAGGCCGGGCAGGCGACCCAACGCGCGACCAGCCACTGCGGCAACGCCCAGTGCTGGGGACGGCAACGAGGAAGACAGGGCTGGTGGTGCCACGAGGTTGGGGCCAGGGCGCCTGTCCGTCGACGACCACGGTGACGGCACGTCGGCAGCGGTGACGACGCCCCCGCTTCGCAACGGTCCGCGTAAACGGTCCCGCTGGAAGGCGTCCGCTTCGCAAGAGGACGAAGACACCGGCGGCGCCGAAAGTGGAAGCACTGTGGATTACCAGCTCAGCTCGGATGAGGAGACGTCCAAAAGGAGCTCGGGCCAGCCGACGCCTCCGCCTCTGCCGCCGCCCGCACAGGCCCCTCATACAGGTGAGAAGGTGTGGCGCCGCTTAGAGCGACTCAATGTTGAGCAACTTGGTACGGGGTTACTAAACGCCGGACGTGCGTACACTGGCACAAGTAGGTACGAAAAGCACGAATGAAACGTAGTATTGCGTTGACCTTTTCGTTCCTACTGACATTAAATTCAATTCTGGGGTTTGACGTGCACGGTCTGATTACGACGCATGCCGTAGCTAGGGACTCTGAGCACGCGGCCGGCATCGAACCCGGACCTCGTGTTCCACAGCGGAACGCCATAGCACCTGAGCCAAAGAGGCGGCTTTTTTTTTCTTCCTAGTTTCGTTTGTGCGCGCGCGCCTGCCTTTGAGCAAAATGTGTTGTTGTTGTTTTGTTCATTTGCGACGTTATGGGAGGTTTGGCTGTTGAAAAACCCGCTTTGACGAAATAGCAGCTGAAAACAAACAAAAAGCACTGAACGGGAGAACAGTAATAAAAAAATTTCTAAGTTGCTTAGAGAAACACACGCACACGCACACGCACATACACGCTACATACCAAGAACTTGACAAGAAGTTTCAAATACAATGGACACTGAGAAAACAAAACTCGCTTAAACGGACATGCCGAATGAACGTTAAAGGTTACAAAATTTTACAACGTTACAAAATTTGGTTGGCTTCCCCTAGCCACTATGTTAGCAAACTTGGTATAAACAAAACCAATATTGTAATGGATTCGGGCTAACCGGAACTTTAACCGAAACTACCACATGCCTCATCGGCGTATCGAAGAGGAAACATTCGACAAACATGTCAAATTGTGACGTTATCAATTATGAACTTAATCGAACTCAAGAAGCAGTTTGCGGGAAAGTTAATGCAAAATCAAGATTTCGACGTCGCAAAGGCGTTTCCATCACGAGGTCTTCGCTAGGCAGTTAATTATGCCTGCTGAGGAGGAACACAGCACCACGGAGTAGTTAGGAATTTTGCAGCCCACTGCCAGGAATACAATACCTCAGATTACGCCCTTGTTGCCTGGTCTGAGGAGACAGAGTTGTTATCGGTCGAACTCGTGGATAAGACTAGGCTCTTATTGATGAAGACATCGATTGTACTGATCTGTGCGGGGTATGCTTCTGACCAGACGGCAAAAGACTTGAAAGTCTGCAGCTCTGTATTGAACGCAAGGACTGCGCAGAAATATCCGGAACTCTTTCGCGCGTGTACCCTGCGCAAAATGAGCTACAGTATTAGGAGAGCGTAGTAAGTTCTCTTTTTTTTTCTTTACCTCGTAATATCAAAATACTTCTAAGCTTTCGAATGAAAGGATCCTTAGGGATTTTTTTGTCCTTCGCTTAAAGGGGTCCTGAACCACCACTCGGGCTTGTTGAAAAAACGCAGTTGGCGGAAAGCGGGTGCTCCTGTGAACATGTCAGCCAAACTCCCAAGCGAAGCGCGAAATCGCCCTTTTCTTAAACACTCTCTTGTCAACCGAAGCCTTCTCCTCGCTCTTTTCCGGCAGCTGTATTTCGTCATATAGCAAATTCCCGTACGCGGCTGCTATTGGTCAATAGCTGACATTAATCACGAGTGTTTGGGTCAGTGATCTTTTTCCTAGTGTTACTCTGCATATCTATTGATGCAGTTTATTGAACAAGCCGAATTAAGGGAAGATCTGCGTTTTGAATTTCTATAGGAATTGCGCACTTCCGGAAGTACGACTATCGTATTATCGCCGTCTATCTTCTGCTAACGCTCGGCCGCTCCGCCCAGTAGAAATTAAACTTTGGCCAAACTGCTTATCAGTGTCGTAGCGGTCAGCTCTCAGTAGTTCTATTAGGTTTGAACGCTCAGCTAGCCTCCAACCACGCGAAACATAAGATCAGACCAGACGTACAGTCAACCAGAAAAGTTTACAAACCACGGGATCTTAGGAACCGTTCAGTTTCCTACCAGCCTGAAACAGTCGTCAGTAAAACTGAACACCACAGTGTTGTTGACATATACTGGTGCAGGCTGTAAATGCAATGCTAGGTTGTGTTCTGCGGCTGCGCAGATATTTAGCTTTTTCTCAGATTTCGTGTTCCACAAAATTTCGTGGTTGATTGTACGCTTGCCAGTGGCGCGCTCACTCTTGGCCTATCCTGGCGAATCGCCTTGGCAGATTTCGCTTGGTATTGAGCTCAGTGATACGAAAACTATTGTCTGAGTGTGTGTGTGTGGGGTCGGGGGGGGGGGGGGGTGCTGACACATGGTCTGCGCAGGGGAGGAAACGGCAGCACTTATCTTTCTTGATTTTTTGTTGAAAAAGAAGGAAACATATTGTGCCTTGTACATCTTATCTGTAAAAAATTCATGAGATGTAACGCTCCTATTGTTTATGGAATATATTGGTGCTGTGCATGTCTTGCGCTGTAGTACATTTAGCCAGCATTTACTGCAGCTAACTGCTCTATAATAGCTTATGAAATACTAGTGCGTGCTTCGTCTGGCAATTTTTAAAAATCTGCACACACAAAATGAAAAAGAAGAAGCACCTGAAGCTGAGTTTTCAGCTAATCACATTTATTACTCTATATATTTGCACATTTGTAATTTTTTTCACAATACTGCAGGCGCTCGTCAGGCCCATGCAGGTGTGGTTACAACATGGAATACAGTACAAAATAGGGAGAAGAAACTGAAACTACTGTATCCAACAAAGCATTAGCACACGCAAAAATGAACATACTCAATAAATACATACACTCTGCTTAAATGAGCGGTTCGTGAAACAGGAGAAACAACGTTTACCATAAGTACGCATCGACAGAGGCTGCATGTGAAATACAGGTAACTTCACCATTCGAATTCCAGATTCTCAATACTGTCAATAAATGCGTTGGCAGATGGGTAGCTTACGGCTCTAAAGGGTAGCATGTTCCAATGGGAAATGGCGTGTGGGAATAAAGAGTACTTGTGAGCGTTATTTTGGCTGGGATGGTGCCGCACGTATTGATTTATTATAATTCGTTCAGGCAGAAAGTCTGAATGGCGCTTGAATGTATGTTGCTTGTGGTATTCGATAGGAGCCGTGATAAGGCAAGTATAGAAATTTTAATCTGGAAATCATTCTCCGTTGAGCCAGTGGTTGAACGTTAGCCTTGACGCGCAGGTTCGTAATGCTCGTTTGACGCGAATATTCTGAATATATATATCTCAATGCTAAGTTCTGTATGCGTTCTAGTTTGTCGGTAAATACTTCTGGTGCGGGGCCCAAATAATGTCAGCATACTCTAAGGCGGGTCTAATGAGGGTTCTGTATGCATTTAATTTAACACTAGGAGGTGTGTTTCTAAGTTTTCTTCTCAAGAAATGTAGTTTGCCTAGCGCCTTGTCATGTATGTTTATATGAGTTTTCCAATTTAATTTCGTTGTAAGAGTGACCCCGAGATATGTGACCTCATCGAATTTTCTTAGTGGTATATTATTTATTGTGTATGTAAACTGAAATGCATTTTTCTTGTGTGTGAAGGAGATACTGGTAGTTTTTGTTGCATTCAGTTTCATCCCCCATTTGTTGGACCAAATTTGTATAGCAGCTAACGAATCGTTTAGTTTTGCCTGATCCTCTTTGGTATCCACTATTACGTACACGACGCAATCATAGGCGAATAGGCGCATTTGAATAGGCGGCTGAATGCATGAACGAATATCATTGATGTAGATCAGAAATAGGAGGGGCGCAAGAACCGAGCCTTGTGGAACACCAGAAAAAACGTTGATGTAATCAGACATAATATCATTCACAGCTACGCATTGCTTTCTGTTTTCGAGATAGTTCTTGATCCATGACGCTGTTTTCTCGTGTGCACCGATGGCAGTTTGTTTAGTAATAAGATCTGGATGAAGAACAACATCAAAGGCCTTTGAAAACTAAGAAAATGGCATCTATTTGGCGTCTGTTATTTATTGCGGTAGCTATATCATGGGTTATCTCAGCTAACTGAGTAATAGTACTTAGACCTGAACGGAATCCATGTGACCGGCTGTATAGTAGGTTATTATTCTCTACGTGTAATATTATGGCCTTATAAATAATATGTTCGAACAATTTACTGGATGCACATGTTAATGAAACAAGTCTATAGTTACTTACGTCGAGTTTAGTGCCAGATTTGTGCACAGATGTTACTTCGGCCTTTGGCCAGTCGTCAGACATCACTGAAGTTTCCAAAGATCGCCTGTAAATTACGTATAAGTATTTTGACGTCCAAAGTGCATGTTTTTGCAAAAATGCGTTTGATATAATATCAGGGCCACAGGGTTTCTTTACATCCAGTTTTTGCAAGAGTCGAAAAATTCCTTCTTTGTCGATATCTATTTCAGGCATTTAATTGTCCAACTGATACCGTGGAGAGGGGCCGTTAAAGGTAGTTCTGTCAAATACAGATTGAAAAAATTAATTAAATTTGCTTGCTATGACGTCATGCTGAACAACCGTCTCGTTTGAAACAGTAATCTGCGATACGGTGTGCCGCTCGCTCGATAGGTAGGGCCAGAATTTTTGTGGTTTATTCGTCAAGTAAGAAGGCAGAGTAACAGTGAAAAAACGCTCCTTGGCTGTTTGGATCTTATCTTGCAGCAAGCGCACGAGAGTTTGAAGGTCACGTATGGTTTTCTTTCTGCGCTTCCTTTTAATTTTTAGTTTTAAATGTATTATTTCGCGCGATAGCCAAGGATATTCTCTGTTCACTTGTTTCTTTCTGGAGGGAATGTAGTTTTCTTCACAAAAATGTCCAATATGCTCAAAACGTAACCGTAATTCATTTACGTCATGAAGTAATGAAAACTGCAGAAAGCAGGCGTTCAAATATTCTGAGATAGCATCGTCATCCGCTCTTGAGTAATCCCTGATAACAGCAATCGATGGCTTAACGCGTTCACGGTTTCCTAAAATTGGGCAGGAGAATACCATCATATTATGGTCCGAAATGCAATTTTCAACGTTTAATGTGTTATCTTGAAATAGGCTGCTTAAGAACATCAGATCAAGCACAGAACATGACGGACCAGGTATTCTAGTCGGTTCGGAAACTAGCTGGTCTTGAGAGAAAGTAAATCACATAAACAATAGTGATTCAGCACTTTTCTCGTCATAGCTGTTGTGCGAAAGATTAGTCCAATTGATTCCTGGTAAATTGAAATCACCTGTGATGATAATATTGGAACGTGTGAGGAAATTATGGGAGGTCAAAAAAAAAAAAAAACGACTGCTTCGTTTGAGGTGAACAAAACAGCTAAACTTTATTTCCATAGTGATGCCCGTTGCCGAGCGAGTTCAGAGGAGCACAGGGTGGCCCGTTGACGAAACGAATGAGGCTAAAGTTGGCAGTTTCTTCATACTCCCCCCGGAATGAGCTTCAGGTCATTCGTCCATGTATTCCGTGGGGTACAACAGTTGAATCGGTCTTCTCAATGTGGTTCCATTAGGCATGCGCACCATGCAAGCTCTGATTCTTCCATCTCGTCCGAGAAGAGCTTCTGACACATGTCCAGTTTTCCAGAGTTCCCTCGGTAGATAGTGTTCGTGGACTAAAACGAGAGTTCCTTTCTTCAGTGCGCTTGACGAATTTGGAACAGCGAAATGTGCCGACCGGAGACTCGTCAGATACTCCTTTTGCCAGCGACGCCAAAATTGGTCGACCATCCTTTGTCGGCAGTGCCAGCGACGAGTGAGTTGATCAGGAAGCTGAGCCACCTCTGTAGCGGAACCGCTGTCAGGAAGAGTGGTCAGTCGCTTTCCCACTAGAAAGTGCGATCGTACTAGAGGTTCGGGTTCGCTCGCCTCCGTGTAGACGTAGGTGAAGGGTCTACAGTTGATGACAGCTTCGATTTCAGTTAGGATTGTCGTTAGCTCCTCGAAGTTGCAGTATCTGTTTCCCAAGACCTTCTTCAACGATGTTTTACGGACCGAACCATTCTTTACCAGAATCCTCCCCACCAAGCAGCTTTCTCAGCTATAACTTTCCAGCGGATCTGGTGGCTTTTATCGAATGTCAGCGATACCTTTGCCCCTTTCGCCTTGTCACTTACTGCAGAACGCCATAATTTAGCACGTGTGTCGCGTACTTTCTTCGAGAAATCTTCGGATATAGAAATATGGGTGTTTTTTAGCTTGAAGCAGCTTGATAATATTTTGTTCTTCTAAGCGAAGTTAAATAACCTGATAATAACGGGGCGTGTCCTTAGGCTTTGCTTTGTACCGATTCTGTGAACTCGTTCTATTGAGTTAATTTCTATTCCTAGGATTTTCTTAAATATACCGTCTCGCACTTTTGCTTCAAGTGTTTTAGCATATTCGTCAGAGCTCTCACTGAATCCATAAATTACTAGGTTATTCCGCCTACTTCTATTTTCTAAATCATCGACCTTCGGTGGCAGAAACTCTACTTGCGTGGGCCGACTCTGAGACAGTAAAAAGAAGTGGCAAGCGCACAGTGTGCTGCTTTTCCAAGAGGCATCACGTGACGTCATAAGGCGAAGTCATCACTTCACGAAGACGTCATCGCTTGATGTCACGTCTGACGTGATGACGTCGTCAGATACGTCATCAGGTGATATTGTCATGTAAACGTGCCGTTATTTTCGTATATTCCAATTACAGTCCGACGCTATGATGTCTGCAGCTTCTATGTAAGTCGTATGTTGCGAATTTTCTGACGTAATTTACTTTGAGAAAGTCAATTAGTTCAATAAGGCACTTGCGCTTAACAGATGGCCTAGAGGAACGAGCATACACGCTGCACTTTCGCACCCATGCGTCCGCGCGTGACGTACAGACGCCGACAAAAGCGGTATACTCCACGCAGCGGGAGCCGGAGCAACGGCAAACTGCATCGCAACGCCATCTACAGGCAGCATATGGGATCGAGACAACCAATGGCTGCCCTTTATTATCTAGGCATGTCGCTTGACTCGTGTCAATGTAGATGGTGTCGCGATGCAGTGTGCCGCTGCTCCGGCTCCCGCTGCGTGGAGTATACCACTTTTGTCGGCGCCTGTACATTGCTCGTGGTGGTCGTGCCTGCCTAACGTCTTCTAACGTCGCGCTTGCCTAACGTCGTCAACAGCTTCGCTGTACATCTGCTTTCATAGGGTGGAATGGAGGGGGATTTCTTCGGTCCCTTCGAGTTTCGTACACGCGGAACCTACTGTGGATGAATGTAGGGTGTAATGCATATGTGACGTACTTGCTTAAAGTGCGTTATAAATTGTTATTTATTTGGTTATTTATACATTTTGCTCTCCTTTGCACGACATACCAAGATAGTGAGCAATCAATATTCCGAGGTCAAGCTCAACAATACAAGAGCTGCAACACCAAGGACACACAAATGCTTTAAACAAGAATATAATTGGCTAGCTCTTTAACAAAGAAGCGTCGTGTACGCAAAGTATGAAACGCCTTATCTAGGCTGAGCGGAATTCCGTGGTTTGAGGAAAACAAATACGGATCGCAGTCTGAACTGCGCACTGCTTAGGCGAAAATGCGTGAACAGTCTTGTGTAGCGCGATAAAAGATATACACGTGCACCCGTGTTAATGTTTACGGGTTATTCGCCGAACTTCTGATTGGCTGTCATTTGGGAGGGGTACGAATTTGGAAAGGTATGTAGATGAGGCTGTGACTGATGGACGCTTTTCTTAATTTTGCATTATCCGTAATTGAAAGCGTTGGTCTTACAGCCATGCTAAAATAGAACACAAAATGCATCTGCCTTACTCAACGTTTCCTCTATAGCATATATTGTGGTGGCGCCTCAATTACGCGCAGACCTGAGACCCTGGCTCAGCTTAGCCAAGCAGAAATGCCTCTAGTTGACCTTCTTCGGTTTCCTTTGATTATACTTCGCTACCAGATTCGCGTGATTTACAAAACACATGGTGAATTGTCGGCGTTATCTTGTTATCTTATGGACGAGAAGAAAGGGAACCGACGGGCTGTTTAGTTTTTTTATCACCAGCCTATGAACCCAATGGAAGCACACAGGAAAGTAACTTTGGTTTAGTTGTAATGCAGTAATACGAAGGAAAAGGGAGATGAAATAAAGGAAAAGATAGATTGGCCGTCGATGGGAGCCGAACGCACATTTTCCGCATTACGCTGGCGATGCGGTTCCAATTGAGCTGCAGCGGCGGCTATTCCTCCAGTACAAGTTTTTAGGTATTTGTGTATTCGTACCAGATCTGTCGCTAGGACACATGTGCCAGAGACAGATGCGGCACATCCTCTCTTAACGGTAGGCGTAACGTAGCACTGCGTAAAACTATGGGTAGACAACTGGATGTCTTGTCTAGTTTGATACATGTGGTGCTCTTATAAGGGAACATCATTTACCAGCGTTTCCATTTCCCTAACATTTAGCGGCAAGTTGAAATGCTGCTGGGCCCTCCTAAAGCGCCGCTCCGGTATTGTTTCGTAACGAGCAGTATTTGCTAATGCGTTAAAGTGCAGTGCCCTTTACTGCGACATTTAGGGAAAGCGGAGCCGCGTGCAGTGCTTGCCTATCGCTCAGCATAAAAAATGGGATCTCCAAAGCACCGATGCCGCGCTATCTGTGACGCGTAGGTAAAAGATCGCTATGCGAATGACGTCATTCGTCGGTTGACACTCGCCGCGCGTCATTTAATGCCTCTGACTGTGCCTGACACTGTGCAGCCGTGATTGATCTCATTTCTTGACGTCCGTTGTTGCTCAATCGGGAGACAAGAATGCTTGTGCCGCTTCACCACGTCGGTTTCTCGTCTTGCCCTTGTGCGTGCGTTAATTGTCGAGACATGAGCTAGGCGAAGAGCTAGTGCACTTTGGCGGCACCCCAGCGGCGGCGCTGGTACGTCTCTTGTGTTGTGGGGGAAGGGCGCAGCGCTTGGACTGCTACAGCAGGAATGCGCGAGAGAAATTCTACGATCGCGAAGTCTCCGAGTGCGGTAGGTGACAACTGCTTTTCTTGTTGTTGGTGGTGTTGTAGTTGTTGGCTGCGATCCCACGTAACGTACGAGTGCTGTTTTGTCGTGCCACTGTAATTTCGGCACCGGAAGTTAACGACCTGTGTGTAGCGCCTAATTCGCCGGTACCGATGTCGTTGAAGCATTTGCGGTCGTAGTGTTCATGAAGGTGCCGAGTGGGTTGTTTTATTCCCTGGTTTAGTGATTTAGTAGACACTGCAGATTCTTCGTAGACACTGCTGGCCCTTCAGAAGTAACGTATTGCTGCTGTGGCAATTTAACTCGATTGTTTTTATTGATGACGAGAGAGAGAGAGAGATCAAAAAGAGACAGTACAGAAATGTTAACCAGAAAAGCGTCTGGTTGGCTACCTGGGCGGGGGGAAGAGAAAAGCGGGAGAGTTAACGCTTTATTAGGGATGGCACTTCGGCCTAATGGGAGAAGGGGAGAGGGGAAATTGAATGTTGTGAGAGAAGGAAAGCCGCGTCGAGTGCGTTGAAAGGCACCACGCAACCAATAGCACTCGCGCAAGCTACTCGTTCTCAAAACGCACTAGAAGGGTCTTCGCGGCTATCTGGGCTGATGACTAATAGGGACAGTGTTCTAGTGGAGTCTGCACGCACATAACGCGTTATGACTTAGGGGAAAAGCAGCGAAAATAGCTTGACGTGGCTGAGGCTGACCAATGCCGTTGGTATAGTAGCAGCCGGCACTTCCCCTTTTTTTCTTCTTTTAGTCCGGAAACATTTTTGACTAAAGCTACCACGACCCAACTTACTCCTTGAAAGTGTAACTGAACTGAAGTGACCCCTGGCATTTCTTTCAAGCGCTGAACAACTTTGGGGTGTTGGCTTCGAAGATTACACCGTAAAATTTGCACTCTTAAAAGTGAAAAAAGGTGTAAACGTGTCTATAACTCACACCATTACGGTCTGAGTTAAACGAATCACTCCCTAGGGGTGTGAGTTATAGGCACATTTACACCATTTCTCACTTTTAAGGGCGTAAATTATTTTACAGTGTACTTGGGCCATTTTGTGCGGTGTCCGTCCTATATATACTCACGTTTCTCTAGAAGAAATTGTCAATAAAAGATTTGTAGGTCCAACTAACATGTTGGAATTTGCGTGAAATTTTAATGAAGCGGACATGGAAGCCCGATACAACTAAATATGCGTGAGTCATAGTGCGCTTACCACCTTCGTGCTATCGCCGCATGGCCGCGGTTTTGGCCGCGCCATTCGTCTTCAGTATCCTTGTCGTCATTGTTGCACTGTCAACGTCGTTATCCTTACTTTGGTTCTGTTGTCTTCTAGCCAGCTATAACTGCCCCCTCCCCCCCCTTTTTTATGCTGTCCCTTAAACTGTTTTCTTTGAGTAGACTTGCGTATTTCCTCCCACGTTGTGAGGCTTGACTAAAGAAAGAGAGAGAGAGAGACGAAAGAAAGCAGAAAACGAGCGAGGCTAATCAGAGCGCAAAACGTGGTTCGCTGCCCTACGCAGGGGGGGGACGGATGAGGTGGAAGTAGAAAAATAAGAAAAAAACTAGTGAGGTAGGTACACACGAAAACACAGACATACGATCGCAGCCGGTTACGATCGACGCATGCATGTTCTCTCTCTCTCTCTCTCTTACCTTGAGTGCTCCTCCCACTTTCTTTATTTGTCTACTGGCCTCTTCCCACCGTACAGAGTAGCTAACCAGAAAAATTGCTGGCTCTCTCGTAATCGAGAGTAGATGTAAGCATGAAATGGCAACCGGCAGAGCAGATTGATTGAAGATGATACTAGCCACTATCTTAAAATGGGTGTAGTGCATGTTCGCAACGGCACACCCCACCCCATCATACCGCACCACGCTATACTGTACACTGGTCCATATGAAGGCTGCCCAGCTAGAAGAAAACCGGCTGAAGGCGGCCGACACGCAGCGAAAGACGCCAGGGAGACAGAGCGCACTGCCCAGCGAGAAGAAGAATGAATTGAATTGTTATGTTTTACGTACCAAAACCACGATTTTATTATGAGACACGCCGTAGTGTGGAACTCCAGATTAATTTTGACCACCAGGGGATCTTTAACGTGCCCCCAAATCACGGGACAAGGGCGTTTTTGCATTTCGTCTCCATCGAAACGCGGCCGCCGAAGCCGGGATGTGATACCGCGACTTCGTGCTTAGCAGCGCAACACCATAACCGCTAAGCCACCACGGCGGGTAGAAGCGCCTGATGGAGGCGCCACGCAGCGTGGCGCCATCTCTCGAGGCGGCACGAAACACGCGCCGCGGAACTCACGGACCGCTGATGTTCAAAAGAGCACAAGCAGGAAGCCCTGTCTCAGCGACAAAAGATGGCAATGAAGTGTATGGTGCACCATATCTGTATTTTGGATGTCACTATTGGAAATGACAAATAAAGCTTCAGCGTACTAGAAGGCACAGCTTGAGTGAGATAGTGAACAAACAATAGGAACAACTGGGAAACAATATTTTTTGTAACTTGTTTGGGCAGTAAGAAGCTTATGTAATGTGGTCCTGTACAAAGAACTGGAGGGCCAGGGGCTGCATTTCCCTAAGGTTTGACTGGTCGTCAGGATGATGTCGTTTTATTCTAGGAACTTGCCTGGATAATGGCTCTCGCTTTTGGTTCAAGGACACTTGAATGTCGCCAACAACGGGAGCTAAAAGCGTTATATGCTTAAAACCCCTGTCTAAACTATCTGCTTTATAATAAATTCATGCTCTCTATCTGTGTGGCCTCTCTTCCCAGGATCTGGTCCTTTAATGAACAACAACAATGACATCAAGTTCCAGCTGTCTTCTTCGTTATGATCGGTGCTGTCTTGTCATCCGAGCATAGGCAATTTTCGATTTTAGTAGTTGACTCCAGATTCCGCTAAATTCGGCGTAGATGATCTATGGCGATTTGATATGTTAGAAAGCCGTTTATGCAGCTTTCTAAACAATACGCTTAGATGAATTTTTATTTCTCTATATGGGGGGGGGGGACGAATACCGTAGTACTTAGAACGTCATACTGACAAATATAGTTCCATTGTTCCGTGAAACCAACGTATTTTTGCTTTGTATGTATAACCTACGTGATTACTGAGTGGCTGAGAGCATGCTCTGCTGAACTGTAGGCCGCAAGCTGAATCCAAGCCGTGGTGGCCGCATTTTGATGGGCCGGAATGCAAGAACGCTCGCGTACTTAGAATAATGTGCACATTGAAGAAGCGCAGCTCCTCATAACTAATCCGGAGTCCCCCACTACGGCGTGCGTCATAATCGTATTGTGGTTTGGCACGTAAAGCCACACTTTGTAACGTGTGTGTGTGTGTGTGTGTGTGTGTGTGTGTGTGTGTGTGTGTGTGTGTGTGTGTGTGTGTGTGTGTGTGTGTGTGTGTGTGTGTGTGTGTGTGTGTGTGTGTGTGTGTGTGTGTCACAAGAGTGCTCAGCGAGCTCTAGCATATTTAAAATGCTGATTTAACGGAAAGGTTAGCAAAAGAATCGGTAATACTGCGTTGCAATAGCCGTTTACAATGACATTACAGTGGCAGTGTGATCGATTTCCATTCGAATATTCACATATTTTGTTTATCATAACACAGATAGCTTTTCGAAAGAGATTGAGTAAGCATATTGTACTTGGCACAATATAAATACGAACCCGTATAAGTTTTCGCCTTAGACTCCATGCGACATTGCAGTCGCTAATCGATATACTCGTGCATCTTGAGTAAGTTTCTTTTTGCTAAAGCTTACTGCATCTCTCGCCATAATTTTTCAGTCTGTCGTTTATTAACGGAAAACGTCAAGCTCTACTACGCAATGACGAAAGCGTGAGATCAAATGCCGTGGAAGACTTGGCGACGGAAGTGGCCAAAATTTGCGATGTCGTCGAATAATCAATTTGTCAAAAGGCATTGCCACACTCCAAGCTGCACTCGATAGGGCATTTGAGAAACTTCTTACCAGTGGTTTTATTCTAAAGCGCTAATGTTTGAGCATAGAAGTTGCGTAACAGCAGTAACCCAAGCGAGACGGGGCCAGGAAGAGGAAGGTAAATGGCTCGTTCAGTGCGCTTTAAATGCTCTACCAGGAGAAGCTTGAGGAATCGCGTTGTATGCTTTTGTTGTTGAGTGAAAGAAATGTAACTTCGAGGACTGATTTATTTACAGGGTTTTCGCTGACATTAGAATAATGATTCAGCAGGAGTGAACAGTGAGACAATGTCTCTTAGATTAACCAATATAGCACACTGTAATGGTACGCAGAGAATGTTGCACTCTATAAGAACGCTCTGAACACACACGAACGTTTCCTATTCGAATTTTCTCTGCATCTTTTGAGCACTTTTAATTTCTTGATGGCCATAATTGAAGTTCTGCTACTATGAACTACGAGAAGATGACTATTCGTCCAAGTACAGTGGATGTAATTTAATATGCCTCGACAGTTGCTGGTAAAAAACATGTATTCATATCGCAGATATTTGATTGAAAAACTTCCCGCGCTCACGATTCATCTCGAGGCATCTTCTCGAATGTTTGAGAGAGGGAGAAAGATAAGAGATGAGAAATGTAAGGAGGTTAACCGGAAGATAGATATCCAGTTTGCTACCTTACACTGAGGAAGCGATAAGGGAGGCAGAAAGATCTTAAAAACTGCACACACGTGAAAACAGTGGGGGAGGGTAAAGAAAAAAGAGTAGAAACACACGCACACACAAAAGAACGCAGGAGTGCCACAGTCGTTCAAGAAGGTTGCATGACCGGAGAAAGCTCACTAGCGTCTTCACCGCCTTCTGGCGTGGAGATCTCATCAGCCGGCACGCTAAGATTGTCTGCTCAGGAAACGGCCGGTCATCGAGGCGTGCCAACGCCGTCACAGCGACTGTCTCTGGGTGCTGTGGCGAGGACAATGACAGAGGACATGTTCGGTTGTTTCGTCGCTTCCGCAATTATCGCACGTAGCACGATCACTCATTCCGATGCTCTAATGTGAGCATTTGAAGTATGCTACGGCGTTTAGAATATAAATTTGCATGCATTTTTCATTTAAAAAAAAACGTTGAAGTACATGAGGTAAATGACGAGATAAAAATTGTGGTTTCGCTCATGATGCAATGCAGTGGCGCTTTAGCTGATGCAGCATCATACTCGATAAGTGTCGCACTATTTCGTGTAGCGCCGGTTGAAGAAAACATTCACAGCTGTGCGTGAGCAGTTTGCCTTAGAAAAAGAAAAAAAGAAAAACTTCAATGCGGGCATGTGTTCTCCGCTTGCGGAAATGGCGCTCTCTGGCGGGAGAGAAGTAGAGAGGTGCGACTTCCGACTTTTCCTCTCATATCCTGCCTTCCGCTTCTTACCGGTGGCTTCGTTTAATTTCTTTCTGCTCGGTGATAGTACAGAGATCAGACCTACAGCGGATAGCGTCAGCCAGTGTTATTCTTTTGTTGTAGCACCGGCAGAAGCGGAATGTTATGCGCAGTAAGTCCTGCACGGTTTCGTGCGATATGAGCAAACTTTCCCAGATGGGCGCTGATCAATCGCCTATCGAGTTAAGGAAGAAAACTTCAATAATTATGGAAAGCTGGCCTCGCGCTCCGGGCTCGAAATTTCGTCTGGGGCGTCAGCCTCACCCTGCACTGATAGCGCAGCCGCCAGGTTGGACTACTGACACGGTGAGACGCTGCGCGTTACTGCGATCTGTTTACCCCGAGTGCGTATCCTATTGTGCTCTGGAAGTTGTCAACGTGACTCTCAATATGGCGTCTCTGATGTCACGTGAACACTTATAAACAGTGCAATGTTCCTTACGTCTTACTCTTATTTGTTTTTTACAACCTCCGAGGATTCTCTTGTTTCCAAACAATAATCGTCACGTATACATTGGCGCCTACTTTCGGTCTTTAGCGCTGCGTGACCGATACTTTCTCGTCAGAAGCAACGCTATGTCGCGCTAATACGCTCATACCTTTCGAAACCTTATAGCACTGGGACAACAGCGTTAAAGGAAGGAAGTGCACGCATAAGAGATAACGATTATGGTTCTGGGACAAGACCGAATGGGTGTAAGCTTCCTGTTAGCGTGCACTCTTCTATAGAGCGTTTTTTCGCTGACAAAAAATTTGACTCCGTTATACATTACAAGAAGAGTTGGCATCCCTTGTGGTATTTGCCGTCCCCAAAACATAATCGACAAATCTCTTGCTTGCCCTTATGTTCCTGAAAACTCTGCGCTCGCTACTTTCGTGTCAAGAACGCTCACTCTATCAGCGCGCGTGCTGTTCGTGACCTGGTAGTATACCGTGCGCGCAGCGTTAAAAAAATACGGAAAGGCACGCAAAATTGATTACGAATGTTGTTTGGAGACAAGATGAGCACTAGAGGGAGCAAACATTACTTGGAGTGTAATGGAGAGCTGCGCACTTCACATAATCCTGCTTGTGATACCACCGTAACTATGAGAAAAAGGAAAAAAAAAATTTATGGGGTTTTACGTGCCAAAACCACTTTCTGATTATGAGGCACGCCGTAGTGGAGGACTCCGGAAATTTCGACCGCCTGGGGTTCCTTAACGTACGCCTAAATTTAAGCACACAGGTTTTTTCGCATTTCGCCCCCATCGAAATGCGGCCGCCGTGGCCGGGATTCGATCCCGCGACCTCGTGCTCAGCAGCCCAACACCATAGCCACTAAGGAACCACGGCGGGTAGAAAAAGGAAAACAAGTGAAAACCCGTCTGCAGAGAGCAGCCACATGCTCAGGCTTAAGCAAAAGCGCATCCATGACAATAGGTAACCCGAGGTAAGTGCGTCGTCTGGTGCCTCCTTCCGGGACAGACGAAACCAGCGACTCGGGTGAAGATGAGCGCACCGGTACCGCACGCGCGCGCCCGTCGAGGTGGTCACTCAAGAACCCTGGGAACGGGAAGGACGAACGTGCTCCGCGGCGTTGCAGAGGAGGAGGCGCAGGAGTGTCCTGTCGATGGGTGACGCGCGAAATCCGGCGTATTCGGGCGCCGATTCCTGCCCCACTGTCTGCCGGCAAACGCCGGACGGCGGTGTTGGCTACCCCCCCGGTGGTCACGTGCATGCGCCATCTGACGGAGGAATTGATCAGTCTGGTTTCATACGTCATCCGGCCTGCCTTGAGATTCTCAGTCAGCTGTGCAAGATTTGGGTTCGCTTTCCCTGACGCGACTGACACGTGCGGATTTGCAACATAACTTCGCCTGCCTTGCATGCCTGCATTGGTAATGTAAAGCGCCGTATCTACTTAAGCCAGATATTCGCTCTTGTATTTCTCAGTTTCTCTTGTTTTTTTGTTCTCTTACGAGTTTAGCCTTTAAACTCTCAGGTGCCCTACAGCTGTTTCTTCTTTTTTTTATTTTGGGATAAGCCATGTTTGGTATCACGGGTGTGAATTCGTACCGCACTGTGGCTGGCGCAGCAACATGCAGGAAAATGCATCAGCAGCACCGCAATATGTACAGCTATGCGATTAGGCTTTCAGTGACATCGTCTCCAAAAAGCATTCATTATTAGTAGTTTAGAGGTGGTTCCTGATTATTTCTGAGCTAGAAAGTTTTGTTTTAAATATTTGCTGCTGGCATAGAGGAGTGCTAGATGCACTTTCTTCAAAAGTTAACTACCGCGTTCAGGACAATTTCAGCCCTACTATTTGCCTCTAATAGTATGAGATAGCAGGATATGTCGTGGCACAGTTATTCGTGGACGAAAACGAGAGGAATGAGAGGTCTTCCGAGGGACAGTAGAAAGAAAACCAAGGGTCGTCAAAACAGCTTAGAGCGTATGGGAACTGGTGCTTTGTTTGGTTTGAAAAAAAATGACAGGGGGCGCATCCGTCACCTTATTTAGGGCTGGCTATCGATATACGTTTACATTACGAGAATGAGTACATGTATATTCATGTCAAATTAGATGAGAGTGGCGTGCCCTAATTTTCGGGAAGTGTGTTGCTAGGCGTACTCCTTACACAGATCTGAGGGCAGTCCTGTAGTCCGGGCTTTATAGAATTACACCGTTATTAATTACTATCAATAAGTACTTGATTTGTTCATTACATACATGATGGTGTTATCAGACATTAGAAGAAGGAAAGTGACCCGTGTGTGGTATAGCTGCTGCTGTTTTAATATGACCTGAACCGTACCAATCATTTCAGTAATGGCCCGTGAATAAAGTGTTCCCCTGCATTTTTGAACGCATTGTGTATTAAGCGAATTGTAGATAGCATGTGAACGGGAGAAACGAAGTTGTATATGAGTGTGCGCCTCCTGCAGTGAGAAGGTGTCTACATTAGAGCCGACTTTGAAACCTCGAGGCTGTGTTCGGTTTCTAAATTTTGATTGAGCAAACATTTGTTTTCTTTACGTAAGAAGAAAGCCGAAGCTACCTATTTCGCGTCCGACACTCTTTCCGTAACGGGTCTTTTACAAAACACAATAGCAATCGCCTCTCCTTTGTTAGCAAATTGCGTTCCCGGCTTTCATAAACTTCAATCTTTGAAGGATCCGCTGGCAAAGGAAGATAGTTGGCACTCTACCGGGACATGGAAAATTTCCCTAGGAAGGGACATGTTTTAACATTGAAATGGCACCTCGGCCTCAGTTGACTCTTGGGACTTCAACTGATTAATCAGCCTGAATAATTAGCACCCTTTGAAATATGAATTATAAGTGCGATAGCTTTTTATATCAGTATTCCTGACTTCATGAACTTCACGCAATATTGGATTACAAAAATATTTAATAGCAAATGCCGGCACAGTTTTCAGCGTACTGCTATTGGGAGTATTCCCTCGGAAAGCACAGATGAAGGGAGAGGGTAGAGAGGGCGTTAGAGTGGGGTGCAAGAAATAAAGATCTTCATTGAGAGTGGTCCCATTAAATTGTTTCTACAGTGTACTTTATGAAAATCAAAACACAAAATAGAAGAATAGTTCATAAATTGTTACACAAACTATTCGACGACATAAAAGGCTACGGTGTCAGCATTGCACTTAAAGATCAGGGAAAGAAAGAAGGGAAAGAAATAGAAACTAAGACAGCTACGATGAGTTATCAAAACAATTTGACAGGGGCGGCTTTTTCAGTCAGATACTTTCGTAGCGTGTACTAAATTTCGGTTAAGGTCCTAAATCATTTATTGCCATTCATCCCCAGTGTTGTCGAGCAGGACGATGTAATCTGCAAACTTCAGGCTGTTGAAATATTCGCCATTTATCCTTACTCCTAAGCCTTCCCAGTCTAATAGCTTGAATACCTCTAAGCATGCAGTGAATAACATTGGAGTGATCATTTCTCCTTGCTTTACTCCTTTCTTGATAGGCAATTCTCTACTTTTTGTGTGAGGAAGCAAGGTAGCTGTCAAATGTTTGTAGTTATTTTCCGAGATATTCACGTATGCCTCGCGTACTCCTTGATTATGCAATGCATTTTTCACTGCTGGTATCTAAATTGAATAATAATAATAATAATTATGGGGTTTTACGTGCCAAAACCACTTTCTGATTATGAGGCACGCCGTAGTGGAGGACTCCGGGAATTTCGGCCACCTGGGATTCTTTAACGTGCACCTAAATCTAAGTACACGGGTGTTTTCGCATTTCACCCCCATCGAAATGCGGCCGCCGTGGCCGGGATTCGATCCCGCGACCTCGTACTGAGCAGCCCAACACCATAGCCACTGAGCAACCACGGCGGGTCTAAATTGAATGAAATGCTTTTTCGTAATCTATGAAAAGTTACATGAAAGGTTGATTGTACTCCGGATAATTCTCACTTACCTCATCGATGACGTGGACGTGATCCATTGTAGAATATCTCTTCCCGAAGCCAGCCTGTTCTTTTGGTTGATTGAAGCCATGGGTTGCCCTGATTCTGTTGGAAATTATCTTAGGGAATATTTGATACAATACTGACGGCAAGCGAATGGGCCTGTTTTAATTCAATTCAGTAACGTTATGCTTTTTCTGATTTAGTCTAAGGTTGACATCCTTCCAGCTCTATAGTACACTCGAAGTCGTTAGGCATTGCATATACAGGGCCGCAATCTTTTCACTCATAATATCTCCTCCATCTTTCATTAAACTTCCCGTTATTCTATCCTCTCCTGCCGCTTTTCCCAGGGACATGTCTTGTAAAGCAGTTCTAGCTTCATTGATAGTTGTAGAAGTAGCGTCTGTATCCTCTTCATCACTACTTCCAGTGAAGGCTGTGTGGCTGTTCCAGGTACGGTGCAGGTCGCTATAGAATTCTTTGTCTGTTTCTACTATATTGTCGAAATTGCTCATGACATTGCCCTCCCTATACTTCACTGCATGCATCTTTCCCAGTTTTATGGCAAGCTTCATTCTCACTGATTTCATGCACCCATTTGTTACTGCTTATTCAATCTTTACGACCTTATAATATCGAAAATAGCTTAGTTCCTACTTGTTTATCAGTTCTGATAGTTCAGCAAATTCTGTGTGATCTCTTCAGTTCCGCACTTTCACAGGGCAGCTGTGAGTAATTGACCTAGATAAACGTACTCCTGTACAGACACTAGAGGTTGCAGGGCAATCATACTCGGTCACTTGCCAAGCTATATATCATTACCTTTGTCTTCTGCATACTAGGGCCCTATAACGTAAAACTATTCCAATATGTTTTTATTACAATCTCCTGCAGTCAAATTTTCGTAATCGCCAACGCAAGCATCGAGTGGTCACCCGCAGGGTTCTCTCAACAGACCACTCAAATGCTCTCCTCGTTCATAAGAGGCCACTTTTGTTTGCTTGAAAAACGAATAAAATTGCCTACACTGAGCGGCTTGTCTTATCTTATTGGCTGACAAGAGGTGAGGAGCACGCTCAAGTGGAGCGGGATTCGATGGGGCCGAGCCGAACTGAAAATCGATAACCGGATGAAGAGGGTGGTGTGGGCGCCTGCGAGTGGTCCGCTTCCCCTACTTAGCTTGCGCTGGCCGGTCGAAAATCGCGGCGGCAAGGAACGGAAGCTTAAGAATGGCGCTAAAACGGATCCTCAGCAAACAAGAGTTGGCAGAACGAGTTCGTAAACGTGCCGAAAGTGCCCGAAAACGTTACACGGCCACGCAAAACGTTTTATTATACCCAAATAAACTCATGCTCTCCGGCGGGTGCGAGTAGCCTGTCGAGCGATCGGCGGCAGCCATCTTTTATTCCTTTCGGAACGGGGCATACTACGGCTATTCAGAAGAAAATACAGTTTTGTTCGGCATATTAATGCATCTTTAACGCGTACACGTCACTTTGACGCGGTGAGTTTTCGCGGTTTTGTGACGTCGCGTGATAAGCCGGGGAAATGGGTGCAGCCCGAAAACGTTTAACCAATAGCCGAGGGCTAATGGCGAAAAGGCATCGAATCTGAAATAACTATTTTTCTTTCGTTCAGTCAAATCGTGCATAATCAGTGTGTACACATCATATCAGATGGGGAGCTATCGCGGTTTTCGTGACTTCGCGTGACAAACAGGTGAAGTGAGGGTGGTCCAGAGAAGGTTTGGACCAATCGCGCAGGGCTGATTGCAGAATTGGAATAGAAAAGTTTGGAATAGTTTTACGTTATTGCGCCCCTAATCTTTAACGCTACTTTTACAATCTCTCGTTTAAGGTAACCAAGGACTTAACAGAGAAACGACAAAGCATGAAGGTGTCTAACTGAAGAGATGAGACAGAATTTGATGAAATATCCAAGCTGATAAACAAGTAGAAAGTAAACATATTTTCGATATTGCGACGTCATAAAGATTGAATAAGCAGTACAATATGGGCGCTGCGTGAACGTACTGCTATTCGAAGAAAACTTACAAAAGAATAAAAATGGGTTGGAGTGCTTACAGCAGGCATTAGCAAATCGCGACTGGAAGCTTACCCTTATCGTTGAAAAGTAAGGTGTACAATCATTGCATTCTACGGGTGCTAACGTATGGGGCAGAAAGTTGGTGGTTAGCAAAGAAACTCGTAAACAAGTGAAGGACCGCACAAAGAACGATGGGACAAAAATTGTTCGGGAAACGTTAAGAGACGGGAAAAATGCGGTGTGGATATGAAAGAAAACCAGGATAGCTGACATTATAGTTCACATTAAGAGAAAAAAATGAAGCTGAGCAGGCTATTTAATGCGTAGGGCAAGTAAACCATGTGTTATTAAAGTTACAGAATGGGTGTCAAGAGAAGGTAAGTGCAGTGGAGGACTGTAGAAAATTGCCTGCGGTGATGAAAATAGGAAATTTGCAGGCGCAAGTTGTAATCAGCTATCGCAAGACAGGGGTAATTGAAGATAGCTGGGAGTGGCCTTGGTCCGGCAGTAAGCATGAAAGCAGGCTGGTGATGATGAGGATAAAACAAAATTTCCTTGCGCCACTACGAAATATACATTACATGAAGGATCAGCAACCTTTCATCTACGATGTTACCGGAAGTTACGATGATGTTACGATGCTACAAGAAAGTGGTACCGGAAGTTACGACAGACAGGTACGTACCCTTCGCTTTTAAAGCACGTGCCAGAAAGCACGAGAGAAACAGAAATGGATAACTTGGGAGCGTGCCTGAATGGCAATTTTGAAGCGTAGCCATAGAAAAATTGTAGTGGAATCCAGTGAAAATGATCGTGACTGTGAGCGAAAAGTATCTGCGGATCGCAGTGAACGAATGGACACTAGCAACACTTCCAAAATATGGCGCTCAAGTGGACAGCAGCGTTTGTCGATGACGGCACAAATTATCGTCGACATCTTCTGGCAGATCTCATGACAGCTTGATGACAATGGCGCTTAGGTGTGCCGTCGACGGTGGGTCGAAGATGGAATGACAACAATGTAATCACGGTGTTGAAGACGATGACGGGATACCACACATTGGTGCACGTCAAAAAGCCCCAGGTGGTCAAAATTAATGTAGAGCCCGCCGCTGCGGCCTGCCGCATAATGAGGTAGTGGTTTTGGCACTTTAACTTAAACAATGCTAGTTTAAACGATGACAGCATGACCGATATGGCTTGCAGACAATGGGGTGACGACAGTCTGACGACGATGGCATGGCAACTCCCGCGCATATGCGCTTCCTTCTGTGAATTACTCCACGAAAACCAGACACTTCTCCGACTTAGGGTGGGGAGAAGACATTTGCTTTAAAATTATAAAGGACAAAACTGTTCATTTAGACGAGAAACCCTCAGTGGTCTATGGGGAGGAACGTTCCCATCGTCAGCCTACCCAGGTGGCGGATGGCGATAATTTTAATGGCATCCACCTCGAAACTGACCTGCTGAAAAGAGTCACCTAGGCTTCAGCTAGTGAGCTGTTGCTACATTTAGTCTAGGTTAATGTACTGCGAATATTTTTATTGTTTCTCTACATTGAAACTTCTGTCTCTATATTGTAAAGTACTTTTGCTATGCCTGTAAAAGCCCCAGCTTCATATGGACCGCTGGCCAGTCAGATCTCCCATCATTTTTGAACCCAACTCCTTGTAGGAGGGAGATGTTTCCTACAGTGTTGTCGGGGTTTAAATGTAAGGAATAATTCATGGAAAAAGCACCCAAGTACGTGACCGTTCGTGCGGTGGGAAGGGATCGGTTCTAGTAATCTCGCGTGGCTGTGGTAGGTTCGTGTCGGCATTCTTTTATATGTTCAGTTGTCTCTGGAGAGAGAGAGAGAGCTTTTATTGATATCAGCACTCACGAAGGTGGACGCAGCCTCCCTCCGCCTAGCAGACGGCCGAGATCCCTTGGGTATCAGCGGCTGCTTCGGCTAGCTGAACGGCCCAGACCTGCTCTCGCTGATCTGAGCTGAGCAGCAGTGTCTCCCATTGCTGTCGGTTTTGAATTGCGGCCCTCGAAAGGAGCCGCCTTCGGACGTACCCATACAATATCCAATTTATCATATCTGTTGCCGCCACTTTCTTTTTGGCGATCGCAGGTTGGCTGTACATCCAACTGCTATGGTTTCGTTGCCGACTTTCCTGACTTCTTCCTCTTGTGTTTCCATGCTTTTGAGGAACAGATATTGGGTACTTTGGCCGCTCATCCCTTTTGTTCATGATACCTAACCCCGTATTCAGAAATGCATCTTGAAGTCCATGCTTGACTTGATGTGAACGACGCCTGGTGCGAACGCGCCCAAGACGCTCATTGCGTTTTCTGTGGTGCGCTCACGACAGGCGTCATTTAAAGGAAGTCAAGCGTGGGCTTCAAGTTAAGATGCATTTATGAATACGGGGGTTAGTGTTCCTCGAAAACTAATTTCGCTCTGAGCTTCTCGGACTTCAAAAGAGGCAGAAAAACGCGACACAGCTCCACCACCGTTCACAGTGTCTAGGGCGTCTAAACTTTCGGAGGCCAAATTGCAGACCACGTTCGTCCCAAGAGCCGTTCGGCGACGAGCGCGAACCGCTACTCACGCCTTTCCCCTGATTTCCTCTCCCACCTTCTGCACCGTCGCTCGCTTTTGTGAGAGTGACGTCAGTCGTGACGGAGGGGCTGGCACGACCCAATGGCAGAGCGCAGCGAGGACCAATCGGCGAACGCTTTCCTCCTCCTCATTCGACTTCCGAAGCTTGCGTGCTCATTAAGCGTCTTTCCTTTCTTTAGATCACTATCTTCATCATCCCCATTCGCTCTGGTGAAATACCCGGCCGCCGGTACGCAACCACGCAAAGCGTGAGCCAAACAATCTATCCGCTTTAAAAGTAAACGGTTCACTGGAAAAGCCTTGAGGCTCGTGACCGTTTAAATGACGGCAAACAGTCGGTTCTAGTCATTTCGCGCGGCTGCGCATGGTTCGTGGTCTGTTGTCTGCGGTGCCACTCGGAAGTTGTGACATGCGGCTTAACGCAGAAAATGTGGTCGCTGTAATGGCGACAATGTTCGCGGGTACCGGGATGGGGCGCACAGAAAGCGAGCGTCACCGGCTGGAGAAAGCGGCCGCAACTTCGGCGGCCAGCGGTACTCAAGGCGACAAGCCAGACAACTCCGTGACATGCCTGAATACACTGTACGGCGAGCTCTTCCTAGGATTACTTCGATTCGTCGCGCGAGTGAACGCAGGGAGGGAACTGCGTTAAAGGAGATCGTCTTGTGTAAGCTGATGTTATGACGTCGTGCTCCCTTTAAAAGTCTCCTTGTACACGATTAAGACGCTTTCTTGCTGCGCCGCTGCAGCCACTTGTGCGAATGCCCCGTGAGCTCGCGGAGCCAAAAGGAAGTTGAATTATTGGCAGGATAAACCGCTGCTGACGGGCGAAGTTCAATTTCCTCGGGTGAACTAGCAAGGATGGCTCGCTGTCGCTCTCAGTATCTGTAATGTCGTCAACACTGAACCGACACCGGAAGCAAAGCTTTAATAGCCTAAAAAGAAAAGCAAACGGCCGCCGACTGTACTGCGACTCTCGGTGTTCCAGTTCATCATTTATATGCTCTGACATGGTGCAGACAAGAAAGAAACAATAGGAACAGGAAATTTGGATGTGCAGTTGCGAATGTAGATGTATTAGTGGGCAGTGCCAAGCGCCGTGTGACGGCTAATATTGCAGATTCTAGTGACAATGCCGAGGTATATGTAAAGTGGTAGCGAAGCTTCTATGGAAGCCCACGTGTCAAGGAAATAGCGGCTTGTTTCAACTGTCGCTATCTACTTATTGGGGAGACAACTAACGGCAAGCAAAAGATAACAGTGATGTCACAACCGGAAATGGCAGTGACGTCAAGATTTTATGCTGCCTGGCTCGAATATTTGAATTTCTTTAGCGTCCGGCATTTCGACCGCTACGCCAGCGGTTATTTTTCTTTTGAGACAGACGAGCTTGCGACTCGCCTCAGCTGAAGCGCCAGCGTGTCGTTAAACTATAGGACGGGCGTATGTCTTAATGTGAACAAAATTAGGCTGCTATAGGTGGTGACTGCTACAGTATGTTTCTCAGGAAGGTGAAAGAATAGGATAGAAAGAAATGAGATCGCCATAGAGGTTTTAAAGGCAACTTCACTTTTATTCGTCTAGAATAATGCAACCAGTATAACTGACCAAACAAGAACATGTTTCAATGGATGAAAAGTTTTATGGCCAGCACACGTTCGGGAAACTTCTTTGCTGAGGATCCGTTTTAACAACATTTTTAATCTTCCGTTGCACGCCACCGTGCTTTTTGACTAGCCACGGCAAGTTAAGTGAGGGAAAGCGGACCAATGGCACACGCCGGCACCACCCTCCTCAACCGGTTATCTACTTGCCCTGTGCTGGCTCGGCCCCATCGAAACCCTCTCCACTTGAGCGTGCTTCTCGCCTCGTGTCAGCAAATTAAGTAAGAAAAACTGCTCAATGTAGGCAATGCTATTCGCTATGAAAAAAAAAGTCACCTCCTCTAAACGAGGGGTGCGTTTGATTGGGCTTTTCAAACAACGCTGCGGGTTACCACCCGATGCTTGCGTCGGTGGTTACTTAAATTTGACGTTAGGAAATTAGAATAAGAGATTGGAATAGATTTACGTTATAGGGCCCTAGGTCTTCAAAAGGCCTCTCCAGTTTCATCTATCAGTGTCGAAAATTTCCTCCACTTTCTTCTTTTCCTGAAAAATGCGCGTGAGGAATACTGGGCACTCAAAGTGGGTGATAACTTCAGTAGCCGAAGATTTAGTTAGACCTTTGAAATGTGGCCGCCTGAATGCACAGACTGGTGCGCCACAAAATGAGTGGGTAAAAAACGCGCAGTGGTACCATACATACATGATGTATCGCACAGGCTTAAGACGATTGGGAAGACCGCCAACGTTAAGGTCGTGTTTTCAGCGCCAAACGAGCTTTCTACTCTGTGCAAAGCCAGTTACCGAATAGATAGATACCAATGTGGCGTATTCGCTGCGTTTGTTCTGCGGGAAAATGTACATCGGCCAGACAGGACGATGTGTGAACGACAGGTTGCGGGAGCATGCCAACAATGTGCGAAACGGCGATGGAGTCATCTTAGCCTCCACCGCAGAAACTGCGGGTGCAAGCCCCAGTACTCGAAGGGCTACGTAGTAGCAAGGAGTACCAAGAAACTGACACGTGAGATATTAGAAGGGGGCGAACATCGCTAGCTTGGATGAAACGTGTGTGTGCACACCATCGGTTGATCTAACAAAATTTCAGCAGAGACAGTTAAGACTGCTTACGTGTGGGAATGGGAAAACATTATAATCGCTTAGGTGAAATGTTTTCGCTTTAAGCTTTCGACATGCATTAAAGTTATTTCTGCTGAATCGGTGTGTGTGTCTGTGTGTGTGTTTGCATATACGTTTGGCCACAGGTTGGAAAAAAAATTCGGACCATTTTGCTGAGCAACGGTGAATATTATTCTATGCCTAATGGTAGATCTCTTGCGACCACGTCGTCTTCGTCTGTGTTCCCCTGCTTCGTCTTCTGAGGCCTGCTTCCGTAGCAGACCAGGTTTCGCAGCTGCAGTTGAGGTATACGCTTAGGAGTGCATCGCAGTAGACACAGCACCGGCGAAATCCGAAGAACAAGTGACGCGTGGGAGGCAGCGACGTGATGTGTGCGATGACACACGCACTAGGCACGCCTCAATTTATACACTAATGATTTGTGGTCGAAAGTGCATCGCAGCACAAACAGCGCCGATGAAACCCGAAGAGCAAGTGGCACGTGGGAGGCAGTGACGGAGGCAGTGACGTGAAGTGTGAAATGACGCACGCAATAGGCACAATTTTAGTCAACCATAACCATGGAGCCACCGTGGCGTCAGAGCAGCGGGCTCGTCTCGCGTCCCGGTAACCCGGGTGTGATTCTTAACCATTGCAAATTTACCTAATTTTATTTTCGATGGCGAAAATTTGCTTTGTTTACAGAAATCTGCCTGGCAAATTTACATAAACGCGAGCAATTTTTGATGTGTTTTTACTCTTCACGGCGTCGGCCATTTTTGGTACCCTCTTTCAGTCAAGCCGCCGACGACAACGCCGAATTTTCGGGTAATGGGGCATATAATGCTTTGGCATTAAAAAATGAACAAAAAGATTATGTTAACCTCAAGCCGTGAACGACTTCACAAGTCAGTTTGACACGTCATCAGTTTGATACGTCAGAAATTTTACAGATGCGTGTGCGCAGGCTGTTATTAAAACGCCATATATATGTGTGTGACGCGTTTGAATATAAATCTGTTGAAAGTTAGCCCCTGTCCTTGACGGTTTTCACTCTGTCCTTGTCTTGTGCGCTAGATGCAGTAGTGAGGTGTTCGGGCGACACCCAATCGAAGCCGGCGTAGCATCACCTCGTCAACTCAGCACGGCGGAAGTAGAACATGTGTCTGACGACGGAGGTGGTTTTCGCGAGCTAGGAAGCTTAGTATGGGGTCAGCAGTACATTGTAATATGGTAGGATCTGTCTGATTTGTAAGCTGTATGGAGAGTAAGTCGGCAGCATTGTTTCATGGAACGGCACTTCGTCCAGGAAACCATGCAGTGGAGATTTTGCGTACATCAGTTGAACTGATGTACGTATTTCTTGGGCGATACGGAGCGTGGAAGGAACACGCTTTAATTCCGCTGGTGCTTTTGTCGAAGCTGCAATATAGCTTCACTGATATGTGCTAGTGCAAAGGAGAACGCTTCGCATAAAAAATCGAACTCCACCGGTTCCCCTTTATTTTTCTCGCTTATTGCATAGCGACAGCGTCGACTTTGGCAGCCTTGATCCCATGAGGTAGTATACGAGGGTTTGAATGGTTGGTTGCATGGTCGCGTGCTGCGTGACGGCTGCGGTTGAAAGGATATTCCACATTCGCTGTCGTGGCCGTGAGTTGCACTTGGTTAACACTCCTATCTGATCGTACGCACCTATACAAATCCACAGGAATGTAGACGGAAGAGTATCTCAGCGGAAGATGTGGGTTCGCCTCCCACCTGCTGCATTTTGTCTTTCGTTGACTTTCATTTCATTTACCCTTATAATTTATGCAATTCATTGAACAGGTTAGTCACCTTCCCCTATGTATCCCATGTTTTCATTGTCTTTGCTGCACAAGGTTTGTTTGATAGGTGCTCTCAGTTCCTCTTGTCATTCTGGCTCACTGCTTGTATAGCGATAACAATTATACGAACAGTCGAGGTGAATTCGCGTTGGTACTGTCGACACCGTTGGCGCCGTCCTTAGGTCTCCAGCATACCTCTCCGGCATACCTTGACCACGTTAGGTTTCCAGCATACCTGCAAACTCCCTCGAAATTTTTGTAAAGTTTACGCATTTTGGTTTGCTCTACGATTTTATGAATGTTATAAAGTTTCGCTCACTGGTATCCGAAGATATTCTTGAAAATCGTTCGATGGTGAAACGACACCAGAGGCCCACTCGCTTCGAGCAAGTTTGTTCAGACACGTTCTCATAGCAGGCAAAATCGGCAACAGCAAAGTCGCTGCAGAAGTCACTGTTAGCCACAATACAAAGTGCTTATCGTGAGTCTATGCTCTCCCATTTTTCTTGCTCCTTGGGTGCTAGGTCTAAAGGTAGATCATTGTTCTTATGACACTCGCGGCTGCACACTGGATTCGCGCACCTTCGCCAACTCGCCAAGCTAGGCGCTAACAGGTTTACTGCTACATCTAATTCCCCACACTACGCAAAACGAAGGTCGTAAGTGGTATCACAGGCAGTTCTACCACTGTTATTTTTCTTCACGTGGGCAGGAACCTGATGCCTCATGGAAATCTGCCTATCTCGCAGGAGCAGGTGGCAAGAAGCAGCGCAAGAACTCCGAGGACAACCACCGGCGCGGCAGTAGCAGCTCGCTCAGCGGCGACCAGCAGCACGGCGATGAGTCTCGCTACAAGCGGCTCGCCCAGGAGCTACCGGGCTTCAACTGGCTAGAGCAGAAGATCATGGGCCACGGAAGCGGAAACTTCGCCGATGCGCCGCCGTCCATAACCAAGCATGTGACCCGCGAAACACCCGCGGTGGTCACTGCTCCTGCAGCCGAGGTGAGGCGGGCTACGTTCAGCGTGTCCACTGCCAAGGAGAGTTTTGCACCCCTAGCGGCTTATCCGCAAACAATTCTCGTCATTTCATCTAGCAGGCGTTTCTTTTCTTATTAACACACTGCGCTCGCTACTTTCCTGTCTAGAACGCGGTGTCCATCTGGTAGGCGCGTGCCGTTCGTGACTCGAATGCGTCGGGTGGGCAGCGTTGAAGAAAGGAAAGGTGCGTAAGATAGTTGACGAATATAGTTTCGCGTCAAGGTGAGCTCCAAGCGTTCCAATTTGTTTTTCTGGTGGTGTATCGAGCTTTGCGCAATTACGGTAAGAAAAAGGATGCTCACTTATAATTTAGTAGTGATAGTTCATGTAGTGACTTATACAGATATGTGTAGATTCGTCAGCCGCCTTATCTGCAAAAATGTCAACGTGTGTGCACGTTTTCCTACTCTTTCTTGTTTACGAAACTGTCTGTGTCTCTTAGTGTTTTTTATTTTGCTCTTATCGGTGACTTCTTTTACTCTTGTGCGGAACTTTGCCAACGGTGTGTGATATTTGACTGCTTCAATGTTTTCGTGCTTTTAGTTGCGCTTGCCACACGTAGGCGAGTACCAAGTGCCAATAAAGTTTGCCAAAACTTTCCTTCGTCAATTAAAAAAGAACAGAAATACAACGACTGGAGATGATCGTGGTAAAAGGCTACAGGAAAAGCGGCAGGGCGTTCCGCTGACCACCTTCAGGACTTGTTGTGGCAATTCCTATGTATCCACCAGCCAAGAAGCAGCACAATGAAGAAAACCAAGTAAAGAAACGAGAGCGAGAGAGGGTCTATTTCATATGAAAGAAAAATGTTGTAGTTTCGCCCTAAAGGCAAAGGATCGATTGCTATAGCAAATTACTGGACAGCTCGCAATACAACGATAGGATAGTAGTTTTATCGACCGTATAAACTTCTGAACAGAGGCATACTAACTAAATTAACAAGCATGGTGTCACTCGCACTAGCAAACATGAACACATATCACTCAATGACCGCGGAAACTCGCTGTCAAAACGCTGGAGTGAGGAAGCTCGGCAGCAGAAGCGAGTGAATTGACCTTCGTGCTGGCGTCTCGCATCGACGCGAACTAAGCCACGGAAAGACAGCGCGCGGTGGACCGTGATCGCTAGCTCACCTCCGCACGCTTTCACTCGCACACAGCTTATGGCGCGCGGCGACGATTTTATCGCCCTTGGACATTATACGGAATCTCACGACGACGCCGACGGTGACGGCAGAAATGCGCCTGGAATGCCCATATAATTGCTATTGCAACACAATAATTATTTGCTGATGACACCGTCCCGAGAAGGTTTTTACTCGGTGTCTTCTGTGGCTTCGTCATGAGCTATGCTAATATCTTGTATGTATTTCGCGCTGAATTATTTGGTCTAAGAAGACAAGGCAATCTGCCTTTATTGACGTAAGCTAGCTCGAGGTTTTGTAGCTTTGGCCTATTATGGGATCTGTGCAAAATCACGAAATAATGTGTCAGAGGGATGTGTCGAGCATTGAAGCACCTGTTTGGTCTTTCTGCGCTCTAACCTGCAGCCAGGTTAGAGCGCGGCTGTAGCTACCAGTGCACGATTAAAAGCGAAACACGCGCTTGCTTTTTTACGTGATGATTTAATTATACAATCTCATAAAGGCCGGTGTAGATTAGCTCCACAAGCACCGCAGTCTAGTAAAGCCATATTTTTATTACGTTCACGTAAAGCATGTGTAATGGTAAGTGTAGTTACAATTACATGGTCACATTGCCGTCGCTCCGCTGAGACATTAGCTCCTGTTGATTACGCTGTAATTAGCTGTTTCGCTGGGGGGCTCGACTTCCTATCATTAGTTAATTATTGCGCTTTGGCTGGTTTTGTGTCGTCATTCTTAATGAACGCTCACACAGGCCTGTTTGGTCGCAGCTTTGGTAAACAAGAAGCATACTATATTTTATATCTGTACTCATGGGATTCCGCTTGCAGAGGACGGAGCAGAAAGCAGCTACACCTACCCAGGAGCCAAGGCGTGTTTATCCTCCGGGCACCGATATCCTAAGCCGTTCCATGTCCGAGATACAAGACGATTGCTGCGACGACGATGTAGGCGACGAGGCGCCTGTAACGGATGCTACTGCAATGTAAGTCATTCTTCAAAATGTGCCGGAATCGTTTTCTGTGCGCACCCAGCGCTCAAACTTTGCTTGCAAACCGCAATGCTGTAGCACACAGCCTAGCGAATGGAGGTCGCGGTTTTCAGAAACATATTTCAAAACATGATTTCGCGTCTGCGCTGCTCATTCTGAGGCGCATGTGCGCAGCTTCAGACCTGATAGAGCAATTGCGTGCTGGAATGCAGCAGCGCATGCGCTGTTGCTTCTCGCAAGGCGCACTAACCCATGGACAAAGCTTGCTTGGATGCATCAGGCTAAATCAAAGGTTGATAGAGGCGCGCGTCTGTCGTCTTTCAAAATGACGTGCCCTACCCCAGCGGACGGCGTCACTATGTTAATGCCACTAGCATTCTTGGCCTTCTTCACGCAGTTCTTGCACTGGATATCTAACCGTTTTCGCGGGCCTATTCAATTAAATAAGAACCCTTAGAATTTATCCTGTGGTGGGCGAAATCGAGCGCACGTCAGACGGGTTCCTCAAGCATAGCAACCCGAAGCTTTAGCGATCTGCACCACGAATGTACTAGATACGTGGCGCTATTCAGTGAACCCATTTCAAGTGAACTTGAGTCGCTAGTATCTGGTGAGCGAGGGAACAATTGTCAGCGTTCGCATATACTGGGGAGGCACGCATTTCGGAGGCCACGCGCGCACTTGTGGCCAGCGCCACTAGATGGCGCAGAGCGTCTAGAGGGAAAAGCTAGAGTGGAGCCCGGCCGCAGCGTACGCCTCATACATGACGCGTTTCTCAGCGTTCGCAAGTACCGGCGCCCCATCCATTTCGGAGACCACGCCCGGTTTTCGCAGCGGCGCTGCTAGACGGGGCAGCGTGTCCAGAGGGAAGCGTGAGATAGGAGTCCCGCTGCAGCAGATACCTCCCTTATGCATGACGCGTTTTGGCGCTGGTAATGCGTTGCATCTCTATTGCTTCATTGCTAATCGCATTACCGTCGGCAGTCATCGGGAGATGGGCTTTTGACGGAGGTTATTTAGTTTCACAGTCAAACAATGTCTTGCCGTTGGCTTTCCACACTATTAGCAATGACGAGGCTGCTCGGGCCGCCAATGTTCTTATGATAAGCCCACTCAGCCCTCAGTTCGTAAAACTACGCTATTCGCCTGCAGCTTTTGACAGTCGTCTAAGTCATGTACACCCGTGGGCAAAAGTAGAGGTGCCACAGGCCCGCCGAGGAAACTGAATGTATAGGTTATTCAGACGCACGAACTTGAATTCATGATTGTATTGAAAAGTTTGCAATGCCCAAGTTTGGACTGCAGTCCTCAATTCCCAGTTACATGCATGGGTGGAGAAGAAAGTCGATTATATTGCGATCTCTCTAGTCCATACACTTTTGATCAGAGCAGTACGAACAAGCACTATATTAAGGACAAAATTTTAGGGACGGCTGGACTGAAACCTGACCTACCTGAAAAGTGCAGTAGTTGTGTGATGGTCAAAAAGTTTTAAGAGACATTTCTGCAGTTCCTGCACGATGAAGAACTGGAAATTTATTTGAGTTTCTTCTTTTTCCCATTAGCCTTGCGGCAAATCCTCCTAAATTAAAAGAAAAAAAAACACTCTATAGCGTTCAAAATATTTCCTCAGCGCATGCTCCGTGTTTTCCACTTGGATCGGTACATTACTAGTCTGCTTTGTTTATGTGTTTTATATGCGTCAATTTTATGCATTCTATGCGGTTGTATCTGAGTCTTCCATCAAATTTCTGTCAGAATTTCTAGTGAGACCCGTGTCACGGCAGGAGTGCATTCCGATGAGTGAGAAAAGTTCAGTGTAAGCGTTCTGTCAAAAACATGTTTCTAAGCCCTATACCGTACATGACATTGGCATTTCACAGCTTGGTGCAGCTATGTAAAATTATGCCACCCCTTCTTTTTCATCTGTTTTGGCACCTCGAGCCTTGCACTCCAGTTTACTTGCATTGATGGCGCTGTTTGGTCCAGCACTCTTCTGAAGTTTCTAGGTTGTATGTACATTTGCCTTTGTTTTACTATCCGAACGCAACATAAGTCGCCTCTGGCATGAAGTTGAATCACCTTGCTTTTAGCTTTTTAACCTCGCAACGCCTTAAGGTAATTTGAATATTCTCAACACTTAGCTAGAATATTTGTTTACATGTATCTATAGGGTATCATATAAAATCAACCTATTTCTTATCATCCAGGCGGTCACCTGTGCTCTGTAAAAAAATGATCTTAATGTTTCTTGTATGTCTCCAGGCAATGCTGGAATTGATTCTACGACAGTTCACAACAATGAAAAAACTCGCCGATATGTATACTTCTGCTAGACCATTAAGGCTGATCAAGCAGTGTTCACGAAAACGTGAGGGATCATTCGAACCGACACTATACGTTGGTAGTAGGTGCCTTCATTACCTTTGAGTTATGCATTGAAATTTCACTTTATCACGTAGCCGTGATAATCTCTCGCCATAGAAATCCGTTGCCCATTGAGACGTGCAGATTTCCTGATGGGCGACCCCAATTTCGACCTTCAATATCGTTCAATGCAGCATTAGGAGACAGCTTAGCTGACACAATTTTTTGTAGATGATTGTAATAAGCATTGCCATTGCTTCTTCAATGTGCTAATGTGAGTTTTTTTCCCGAGAAGGGCAAGCGTACGATGGCGTACACATATGGGGTGAATTTACAAAGCTACTTGTTCGTGAAAGCTGTTTTCTATTTGCCGGTCGCCTTTAGTAATAAATGTCCAACGTCCTTGGCAGGCACCTGCTCTCACGAGTAGTTTCAGCGCAATAACTTTTTTGTTGCCATAGGGCCTGTTTTCCAGGCATGCATGCATACGGTACAAAACAGGACTATGAAGTGAATGCAGCATTTGTTATCCTTCTTTCCAGACCTGCACCAGAGGAGGGCAAAAATGAAGGTAAGACGTTCCTTCACAATTGGCAAGACGTTTTATGAAGATTTACTTTAGCATAGCTGGAATTAAGGGTGAAAATACCGAGAGTTTGAAGTATAGAGAACAACACTATTGCAATAATTGGCTTCAAGTTAGATTGGATCTAGTAAATTAAAACTCGCTCAAGGCGAGTGCGTAGAATTACATTGCTTGAAAATGTTCAAATTGAAGTTATATAGTTATGTGTACGTAAAATAGTCATGCTGTCATCGCTTTTTACTGTGTGACTGATCGTGGTGATGAGGAAGCGTGCCGACATTGTGCGCATGTGTCAAGTGCGTGCAGATTGCGTACCACCTCTGCGATATACTACACTTTAAGTTCGACTTAAGATAGTCTGGTTTTTACTGCTAGCCTAATTGACTGCGAACATTGCTTTACATCTGTAGTTTCTTAGTGATCGTAAAAATTGGCTCGTTTGCGCTTTTCGGGCATTACAGGTGATGGGCAGCCTCAAGAAATGGCGCAGCAGGAAATCCCAAGGCAGATTCTAGTCACTGCGCTTCCTGATACCTACACGAACGATCCTCGCCTTTCGCAAATGATAACGTCCACGGCCCTTATGCGACCGCAATATCCCTTAGAGGTTCATATGGCTGGCTCGAATGCTGCGCTTGAGTTACCGATGGGTGCCCCTGGCGTATCTTCTGCACCGTTGTTAACGTGCGTTCCTCAGGGCATGCCAGAAGTTGAAGCCGAGCGTAGGCATTCTCCTAAATCACAATCCGACGCCATTCCACAGGGGAAGACAGCCCCGGAAGAACAGTCGAGCGATTCTGATGTGCTCTATCTAGGAGTCTCGAGGAAGAGCTTGTCACCAGGTTCTGAACACAGTGGTGGCGAACCTAGAATGTCCATGTTGTCCGAAGCCGGCAAAGTATCCGAGATGTCGAGGTCCGCAGACGCCAACCCTACGCAAGTAGCAGGTTCTCAAAAACCGCGTGCTGGTGCACCAGAGCCGATAAACTTGAGCGATGCAGCCAGACGAGGCGAAGCTTATAGTACACCAAGGGAGCAGTACTCCTTCTTCCAGCCTCATGCGTTTGTGATGGCTGACCATCAAAGATGGCTAGAGGAACGTCGCTACCAAGAAATGATGAACTCTCGCGGGCCCATCGGGCAGCAGAGGCACCTGCCTTCGTCACAGTTTTCACCCGAGTTGAGTCAGAGAAGGCTCTCCGTAGGTGCGCAGATGTTCCCAAGTCGTATGGATGCACAGCAGCAGTACAGAGCTGCGGTCCCTGAGCGCTCGCCAACGCTACGCCAAATTCCGCCTCCCCACCAAGGTGCGTCACCTCATCAAGCACTAGCGCAGCACCAATCAACGCCATCGCATCAGTCACAGCTATCGCACCAGTCACAGCTGTCGCATCAGCCCTCGCATCAAGCCCAGATGCCGCAACAGGCGGCCCAGTCGCATCAACCACCGCCGTCACACCAAGGACATTTCTCGCATCAGGCGCCGCCATCACACCAGCCGCCGCCGCCGACCCACCAGGCGCAGCTTTTGCACCAGACACAGTTATCGCATCAGATACCGTATTCGCGCCCAGCACAGCAAATGCACTCCACGCCTCCATATTATCCATTGCCTCGAGCGCACCAAACGCAGCCACGTGGTCAGCCTCTTCAACCGCTTCCTACACTGACTCGTGACACCTCACCTCGCAACGGAAGGCCGGAACTATACCAACAACAGCAGCGTTACAAAAACACGGAACAAGCATACGGAATTGGTCCTCACGCTCAACAAATGGGTGCATATGTCGGGCCTCAGATACCTAAGCAAAATACTGACCCAGCTGCTAAAGACATGTCCCCACCGACTGGAAACCCTTTCATGAAAGATGGCAAGACAGAGTCCTCTTACAAAGAAATTGGTGCTTCCCGACAAGAAAGACCGGGACCTGCGTCACTAGCAGCAGCTCCAGCGAACACAAAGCCTCCGTCGAGTTCACCTCACGCACAACGCCCTGAATCAGGCAGCCATTCCTCACAGACGAGCAGTCTGAAAACGGAAATGGAGATGCTAAAGGACGAGTTGAAGTACTTGGATGCCTTGGCAGCTCAAAAGGAGGCTGAATACGAGAAGGTGGTGCACACAAGAGCTGAAAAGCTCAAGACGCTAAACCAACTCGAAGCAAGGTATAAGCGTTCGCTCGAGCAGCCGCAGTCGTATCCCAAGGAAGACCTTCGGTATCCGGGTAGCTCAGTTGAGGCTCGGCAGGGCCAAAGCCCAGCCTCTCAGTCAGAGAAGGGATCTTCTCTTGTGGATGATCCAAAAGCTGTTCCTAAGCAACGGTCGTCATCGGTTGGTGGAGTTGGCCAGCAGAAGACTTCGCCGCCATCTCTCTCCTCTCCGCTGGCGAAAACTTCACCTGGGAATCAGGCAGTTCCTGGACTCATTCCTTACCCACTGCCGCACCCCCCTCAGCAGACCAGACCACCGCTGTCACTTCCGCCGCACGCCAACATTCCGTTAAACATGCCGCTCATTGGCGCTGGGATGTTCAATATGCGCAACATGGAGCTCCAGCGAGATTTCGCTCCTATGATGGCAACCCAGCCGCTCAACTCGCCAATGGTGCCAGGATACGGCCGGCCGTACTACCCGCTCGACAGGAGCAAGCACCCAATCCAGCACCCAATGGAACCGCCGAAGCCTGCCGTGAAGCGAAAGTACTCGCCTAGCAGTGCTGCCAGCCTTCCACAGGCTAATGGCGAAATGCGCAGCACCTCTCAGCGTCCCGCCATGGCACCGACGGGGCAGCGCCAGAGGGAGCCCGAGAAGGTTACGGCGCCCTTGAGCCAAGAGCACGCGCAATGGCTACATGCTATGAAGGCGCGTGAGTCTCAGGGCGCGCCACCCGCCTATCCCGCCAGCGTTCAGAGCGCCTTTCAATCGTACAGTTCATTTCCCAACAGGCGAGTCCTTCCAGAAGACCTGCCCCTCAATCCTACGATGAGCAACGCCACCTGGAGCAACTACGCGGAAGGCCTCCACGAACAGTATGCCTTTCAGATGGCGAAGCATGGCTTGTACCCAGGCCATCCCGCGTGGAGCGGATTAGAGAAGCAGCAGCAACGTAGCAGCGACGTTACAAGTGCTGCCATGCTTGGAAGGGAGCCTCCGGCAAAACGACCGTCCCGTGAGGAGCCAGTAATGCAGCAAGTGTCGAAAGACAGGCACATGATGCGGCCCGTAGACAAGCCCGTTGCCCATGCAGCGTCGTTGGGAAGTCAAGCGCCGCCCCAAGAACAGGCTCTACCAGCGCAGGTATTTGTTTATATATTTAAAAAGCTCTGATAGCCTCTGGGCATAACAGTGTGCGGTGACTATTTTCAGTACTAAGTTGTTAGATATTGCCGTCGTGAAGTCTGAATAATCAGAACCACCGACATTGAAGGTTGTGAGGAGGTAGTTCGATATGAATGAGTTGTCGCTTCCATTGATTTTGCAACTTGGCAGTTCTGAATTGAGGTATGTATATGGGAAAAAGAGATAGGAGAAGATGGTGGAAATTTAGCAGTAGTAGTAGTAGTAGTAGTAGTAGTAGTAGTAGTAGTAGTAGTAGTAGTAGTAGTAGTAGTAGTAGTAGTAGAAGCAGTAGTAGTAACCGAACTTCATTATAAAAAGGCAGATGGGTGAAACTGAGCTTGTGCGCTCTAACCTGCACTTTGCACTTATTTGAAAGGGAATGTAGGAACGGCGGAGGGATGCATAATGATGACAAGAATACTGGGGGGGAGGGATGATGGTAGTCGTAGTCACATCACCGTATTTAATATCTTCAGGCTAGTACTGTATCGTGTAAAAAGTTGCTGCATGGCCTGTAGAACTGTTGCAGTATGTCTCGGGTAAGGGGCAAAGGATCTAAAACGAAATCTGCAGAGGATGGCCTAGCCGTCGGTGTCTGCCGGAAAAGGGGCCACAATCCGGCGCTTGTATTTGCGTACTAAGCATGCGCGAAATATATGCGTTAGCGTCATTATTCGAAATACATACGTTAACGTATGGCAGTGGTCGTGATGAGGGCTGTTCTCATTTCGTATGATAGGTGCATAATGCCGAGTGAATGTCACGCCAAGACGTATTCGGCCCACCAAGCCTGTGCAGTAGAGTTAAATTTTCAGTTGCATGCAAAACTTCATTTATTGAGACACCTGTACTGACAATCTGGTTGAATGGCTGGCCTGCTGCCTTTCGTCCTTCGCAGGCACCTGCTCTTACGAATAGTTTAGCGTAAGAACGCGTATGTTGTCATCATGGAGCCTGTTTTCTAGGCAAACAAACTATGTGCGCTATTGTGCCATCATGCAAAGCAGCTTGCAATGTCAGAAAGTTCATAGCCTTGCAGTCTTCAATGCAAAGGCAGCCACTGAAATTTAATTTTGTGACCCATCTGTGGCGGGATGCTCATAAACTATGCGACGTCGAGGACGAAATGTAATCCGATCCTTGTGTCAGTATGCATGCGATCATTTGTGGGGCAGGCTTAGAGTCGCAAAGCACCTCCAAAGTGCGAGGAAGTTGGTCGTTTAGAATGAATACAGGGGAGCTTCTTTTATGACATCTTTTGTTGTTGTGAGACATCCGCTATATTGAGGCGCTGGCACCTGCAGTAGTGATCGCAGATCAACAGTAAGCAGGACAGGTAATTATTGTAAGGCGCCAAGTAATCTGCATCACTCATAACGCTTCAGCGCACATGCAAGTGAAGCGGAGTAAAAGAAAGCACTTATTTAGAAGCTCTCCGGCTGAGCCTCTAGCTAATAAATCTAGCTCAAGCGAATTGGACTATTTTTTCATGGCGATCCTAAATTGATTTTCTGTATTGAAGTTTAGACCTAACTAGTGATCTAAAATGTTTTGCGACGTATGAGGCTAAGCATGCGGTTTACATAGAAAATCGGGCATGCTCTATGTTTTAACCAGTAGGGATAAAACGTGTGAGTTTTGTTAACTTTATAAGAAAAATGAATGGAGTGGCAACTTCGCTGAGAAATTCCCATGTGCTAGCCTCATTAGCCGTTCAGTACATCATGGATGCCAGCCTCAAAGGTAGTAATATCGCGGACATTTGGTATCATATGGTGAATAACAATCATTGGCAGACCGCCGAATTCGTTGTATGAACATGGTATGTCTCTGGGGTTGTGAAAGCGTAGTTTAAGTTTTGAAAATTTTGCATGTGTGTGTGCAGCGTTTCGCGGTTGGTATTGCATAGTTCTTGAAAGCGTCTACTCGGTAGCGGCTATCTGTACAAATAAGTGTGTGGATATGCTACTGGCCTGGTAAATAGTACTTAATTCACTGTAATGCTTTCCACTGTTATCACCAAATAATGCGCAGCACTTTTTTTGACTATGCCAGAGGAAGCCGGTGCTTCTTTTTAAATAACAGAGAACGCCTGTGTAATGGCGTGCCTGCACAAATTTTTCCTGCATTAGCTTCTTTTTTCCTCGGTATGAGGTAAAAAAGTAACAAAGAACGTGTTTTTCTTGTGGGGGGGGGGGGGGGGGGGTATCACTCTTCTGGACCGCCTCTTGCTGAAAACAGGATAGACATTGCGCGTTTATGCTGAAGGCGTAAGGCCGAATGAAACGACGAATGTGAAAGCGTTTATGTGGGACAACAGTTCATTGGAGAGCACAAACTGAATGAGTGGAGGAAGCGTGGGAAGAGATACCAGGGAGGTTTAAAATAGTGTTCTAGAGCTTAGAGTGCCTCAAGAAGCGCCAATTTTGCGTTCCAGTTCTGTCTCGCCGGGAAAGTGCCTTAATGTGGGGTTCCGTGTTTGCGTTGGCGTCACGCGATTGCAGCGCCCTTCCTGCACTCGGAAGGAAAATGAAAAGAGTAATGCCACAGAAAAAAAAAGAAATGAAATAATGCAATCTGCAATACTTTACAGGTTCAGAAGTATACCTGGAAGTTTATTATTTTCATTGAGGAGGCGTTGAGACGTTTTTGAGATGTAAACGGCGACGTTGAGACGACGCAAAGCAGGTTGGGGGCGTTTGGGGCGTACGCGCTATTTCTGAAATTTAGCGTTAGGGGCGTGCGAAAACCCAAACCCAAAAATTCACTGCGCCCGCTCTGGCGAGGCGCTAATCGTTATGGGCCCCCTATCTTTGGAGGTGTCTGTTCTGATACAGCCTGCTGCGCGTTGTGTATAAATAACTGATGAAGTAGAAGTCCACTAGTACCAAATTTAAACGACAAATAAGTGACTCAGGTGACTCATCTCTATACACTGTGACGCCAACTGCGTGCTGTTTGCGGTGAGATGGCTCTTTGAAAATAGTGGCTGGCTCTCTCGTCTCGCGATGCGCGCTTCCTTTGGTTTGAGTGTTTAAACCAGCCATGTTCTGCTTATTAACTTCATCGTGCCTGAACCCTTGGACCTGGAAGCCGACGCTAACTCTTCGGTACTTCCATTTCCATTTCCCAATTCACAGGCAACACAGGTGCCGCAGAATCCGCAAAGCAAGAGCAACACTTGTGTCATGTGTGGTCAGCATGCCCAGTTCATGTGCTCTGGCTGCCAGAACATATGGTACTGTGGGCCTCAGTGTCAGGTGAGCAATTTGGTCGCTGTCCTGGTATTTTACAGCATGCTGAGAACGCAAACGATCTTGTGAAAAACAACGTAGAAATGTTTTATGTATTGCTGTGTAACCGGCTTTTCACAGTTGACTATCATCATCTCCATCATTACCATTAGAAGCAGCCTACATTTATGTCAACTGCAGAACAAAAGCCTCTCCCAGCGATCTCCAATTACCTCTGTCTTGCGCTAGCTGATTCCAACTTGCGGCTGCAAATTTCTTGTTTTCATCACCCCACCTAACTTCCTGCCGTCCTCCACCGCGCCTCCCTTGGCACGCATTCTGAAACTCTGCTTGTCCACCAGGTTTCTGGGTTAGTCATTATATGTCCTGCCCAGCTCCATTTATTTTCTCTTAAGGTCATTTAGAATATCGGCTACCCCCGTTTGCTTTCTGGTCCACACCACTCTCTTCCTGTCTCTTAACGTGGCGCCTAGCATTTTTCGTTGTATCACTTTTTGCGCAGTCTTTCAACTTTCAGCTTTTTTGTTTACCTTCCATGTTGCTGCCTCCTATTTTAGCACCGGTAGAAAGCAATGATGCACACTTTTATTTTCATAGAGAGTGGTAAGCTTCCAGTCAGGATTTGGTAATGCCTGCGGTATGCATTCCAACCCATCTTTATACTTCTGTAAGTTAATTTCCTTCTCGTGACCACGGTTTCTTGTGATTAGTTGACCTACATAAACGTATTCCTGTACAAACTCTGGAGGCTAACTGGCGATCATACATTTTGGTTCTCTTACCAGGCCTTTGTTTTCTGCATATAAGCCTTCAACCCCATTCTTACGATTTCTCGGTTAAGGCCCTCAATCATTTGTTGCAGTTAATACCTAGTGTTGCTGAACAGGACAATTTCATGTGAAAACCGAAGGTTGTTCAGATATTCGCCGTTGATCCTCACTCTTAAGCCTTCCCACACTAATAGCTGGAATACTTCTCAGAATGCAGTGATACCGTTGAAAAGATTGTGTCTCTTCACCTGACCCCTTTCATGATAGGCAATTTTCTACTTTCCTTGTGGGAAATTAAGGTGGCTGTGACATTTTTATATATATTTCCCCAGATGTTCACATGTGCCTCCTGTACTCCTTGAATATGCAATGCCTCCCTGAGTGCTGGCATCTCTGGTGAATCAAATGCCTTTTCACATTCAATGAAAACCATGTAGAGAGGTTGATCACACTGAGAAAGGTAGTGCGCTGATCGCCATTATGACTGAACTGTTACAACTGGCCCAAATCACCACTCTGTTCAGATTACTTTGCGCAGTCACTTGTTGATCGATTTTCGAGATCTTTGACATGGAGTCGTAAGGCTGCCGAACATAGTAAGCAGCATTTCAGAAAAATTACTTGTGTTTGAAAGGCAGACGCTTAGTTTGGTTCGGGCCCGTCGGAAACAAGCTCACCGTCACAGCCGTGTTGTTTTGTGCGAAATTGCTGACAAGTACGTGACCTTTACGCTTCGGAAACTTGAGTATGAATGAAGTGATGTAGAGCGAGAGGTTAAAGGCGCTGTAGCAGACCTTTGCTCTCCGGGGCGACTTGTCAGGATAGCTATGAAAGAAATTCATGGCTCAGCACCTGCAAAAAGAGAGGTGGTGACCCACCTTGCTTATGACCTGGTGTCCTGTCTGTCATGTTTGTTATCTTACAATATTTATGTAAGAAAATGCAAAGTTGCGTAATAAAAAAGAAAGATTTTGTAGACCGAGTGACACCATTGTGAAGAAAGTTTGTTGAAATTTATTTTCGAAGGAAATATTGACTTCTCGGTCGCGACAAGGCGCCAAGAGCCATTGGTGACGAGAAGAAACGATGTTGTTAGGAAGATAGTGAGGCAATGTGAGAAACATCTTAACGACAAGAAATTGTGCCAGAAGTCGGTAAATGATGGGACCAAATGGAACGAATTTGTCGGAAACCGGCGCATGACGGATTCCTTCATTGTCAATACCCAGTAACATATTGTATCTCACCTGTCTTGTTTTTACAGCGTAAGTAATAAATATAGCGTACTAAGGACTTCGTGCTCTTTCCCGAATTTTTAAAGCAAGACTGCGCTTTTGATTGATTTATTTCTGCCATAGGGCTGAAGCAAAACTCACAGGGAGTAGATAGCGCCGCCTATTGTTAGAATACGCATACGCGCCCGTCGATGCACAAATGAAAAAAAAAAAAAACAATGAGAAGAAATAACTGAAGTAAAACTGATCTTTCGAGCGCAGTTAAGATTTTGTTGTGATGGAAGCAAATGGAATCACTCGCAAAAGAATGTTATCTTTTTGTACATTCGTTGAAGTTCTAGACAGTGCCATTTAAGCTTTTCTTTTCATATCTCGAACAGGGCTGGGCGTCGAATAAAAATTTCAACCCGTTTAATTGGTACATTTCAATCGAATAATAAATCAGTTAGCGGGAATTTTAAGTTCATGTACGCAAGTCAAATAATTCGATGCCGGTGATTTGCACGATACATACACTCTATAAATGCGGTCTCTTTGAATCGAAAGCTGCCTCTAATATTACTTGAATGACACACTTCAGAAATGGATTTTCACAGGTCCAGTGGTGGAGATAGAGAATCCTGTTCACATTCTCTGGAAGTATGGCGGTACTGGCAGTTTTTTCAGCTCTCGCAGTTTTTGGCAGCAGCTTGTTAAAGTGTTCTGGCAGTTTCTGGCAATTCTCTGGTAGATTTTTGTCGTGTAAGCTTAACCAATATAAATCGAAAAGCTGTCGCAATTAAAGCTCTAGTCGATTAATCGGAAGGTTGATCAATAAATCGCCCAGCACTCATATGAAACGATTCATGCCTTGTAAACTTACAAAGGTTTCGCCACAATAACGCCGTCTATATGAAAAAAGCACACACATTCTTACCCTCTCTTGTCCTTGTGAGGGTTTCCACTGTGTTTACCAGGCTTTTGAATTGAGTTTCGTCTGTATCTTTGGTTTTACACCTGCACTGCACATGTACTGAATGTATGCTGCACAGTCCTAAAAACTCTTTCGCTTTCTTTTCTTACATACCATCTCATTCAGGCTGTGCAGGTAGGTTCTCGTTCAATTATGTTCTTCCCCACTTTCTTGAGTCTCTTTTTTTGTCATTAGCACATGATGTAGTTTTTTTTAAACACATGTCACATTATCATTTGTTTGAACATGCCAGTTATTTCTGTCTCATGTTTATTTTTCGATAATGCCTGGTTTTTGTTCGCGTTGGGTCTTTTTACCTCCTTCTTCTGCTGGTTCTTTTTACCTCCTCCTTCTGCATCTCACAGATGTGCAAAATCTGCAGCGATTCGCGTAATGCGAAATTGTACTAGAAATAAATGCGTAATTAAACCCAGAGTTGCACATTCTTTGCCACCGCTAGAATTCTTCAAAAGTAGACGTGGCGCAATATGCCTAGAGAAATACACTATCGTAGCATGCCCAAAAAAGTGCTTCCGGCATATTATTTCCAAACAGTTTCAGTGTCGTCGACTTAAGGAAAACAGTTTATTAGCATTCACTTCGATATGTCTTCTACATTTCTGTTCATCTAGAGCGCGGAAGTTGGGCGACATGACTTCTTAGTCGAAAATATGTTATTCAAAAGGTAATCTAAAATATCTAAAATTTAAGCCACTGCGGCCACTTGAGTTCTTGCGGTGGGTTTTTTGTAATAAGAGGTGGGCATGCAAATTCAATATCTTCGGGGCAATAGTCAGTGCAAACATGCCTTGATCCTGTTGCCAGCCACTTCTTCCTATGTGAAATTGCCGGTAGAGTTAAAATATCTAGCCAGGTGTCGTACGAAAGACAGCTCGGACCTCTGTGGGCCTGGCGTTATTGAACTTTCTCTAGGCTCTTGAATGGCCCAGTGATTTCATCCTATTCTTCCGGCTTTGTCGCCTGGTTCACTGATAAAATACTTTCATATTGCTTTAAGTGCTTGCTAATAAAATGGTGTGGTGGTTTCGCCCCTAGGTTCAACTATTCACAGCAATAGCAAGGTTTAGCTTTGTGCTTGTACCTTTTCTTTTGGGGCCTCTACTCTGGGACTCCGCCACAGGGATGAGTGCTCCTCAGAGGAGTCCTCTGGAATGCATTCTTAAACTTGTATTTTTTTCTTTTATTTCTATGTTTGTTCCAAATAATTAATATTGGTTCTGCGTTCTAATATTGATTTCATTTTTAGCGGGTAATGTCAGCTTTCAGTAACACTTCTGAAATTTTATTTGTGGTTATCACTTAAGAAAAATGCGCCCATTTCGTAGCCAATTTCTCGTAGTGTATATGAGCCATGTGTTGGATGGGCAACCAGAACAACGGCTCCTCGAATGGTCTTCCACCTTATACGCTGGTGTGACATAGCTGCACGACGCAGCACACCAAGCAACTACTGCTGAGTAGAAGGAACAGCGCTCTGGCAGCTACGAAACGTCTCTTGCACCCGTTAAATTCTTAAGCATTTTCCATTGCCCCATATCGTTGCTGTCGCATTAATACAGCTAAAGATAAATGCGAATGAACGCGCATCTATCTCTTCTCTATGGCTAACCATGTATACCTGTTTCAAGTTCAGCATAAAACGTGGCTGTTGGTTTAAATAAATGTCGCAATGACGTTCCAACATTCGCCTTGTAAAAGCGCAGTTGACGGGCTTATGAATTTCTAGACTTAGAATGATTTACAATATCATTATGCAATATCGAACACTCACGCTGACCGAAGGAAATTATCATCGGTGATCTCAAGATGCGGTTACGCGTCCGCAAGCACCATTACTGAAAAATTAGGATTGACGAACATTCTTGAGCACGACAAAAATAAACGCAACGTAGAATCGATGTTCTGTTATATTCAATATCTGGAATGTAAATTGATCTAGTTCATGCTGACAGGCAGTGTGTTGTCATCTTCGGAAGATCATCCACCATTGTTTTCTGTTTGTGGCGGAGCTATATATGGCTAGTGTACCATACAATTGTCGTGTCCGCACACAAAAAATGTCATCATCAATGGCTCACTGCAAGCAAAAAATGCAATGGCTCATAGTCCAGTAAGGTTCATGGCTTCTGTGCGTGGGTTAGCTGTGATGACAGTAACCTTGTGGTCGTTGTCGGTGATTCCGATGTGGATGTGTCGGGACCAAAGAGGAGGGAGCGAGCGGTTCACGCCTTTCGTGTTGAAGACATTTCGCTTGACATGCCACACCGATCCGGCGCAATCGAACACCCAGCGGCGTACGTGCATCGATTTGACACTCTCGACGAATGTGTCTGCAGTTGCGAGTATGTCGATCAATGTGTATTTTAGCAACCCTAAAGCCATTATGACCATCGTTACTAAGTGACAAGGACTGAAAGGTTTTCTTACCAGGACATTTAGACGCTTCTCATCCAACTTCGCTGGGCGGAATTACCTTGATTTTCTCGTTTGTTCTTCTTATTTTGCCCATAGCGGTTGTTTTGCAAGCTACCCTGTGGCCGCACCGATGTCACTGTGTTCTCAGGCCTAGATAATCCTGCCAGAAATGATAAACAACTTCCTTCTAATTCCTGGAAGTCACCGAACGAAGTGTTTTCTGAAGCACAACCGAACTTCCATCCGTGAACACTGTAACCGACGGCAGAAAAGCGAGCGATCAGTAATATTCGTTCACAGGGGATCTCTCACTGAACCGAACGCCGCGTAGGCGTGCCGATTTGACAAACACGCACATTGAAGGCAGATTGACCTGTTCGATGACTTCTACCCCTTGTCACACTTTAATGCTCGCTGATTCGATTACGAATGAAGAAAAATAGTAGCTAGAGATCTTTTTCTGCTGTAGATAGAGGTAACATTTTATTTGTGTAGACAGAGTAAAATTTTACTTAATTTTTTTTAGCGTGAACGCTATTATCAAAGCAGGGTATACGTTGAGATGGGATCGCTGACGTCGAACACCTTTCGTTCTTTGTAAACGCAAGACACTTTGTGCACACTAAGAGCAGAAGAACATTGAAATTATTGACAGTTTTAGCAATTTGAGAGGCGTTGACTTCGACATTCAAGCGCCTGTTTGGGATGGTATGACTTTTTATAACATGCTTTAGCGTCAGCTATAATACCTAGTATAATTCAGATTGCGCGTTTTATTCATGCCACCACTCAAATGAGTATAAACGTCACCGGTGGTGTAAAAAAAGCGTCACAGCTTTCTCACGCTTATGGGGCCTGGCTTACACAACTAAGGTCGCCGCTGCTTCACATAGCAGAGCTGAGCGTTCCAAGATCTTTTTTTGAACCTTCCTTTGGTCTTGAATTAACGTGCTATGGTTCAGCACTGTAGAAAATTTGCTCGAGAAACTGGTGGCTAATCCAAACAATGGTAAAAGTCCGGTATCGTTTCACCGACGTATTGCAAGCAGTAGCGCAAATAGAACACGAGCACGGGAAGCAGACACCACCTGCACTATTGTGTCGCATCTTTTGTGTCCTTAGTATGCCCGTGTGTGTACACTATTGCATAGGTTTTGGAAAAGTCGAGTGTGAAACAATGAAAGTGCTCGAATCTCTTGATCGTTTTTTTTTTTTTTTCAGAGGAGCCACTGGGTTAACCATTCCAACGTTTGCATGGGGACCAAGCGTTGAGTGCGATGTCGTCGTGCCCACTGCGGCCTTACGCTCAAGATGCGCCAGGGGCAAGCTGCGCTCCGCGTAAAGGTGCAAACCAGCTCTCGTGATGGGCAAATGGAACTCAACCTGTCCGGCTGATTCTTCGTGCAACCGAAAAAGAAAACGTTGGCTGGGAGAATCTGTGCGGCGCTTGACAAGACGATTCGAGAATCTCCTTCGAGCGGTGCGGGACCAAGGAGTGTAGCGATCTGTCTGCTGTGCCATAAGTTCGCGTGCGTGCTGTGGTGTGTGCGCGTGCAGAGCGTTCTTTTTTGTAATTTCTTTGCCTATTGCTCCCGCGACTGTCCCCAACAGCTGCTGATATCTCGACTGGCTGACAAGCTGCCGCCACCATCACCCCGCGCCGCGACACGTTTACTGCCGTGCTCTAGTCAAAACACTTACGCTCCTGTCCACTGCGTTTAACTGTGGTGCAGAGAAACTTGTTCGCGTCTCCTCGGACTTCTTTATCGCTGTTGACGATGCGTTGACGTTGTGAACAGTTACCGATGCAGAAGAATGGCACGAGCAGCTTCAGCACTTCTTTCTTGGAAGTTTGTGAGCTTGGTTGGAATGATATCCGGCGAGCTAACTTATATTCAACGGCATGACCAAAGACAGTGGGCATTATTGTTTCGCCAATTATCCAGCGAGAGACATGGCTGGTGCAGCGAGATTCAAAGTTTTTCGTTATGTTTGTTTGTTTATCGGTTTCATATGCATCGTTTTGTTTCTTTCTCAGGCGTGCTTACCAATGAACATTATTTATGAGGGCATACTGTTCTGCACCACATACAGTCATATTCACTATACTCCCACTTTTGTTTGTCATGTTCCATTTTTTATACGCGAAAAATTCGCTCCTGCGCGTATTTAGTGACGGCTAAGGCGTTGGGGCTTATTTGAAGGTGTATTTGTTTTTCATCCTGTGATTGTTAATTTTATTACATTCCCAGAATTTCTTTTACTGAACGCATGTATTTGCTATTGACAATTTTTATTGCACGATTATGAAAATGGTGCTGTCCGAAGCTATACTTACAAGTACTATTTAGGCAGGTAAAAAAAAGGCACATATCAAAATGTGGTCTATATACCCGGTCGTGTTGTGATCTTCATCGCAACCCAAAGTTTTATTCTTCATAGAAAAGTGAAATTGTTGTGTATTGATGAATGAAAGCATTGATGCCTAACTCAACGAGTGTCCTCGTATAGTCGCCAAACGTGCCATTTAAAAAAAAATTTGTAACAATAACTATAGTCTTAAAAGGGTGCTGCAAGCTGCCACTACGCTGCAGGTATTGACAAAGCCTTCGCTCATGAAACGTGGTTGGGCAGTGCCTTAAGCTCATATGTTGAGCTCAGATAATACGGTTAGACTATTGCAGCAGTATTGTTCGACAAGACCCTTGAAGTGTGTTTCTATAGACAAAATATGAAAACCAAAGCAGGGGTACGAAAGAATAGCAGTCCTTCTAGGAAGTCTGGGGTAAGGCAGAAGTTATTTTTGCAATAATACATGGTGGTACAGGTGTTCGTTACTCCAAGTTCTGGTACTATGCCTTTTTTTCACTATTTTTTTTTTAAATCAAGCCGAGTATGTTGGGCCAAGGACGGTGAAAATGTTTGAAACTGTAATTAGCTGTAGCGGATATCGCGTGCTATGCGTTGCATAACAAAACACGAGTGTTTGAGTTCGACAATTGCCTGTGTAAAATTTACTGTTTTAAAGCTTATGCCCATTGAAAGCACACATTCTGAAGATCTGTCATTCGGGTGTTACGTTGCTTATCGACATAAATTTTGCGTAGGGACCGTATATTGTGGGTTATTGTCCTGCCATTCGGGAAAACTTGGAAGACTCGCAGGAGCTTAGCCTAAGCTCCGATTACCGCCCTGCACTGACTAGGAAATTGCTTTCTGTTATTGCTCAGGGATGATGTTAACATGAAAACATTTACCGCTTTAGTTAACGGTTGCCATGTTGGAGCACGTGAACAATACTGCGTGGTGGTGCTCCTGCCGCAATCCTAAAAGATCTAGAGTATTTAGAAGTGAGGCGAAGCTTCTCATGCGCTTAAGCCATACGACTATAAGTGAGAAAGGTCCATTCGCTCTTTGGCTTTGGCGTACTTGAGAGATGCTGCCCTACGAAGTGCGGCTAGTACGTTGTTTTCGTTATCCACTTGCGGCAAGTTTAGGTTCACGCTAAAGGCGCACGATAAATCAAGCTACAGTGACACATTAGAGATTCAACATATGTAAAGCCTCAACTATCGCCATAAGAACTGTTTCCAAGTAAAAAAAGTGACGTACATGCCAGATAGTGTGACACCGCAGTACAAACAGGCTGTTTCGCGTAACCTAAGCCCATTTTACCAAATTGTGCGTACGCTACAGAAATACAACAAGCGCGTCTCTATGTACTCTTTGGGAATCCAGCAATGCGAGCAGCCTTATTCGTTATTTACAAGTATTGCTTAACTTTGGAAGTATCGATTTAAATGCCAGAACTTTATTAAGAAGTAGCGAAGTATGTTCAGAATTATTCAGTATAGTTGTCCGAGGAAGGTAGCTGCTATCGTTTACTTAGTTTAGTTCAGCCCAATGAAAGCGTACCAGACCTAAAATACCAGGGAAAATAAGGGGAAGGTGAGATATGCAAATTCAAGAGAATAGACATAACGAGAACGAGGTAAAAGTAGGAGCCTCGCTCCTGGTTTTACCTTGTTCTCATTTTGCTCACAGACTTAGAAAAGTATGTTGTGACGTCCTCTACCGTCGTCGAGCTACCTGTTCATATACCCTGTTCTGTCTGCACCAGCGCAACTTTTTTCGGGAACCCCCCCGTTTTTTATGGCACTAATGCCATTGCTCGATGACAGCTAGTCATGAGGCCGTTTTCCAGGTATCGGGCGCTTTCTCGGAGCTAGAAAAAGCTGTGACAAACATATATATAAGGAACCAAATCGCTTATATATTGTTCAATACTGAAACATTTGCAGTGAAACCTTGATATTTAGATTGATGATTAGATAAATATCTCATTACTGTATGAGAGTCCTCGAGAAATAGTTCGAATTTTTCAAGATGGCATGAATCCTCGCCTCCTCTTGGACCAGCATGAATTTTTTTTCTTCGGAGCTTACTTTCTTTCTTTTTGAGAAATCCGTGTGTGTGTTTTTTTAGTAGCTTTGTGCTGCAGTCGCGCCCATGACAAGTCTCGCTTTCAAGATGACACCGAACGACATTGATTCGATTCAGACACCCGCTGCTGCTTCTTTTTAAATGTTTGAGGCAAGTTTGCTTAACGAGAGAGCGAAAGAGAGATAAAGACAAAGAAAAGACAGGGAGGTTAACAAGAGGATATCTCCGGCTGGCTACCCTGTACCGGGAGCGCGGGAAATTGGTACGAAAGATGAGAAGTTAGCTGAAACACTTTGTGTAGACTACCAGCTGCCGATGATCTAATGTGTCCCTTCTTTAATTGGTTATTTTAATTGAACATGATAAAAAATTGCGTTCATTGCATTTCACCGTGCAAGAAAGTGCAGTGCAACTGGTTTGTTTTTGTTTCGCACAGAAAAACTTGTCGATATCATCTCAGTCCGCTCTGTCGGCGCTATTTGTGGTAACACAGGGCATTGTCGATGCGGTCCACTAACTCAAAGCAAGCTGCACCAACTGGCCCATCATTGACATCCGAGGTAGCAGGCACAGATGCTTTCCGCGAAGAGATTTCCACGATCGCCTTTGAAGGATTTACATAAGCCGTTACTGATTCACCTGGTCTGTTTATTCGGCTTCGTCATAGCACTGCTTGCTCGGTTTGCCGTTTCGCCATTTTTTGCCAAGCATGGAGCGCCACGACATAAGGTGCTGTCGACTCAAAAAACGGCATCCGAATTGCGTAGGCTGACATGGGCTTGCTTTTGCCACTCCATTTGTTGCGGGCCTCTTTAGTATCAGTCTGCTCCACAGCGAAGACATTTCCTGGCTTGAGTAAACCTCACGGGTGTTCTGGAAACATAATTTAACGATCTAGCTTTATTCCATTGTTTGTTTGATGGCGTCTCTGTACGGCAATGATAAATGCCTAACGTCGAAGTGTTATTCCCCGTGGTAGCAGCAATGGCATTGCAATTTAGGGAAGCGACGAAATACATCGGCGCCGAGTGCATTCACTGAAACATCTTTATTACAATCGGAAGCTTTTCCCGAGAGCACTTCACCCTTCATGTTTTCAAGAACGCGTGCGTGTGTATGCTCAATGCGCTCAATGTGATGTGTGCCATGTGTTCCTGAGAGGAGAACACGCGTTGTCTGCATACCATAATACCGCCGCTGTTAGTTCGACGACAGCGACGTTTGGGCTCTGCAAGTCAATGACGTATTGATGTCCATAATGCTCCGCTATATTTTTGCTTTCTCTCTAAGTTTACGCGCCACCCGTGCACCTTAGCAGCCTATAAAGTTCCACTATAGTTTCATTGGAATCGTACGAAGTCATCATACCTTTTCGGGACTAATGTGGCCTCCTATTCTACGCGCACGCTGAAAGTTTGCTCACAGTGGTGTTACTGCATTGCTTTTGACATTAGGCTGTGTGAAAATGGCATTGTGGAGAAGCCTTTCATTACCCAAATCTTAAAATGCGCCTGTTTACACAGCTTACCCTCACCAGTGAAATATATTGCTGGAGTCTTAAGCACTCGTGAAACTCATAGCTGAAAATGATCTCATTTATCTTCACTTTGCCAATCATATGACTGCATGCGTTGTCTCTCGATGTAAAGGTACAAATGTAGCGCTGTTTCAGAAACATTGCAGTCAGTCAACATAACCACGCTTTCCATTGTAACAGTTCTTTACAGTAATCTAAACTGCCGCTGCTCCTACTCTTCAAATATATATGCCTGTATGGGCCGTGTACGCACAAAAAAAAAAAAAAAAGAAACTGGTAGGCATAATGTATCGGCTTATACAAATGACATTACTGAATTTTCCAGCGAGCGCATTCAGCATAAATGCGGTTGTACATAATGAACTGAATGTTGTTTTGTGGTTTTTCAATATCATTGTTGCAATACTGTCGTAAGGTGGTACCGTATGAAGCTGCCCATCCCTTTACCTAACAATGCGTCTTTACCACGCATGTGTAATAACAAAATCTTTATTAACAGGTGCAGATAGGATTCAATGCTGCTCAACTCTATGATATACATTAAGGTTTCAAGGCTCCACCGGACTAGGGAAATACCAATGCTCTCATTATGCTTAATAACGGTACAAATGAAACAACGTTAATAACTGGGACGCTGGCTGATTATTTTATCCCCAAAATTTGGTCTTACAAATGTGGATGCGTGAATCATTCACTCCGAACGCCTTCGCGGTACAAGACCGCTAAGCTTTTCAGATATATTTCCACTTTTTAGCTTCTCTGAAACATGACCGACAATAGTCTTGCTAAGTTTATATGGATCTAGATTTTAAAGAGCGACTTTTGCCTTCTTGGTGTTTCATGTCATTCGTTCGAGTGATCGATTCTTTTTCATTTTTGATGCTGCGCTGTTTATCGCTACCACGATTTTATAAACACATTAACAAAACGCAGTGACGCGTAGCCTCATTTCAACTGGAAGTGCGCGCGAGCATAGTGGAGATGCCTGGACAGGCAACGTTGCTCAATCAGTTCGCCCTCCGCGCAATACTTATGGAGCACAATAAAAACTATTTTGAAGAATGCTGCGGCAATAATTGCCTCGCGGTTTGTCTATACATTCAATACAATGTCGCACGCGAGATATTGCCTAGCTGGCCGTCCAGGACGCTGTGATCTCGTGTACTGTGTTGGAAATGGGTGTAAGGAGTAGGATCGCTTGGCATTAAGCTAGACTTCAACTTGTCTTGTGACCGCTTCAAACAGTAGCGTGTTTTTTTTTTATTTTTCTCCAGACGTTTGATGTAAAGCAAGCAATGGAAGCTATAATTTAATCATGCCATCACGATTCTTTTATTTATTACCACCGAAGATGTCCCGATGTTTTTGACATTGATGTTTTATGCTGAAGCCTATGTGCCTCTGTGTTTATTTGCTCTTGTAACTTAATCATGTACAGTGGTTGTGTGATTTATCGTGAAGTTTGTGCTCACTTTCACGAATTTTTGCAATAGTGTTCTGTGGTTGACAGTGTAAGAAAAATGTTTCAATGCGCATCCGCTGTTCATTAAAATGTCTGATATTTCGTTCGTTTAACTTGCTTCATGTTATTTTTATAAATAATGCAGTCTCGTTTTTCAATTTTATTATGTGGCACTACTTTTGCATCTAATGCGGCAGCAAGCTTGCAAGTCTGTCGATATAACGGCTGATTTACAGCATGTTCTTCCATCCGTTGCTGGGAACCTTATGTGCACTTTTTTCATAAAATGTAGGGAGATACATAATCTTTCGTGAATTAAGCTTTTACGTTTCGTGCAGAAAATCTTTTTCTTGTCTTGTGGCAGCCTTCCTCGGATTACTAAATATAAATACCCCGCTGAAGCGGAATATATTTATTTATATCTTAGTTGCTAGTTTTATTTTTTTGCTGAGGCCCCGATAGCATAGCCTAACTGCCGCAGGCAGTGTCAACTACCAAGGCGTTGCAGAAGCAGATGACTTGGCCGCAATGCAAATAGACTCTGAGACAGCGATTTTTATGTAACTCATGCTTCAGTTACGTAAAACTAAACTTTCTTCATGCCTTAGGGTGTTTCGCTAGAAATTATTACTCGTTTTCACTGGTGACATCTGTGATTAGACAAAATAAAGCAGTACAAGAAGCATCCAGGGAATGTGCGCAGTGAGCACACCTGATGCACAGTGCACGAACCAAACGAAATTCCAAAAGGCAGACAAAGTTCCTAATAAAGAAAGTATAAACTGACACCTACAATACTGCACATTCGAACTTGAAAAGTATTTATTTACAATATGGGTAGCTATTTCACGTGGCCACAGGGTGGGTAAAACAACAAGAACATGTACAAACAGCGCTTCTAGTCTTTCGCAAAATGTGTCAACAAAATTGCAGTTCACAAACACACATGGATCAAGATTGTTTTATTCAACGGTAGTTCGGGGCAAAAATCCGTATTTAAGTACTTCAGCTCCGCGCGTACAAGGCCAAACAACATTGACATGGTTAGCACTTGCTCAAGATCGACCAGGGGGTTGCAAATATTCTCCGTGATGCCCCAGGTTTATTATTGTGAAGCAAATAAAAGGAATTGGAGCGTGCTTTCTTCAGGTAGCCAATGACTGAAGACCAACCCTTTGAATCATTGTTATCTATGTTACCGATCGTTTCCTGTCATATAACTTGAAACAAAAAAATGAATCAGACGGCCAATTTTTGAAGTTGTTGAAATATATTACGGTGTTTTTCCGCTATGTGAGTCCCATAAGATACAAGCATACCTCAAAGTAGGTCGCACAATTGTTTTATATGCCATACTCTTCGCATCAGATGTGGTATCCTTTTTTTTTTTGCGTTTTAAGGACCAAGTTTCTTTCGAGCGGATCAAGTAATGCTTTTTATGTGCTTAGTCCAATTTAGATAGGGATTGTTACACAAAGATACTTTAATTGAGCAGTATGTTTAATCTCAATAGCTCGTAGGGCGTAAGTATAACTTGAAGGTGCTTTTTTGCTTGTGATGCTAATGCACGCGGTTCTGGATTAATTTTTATAACAGATTCGTGACACCACTTTTCAAGAGTTATCAGGGATCCGTTCAATAGGACTTGGTCGAGAACACTTTTCGCAGAGCAAAAACAAGAAAGAAAGGAATGATAGGAAAGCAGCCTAACTTCAATGGGAGGGGGGACATTGAGTCCTGTATTATCAACATATATTAGAAATAAGATCGAGCGCAATACCGATCCTTGTGGAACTCCGGAAGAAATGTAGGAAGTAGGAATGCGCTCTTTTGATAGCCCAACGAACTGTTGCCTGTTGTGTAAGTAGGCTTCAACCCACCTAATAATTTGAAGGTCAATCCCGAGGGCAAGCATCTTATGTAAATTAATTTTGTGGGACAACTTGTCAAATCATGTCATAAGATCGACTGACATGGTATCTATTTGTCCACTAGAGTTGATTTCTGAAGCGCAATAATACAACGTTTCAAATAGTAGTATTATTGTCGAGGCACACTTTGTGAAACCGCGCTGCTTAAAATAAAAAAAAAAAATATCACTACTTTTCGTATCTTCGACTATTTGCGTTCAAATAATACGTTCCAAGAATTTACAGACTGCACACGTGATTGAATCAGACGATAGTTTCCTGCATCTAGTTTGACTCCAGCTTTAAAAATCGGTATGACTCTCGCTAGAAGCCAGTCGTATGGAAGAGCCCTGACGCAAAGACAGGATAAAGGGTTTGACAACAAACTTGTACACGCAATCACAGTAACGCTTCAGAAGCTCATTTGGGATCATGTGAGGATCTAGTGACTATTTAGTATCCAGCTTCAGCAGTAATGTCATGATGACTTCCATGACCACTGAAGCTTGATTTTAGCTGTACGTTATCGGCATTTCGCTTGTCTGTAAATGAGTATCCGGAATGAACACTGATCTAAAAAATTTAATGAATTCCTTAGAAATCAAAGGCTGGATTACTGAAAATGTCACCATGTGCAAGTATGCCACGTACTGAAGGTTTAGTACCCGACAAAGTACCTCCGAAGCTTCTGTAACGCATTATTCAAGTAATCTCTTAGCATTGCCGTCCGAACGCTTTGAAGGTCAAACACGTAAATATCGCGCCGCGAACAAGTCCCCAATAGTCGTTGCCCTATATTTACAGCGCTGTCTGTGTGGTTGAAAAATTGCGCCTATTTTTCAACGCTTTCTTGCGCAACAAGTGATGACACACTGTGTGGATGCAAGGAATTTTTGTTTTCGCTCCGTAGTCTCTGGATTTTGTTTCCACAGTGCTGGCGTTTCAGTGATCGCTGGGGCATCGGCGCTTGCACGAAGACTGGGAGCGCAGTTTTGGTTTCGTTTCGCGGAATGTTTCCGTTCGTTTCGCTAATAAAAACTTATCTCTATCAGGTTTCTAATCTCTAATAGAGTCACCGCGAAATTCTAGCTCGTTTATTGCTCACTGGGTTGCGATTACATCTGTTCACAGGCGCGTGCTGGCATATACAAACGATGACGCCGTATACAAACGATGCTGCCAAGCCTGCATTTATTTTCCCGAGACTCAAGAAAACTGACCAACCTCGTTGGCGAGGGGACGATGGATTACTGCAAGTTTCTGTCTCGTTTGATTTTTGCGCCGTGCGCACAACCATTGAGTTTTCTTGCGTGCGTTCATTAACACATAGATTTCGCTATGGGCATTGTTGCACCTGGCGATCCCTCGGAACGGAGCCTGCTTCACCGGCAGACGTGCAGCCGTGGAACTCCATTCACGTTTCGTCGTTTACTCAAGGCGACTGTTGGGAGCTCGGTTTAGCGGAGGCAAGTAATGCACGTTTTGACAGGTTGGGAACGGAGAGTCGACTGACTTTATTCCACAGTGAAAGCAGGTTTGCCGTGTGGCGATGGTGGCGCCCCTGTCGGGCAGCTACCTGCGCTTCAAGGGTTTTCATCGAGCGTTTTGGGAGAACTTCACAATGGCTTCAGAATAGGTAGGCATTTTGATGATAACTTGTTTGTACTTACTCAGTGTATTGAAATATCAAGATTAGAAAAGAGACCGTTATTCGTGGCCTTTTTAGACATTAAAGGAGCGTATGACAACGTAGGCTGCAACATTTTGTGGGATATTCTGGAAAGGGAAGACTTAGGCGACGATTGTATGCTGCTTTTGAGAGAGATTTACCTAGAAAATGCCGTTTGCGTTGAATGGGAAGGAATGAGGAGCGAGGAGTAAGTTGATATCAACAAGAAACTGAGACAGGAGTGCCCTTATCCCCACTGCTGTTTGTGATGTAAATGGTTAGCATCGAAAGGGCGCTACAAAGATGTAATATCGGGTTTAATCCCTTATAAAAATAGGCGGGTACAGTAGTAGAGCAGCAGCTTCCAGGTTTATTTATGCGGACGACATTGTTTTGCTAGCTAACAAGCAAAGTGATACGCGACTTCTAGTTAATTTCTGTGGACGGGAAGGCGATAAGCTAGGTCTGAAATTTAGCGGTAAAAAATCGAGAGTTATTGTATTCAAGGCAAACAGCGAACAGACAGTGACAATAGAGCGCCAGGAAATGCTTCGCGTAAAACAATATAAATATTTTGGTATATGGATAAATGAAGGCTATAGATATCTGGAAACACAGGAAGAAACAATAAGAGTAAAGGGGAAGAGAAATTCGGCCATAATGAAACAGAGCGCTATGACGATGCAAAAGGTATGAGGTGCTCCGTGGTATGCGGAAAGGTGTGATGGTTGCAGGACTTACTTTTGGAAATGCGGTTGTTTGCTTGAAATCAGGGGTATAATCAGGACTCGATAGAAACCAAAGGTCAGTGGCACGCCTCACATTAGGCGCTTACGGACGACTACAAATGAAGCTGTGCAGGGTGATATGGGCTGGACAAGTTTTGAAGTGAGGGAAGCTCACAGCAAAATTAATTGTGAAGAACGACCGAGGAATATGGAAGAAAGTAATTGGGCTGGGAGAGTGTTCAGGTATTTGAACAGGAATAACATTGATTCACAGTGGAGGAAAAGAACCACGAAGCTCACCAGCGAGTATGCGGCCTGTATGGTGGGCAACACAGCAACAAAGAAGGTCAAGCGGAAAGTCAGAGAGGCTGAAATAATCTTATGGGTGGCGGCAATGTAAAAGAAACCTGCCATGAGTAACTACATAAGAGGAAAAAACGACATCAGGAAAGAAACCATTTTTGATAACTCAAATTGAAGCTCATTACTTGTCGAAGCGAGATCAGGATGCCTGAGAACACGCACCTATAAAGCGATATATAAGAAGGAAGAAGAAGCATGTGCTTGCTGTGGTAAAGCTAGGAAAAAGATGGAGCATGTTTTCTTATAGATTTCTTTAGCTGCTTCGTGCATTTTGGGTGGACGCCTGCTGGTCTCATGCGATACTGTCGTGCCAAGGAAAAAACGGAAATGCTTGACAGCGCAGTAGATGGCCAACATCTCCCTCCCGAAAGTGCTGTACCGAGCTTCTGTGAGATTGAGGCGCTTTGAGAAGAATCCCAGTGGCCTCCTGTCTGTGCCATCGTGCCGCTGCAGTACTGCACCCACTTCCATGGTCGATGCGGCTACCAGAAAGCAAGTTGGGGCGCTGGGCAACTGATGAATCAGCAACATTGCAGTCGCCAACCGCGTTTTGGCTTCCTGGAAGAAGTGTTCGTACCCCGATGACCAATGGAACGTAAATGGTTTTTTGGAGTCGCGATGCAGCAGGTCGGTAAGCGGCTGAAGAACTTGCGCACAGGATGGTATTAAGCGCTTGGTGAAAATGTATGAGCCCCAGAAACTCGCGCAATTTTCGGTAGGATGTTGGAGGGGGGAAGTCCTCGAATGCCCACACCCGTGATTCCAGCGGCTTGAGGCCTTGTGACGAAATGCGACGACCGATAAAATATAGGGCTACAACTCCTAAAATGCATTTCTGGGGCTCTAAAACCAGACCCAGTTCATCCGATCGCTCATATAGAAGGCGCAGGTGTTCTTCGTGCTCTTCGTCTGAGCGACTTGCAACGAAAATGTCGTAAAGGTAGATGAAATTGCACGTGAGTCCGCGCGTAATCTCATCCATGAACCTTTGAAAAGATTGCGCCGCATTCTTCAAACCGTAAGGCATACGGATAAAGTCAAATGGGCCAAGTGGAGTAGTGATTGCTGTCGTCGGTATGTCACTGGGTTCCACAGTAATTTGGTGGTACGCGCTCAACAAATCGATCTTGCTCTATATTTTGGTTCCTGCCAGACGAGCGCCGGTCACGTATGTGGGAAAAGGGATATTGATACGGAGTAGGGACTGCATTCGGAGCTCGATATTCACCAGGACGCCGCCAGTCGCCATTGTCCTGCTTTGCAAACAGATGGAGAGGTGAAGACCAATTCCTGGAGGAAGGACAAATAACGCCGAGTTGAAGCATGTGTTCCAACTCACGGCGACCGACTTTTAACCTCAATCCAGCGAGCCTCCGTGTCCGCGCGGCGATATGTGGTGATATGATGACGCATCATATCACCACGGTGGTGGTGATAAGATGCGTCATCTCGTGTTTCACGGACAGTGCGTCGTTTCGGGGCTTTGTAAGTAGCGGTTACTCAGCAATTGTCGTACGTTGAGACTAGCCGAAACGTACGGATGCCAGATGAGGTGAGCTTGGACTGCAGGCCAAGTACATCAAGGAATGGGACGGTATATATCCTTTAGGCGCCGATCGCGAACACTAACATCTACGTTGAAATGGCTGAGGAAGTCCGCTCCCAGTATGGCAAAGCTGACGTCGGCGATCACAAAGAACCACAAAGTCTGATCTGTAGCGTCATTGGCCGAAGCCCATACGACGCGGTGGCAGTGTTATTCACTGCGAGGGTGTGTACTTGCCACATTGGCAATCTTCGGCCGTGGCGGGAATGATGGACAGCTCGGCTCCTGTATCGACGAGGAGGCGGGTGCTGGAGGTGCGATCGACTGCGAAGAATAGGCGGCTTGCGCGAGGGCCGATGTCGCATGCCGCCGTTATTGACTGGCCGGTGCGTTTGCCGTCCACGAACAGGGCTGTTTGCAGAGACTTGCTTTTTCTCAAAAGCGATGGTGATACCAGCAGAACTGCCGTGGTGAGTCTCTAGGTGGGCTGCGAGACTGTGAAGGCGAATAGTTGCGCCGAAGTTGGTCGCCAAAGTTGCCACCCGTCGTCAGCTTCTCCAGTGCACTAGTAAGGCGGTCGACTGTTTCCTCCAGATGCTGGAGCCGGTTTCCTGGCTCTGAGACTCTCGCAGCTGCGAGAGGTAGGTGTGCTACAGACGAGCACTCGCGTATGCGGACAGCGAGTGCAGCTAGCCGATCGAGACTCGTCGGAACCCACGAGCACCATGCACGCAGACGGTGGAGGGCGCTGCAAGAGCAGTTCGCGCAAGATTAGAAAGATGGCTTTTGTTTGCGAAGTAGTCACTTAGCAACTGACGCAACCGGGGCAAGAGTTTTGATGGTCGTTGGTCGCAGAGTTCCTTGGATAGTAGTTAATGAAGCCTACTATGTTACGATGGCTCGAGGCGCTTCAAGACCGCGGGTTTCAGGTCGTCGTATGCTGTGGCCGAAGGTGCACCCGCTAGCTAGTTGTCTATGGCATCGGCGATGTCGGAGGGTAGCGTGGCGACGACGTGCAGGTACCTCATTCACTAAATAAGCGTAACCTGAGACTAACGGACAAGCAACTATGTTCCGTATCATCGGCTTTTCGAGCCCAGAGCTGACAAGTGAGACGAGTACCCGCCGGAACTACGACTGGACTTGGCGCCGACGGTGACACGTAAACAATGACAGCTCACTTCAAGACGACCACGCCGCCATCCGACTACCGTGAAGGCCACTCTCCCGATTCTGACAGACTGATCGATACGAAAAGATCACTAAATGGTGAAACGGGCCATTGTCGAGGACTCCTCCGTGAACGGCGTCGACAGCAGCTTCACAGTTTGCCACGTTGTTGCCTCGTATAGTGCACCGTTGGAGACCAGGGAGTCTGGCAAAAATGTGGGACGTTGGGGGCGGGATATTGTGAATGGTTCGGCGTTTGTGGTTGGCCAGTGAATTCCCTCCACGAGTGAAAGAAGGAAATAGACGCGATAAAAAGCGGATCTGAACGGCTGTGAGAAGAGGCTAAGACGTGCGAAGACATTAGCTCTGAGATATGAAGCCGTTTTTGTAAAACTCAATCGTGTAGTTTTTTTACGTAATCCTTTTTCTCATCTCTAGACCGTCGCTCGGGACCTTTGTTTCTCCCGGCACCTGACACGGCACCATCCATGGAACCTTCGTGGCCGCGCGGACCTCCGACTTCACAACAGCGTGCGGGTCGGTTGCTCTGTTGCGAGTGAGTCCAGCGGTGATTCCTCCTGTGCAGACTGCCGACCAAGTGCCAAATCGGAATAATCAATTTAAGTGTATCTACCTTTCTTTATTTTTGTTATAAGTATTTATGCAATCCCATCTGCATTCAAGAATAAACGATGCATGTTTATACACTGAAAATATTTTTCTCACTTTATGGTGACATCAAAAAAATGCGTTTGAAACAGATCAGCCTGAAGATTTTAAATCCGCAATAAAAAATTTTACCCTGGGCGGTTGCACTTGGCCAGAAAGATTGACCGTAAGAAGGTTGAATTGCAACTTCGACTGCTTGGATTCCCTCCGAGCTTGCGCACTAAGTAGAGAGATAACGTAATAGTTTCAAAGCTTTCGGTTCCGCGCTCGCGATAAGCTTGACTTAAGAGAAATAACAGTAGGCGTCACAAATGGATTGGGTTTGTGTTGCTTATATCTTCTGCGGCACCAAGTGAGATAAGCAATATTTCGGAATGAATTTAATATAACTCGAGATGTAGTTTACGTTATCTACTAAGGGCATTGAGCTAGAGGATATTTTACACAATGGAAGTTTGGCGTGTGATCAGCTTTATTAAGTTTGTAAACGTGTATTGATTGGACTTTCGATACAACTTTCAGCAGTAATACTTGCCATTAATTTACCTTTATTTACTGCCTCATGCTATCGTGTCCAGTCGTCGGTTTGTATCCATTCTTCCATTACGCTTTGTTATGTTTGACATGGGCGGGAATGACTTCCGCTTGATAACTAATTATTTTATGTGGAACCGCTCATATCAAATCGTTGACGAGGTCCCGTTAGCTCGACAAACGGACTTGAGCTGCTGCTCTTCTTGACAATATTGAAATACATCTCTGGTTTCTCAAAGGCATGCAATTGTTGTCAAGTCAGTGACAAATTTGAAGGCAGGTGAATTGTGAGCAGATTTGTTTACTAAAGGAAGTCGCACTAAGCTCGCGCAATTGAGTGACGCGGTACGACACGCAGCTTCACTGCTGGGCTTGGTTCCAAGAGGAGGCGCCTGGGAACAAACTTCACGGGAACCTGAAATAGGGAGTGATACATTTGTGTGATCTATTTCGCTATCATGTTTCAATAAATGTTACTTGTCAATGTCATGGTTCGTAAATGACACGGGCGATAAACAGAAGTGCTTATTAAATGTAAAGTGTCAAAACACCTAATTTCCTTTACAATTCCATCGGTATTGTGCACTGTGCCCATTCCACTTGCCTTCTCTACAGGTTGAACTGATGTGCATTCAACCGATGAGAAGAACTTATTCGCGTTTCGAGCAAGGAGTTTTGCTTTTGCCAAGTGTAGCGCAAAATTTCATGGAAAGGCATCCTCGTTCCCCGAACGGGCTCCTTGCAGCGTATAGGGCAAACTTGTACGTGGTCTCACCGGCTGTTACTGACGAAGCATCGGGGCGCAGGGGCCAAATTTAAAAATTCAAGTTCCTCTTGAAACAAAAATAAAAATAAAGTGTTGACGGAAATCGAATGCCAGAAAGCATGAGGTGGAAGAAGGAATAGACGTAAAGAGAATACACCATCATCATATATAGAGAATATATCATCATCATCATCACCAAGAGAAATGTATCATCATAGTTTTACGAGAAGTACCTCATTGAGAAAATCATGAATTTAATGGACCAAAAGCGAAATTTTGTGTGCCTGGCATGTTATTTGAGATAACTTCTTAGCGTATTGGTGCTTAAATAATTTTAGCGTGATATAGATGTCTTGGACCCCCCCCCCCCCCCCCCCCCCCGCCGACTGCCCAATGCAGTATATTATTTACAATAAAGAATTCCATAGTACTCCTGCGAGGAAAAAAAATTCAATTTGGTCACTTTATTTCAAAACTCGGCACTGCTAAGGAACTTCTTTAGACTCAAGTTGCAGGTAAGCACGTTTACATATTGAGAAACCATATTTGTAGGTTTACTAAGGGAAGGTGTCCAGCGTTAGACGCTGAAATAAATTTCATAAGAATGTTTTGCAAAACCGTGTTTCGCGTACATGAGCAAACTTTGGAAGCACGTCGTGTTTTTTTTAGCAAAATAGTTAAGGGAATCACTCTGAACTGACAGTAAATACTAAATAGCTATGCTGTTGATGCAAAACCTCAGATGGTCGAGTGACATGTCGGGGGCACTTGGCTTGCAATGACCCACGTGCTATCATAACTTATCAGTACCCAGAGCCAACATAAAAATACATTTCATTTGCTACGCAGCGAGTCAACAAATGCTTGTAAATAAAGAAAGGTAAAATGTAGTACGATGTTTTATTTCCTCTATTTGCGTGTCGCTAGCGATGGTACGTACCGGATTTGCCAATCCGCAGCTCCGCACGATTAGTTGCAGTGTTCAGGATTTTTTAATCTAAAAGACGACACTTCCCAACTTCCTACAATAGAAAAAAATCACAAAATATCTATCGGCGCCATTTCAGTGGATCTTCTCCCCTAATTCTTCCTCTTTCTTGTGTTTTTATTTTTTCAGGCCAAATATCGCGATCATGGTTGCGGTTGCCGCAACGTCTGACCGAATTGGCAGTGGCACGTCGCAAGGGGCCTGCGACGAGTGCGATTTCGATTTTCGTCGCATGCGATGGAAATTGCACTTCTGGTCCGATGAAAATTGAACCGTGTGAAACGGCCTTTACGCGCACAATCGCTCGCCTTACACAAAGACATTGATCCGACTCATAACGCTTTGCGGAACTCTAAGCAATGCTGGTTAGCGAGTTACCAGCAAAATCATTCGCATAATATCGACCCCCACAGTGCACGCAATTTGCATAACCAAAGCGATAGCGTTCTTTAGCTACTTCGCACATTTTGGGTGGACGTCGGCTTGTTTCATGCAATATTGTCGTGCCAAGTAGACAACTTGAGTCACCGAATATGCGCCATGATGACTTGCTGTCCGGCCTTGTTTGCTCTGTGATCTAGCGCACAAAGAAAGCGCAAGCACGGAGGTGAAGAGCAAGGAGCCTGATTGGTTGGCGCGCGGATGACGTCACGCAATAAGGGAAAGGAGGTGATGACGCCGCGTGCCAAATGCGAGCGCCTATTCGCAGCATGAACCTTCCCGTCGAGCGCGGCCGCTTGGTGGATAGCCATTGCACTGGATCAGGACAACATTCATTTGGGCTAGATGGTGCATACTGGAATTGGGAAAGAACAGCGCCAACTACTACGATCACGACGATCACCCTCTCGTGATCGTCGTAGTGTGCGCTGTTCGTTCATAATTCATTGCACTAAAGTTGCAGCCAGGATAATAGGGATACTGGTGGTTGCTACGGTGCTTCAACTGGGGTACTGTAATTACCGCAAGATATACCTCGTCGTGGTATAATTAGGTATTTTAACTTGCAGCTAGATTTCTACTTCGTGTGTCTGCTGATCTGTCTATAATGTTTTCTGGTTCACAGATGGCAGGGGATACGCAGCAGGTTAAAAAAAAGGCTATCACTGACTTTGACGGTAATCTCTTACGATTACTTCTGTCTTCTCGTTTGTCTTTGTTGCTTTTGTGCACAGGGAAAGGGTGGCGCTACGCGCAGAACATACCTGAGTGTCAGCGCATCGCTCAAAGCGGACGTCTCTCAGCAAACCGGCGAGGACGCTCTTGGCCTGAACGAGGGCCACACGCAGTCCTATGCAGTTTCGGGGTCCCGCGCCGAAGGCCAGAAAAGTGTACGGCTTCAGCAGGTCCTTGTTCTCGGGCAAAAATCTGGGCGGTGGAAAACAACGCGACAGTATAAAATTCAGAAACTTACTGTGGGGTTTGGGTGGTAGTGCGATTCCGACGCAGGGCAGAAAAGGAGAACCACATTGAACAATACCCGCCTTAAACATTTGTCCTCATAAGGTAGGTATGGCGCCCACGAATTCACTTTGTCTTTGCTAGGACCATTGATATTTTTTTATTCGGTGGTCATATAAGTGGACCTTATCCCTTTGGAGGCATCGTGTTTCTCTGACGAAAAATGTGGGCTGATCCCGAAGCCACTGCACTCTGACACAGCGTCTGAAAACGCTAGCTGTCACGTGGGACGAATGCAAGAAACTGGAACGTCACACATGCACCGAATGTTTCAAAGAGCGACTCTGGAATGAGAAAGAAGCACGCGTGTGATTGCAGTTGGATCGCATCATCGGTCACGCATTTTCTACAGCATTAGAGGTAGAATTCACGAACATTGGAGGTATCTCAGAAAATAAAATTCATGAATATGTTATCGCATACGTACGGAGCTAGAAGTGCTAAGTTCTGACCTAGCCTTTTCTTATTCAATCTACATTTTTCATCTTTAAGGAAAAACATTTTGGAAGCACCGTTTCGACAACGTTGGGAAAATTTTCTCTTTTTGGGTATTTTTTCTATTCGGAGCCTCCTGTCTTGAACACTGTTATAGGTTAGGGAGCCGTGGAGGAATTTTTACTTCTTCCAAGACGGTTCTATTAATAAATTGTTACGACATTGGTAAGCGTTCTTTCTATTCTTCATTCTGTTCACTGTAGCTTCCGAATTTATCTTTGTCTAGGCCAATACCTCCTTTAGAAACATGCTTATTAATCTATATAAAGCTTTTGTAAACTTCGGCTTAGATTCCAGAATTTCTTTAGGAGCCGTCGACACTGGGCAAGTGGCGTACGCCGCTAACGCCAGCATCAAAAGACGGTGCCGTAGCCACTGGTACCCTCTGCTGCAGTCGCTCCCTGCTACAGCTCGGTCGTAGTGGTACGCCATTTTCTCCCCATTTATTGCGTGCAGCGCTGGCACAGCCATTGCTTTTTTCCGTTCGCTATCAGCGAGACGCTGGCACTGAGTACACGGTTTTGAGTACAGTTGTGTCAGCGAGTCGGAGCATGTGCGCGGCTGCCACTGCGCACTGCCAAAGACATATAATTTGCTTTTTTGTTGATTGTGTTTTTTACTATAATCTTGGTCGGCTGCCATTTAGCGAAGGATTTTCGTAATTGATGTTTTTAATTTTCCGACTATTCAAATTTAAGTTGTCGCCTTAGAAATTAAGCAGGCGTAGACAGGAGTAAATACGGCAATAATCATTATCATAGACCTCATCTTATACCGAGGGCCCTGTCTGAGAATTATCGAATAGTTAAATGGGTTCTGCCTTTGTCGCACGAGGGGCGGAGGTGCGGGCTACGTTTATCAAAATGATGGAATGCTGGCTGGGATCTTAGGCTGACATTATGGTCTGAAAGGCCGCGTTAATGTCCGGAGATGATACAAGAGTTGTGCCAGAGGCAAAGTGTTAGTGAAGTGGTGTAGCGATTCCTGAGATTGCTCACATATTTTTTTTTTTTTTTTGTAGATAAGAAACGCGTTATATAATGCCACGTGACGTTCAGTCAATCCCCGCAGGGGGTATAAGCTATCAGTAAAGGAAAACCAAATAAAATGAGCGCCCAAATTCAAATGGTAAGCATTGGGACTTCTCGCTCGATTTTATTGTGGTACCAGCATGAGGTGGCCGAGTTTCTTCCTTGTTATTAATATTATTTTCTTTGTCTTCAAACACAGGTGGTAGTCGAAAGAAAAGAAACAAGACTAACAGAAAAAAAGGTAATGCAAAAAGTGAAAAGACTATGTGCGTTGCCTTGGTTACACCTGCATGTTCAACAAATGGGACCAGCAAAAGAAGAGAGAAGTGCAAAACCGACCTTTCAGGTTTGAAAGTGTAAGGATCTGGGTAAAACTCTGGATTGTAGTGAACGCCTGTCAAGGGTATCTCGATGCACATTCCCGGCTTGAAATCTATTCCATACAGTGTCGTTTCCTGGTTGCAGCGTCTTGTCAGGCTGCATAAAAAGGACGAGGTTAAAAGAAACAAAGCCCAAAATCAGACCCTGAACATACAGCGGACTCAAAACAGATTGTAAATACAGAAAAATTACACGCAGCTTGTATGTGGGATAGAACAATTCTGTACAGCTGTGGAAAGCAATGCAGTTATTATCGTTGCTCACAGGAAATATATCTGCCTTTTCTACATTTAAAATTTGCTTAGTCGAGGTGGCCCGAGAGAGGAAAGCGTGTATCATTTTCGAAAACATCGACAGTAGAAGTTTGCAAGCCACCTTCGTGACTGCTGCTGCATACCAATCCAAAGAAAATTTACTGAGGTCATGAAAGCATGTGCTTTCGATATGAAGCCAACGTGCATTGCGGTGACCTAACCTGATTATGCAGCAACCATCTCATCACTAACCTCGACTCCATCTCAAGAAGTAGGTTAGAGCAAGTTCTTCAACCTCAACCTTAAGCTTCGCGGTTTCGAAATGTTCTCTAGTATTTATTTTAGTGTCACATTCATTCTAGCGAGAAATTTCACAGCTTCGACCTCAAATTGAGCAGATCTCTAAAAAATTTCTTTTCTCCATGTTCCTATGACTTCTTTTATGATTGTGTTGCTCTTATAGTCCTACAACCTGCCCGGTTATGTTATTCATGATCCATGGAGTTGTTTTGGCGATGTCTTGTTATTTTAGTTATTCTGTTATATTTTTATTGTTTATTTTTCTTCACAATGGTTTGGAAACCTCTCAGCGGCCAAACTTGTCATCTTTAACAACTTATAGATGAAGAAAGCCAGCCCTTGTTAGCTCTATCCTTAAGCAAAAACCTCGACCAGATTTTCAAGTTGCGAGGTTGACCTCTCGAAACAGTCACTAATATTCATTTGATTGTCAAATGAATTCCACCCTCGAACAAATTTCTTGGCCTTAAGCTTTATTACTGAGGTTGACATCAAGAAAAATTCACTCATATTTGCTCTGCCATCAGGTACGTGCTTACGACAGAGATGTTTTCAAAACATCTCATGTAATCGCATGCAGCAGATCACTTAAGTATTCACCGCCAGCTTCGCAACATACTTCGCTAGAATAGCAGCTTGGGCCTGTTGGTTTTCCATCCTGCTGTTAACAGCGCAAAATGTAGACAAGAGACGAGACAAGAAGACACCACAAGCGCTGACTTTCAACAACGTTTATTTTGAAAGAAACACGGCTTCTTATAACCATTGCCCACACGTGTCGCAGTCACGTGATCGCACATCATGCGAAACATACGCTTTTTTCTTTTTTACACTCAAGATAGTGGTTGCACATGCAAAAGCTCAAGTTCTTTTTTTGTCAGTAATAAGGACGGCGTGCTAACGCATTGGTCACGAAGTCTGGTAATTCTTGTCTTGTCTCTTGTCTACATTTTGCGCTGTTAATAGCAGGTTCGCAACATATGTAACTTGTGGAAATAAGAAATTGAGCGATGTTGATCTGGTAGGTATTTATCTGTTTGCTTTTGTCAAAAGGCAAAGGACTCGTTTTTTTTTTTTGTAGCAAACGAAAAGGCAGTCTCTTTAGCAGTGTATTGAGGGCTGTTTGCAAAATTTCAGGCGACATGCAATTGGACAAAATAAAAAAAAAGTTAAAATTAAATAAGCTCTGATGTTTTACTTGACAGAACTAGAATATGATATCGAGACATACCTTAGTGGGAGACCCCGGAATAATTTTGACCATGCGGGTTTTTAACGTGTATCTAAATTTAACTACACGAACTTTTCATATCACGCCCCCATCGAAAGCATAATAAGATGTGCGACGTTTTTTTATACCATATGTAGCTGCGCCAGCTATTGATTTTAATTCTCTCTTAGTGAAGAATGTTCTAGGCACCACATATTTATCCAAATGTTCGGCGTTGTGCGTCGCAGACAAAGAAAAATATTCACCGAGTCGTGACGCTTGGCCAGCGTCACAACTCGTTAAATCGTTGTTTGCCGGCACTTTATTAAAGTTATTCCTATCCTATTCACCGTTTAGGAATTGCTTCTTTCCCTGCAATTTAGCTCATTAATGTACCATTGTAAAGGGCAAGAAAAAATACATAGACACGTTTGCAAAAATATTGCTGTAACCTAAATATTTTCGGTATTTCCTTACTTGAGCCGGTGATTTCTCTGAGCATTTGCGGGTAATAAAAAAGCCCGTAAGCTAAAACAATGTTATTCAGTTTTTCAGCTTTGGAAAACAGTGAAAAGCTTTACGAAGCAACCGTGTGCATGCTACGCACGTTTACGTCCACATTTTTCTTTATTCTCTGCTTTGCGAAGGCTGTGTCGAAGTATGAAGGAAACTCGAGAATATTTTCCTAAGCGTATTGTACTTGGTGCATGCAATCCTGGGCTGTTTCTCTTTTTGTGCATGTTTCTAGTTTTATGTCTTTAGCAAAAAGGACAAATATATTAAAGAAGCTGAAACTAAATTTTTAGTAACGATAAATAATTACAAAGAGGATTCTATACAGGCAGGACCCAGATGTCATCTGTCAGGGGTCCGTAGATTAAGAAAATTGTATTATGACATTCAATGTACCAAAAAGGAAGCGGATAAATGAAATCGTTATTTAAAACCGGATAAGATGGGCGTCTCAGAAATTAACGCAGAAACAATAAACAATAATGCTCTGAATGGGCGTTTCATCATTGAGAATGAAAGGTTTGATGGAGAAGCTGATGTAAGGCTTAATCAAAGTTGTGATAAGCAATGTTGTCCGGGCTGATTATGAAAAAAAAACAGTTTGGCTTTGGTGGGTACCTGGACCTTTGGTAAAATTTAGGGGGGAGGGAGTCGTGGCAGGTACGATTTCAACAATGTCAGCGGCGTAACCTTTAAGTACTTAACTGTGAAGAGCGACGAAGCATTGATTGCGGTGAAAGCTAGCCGCGACTGAGAACGAACTTTGAGGAAACTGGCTGCTGGTCACATGTCCATGTTTACAGTGTAAATATCATGTGTCCTGGCCATTAACCGCTGACATCGCCGTTAAATGTTACTATAACTAAGCATGCTAGAAAGCGCTCGTTGTTATATAAAGTTTGTACTTACAATGAATCCGGCGTGTACATGCGGAGGGATTCTTTCACGGCAGCCTCGAGGAGTGGCATGGCGTTCAGGGCTTCGAATGTCATTCCCTGCTACGAAACGACCCCGAAAAACCAAGACGTTCGCTTGTGTGCTGGTTGCTCTTGAAAAAAATACTGCATGATTTTTGGCTTTGCCTTAATTAGGTATCATGGCCTTATGCCAACTGACGTCGTATTTTCGCCAGGCTCTCGCGTCACCACAGCCAAAGACTAACACAATATTACTATACCATCTACTTAATGTAGCGACAAGCTAACCTGAGAGCGTCTAAATATAAACGAGTGGATGTTAAGCGTCTAGAACGTCTGTTATTTCGTGCTCTTTTTATGCTCACGAAATGTTTCCTTACTCATAGAAATTATTTCCATCCTATAAATAATGTGTTTAGCGCATTTATGCATGGGTCTGATGAAAAGTCATGGTAAAGTGTAATCAGCAACGACAATGAGAACGGGTGAAGTGAAAGGCCGTTTGCTTTCCCCCAAGTCTTCGTGAAGCTACGTTCAATGTCAAAATTCTAAATTCAGATGTAGACTGGTTCTCAGTAGCCGCAGGTCATGTCACGTATTTTCTGTGATGCTTCAAGATCCCTTATGTGAATACGGAAGAGGGTAGCTCTTCTAGTTCCCGACATCCTTGTATGGCCGCGATCACTGCGGCAATCAGCTTTGTTGCAAAATAATGGCGCCGTGGTTTGAAACGTTGAGCTAGCTTCAACCAATCAGAAGTGCGGCTATGCGAAAGGCACATCAGACCGTGCCTTCACCCTTTCCGTGTAAAAGCACCGTGCAGCGCGAGCTGAACTGCTGAAACACGTTACTCATAGCTTTTGCTCCCCATGTAAGTTATATTGAATCACAGTGTACGTGTGCTTGTGCATGTCCGAGAGCTCAAGCTTACCTTGCTTACGGCTTCGTCGATTTCTTCGACCAGCCTGTCCTGGTATTCGGGAGAGAGCGCAAGGTTGTACGCTGTGAAGGTGAGTGCTATGGCTACGCCGTCACTGCCGGCAATGAAAAACACCATGATTTCCGCAGCCACGTCCTTCATTTCAGACTCTATAACAGAGGAGAAAAACATCCTCGCCCAAAGCTACATGCACACGTTGAACAACACAGTCGACTCGGCAAACTGCGACGCTTCAGATACGTGCTTTCTGTTTCTACGAACTATTAATATATACCCACGCGCGAGAAAGTAACGTCGGAGCCAAATTCTCAAGCAGCACTTAGTAGTGATGAGGGCCTGTATTCACGAATAGCCCCTACGTTAGAATTGTTCGTACTCGAATAAAAAAATTCGGCAGAGTCACGTAAGAGTGGTTACGTGTGGGAATGCGAAAGCGTTACACCGCTGGTAGACCTTTGAATGCGATGAACACGTTCATTTTATACACTCGTGACGTGGCCCCACCTCACCGCTGGCTGCACCGTCCCACGCCAAATCACGCCCGCACTAGGCCGCACATTTAGTTAGCCAGATAGCTCACTAATAGTCATTAATAACCATGGAACCTACATGGCGTCGGCGAAGCGTTCTCGTCTCGCACCCCGGAGGCCCGAGGTCGATTCCCACCCGTACCGGAATGTACGAAATTTTCTTTTCAAAGCAATCTATTTACTTTGTTTACGGGAACCTCGCTGAGAAATTTGACGTTTTACTTGTTTTTACTCCTGTCCCGTCGGCCATTTTTGGGACCATCATTCGGTCACGCAGCCGACTACGCCGCCGGATTTTCTCATAATAGGGCATATAAGACTTTCGCGCTAAAAAAAAAAAAAAGATTCTAAAATATGACTCCGGTTTCCCGGAGTTATCAATTCAATGCAGTGTGGAAAGCTTGAAAAAGAGCGAATGTTTCATATTCGTATCAGTCAGAGTGCGAACACAGAACAGATTCTTTTCGCGAGTTCTTGAGGAAGATGATAGCAAATAAGGATAACAAAATATAGTAAAGTGACTTGGGCTCATTATGACAATAGCTATTATACGGACACTCCTAGCGCATTTCTGGCGTCGGCGTTGTCGTCGCCAAAAATGACTAAGGCCAGTTTACCTGCATTTGAGGTCAGTTGACACGCTTGCGATTACATAAAACTGGAAAGCGCTCGTTCTCGTCTGCCGTGTCTTATTCGCGTGCATTTGTACTTTTTTGCGCTATATGTGGAAGTAACAATGTTACACCAATTAGCTCAACAGACGCTCCTTCCGAAAGGGTGAAAAGCGTGGAGGCAGCGCGAGAGAGAAGGGGGGGGGGGAGGGAGGCTGCTACTACTCCACCAGCAACTTCGTACTTTGGGTGGTTGCGGGCGATAGCGCGCGCCGTATGTTGAAAGCGATCTGCAGGCGCCTCATAACTTTGTGCGTGCTGTGTTCTCGCCGATCAGTTTGCGTTGCAGCAATAGACAGCACGAAGGTCAGTTCGCTCGCTGCTGCTGCCGCGCTTACTCGCGCGTGCGTTTTGACAGCGAATGTCTGCAGTTATCGAGTGTGATGTGTTCATGTTTGCTTGTGCGCGCTGACAACATGCCTGTTCATTCAGTTAGTAAGCGAATGTTTCCAAGTTTATACGGTCGATAAAACTAGTATCCTTACTTCGTGTAGCTGTGTACTAATTTGCTATCGCAATCGATCAGGTGAATCTTTCAAGTGAAACTGCGGCTTTCTTTCACGAAGTCTTAAGTGTCCGCGCTGCATCACGTGAAACCAATAGAAGTCTGAGAACAGACACCATCTGTTTCCGATTTTCGTCGCGAGTGCTCAGGTAACAGGTGGAAATATTCCGCCTAGTTGTTTTAATAGAGCATGTTTTTCTCACTTTAATTGACAGTCTAAAGCCAGTTTTACCTGCAGTTGATGTCAGTGAGCGCGCTTGTGATTATTTACAACTGGAAACGTAAGTTTGTGTTGTTTCTTTCAGATGGCTTTGCACCGTGGACGCTGAGTATGTAAACTGGATGCAATTCATGGGCAATTTATTGCCCGTGGACTTACCCGTTAACTTTTGACCACTTCTGTTTTTCATTTCTACCACGGTGTCTAAACACAGTTGAAGGACATCGTTGTGTCTCTGCAACAAATTTCAGGCACGTGGACATAAATTTAGCATAGCAGAGGTGATAGCAACACCTCCCTTTTACTGCGTCGCCTAGAGTTGAAATTCAAGCGTATGCTTGGTAACAAGTCTATGAGTTATAACACATAAACGGGCACTAAAGACAAATTCGGACAAGCTAAAGTGATAAAATAATGCCCGAAGTTGTTTGATGCATCGGTTTTACCGACGGCAGGGCTATCACATGCAGGAAGATGGTCAGAACGTAGGGTTACGCCGCTGCCACTGAGTAAATATTGTAGGACCTCACATGATTTAACGTGTGGCATGCACAATTCGTACAGTAAACGACAGATAGTAAAAGAGTATAACTATATTTCGGTAAATATAAAAGAAACTACAGCTTTTCTCATTCCATTCTTTGTGTGGGTTGGTATGTGTTTGCGCAACGGATTATGGCAGTTTTATTTTTATTACTGCAACGTGGCACCCTGTCTGTCCGACTTTGTGATTTTGTAAATCTAGGCAGTAATGCCCAGTCGAGCGGGGCTTCATAGATAACTTTAGCAGCACGTAACACGCAGCGTTCGTTCCTGGCAATCTGAATTGCTAAAATCTCACTGGCCACTTTGTCTACAACTAAGTCATCTTTTGGCATAAATCAAACGTTGCAGAGCTTCTAAACCACTAAAATAATTATATAGATTGATGTAATGATTGTTTGAATATTCTTTTAAAATTTCTGGGGAAATAAAGGTACCATTGACCTATGCATCATTCGGAGAACGAGGTCAATATCTATTGGGCAAATATACCTGTACACATCGAGTGCCTATAACATTAATCTGTCTCCAAAAACTGCAGGTTTAGACTACCATCCCTATATATCGCCATATGTTGATAAGTAGCTGCTTACCTCATTGGAAGCCAGTCGTTTCTCCACCATTACTTTTGCGAAATTAAGTACTTGCTGAGAACCGTAGGTACTCGGAAACTCTATAGGAAGCATCTTGAAAACTCTTGACATGGCGTCTGAAATTTAAAAAAATAAACGTGATAATATGTATTGAGACGCCATAAAAGTTGAAGTATTATGAAGTTCTTTGCGAATTCGAACACCGGGTTAGCCTGGTGAATCTATTTACAGCGTACGCTGCATATTAAAAAAAGGGAAAAATGCAACGCTATCACTCCAACTATTTCATAAGATATTTGAATTTCAGTGCAAGAAATAGAAATTACAAAATGTTTGGACCTCATCTTATGCAAAAAAGATGCTATTGAATGTCAAACGATTAGTAGGCATTACAAGGGTGACGTTGTGTGTCTGCGTGATCGCCAACGTGTGTGTTTTTTGAGTCTGATTGTTTCAGTCTATTTTTGACCCAAATTGTTTTAAAAACATAAAGCAAATGGAAGAGCTCCACCAGTAGTTTCGCTGAATACGAAAAAATATGATATGTCTGAAAAAAAAAAGGTAACCGGCGCGCTGTTCAAATCAATAAAAAAAATTTGAAGCTAGGTTTTTTTTTTACCAGTAAAAAATCTTCAGTTGAAAATGCAACGACAGCTTATCTCACGCGATATAACCAATTCATAATGTGAATGTCTTTGGTTCTGCTAGCAAACAGCAGTTCTCCAATAGTTCAGTTAAGATTTTTGTGACACTTTCTGGCCGCCCAACAAATGGTCCAGTCGAAGAAGAAATCAGAAATTACTGTCGCAGAAAAGAAGTTCCTGGCGTACGACATAAGTTTCTGTAATTACGATGGACCTTTCTGAAGTTACGACGGAAACATTCTGCGACAACGACGAGAATTCTGAAGACGCAGCAGTAGTATTCTTTCGGGACGACAAGAATTCGTAAGCTGTAGCAGGAACTGCTGTGGCGACAACCGTTTTGATTTTGATGCCGTAACAGGAACTCTCTGCCGTGCTTTTGCAAATCTTCCACTTTTTCTCGCGACAACAAAAGTTCTGAGTTCTGAAGTTGCGACGAAGCGCTTTCCGTCGCGACAGTCTTATCGCTCTTAAAATTTTTGTGTCAGTTTTACATCGGTGGGACTCACTGCACACCGCATCTGGCAATGCTGGTAGTACCGATACCGGCATTGTCGCTGACGCGTCCAGTGGCTTCAATTTATCGTTATTGTGCCGTGACGGCATGATAGGAACAATTGCGCTACCGGACTCCTTGAAATAAACCACTCATAGAAGCTATGCATACGACACCCCACCTCCTCCCCACTTCAAAAAAAGGAAGAATGAAAAGGAAGGAAAGTTTAACACAAAATCAATTGTAGTCGACAGGAGTTCTTGCGTCATCTGTCTTGTATTTGTTGCTATTCCTGTTCGCCTTTTTCCTATGTCATGTTTTATTTTAGAGTTGATAGAAATTTTAAAGATAGCGTCTGACATGCAGCACGATACATGTTTTCTTGCGCAAGACGTAAGAAATGCATATTGGACAAATTAACAAATTTTAGCCAATAAGCGTTTCAGATAACTAGGCACATATAGAAAATTGCGTCATTGAGTTAATGTCGAGGCACATTCACTTGGTAACAAATTTAGAAAAAGAGTAGAAAAAGAGTATATATATATATATATATATATATATATATATATATATATATATATATATATATATATATATATATATATATATATATATATATATATATATATATATATATACATATATACATATATACACATATCTTGACTGGCTTGTTTTTTTCGTTTTTTGTTTTTGCTAAGGAAGAGGATGATATTTTGCCAAAACTACGGTTTATTGGAAGCCGGGAAGCGGCACGCATCTCCATACGATTCGATATGTCGGCGATTAACATTGTCCAGAAATGGTTGAACTAAAGCTTTGTCTAAGGTGTCTCAGGCCGCCGTACACGCAGCTGCTGAGGGAGTGCTTTATTCCTTTATCACTCTTTCAGATACACCTGGTGGTACGACGTAAGTTATGTTCCAAAAGAATGGCTGTTCCCATCCGAAAAGGCCACCTTTTCACTCCTGTCGTCGTTAACGCGCGTGGTAATGAGAAACGCGCATCAAAGGAGATAAAGAGCCACGCGACGCAACGTCCCAAACAGCTTTGGAGCTCACACAACATGACGACCTTCCATCCGCCAATAGCACTGAAGAAGCCGTTGCAGCAGGTCACCAACGGGTGGTCTGGTGTTTGGCAAGCGTAAAGGTCAAGACCGAACAGGAACGCAGCCATGCCGTCCATCGAGCACTGCTCGAACAGTCTGAAAAAAAAAAGAAAAGCAGCGAACCACTGACACCAGGGTGCACACGATGAGAGGCACGGAGGTCAACCAGACTGACGTCCGACTTTGCTGCCGTTCACTGGGAAAATTGAGTTGGGGATCAAAACAAGAAAAACAAAGGAAACAAAACACTGTGGGTGTCGCTTTGTCCGGATGTGCACGTACTTCGCAAACTGCAGTAATCCACGTATCGCTTTCTGGGCTCGTGAGACACGTGGCCGTGATCTAAGCCCGTTTGTCACCGAGTATGACCTTTTATTCAGTTGACATAGTTGTTAGGACGCGCTGGTGGTCTTAGCGAGGACAGATGCAGAGAAGACGTTCGACAGAAAGATGCGTGGATGTGAGGTGCACGCGACGAGCTCGAAATATTGTTACGTATTTGGTTAGCCAAGCACGAAATCTTTCGCTTTCCCTAAGTACTTAAATTTACAGGAAACACTGTGTAAGAGAATATAACTATATTAGGCCGCAATTGCGATACCAAGGGACACGTACACTGGATGGCGTGTGTGTCCTTTATGTGCACACGCGTTGCAAGTGCAGTGTACAGTGAACTGTCCCTTGTAGTCATGTCATTCGTTTCAAAGTTTTTCAGCACCGACACAAGCTCGTGCCTTCAATCACTCGTGCCTTTCTCTGTGTCAATCTCGTAAATAACTCTAGCAATTAGGAGTTGCAAATGCTAAAGAAGTTCGAGTACGGAACGAATACTCATAGCTGTTCGAGTCACATTGAATTCGTTCGTGAAATTTTAAAGGTTTCCGAATATTTGTCTGTGTCCTAACAGTACAAGATGAGAGAAGTGGTGTCTATCAGCAAGCCCGCATCAAGTATACACCCTTAAATTTGTAGCTATTGTAAATACCCAAGCAACATTGAGACGCACTGGTTTCAGCGGTAATGCCTCAAGTGCGTTATCTTAGAGTTGGTTGGAGGATCGCAGATGTTTATTTTTAGTCTTCGTGCAGATTTCTAACTTGAAGTTAAGCGAAATATTCCTTCGTTATTTTTTCTCAAGTCGCCTCTGAGGTGATCGGTTAGCGAAATATGTTTTCTTCTTTTTTCTTTAGCGGAACTATGAGGCATACGGCTTGATAATTGAAGGAGAAATATCCCGACTAATGGTATTCGATTCGATTCGAAAATTTCCGCGACTCAAACACCAAGGAATTTCACAAATGCTGAGCACAGGGCCCACGAGAATCTTACCTTTGAACTTCCACGACGTTTCTTTGTTTAGCTTCCTCTATAAACTGAAGGCGCAGCCGTTCGGAGAATTCTAGAAACTTTGGGAATACCTGCGGCAAAATGTAAAAAAAATAATCGAAAACGTAAGACACACAAATGATCGTTCTTCGCGCTGTTGTTTAAAGAATGTATAGCCGAGTGCCTGCTTTCGAAATTTCGGCCGGCCGCAGTGCCCAGAGGCTATCATGCCACTGCGAAGCACGTCCCTGACGCGCACGCGCGTGCACGCACGCACGCACGCACGCACGCACGCACGCACGCACGCACGCACGCACGCACGCGCGCGCACACAGGCACGCACACGCACGCACGCATGCACTCAAACGCGCTCACACACGAATACGCATAACCGCATTACATTGTTCGAAGCTTCAATTCCATTCAATTCCACTGCACTAATTATATGGAGGTCCCTGTCACTCCCGCTCTATGCTTGTGGCCGATTGTTTCCCGAGGTAGTTCTGCGTCGCCCTGAATAGATCACTGGGGGCAGAAAAGTTCATGGTTCACGTAGATGTTCCCGTTGGATATGCTTCTGGTTGGAGAGCACTGGGTATGAGATGAAGGGAGGGGCGCGGCGCTGTGTGCCGGCCGCTCCGGTCTCGAGGCCTGCGCGTGTCAGGGGGTGTTCGCATAAAAAAATTGGCTGTCCGCGATAGCAGACAGCCAATCTTATACACCCCTGGCACGCGCAGGCCTCCGCGGCCCCAACCCAGGGGCCGGCCTGGTTCCAGCTTTGATTTCCCCGCTACCCCTTGGGGGCCTTGGTAATCCTGCGCCGTCTGCTTTATTGTAACTTCAGGTGCTCTCCTGAGGCCTCCTTTTGCCGGTTACATGTACGCTCCTGGAGCAGTGTTTGCAAAATATGCCATCTATCGTCGCGACGAAAGAAGCGACCCACGACTTATACAACACCAGTCAGAACCTTGCCCCTTCAGACACAGAGATCACCAAATGGGCCGTCCGTGCCCACTACCTCACCGCACGGGCAGCCAGTGGCAGAGCACACTCCGCAATGCCGGTGTGTCTAGGGGACAAACGCATAAAACACGCGCTAAGAAATGTCCTTCGTAGTGCTTTGGCAGAGTCACATATTCAAGGAGCAAAGGCCCCCAGATTTTCTCTCTCGCACCTGCTCTTACTGGCGCCTGCGCAGAAACGTCGACCGCCGCGAGAAAAGCCACGCCCCGCTGTACCTACTAGCGATCAGGCCCCGAACACTCTCAAGTTCGACAAATGCCCACGGAGGGCGAAAAAATCGGCCGCGCGGCGTTGCTAAAAAGAAAGAGCAGGCATAGTACACCAATTAAAAAGGTTCCCCCGTGAGCGCATTATCTCCCGCTAGAGGAGCTGTACTAAGCGCAACTTTAACCTTCAAACTTCCGTCAACAATACAGGAAGCATTTTGATTACATGACAAAGAGTACAAAATTATCATTCCTAATTTTACATTGTACTCTTTATTACCAACTTTGTTGTTTTTCTTGCCATTTTAAACGCAAAATAGCGTTCAGCATCATCGACCTCCCACGTGACCTCTAGCCTAGATTTAAGATGTTTCCCGGTATGTTCGCGTTCGCGGCAGGTACGGATTCTTTGGTTCGTACATCGGTTGGTTATTTTGTGCTGAAATCAGTTTGTTGCGCTTCAATATCTCGCGCTATTTAACTTTGGATGTAAGCCCGAAAGCTAGGTTTCAGTCGTGAGCCATGTGGAGCACGTCTGCATCGAAATGAGAGCGCGATCCTGCAGCGACTGGGGATGGCAATACCGGTGAATCGTTTAACATCGCTGCTTCAATCGCTATGTAGTATATGCGTATCGTTAACTTACAGGCGGAGGCAAGTTAACGAACTAGCTGCTGCAGTACATATGGGCAGCCAAGACCCTCCGTTGCTGTTTCCGAAATAAACTTTCAGTTGCGAAGCCATCATTATACACACATTCATGAAAGACAAAGCGATATCAGACCGCGCGTCACATTTTTCATATCGTTGTAGCCGTAGCCATGTGTGACTGAGTAGCCTTATCAATGTATTCTTTTTTTGAGTTTGCCGGCAACTTCTTTCATCCACAGAACCGGTAACACTTTGATAAACTGAAGCTAAAGTACTGAATTTAATGTATTAAACAGTCGCACATAGGATAATTCACCCATATTTCGCACCTGTTGTTTCCAAATGTTCTTGCTATTCAGTTTGGTTTACCTGAGGACATTTATTTTTGTAGTAGTGAAGGGGTGCATCACGTTCATGCAGAAAAAGAATGCATCATTTCTAATAGCTTCATGTCTTTCACACATTTGCTTGTGAAACCAGCAGTAAAAATAAATGAGCGCACAAATGTTCTCATTTGCGATCCTAATAATACTTAAGCTGTGGACTTGCATTGTAGTTAGGCAGACATCAATTCTGTGGAGAGTAGCAATATTTATTTACCGTGCTGCTAAGCACCCTAGAACATACAGTGTACATTTGCATGTGTTCTGTAGTCACAAACCATTACAATGTATATGTCGCACCTTTTCGCATTTCATATTGCAAAATTGTGCTTATTCAATTTCTGATGCAGCCAAAACTTCTGTTCCAGACATGCAGTAATGAGGACGGCAGTAGTATAAAGCAACACACTCCATGCACTAAACAGAAGCTGCTGCCTGCGACAACAAGGTCATTGTGGGGACTGTGGCTGCTAATATAAGGTAAACAACACCTGGTTCAGAAATAAATATGCTTGATATATGCAGTATTGAGATACATGTCATTTGTTTGTAGCAGATGATATGAACACCCGCCGTGGTTGCTCAGTGGCTATGGTGTTAGGCTGCTGAGCACGAGGTCGCGGGATCGAATCCCGGCCACGGCGGCCGCATTTCGATGGGGGCGAAATGCGAAAACACCCGTGTACTTAGATTTAGGTGCACGTTAAAGAACCCCAGGTGGTCAAAATTTCCGGAGTCCTCCATTACGGCGTGCCTCATAATCTGAAAGTGGTTTTGGCACGTAAAACCCCATAATTTTTTATGATATGAATGTTTGTTCATGTTTACAGTTCAGTATAAGTGGTTCGAACATAAAAGAAAACACTACATGACTTTGGATAATCTCTGCTATATCTCATGTGTCACTCTTCTGCCTGAACAGTCTGTGCCAAGTACATCTTGGTCATCACGGAAGCCCCCATCTACACCAACAGGAAGGGGCTGGAGCCGAATTCGCAAGGCTTTACACCACGAAGAAGCCATTCCAGAATTATTTGGATGAGATATCAAGTCTACGGACGACTGCGCCAAGAATGAAAAGAGCCTCCGCCAGTGAAAAGAGCCTCCGCCATCATTGCACCAGCACGGATACTGGCCGAGTCATCCAGGTACCTCAACAAGAAAAATTCTGTGTCTTCAGAAGTACCTGCAACCTCTGAACAAGCAGAGACGACGCTGGCCAAAAGGGTTCCGTCAGCTTGCCCTTCCTTAATGAGCTTCCTGGCCTTGCCAAATTCCATTTGTGCCAAGTATAATTTTTTTCGATAAATGCAATCTTTTTTATTCCACATTCTTGTTAAGATCATTCCTCTTCCTCATCCAAACACTAAAGGTCTACCGATTCTTTGCTCATACTTAACAGTCACTGTCTAGAAGCATAACATATCTGTAGCAGTACATTCTAGTGTACGTTGCGATGTGCAATTCCTCTCCTGAAATAGCTGATGCGGCATTGGCGTGTGTCTTGCATTAACCTTTGCACAATGAGCTATGTAGCATTTACCTTAATGTTTTTGGCTTTCAGTGCTTGCAAGGTAGAGTGGCTTCTTTCTTGAATGCAAGCTTTCTCATTTCCATATTTAATTCTTAGTCTCATTCAGGATTGCTATTTTTGCTCGACAGCCTGTGTTTTTGCGCAAGCTACATTGAAGTGATTGATTGCAGAATCTGGTTTCGCTGCTGTCCGACCTTGTAGTTGTCACCGTGTTACGTTTCTCGTATGTTGAAGCCTGGTCAGTTACACTGGGAAACAGTCTCTCGAGGCAAGCACCTGCTCCTACAGTCCGCACAGTGACATAGACTGCGAATTTACACGCACCGTGGTTGGTGCTCACCGTTCCGTCCTTTCCTGCTGCTGCTGCGTGCAAATTTTGCTTGTGGCCTTCCTCGGTCATGATTTAGTGTCAACGGAGGCTGTCATACGTGATTACATGGTTTTAAGTGTATGAAGTTGATATCCACATGTGTGGAAAGGCCTGCAAAAGTGGCTGCAAAATGGTGATGCCCATGAAACCGATCATGGCCATATTTAATGATTGTGGGGCACCAAGTATGAGTTACACATTAGTGGCATGCGAAATAACAAAAAAAAAAAAAAAAAACGTGCAGGAAACGTGCAGAAAGGCGGTAACGCAAAAGGCCGGGCACTCCACGTCGATGTGTTGGCTGGGGCAGCAGACGCTTGCGTCACCCGATTGCTTCGTAATGCAAGTTGCTCATCTTCAACGGTGACTGTCGGTGCAAACACGTGGGACACACTGTCCAATCTGCTTGCGCTGCTGATTGTTGCTTGTTACCAGACTACCATGTGCGACGACGGCAAGCACTATGCCTACTGTCGAACGGTTGAATGTGCCGCAAGCGACGCGTGTGCGTGTACGCTCACTGTTGTCATGTGGATCGTAGCCAATGTATAGTGTATTGTGCCAATGTATAGATCCAGCGTTATGTTAGAGTATGCTGAACTGATTTGATTGCAGAGTCTTGTTTCCATGCTGTCCCACTTGGTCATGGTTGCCGTGTTACATTTCTCGGATGTGGCGGCCTGGTCGGTTGCATTGGGCAATGGCCTCTCGCGGTAAGCACCTGCTCCTGCAGTCCGCACAGCGACATAGACTCCCTGTTTACATGTATTGTGATTGGTGCTCCCTGTTCGTCCTTTCCTGATGCAGCCGTGGATAAAGTGTGCTTGTGGCCTTCTTCGGCCGCGATTTTGCGTGAACGGAGACTATCATGCATGATTACCTGGTTTGAAGTGTATGAAGTTGATATCCACATGGGTGGAAAGGTGGAAATTCCCGCAAAACAGACCATGTCCATATTGCGAGCAGGTGGGGCACCAAGTGTGAGCGATACATCAGCGACCACCGAAAGAACAAAAAGAAAGGTGCAGGTAGGAAACGAGGTAACGCTAGAACGCCGGGTAGTTCATGTCGCTGTCTTGGCTATTGGCAGCAGGTGCCTGCGTCACCCGATTGATTCGCAGTGCAATCTACGGCGACTGTCAATGCAAACAGGTGGCGCACTCTCCAATCTGCTTGCGCTGACGGTAGTCACTCGTTACTAGACCACCATGTGCGACGTAGTCAAGCACTGTGCGTGAAGTCGGATACCTGAATGGGCTGTAAACGACCTGTAGTGCGTGAGTGCCCACTGTTGTCATGTGGATCTTCGCCAATGTACAGTGTATTGTCTGTACCTTATGCGGTGATTGAATGCCGAGTCTCATTTGATAATAGTCGCCGTGTTATGTTTCTTAGATGTGGTGACCTCGCCAGCTGCATGGGCAACAGTCTCTCGAGGTAACCAATCGCTCCTGCAGTGCACACAGCGAGAATGACTCCCGATTTACATGCACCGTAATTGGTGCTCTCCCCGTTCGGTCTTTCCTGCTTTCCTGCTTGTGATCTTTCCTGCTTGTGATCATGCTTGTGGGCCTTCATCGGCCGTGATGTGGCGTGAATGGAAACCAGCACACGTGATAACATGGTACGAAGTGTATGAAGCTGATAGCCACATTTGGAAAGGCCTGCAATAGTGGCTGCAAAATGGTGATGCCCATATTGAGAATGTGGCGCACAAAGTACGAGTTACACATTAGCGGCCCCCGAAAGAACAAAAAGAAACGTGCAGGTTGGAAAGCAGGTAACGCTAAAATGCCGGGTAGTCCATGTCGCTGTGTTTGCTGCCGCAGCAGAGGCTTCGCGTCACCCGATTGCTTCGCAATGCAAGTTACGGCTACTGTCGATGCAAACAGGTGGGGCACTGCCCAATTTTCTTGCGCTGCTGATTGTCGCTCGTTACAAGACCGCCATATGTGACGACAAAAGTGAGCAGTTTATGAGCTCTGCGTTAATGGTGTAAGCGCATCTCGACATGCAAATTTATTTCTGCTCTTGTACGAGAAGGTGCACTGCTTTTCTTCTGCCAATAAAGTCGCACGTCCTATTCACTCGCTTGTGGCGTGTTTGTATGGGCGCCAGTAGAGGCTCTTCAGTCTCCTGGCAATTAAAACGCGGCAGCTGAGGCATGGCGCAAAGCCAGCAAGGCCAGCACGGCGGGTGCCCAGCGTACGCCTCTGGCAAAAAGCGGCGATATTGGGTATTGCACTAAAAAATTGCATTTACGCTTCCTGTTTAAGTAGCGCCATCTGTAGGGCCCCCCGCTAAGTTCCATGCGCTGCCGCTTCTTATTTTCGTACCACAGTGGAAGGTACAGTCTTCCCTTCTCTAAAGTTGGTTCTTTATTCTATGCTAGCAATTGTAAAAATGCGGTCCGGCAGCAACTACGCATTTCGCGACCGGGCTCAAAGGCAACTGACAATCGCGGCTCAATCTCGCGCGCCATATATGGAGGAAAGCGTGGAGACAGTGCGGGTGGGAGGAGGAGCAGCTTCGACTCCGCCATGTGCGTACTTTGCGCGGCCGCGCGTGGTCGCGCGCGCCGTATCTTGAAAGGGATCTGCAGACGGCTCGTACCTTTGTGCGCGCTGTTTTCACGCCGCTCTTACGTTCAGGCTCTAGACCGCACGAAGGTCAATTCGCTCGCTGCTGCTGCCACGCTTGCTCACACCACCGTCTCGGGAGCGAGTGTCCGCGCTCATCGAGCGTGATGCGTTCATGTTTGCTTGTGCGCGCTGACGCCATCCTTGTTAATTGTGTTAGTAAGCGAATGTTTCCAAGTTTTTACGGCCGATAAAACCACTATCCTTACTCAGTATAGCTGTCGACTAATTTGCAGTCGCAATCGATGCTTCGCTTTCCAGGCGAAATCGCGATTTTTTTTCCACACTGACGAGCTCATGTACGCTCGTCAAACATACCTAAGCGTATAAGTACGCCTTTTGTATGACGTTTGGTGTACTCGGGCTTGCGACTTCGCGACTACATCGCCCACAATGCGTTTCGCTGCCTTCCACCGGTTCCCCTAAGTGGCTACGGCGTCCTCCCGCTGAGCACAAAGTCACAGCACAGGATCGGTTTCAGCTGGAATGTAAAAGCTTTCCTGTATTATGATTTAGGTGAAGATTAGTGTCTCAGGCGGTAAAAGCTTTTACTGAGCCATTTCCTACGGTGCCCGTTGTTTGCCCTGAGTGCATCTTTCATACGTTAAAACTATTATATTTTTATTACTTTATGCCATAATAGTGGGCTGCATTTCTTTCAATCACCTGATCATTTGCCTTCTGTTCCGCTCGACCTCTGAATTTTTCTAAACGAGAGCATGACTTTAGAGAAGCCGAGCCATTCGGTAATGTGTTCAGTATAATTCGGCGTTTGCAGGGTAATTCTGCCTCTCGAGAGAACACATGGCCTTCATTGCCAATAGCCCTGATGCGGTTCTCTTTCCTGCAGAGCTGGCAACTCGCAAGGCTTGTCCTCACCATCGTTGTTGAAATACATCACTTTTTAAATATATGCTGAAAGTTTAGGGTGGTACTCATAAAGCCACCGACAAGGAGGAGGCTGATCGGAGAAGTGCAAAGATGAAGCGACAGAGAAGGCCGCGGTGGAGGCTTACACACAACAGTGAAGAGGTTCAAATTTTAACCTTGTCCTGGAGCTTATAATATTCTTGTTCTTGTTAATGGCTGTTGAAAGAGTCGCGCTGACTAAATTCGTCTAGAAGTTTGGACAACAAGCAAGGCTAACGGGAACTTATTATGCGGCTACTTGTTGTTCTGAGTTTCTTTTTGTTTTTTGCCTTTCTGTTTACGCGTGTGCCTGCGTGTGCTTTAGCAGAATTTTGTTTAGGATATACTATGGTCGATGCGTCGCTTTACCATTGCTGTTGAGCTACTGTGACTTACGGCGTACCAACCTGTTTTAGCTTGATCGGAGTGAATGCAGGTGACAGCGCCATCCGTTCATCTTTCCACATATCCGACGACATGTTGAGCAGCATGTTGTCCCACAAGGCATTTCCAGTTACTTCCCTCTCCTGAAACAAGAGAAACTGATGTAAAGAAGTTCTTGCCCAGCAGTCGTTGGTAACGATGATTCGAACATAACGAAGTGTGCACTTTAATAGTAACTTCGCGCTTTAATACTGACCTTTTCATGTAGTGACAGTCAACGGATACAATTTCGAATGAATATAAAGTGCGTTGTAAAGATGGAGAGTAGCCGGCGAACAAGGAAAACGTAGAATAAGACGTCTTAGACATATCGATGTCAGTTTAACCCTTACGTACATCACTACTGCTTACACACAGCGTAACCGGGTCATCAAGTGCAGAGGAGCACATAAGGGAAACATATGACGTCACATTGCTTTCGCGTGCGTGTCGGCACCTCGAGATGAAATGCATCGTACGCAAACATGACTGCACACGTATACCAGCGGCCGACGTCGTGTTTGGCGTTTCTTCATGCGGGTGCGAGTGCGGCAGACAGATTCCTGATTCTCACCGTTCTGTCGACGAAGGACTTGAAATCTTTGGCACACACGATGCTCAGTACATCCGGGTCTCCAACAACGAGACAAGGCACGAAGCCTTGATATGATCTGCGTTTGCAAAGGAAATATGACTGAGGATATATCACCCCGAATGCCTCTTAAAGAAATGCCGAAGGCATTTGTACAAGGATAGAAAAATCTGTATGCGAAAAACACGCTCAATCGTTTATTGTTGACAAAATACCTTCAAAGACATTCTTTCGAAGTTACTGTCTATAGGCAAAGCTGCAAGAGCATTGCTGCTTTTTGATAGGGGGGGGGGGGTGACTTTGTGCAGGTGTTAAACTCATCGCGACAAGAAATACATGTAGCATGTAAGGAAATACATGTAGCAAGCTCTCATACTTTTCGGTCACATGGTTGCTTAATAGAAGGAGCGATCATCACCTCGTAAAGAAACCCATCTGGTTCAGAATTAATTTAGCGACACGAAGTGTCATACATTTGGGATCAATGTGGACTCTGCGATCACTTCATGGTGCGTCAGGAGGCGGGACGTGGGCCGGAATGTCTTTCTCCTCGTTTCTATCGACGTGCAGGTGCTCCGGCGTTTCATTTCAGCTAACCTGTTGAGATGCAAAAATGACCCTGGGCCATACTGCGACATGGAGTCGGCCTTCACCGATTCATTGCTGGGGCAGGCGGTGCATCAGTGAAACTTAGCACATCGACATAATGTATTGACGCGTAACCTTTCAAGGTCGTGCTGTTTGGGATAGAAGGCCTTAGCCTTGAATCTAATTGTATAAGAGTATATAATGTATTTTGCATTGCTAATGGCGATTCTTTGAGTGCTACGATGGTCTCTGGCAAATTTTTGGAACTAAAATCCCATCCGTCATGTAGTACCAGAACATTCACAAAGCAAATTTACAAAAGCACGCCGTGCTTGTTGTACTTGTTTCTTTGCCCCATTCTTGTTCTTAGGGCCTTTGCAAGTTTAGCATAAATTACGAACTCGCTCAAATTCACATCTTGTTAAACATTCTGAAGAAATGGTTGTCCTGTAATGCCGAATTGTATGTGCCCTTATGTCATGCGCTCTGTCAAAATTACTGTAGGGAATATCACGTTGTTTCGTAATGATGGCGACCTACATGATGTTCGTCTCCGTGATAGGAAATAAAAAAAGTTATTTGCGTCTAGTGCATACACGCAGGACACATTGACTGCTACAGTAGTATATACGTCAATGCGCGACCATGGCTTTAATTTACGTCCTCATGAACTATGTTTATAATCCTCATGTCTGCTCGTATCTTAAACATCAGTTGTTTTTATAGCAGAGGCGGTTTTTCTCGAAGTCTTCTGGATTTAACGGAAACTACGTCATTGACCGACATGGTTTAACCAAGAACAGCACACATAAATTGTGTCTGCGATAGCATATAGCCATCTGTGCTGCATTTGCATATGTGCCAATTGCTGGCTTGGTTCTCTGCAGACTTACGCAACGTAACAACAAACGCAATGAAAGTATTTTCACTGGAACAAATATATGCCTTGAAGGCCGCCCTCACCTTCCCGCCTTCGTTCCTTTCATAAAGGGAATCGACTCCTTTTGGCTTTTTCCTCCATTCTAAATTCAAAAAGCTTTATTCGTTTCTGTCGCCAGTTTTCTCAGGAAGGACTTGGCATGCAACAGAATGGAGTGCTCTAAACAGGAAATAGTGAAGTGCAAGCAGCAAAGCCCGGCAAACAAACGTTTTCATTATAGAATGAGCCATAATAAGCTGACTTCGCTGCAAAAGATGTGGCACATCGAACTATTTATTTTAGAGCGCAGCTCTTTGGCGTCCGTTCCTGGGTTTCGCGTCGTCGTCGGCGTTGTCGTCGGCCTCGTAACCAGCTCCGCCCCCCTTTCATCCCCCCAGCGCTAGCAGCGACCGACTGATACCGCTGGATGCCGCTGACGCCGCTAGAGAGTCAAGATAACGTGACTGCATAGAACACCGTCGCCGCCATGCAGAAAGAGGAGGAAAGGGTCCCCCCCCCCCCGTTCTTGTGTGGCGGATAGGGTGCTCTTCAGTTGCCGACGCGCCGGTTATTTCACGTAGGCCCCGGCACGTCGACGAATACGTGACCACCTTCCCACGGCTAGACCTGGTTCTTAGCGCTGCGGAAGCGAGGGTATCTTATTGTTTGTGTCGGCATCGGCGGCGTTGTCCCTGAAACCAACTCCGCAGCTGGGGTTGACTCACTATCGGCGTCAGCGGCATCAGTCAGTCGCTGCTATCTCTTCCCTCCTCCCTTTATCGTGTTGTCCGCTTGCTGCGCGCGCTTCTGCCCCCATCGTTTGCCGCTGGGTGTACACGCCGCCCCCCTCCCCCCTCTTCCTGCGAGTCTCCGGTTGTCAAAGCGCCGGCTCGAACTTAATTCCTTTCTTCGCTCCTCCTCCAATGCAACCCCTGTGCGGTGGCAATCAGAGAGCCAGATCGGTGGCGGCGGATCTGTATATGTGCACCGCCCGAGCCGAAATTGCCGCTGCCGTTTGCCCTGTGCGGTGGCAATCAGAGAGCCAGATCGGTGGCGGCGGATCTGTATATGTGCACCGCCCGAGCCGAAATTGCCGCTGCCGTTCGCCACTGCGAAATTATCTGCCAGTTCTTTCTGAGCCATGAGCGAGACGACCGATGGGACTTTAATGTTGACATAAAGACAAACAGCAATTTCCTAACACTTATGCGGGAGAACATCCCGTTCCTCTCGCTCGTAACGCGTCCCACGGCTGTGACAACCTCGCGAGGCACTTGTATAGATCTCGTCTTTCAGAATCAAGCATTGGTGTACCAAGTCGAACATATATCAGTCTATTTCTCCGACCACAAAGCTTCCTTCATGACTGTCAAGAACTGTTAGTGGAGTCTTTGTTAAAGGAATACGTGTGAAAAATAAAAAAAAAATTCTGTGATAGCGCATACATGTGTTGCTCGATTTCTTTGCCTCAATCTATCGAAAAGGTGAAACAGCTTATTTGCTGCGCTCAAATTTCGCATTAGGAAGTAACGTAATCGTCGGTAATTTTTTTTTGCACTGAATCTATGGTCTGCTCATTCCCCCAGCTTGCCTTTCAATTAAAATGAGCAGCTTGTGCTTTCGCCAATCCGGTGCGGGCAGTTACCGATCACTTCAGCACTTGGCCGTCTCGTACTATATCAGTCAGCAATGTCGCTTTATATATTTTGGTATAAGTTATTTGCAGTAACCCTGCCAATATAATATGGCCTCACCTGTATCGCCTTTTAAAGGGCCCCTCAGCAGGTCTGGCCATTTTGGGCTGAGAGGCGCAGAGCATACAATGCGCGATAACGATTGTGTATGCAAAGTATTAGATCGCTACGCGCCGCAGAAAGATCTGAAATTTTAAACCGAACGCCGTTTTCCCTTCTCCTCACGGCCGCCGCGCTCCAAGCCGGAGGATGACGTACACGTGCTAGTGCGCCTCCGTACACGTGTTCGCGCTGTGACGTCTCTCGTGGTGACACGTCACTTCAAGACTTATTCAAGGCAACATCACTTATTTGTGTAATATGTTGCTAGAATAGACAAATTATAGCTTAGAGAAATACTAAAGCACACAAACCAAATGTCTGCATGTTCTTGTTTCACTTCGCGCCCCAGCAAGAGAGAAGTACTTCCGCTTCGTCTGCTTGTTCCCACGTCGTGTAGTTGCGCGCGCAGACACCGAAACTATGTCACTTTCTACCATGTTCCAGCGCGGGATCATGCTCTTTGAACCGCTTGTGTTTGTCTCAATATTCGTGCAGCACAGACTTACACCGTTAGTCAGGTGCCCTTGTGCACAGCGCGAAAAATCGCGCACTGCGCTTAACGAGACAATCGCGCGACGCCGTGATCGGAAGTGCGCCGCGCCGCAAAAAAGGGACAATTGACAAGAACCTTATTGAAGTGTCCTAGGCAACATGACTGTGGAAGCCGAAGGCTCACCAATCAAGTCGGTAGCTCAGCCCACGACGGGCCCGGGAGGTGGTGACTCTCTGCGACGTCGCGTGCCCTCTGGACGGCCTGTAGTAGGCGCGGGAGTTCAGAGCTCTTCAGCAAGGCGTGGCCCTTGGACTTGCATTGCAGTTCGAAGCCCGCATTTACGGGCACAGCGAGAGCATATGGCCGAAGGAGCAGCATGTGTAACCGCATTTGGAGCACGACTGCGGGAAATTGGGGGTCTATTCAACTAAGCGCTCTGCGGGTGAGATACGATCTCCTCTGTAAGAACCTGAAATTAACGGCCTGAGCCCTGTTGAGTTTTGGGCTGGTGGGAGAAAATTTCCTCTCCTCCCGGTTTGTCTGTAATGAGAAGTAATTTCGTGATAGGGGATGAGAGGATTTTTGAAGGGTGTTGCAGCGCCTGTTTCTCGAACCTCGACCGGCGTTACTATTGCGTAGCGTGGCGTCGTCGGCGGGCTGCAGGCGTCCGGTAGACCATGGCGACCAGGCAGGGACGAGACGATTTCTAGTGTGAAACTTGCACTGTTTATTCAATAGTTGGTGAAGGATAAGAAGAAGAGAATGAATGAATTCAAGAAAGTACGTTGCGGGGCCCCTTAAATAGGCCCACTAAAATTGTAGACGGGATCTAGCTCTCGTCAGCGTCACGTAACATGCACTGAGTCTGGTCGGGGATAGGCGGCGGATACCTTCTCCCAGTTGAGGTTGCACGGGCTTGCCTCATCGGGCGGCAACCCACGGAGTCTGGTCGGGTATAGGCGGTGGATCCCTTCTCCCAGGTGAGTTGACATGGGCTTGCCTCCTCTGGCGGCAACCCGCGGGTCCTGTTTGGTTCGCGGAAAGCATTCTCCCCTAGAGTAGGACAGTTCGTGGAAAGGGCTCTTGTCTTGGTAAGAGGCCTATCATCACTGCGGGGCGCCTGCCAGCCCGGCAACCACACGAGACAACCATAGCAAATTAGGAATCCATCCTCCGCTTCGGTTGAGCAGGGCCTTTCGAGCACCCTTTTTGTCCGGGGTTTCGCACGCCAACCGTAACAGCATCTCCGGCGTGGAAAGATCCCGACGCGTAGGGGCCAGCAGCCACTAGGCGAGGGATCGGCGTTTCAGCCGCAGCATTTCCCTCCGGGGTGATTAACCCTTCGTTCGTAGCTGGTAGATTCCTGGGAGTCGTTCATTAGTCCTCGTGGCGCTCTTGCGCCCTTTCTCCCTGGTCCGGTCCGGTGAAACTGGCCATTCGAACGGGTCTCGCAACTTTTCGTCTCCTGTTTGGGCAAGCAATCGCTCCAGAACAATGCCGGACCCACAACCACAAGGCAAGCGAGATAAAAGGCGATAAGCTTTCGAACAAACTGGGTCCCATGAGGTTAACTCGATATCGCGAACGATCGCAGTGGCCCTGCCAGGTGTGTCTAAACATGTGTCTTTAATTTCAAACAAGAGCTCCCCCAGTTCGGCCCTTTAATTGAGATTCAACTCCGCCTGCTGTACTAGCTTGTTCATTGTCTCGCGAATTTCTTTTGCCCCCGTTACTGATGTTAACTCCGCAAAGTCGACAAGCATCTTCTCAGGTTGGTTAAGGGACATGTTCACAATGGCCTCCCTCTGCCGGTACGGTTTATGCAGATTGTTGTGGTACACTTGTGGCCTCCTTCGTTTTCCCGGTACCGTGATTATGTAGTTTGTTTCAGATAATTTCTGAATTATGTCAACCGGTCCTTCCCACTGAACCTTTAGTTTCTTTTTCAATGAGGCTTTCAGGATCATTACCTTTTCCCCAACATCAAAGCGTCGCGTTCGAGCCGTTCTGTAATAGTATCGCTTAACATTATTTTGGGCATTGCGCATTTGCTGCCCTGCTATTTCTTGAGATGTGTGCAGTCGGTCTAACAGCTCTAGCACGTATGCCACAACTGAAGGGGGTCGTACGCACGAGCTTCCCAGGCTTCTCGAACAATGCGAAGAGGGGACCGAAGGCAGCGACCGTAAAGGAGCTCTGAAGGTGAAAAACCTGTTGACTCGTGCGGTGCAGTTCGAAGTGCGAACATTGCTGCAGGCACGCAAACCTCCCAATCGGCTCTGTGCTCATAACAAAGGGCTCGCAAAAGCCGTTTCATGACTGAGTGGACTTTCTCTACCGCGTACACTGAGCTAAGGATAATTTTAATACCGCACGTTTTCAGAAACGTCGAGTTCAGTGCGCTCGTAAAGACGCATCCTTGATCTGACTGGATTTCTGCGGGAAACCCCGCTCACGCGAAGATAGACAAACGTGCGTTGACGACCTCCACCGAGCTTTCTTTGAGGCGCACCGCTTCTGGGAATTTCGTTGCAGGGCATAGTACAGTGAGAATATGCCGACAGCCAGACTGCGTTGCAGGAAGTGGTCCCACTGTGTCTATTGTGAGACGGCGAAACGGCTCCGTGATAATGGGAACAAGTTTCATTGGCGCTTTAGCCTTATCTCCGGGCTTGCCTATGCGTTGACATGTGTCGCAGCTTCTTACGAATGCTTCCACTTCTAGAAAGCAGCCGGGCCAGTAAAATTCCCGCAGTGAGCGGTCCTTTATTTTCCGAATGCCCAGATGCCCTGTCCAAAAGCCCCCGGGAACCAGGAGCAGGAGCTGCTCACGATAGGGATGCGGCACCACGAGTTGGTCGAATTGCACTCCCTTTCGACTGGCGTACTTTCTATAGAGGACGCCTGCCCTCTTGAGGAACTTTACGCTCTGTTTGGCCATACCTTCATTCGCGTCTGGCCTTAGGTTATGCCGGGTGGAATATTTTTCCTGCTCAGCAATCGATGTGGCTAGGCTTACAGTCAATAACTTTCTTCAGTATTCTGCCTCTCGAGACATTTCAGGCTCCGGTGCTTTCCTGACCTCTTCATTAGCCATTGTACTTTCCGCGATATCCCCTATAGGGCTGTCCTGTTTGGTGCTCGTTGACGAATCCTCCGTGAGACCTGTTTCCTCCACCACTGGACATTCGTACACTGCCTTGCCCACACCCTTGCCTTAGAACGAGTTAGGCTAAACCCGATTCCCCTGCGTCACAGCAAATCCTCAGATTTGTTAGAAAACAAATATGAATGCTGTGGCGGGAAATGTGCCGAGACGGCGGCTTCAGTGTCCAGTACTCCAAAAGAGCCTTCGATACGAATCTTTGCCACAGGGAGACAAACACTGGAAGCCTCTACGGATTGCCTTATCCAAGCACATTCTCCCGTGAACTGGCCTTCCTCCACGTACGACGGGTGCACCACGTCCATTGTGGCGGCCGTGTCGCGAAGCACCCGACACGGTTTGCCGTTTACCACGAGATCTCGAATATACGGCTCTAGCAATTTCAGATTTTCCTCGTTACTAGTTAGTGACTTTAACACTAGTTTGGGATTTTTGCACCCCACGGAGATATGCCCCGTTTGCTGGCAGTTGTAGCAAACTACTGGTTTCTTTGCCTTTATGCCCTCTCTTCGGGTGACTCCTCCTTTCCCCTTCTGTTCTCGTCACTAATTTTCTCCGAATCTGACCTTACTACGCCAGGCAGAGTAGTAAGGCGGGTTCGGAGCTCGGGTGACTAAAGGTGCCTGGTGATCGTGAACAGGCGCAGGTGGTGTGATTGGAGACGGCGCGGCTGGCATTGCAGAAATCTGGGCGTAAGAAGCCGGTTGTGGGCAAGGAGAAGCGTTGGTATGCTGGGCGTTCTGCAGGGAGGCCAATTCTTCCTTAATAATACTGCGCAGGTCAGTAGAAGCTGGTTGGACGTGAGCGCTGCTGCAAGGGGGTGAGCCATGCGCTTGCAATTCCTCACGAATTATTGCTCGAGTGATAGACCGGAGCTCAATACTGTTTGCCAGGGGGTTGTCGGAAAAGTCCGGTTGCAAGCGGATTGGTTGCAGGGCGTCGAGGCGCTGACAGACGGAGACGACGTCCGACACCGTCGAAGGGTTTTGAGCGGCGAGTGCGTTGAAGGCAGTAGATCCGATACCCTTAAGAAGGTGTCGCACGCGATCAGGTTCTGGCATGGCACTGTCGACACGGCGGCAAAGCGCGAGGATGTCCTCAATGTACGAGGTATACGACTCGCCATAATGCTGGACGCGCTCAGACAGCCTCTTTTTCGCAACTTCCGAACGAACCATGGGTGTGCCGAAAATCCGCCGTAGCTGCTCCCTGAAAGACGAGCAATCAGGGAAGCCTCTCTCATGATTCAGGAACCATGTATTGGCTACTTGAGAGACGTAAAATGGCACGTTGTTTAACCTCGATGTCTCGTTCCAGTTGTTGTATTCGTTGACACGATCGTAGTTGTCGAGCCAGTCTTCAACGTCCTCAACAGGCAAGCCAGAGAAGATTTCAGGATCGCGATACCGGTTGTTGGCAGGGCTCGGAGTGGGGATGGTTGGCACTTGAACCGAGATGGTGGACGCTGCGGTCTGGTCTTGCGACATGGCGGCCTCTTGACGTAAGCGGCGTCCCGAACGTAGCTCCAGGAGAGATCTTGAAGTAGATGGAGGTCGAAGGGATCTTAAAGCGCCTCCACCACTTGAAATACCACGGTCGAGACGACGCTTTATTCCAAAAAGGAAATATGGCGCCGATGCAAAAAAAAACGAACACGAGCCGATGATTCATGATGACTTTGTACAGATGAAGATGAAGTCCACATAAATACTTACAATATGCTGACTCGACCTTGACCATCGGTCTGGCTTGCCGGGTCTGTATTTATTGATCTCCTTAGGAGCTTTGTTGCCTTAGAACGCACGGCGAGTTACGTACTCCTCAGCGAGATCCGCCGATCTCGTGATAGTGTCCACGCTTGGCCTATCCTGAACCCAATACTTGAGGTTTTTGACAGCCGGTGGCAGAACTGTTGTTAAGCAACGCATTGCATTGTCTTTCAGGCGTCGCGAGTGCACCCTCTTTTCTGAGCCATTCTTTCATGTTTACCGCCAAGCTGTATGCGAAATACGAGTGTGACTCACTTTTGGTCTTCTCGAACTACCTACATTTTCGCCTGAATGCTTCTGCTGATAATCTGTAATATTTAAGCAGATCCGCTTTGACTTTCTTGAAGTCATCTGCTTCTTCTTTCCCCATGCGGGCAATGATATCAGCTACCTCACGGTGGCAGCAACGTAAGCCAGCGTTGTGGCCACGTGTTTCTCACGAATTTCGCCTTCTCACACGTGCGCTCAAACTGCACCAGAAAAAGACCTATGTTCCCTCCTACTGCGTAGGGTGCCGTCAAGTCTGTCATTCTGCGCTCGGTTTCTCGTGCCTCTGTGATAGGTCGGGTATTTTGAGCCTTCAGCAACTCAATATCTAGGCGCCTCATTTCGAGGTCGCGCTCTTCTTTGGCCTCACGTGCTGCCCGCTCGTGCTCTTCTTTTTCTTCTAGGCACTTACGCTCTTCCTCCTTACCCTCAACGCTTTCTAGGCATTCCTTCAGCTCATCGTCGTCTGTCCCGCTCCCTTCGATCGCCTGAGCGATCTCCGGCTTTCCCTTTGATTCGACAATTTGGAGGCCTAATTCTCTGGCCAAGCTAAACAATTCCGGCTTCTTTAGTGCCTTCAAGTTCATGGCTGCCCTTAGTGCCGCTAACTCTTCATTCTGTAACAACCTCGATGTACTCGAAACTTCCGTCATCGGTTAAAGAAAAATCACGGCTCTCTACTTTCCCAAAAAATACGTAAAGCCGAGGGATATCTTAGTGACGAAAAGTCGTGCACTCACCATATGCAGGCATGAATCCTGACACCTTCCTTCCGAACATTGTCACCATGACAGAAAGGAGATGATCTCCTAGATGTCGTCCAAAGTTGGGTCCTCCAGGGTAGCGTATCCCTCCGCTGTGAATCAGTTGTTGCGACACCTCTTTCTCGATACTCGACCGACGTTACAATTGGGTAGCGTGGCGTTGTCGGCGAGCTGCAGGCGTCCGGTAGACCATGGCGACCAGGCAGGGAGGAGACGATTTATAGTGCGAAACTTGCACTGTTTATTCAATGGTTGGTGAAGGACAAGAAGAAGAGAATGAATGAATTCAAAAACGTATATTGCCGGGCTCCTTAAATAGGCCCACTAAAATTGTAGGCGGGATCTTGCTCACGTCAAGGTCACGTGACATGCACTGAGTCTGGGCGTGAAAAGGCGGGGGATTTCTTCTCCCAGGTGAGTTGGCACGGGCTTGCCTCCTCTGGCGGCAACCGGCGGGTCCTGTTTGGTTCGCGGAAAGCGTTCTCCCCTAGAATTGGACAGTTCGTGGAAAGGGTTCTCCCCTTGGTCGCACACACAAAGGGGTCTGTCATCACTGCGGGGAGCCTGCCAGACCGGCAACCATACGAGACTACCATAGCAAATTAGGAATCCATCCTCCGTTTCGGTTGAGCAGGGTCTATCGAGCATCCTTTTTGCCCGGGGTGTTACACGCCGACCGTAACAAGGTACAATCCTGTTGGAGAGCAGGACGGCTAGCTCGAGAGCGGTTTGGGAATTCACGCGCCAGGCAGTTGGCCCGCTCGTTAGGGTTTCAACCCGCTTGCATGGCTAGTTCTATCGTTCACGTGAGCAGGGAACCACGCTATGCTATGACCTCTAGTTTCTTCGCCTGCAGTACTACGAAAGGAGCTGTTGACAATGCCGGCGGCCTGTTTAGAAACTAGAGCGGACGAGAAAGCCCTGACCGCCGTGCGCGGCCCTCTTGCAGCTTGAAGAGCCAAGGCTATCGCTGTTTCCTCCGCCTCGTTTGGGTGTTTAGTGTAGATTGATGCACCGCTGATAAGTGGTCCGCACGCATCAACGACCGAGATTGCAAACCTGTATTCGCTGTCGTATATGGCGGCGTCGACGAAGAACGCATCGGCCCCGTAAGGATCGATTCGTTGAAGGATCGTTCTAGCCCGTGCTCTTCTGCGACCTTCGTTATGTATCGGGTGGATGTTGCTCAGTACGGGCTGTACCTTTATACCTTCCCGGGCGAATTTAGACAGGGGCTTTCTGTCGAGCACTGCCTTTATACGGAGTATACCAGCTTCAAGAACCTTAACGCCCGGTTTGTTGACGAAGCCTGGAGATCTGTGCAATAAACTGTGCTTCGATTAATTCGTTTGTGGTGTTGTGAATTCCGAGTTCGAGTAGATTTTCCGTGCTATCGAACTGTGGAATACCGAGTAGTCTTTTGACGCCGGACCTGACGAGGGTGTCAAGTTCTTTTCTTTTCGACTGGACTCCATTTGAGGAACGGTGGCGTGTAAGTAATATGACTGATAAAAAAAGCTTGGAAGACCCTGAGTAGGTTGATCTCCTTGAGTCCTCCCCTTTCCTTTGTGATTCTATTGATGAGTTAATATATTGTTCGCCTGTGCGCCTAGCTTGTTTAGAGCTTGTACATTACAGCCTTTGACGTTGATTAAAAATCCTAAAATTTTGATAGAGTTCACCGTAGGAATGGGGTGCCCTTCTCGTGTCGTAATTTCAACTGGCGGCGTTTCCGGCGGCTCGAGGTTCCTAACGCCCTGCCTGGACTGCCTATAGAGTAGGAGTTCGGATTTGGTCCGTGAAAGCTTTAGACCCATGCATGTAAGAAATTCTTCCGTTACCTTTATGGCCGCCTGGAGGGATTGGTCTAGATTGGCCAGAGATCCCCCCGGGGACCAGATTCTGATGTCGTCTGCATAGATTGCGTGACCCGCCGTGGTTGCTCAGTGGCTATGGTGTTAGGCTGCTTAGCATGAGGTCGCGGGATCGAATCCCGGCCACGGCGGCCGCATTTCGATGGGGGCGAAATGCGAAAACACCCGTGTACTTAGATTTAGGTGCAGGTTAAGGAACCCCAGGTGGTCGAAATTTCCGGAGTCCTCCATTACGGCGTGCCTCATAATCAGAAAGTGGTTTCGGCACGTGAAACCCCATAATTTAATTTTAATTTTAGATTGTGTGGCCTATTTCTTGGGAGTTCGGCCAGCGTGTCGGAATGCTTATGCATGGCGATATTGAATAGCAGCAGGGATAGAACCGAGCCCTGAGGCGTGCCGTAGTAGCCTAATCTTTAAGGACCGCCCGAGATCGTGCCCAGTCGAAGAAACGCTTTCCTTTCCGATAAGAATGAGAGAGCGCAATTAAAGAATTTGCGCCCTAAGTTGACAAAGGAACTTTCGTTCAAGGTGTGTTCGTGAGCCACCTTATCAAAGGCGTTAGCGAGGTCGAATGCAATGATTCCTTGGACGTCCCGCGTCTCGTTCTCGAATATGGATCTTTTCAGGAGGAGCATTGCGTCCTGCGTGAAGAGTCCCTTTCGAAAGCCTATTAGATTAGGTCTAAATAGTTCGTGGTTCACTATGTGTTCGACGATTCAATTGTGCTCTGCATGTTCGGCCACTTTGCAAATGCACGATGTTAGAGAGATGTGACGCAGGTTATTCATGGGCGGAGGTTCCCCAGTTTGGGGGTAAGCACCACCTTGGCGGTGGGCCATTCCGACGTGACCTGCCATGAGCTGCGCACCTCGTTTATCTCTGCCATTTCGATTTCGATGGCCTTGTCGTCCAGGTGCCGGAGAAGCTTATGGGTGACCCCTTCCGGCTCTGGAGCCGATCTTCCATTTAAGTTGAAGAGTACATGTCTGATTTCCGAAGTTGTGAAAGGTTCCTCTAATTCTGGCCTGTCTAGCCCCGACAAGCGACAAGGCGCCCGTCTTGTCGTTTGTGTTCTCCTTCCTAAGTCCTGGTCTTCTGCGCCTTGCCTTTACCTACTTCAAGCATGAACCAATTAGCCCAAGCAAGAGTTTTACTTTACTTTACTAGCCCCGTGCCGCTCTCGCGTTTCTGTCTTCCAAATCTCCTTCCTCGATGGCTAGGTAGGTTTGCGCCAGGTCGTCGACAATTACTTCGTTTGTGAGGCCCAAGATGACCTGCTTATGTATAAGCCTATCGACAGCGAGATTTAAAGCGCTCCTGGACTGTTTGTCGTTGAGGAGGCTTTTAAGCAAATTCCCCTTACTACCTTTTCTCATGCAACCGTACGTTTTGTTGCACATCTCTTCCCACTGTTGCAGGGCCAGCTCTCTGGAATGCCACTATATTTCCTTGTTTAGTGACGTTAGTTTTGCTCGTAGTCGGCGATCTCTGCGCGACAGCGTGTTTAGCTTCCAGGAGATACGTTAACCAGGAGTCCATTTCGGGGACTTCGAGTTGTGTGGTGATTTCTTTGGTCGCGTTTTTGACGGCCTGTTTAAGATTGGCAACTAGATCTTTGAAAGATTCGTTTAAGGATGCCGTTTCGCCTCGGATTTTCAGGAAAAGATCCCAATTGACGTATTCGTATTTCACCGGAGGTTTGGGTTTGACATGCACCGCGATTTCGAGAATGTAGTCGTCACTACCCAAGTCCTCCTGGAGATTATCGCACGTGCCCTCGATATTTCGAAAGAATGCGAAGTCTGGCGTTTTGTCGTAACTGACTGAATTACCACTTCTGGTGGGAAACCTAGGATCCGTAACAAGCGTGAGGTTAGGATCGTCTGCACATCTGGATAAGTTTGTGCCCTTCTTGCTGTTAAAACCGTATCCCCATTCCGTGTTCGTAGCGTTGAAGTCACCCTCAATTAAGAGGGGCGGGTTTCTGGCTGCCCTGATTGCGGAATGGAACGTTGTGTTAAAGGCTCCGTTTCTACCCGCAGGTGAACTGTAGACGTTAAAAATAAAACATTCGCGTTGCTCGATCTACTGGACACAATCTGAATCAGTTGCGCTTCTAGTCTGCTCCTATATTTTGGAACTTTGTGGTCCACAAAGGAGACGTTCTTTTTACCTAAAGTGGGTGATGCCTCTCCCCGTTTCGCTTTTGTACGCTGCTGTGGGATACCCCGATAGAGTGATTTTCTCCGCGAGCGTCTCCTGCAGTAAAATTACATGTGGCTTGTCTGCCACCGATCTGACGAGCTGACCTAACGGAGCCTTGCGCCTCTGGAAGCTAGCGCAGTTCCACTGCCAAATTTTGACAGTATTGTTATTTGTGACCGCCATCTTGTTTGCTATGAAATTTTCAGAAATTTTTCGTGCCTCCGTCTGGATTTGAGCTGGTTGAGAGCGGTTCAGTATGTGTTGCTTGTCTACTTGTAGGTTCAGCCCAAGGTCTTTCTAGTAGCGTTACTCGCAACTCTATGGCGGCGAGAATTTCCATAATCCTACTGAGGGTCTTTTCTAATTTACCCTCGTTATTGACGGGGGAAGCCGAGGCGGCGGATGGGGTTTCGACTTTGGTTGCGTCGCCCTCTTCTTCCTCCTCCGTATCGCTAAAAGGTTCCAGGTTGAGCGCCTTGCGTTTCGGCTGCCCGGCTAATGGTCCAGGGTTGCTGTTGCTATCCTCGTGGCGGTTTATAATATTTCCTTTCATGCTGTTAAAGGTTTCCTTATGCTCTGCGAGCTCGCATCTCAGCAGCCTATTTTCCGCTTCGAGAGCTTGGATACGGGTTTCGATCCTATGCTTAGGCTGTGCCTCACCTTTTATTTCTTTGCGTGATGCATATTTTTTCTGCCCAGGCGGCTGCGACGCTCCCTTGACCTTGTCGGCCCACATGGTCCGCTTGAAAGATTGGGAGCAAAACCGGGATCCCGATCTGAAGGAGCGTTCTCCTTGCCTCGGTTTGAATTTTCTTCTCGAGTCTGAGCGCACTCCGGATCTAGATCGTGTACTGCGGATGGAGCCTCTCCACGCGGCTGGTGCAGCCGACGAGCTGTCGCCGATTGCGTAGGTGTCGTATTGCTCGTGACGTATGCGCCGCGATCTTCGAGCTCCGGTATGGGAGAACGCAAGGCAGGAATTTCGCTTGTGGGGGCTACACTGGGCAAGTGGAGAGAGCGTCTAAGTTTGCGGTGAAGCTCGCCTCCTGAAATCATGGGTTCATGGCACTGAAATATTTCTATCTCGGCTATTAATCTGTCGATTTGAAAAATTCTTGCGGCAGAACACTTCCTAGAGGACACGTAACAACTTCCAGCATATAACCGAAGTTTGCTGTGTGGCATGGTGAGGGGCCTTTAAGACCCCTTCAGTTTTCAGAGGTGTAGTCCCCGGGAGCCCCCTAGTGACAACTTGCTAAATTTAGCTCGAAAGAAACAATATGCAAATAAAGGGCAGCTAAAGTTCGTACATAGTAAAGTTACGGAAAGGCAGGCACTAAAAACCCGGGCACACGGAGAATAAGCGGGAAAAGACAAAGCGCACTGTAAATATTGATCTCGCTCTGTGGCGAGAAAGAAGAAATGTAAAAAAAAATCATTTGGCCTTACTTTTGAATAGGCAGCGCCAACCCTTCATCCTGGACAGGCGCGCACACTCTCGATGGATATTGGCGCCGCCATGGCCAATGATCCTCAACTTAGTGTTATTTATTTAACCAAAGGAGGTTGTGACTGCTTCTTGTATGCATTAACCGTTTCATCGTGATATTTCACTATTCGGTTGATTGATTTGGAGCACTAAGGGTCCATTTGACAGAGTAACTGCTTCTATGACTAAGAAATTCAATGTAAAAGGTAATGAGTCAAGTTCCGCAAAAGACTGCCTGTACAAGACAGCATCCACTTTTAGATGTCGTGACTAAAGTCATCCATCAGCAAGCTTGTGCACAAGGTGAGCATCAGTTCTAGTAGGCAGATTCAGTAGCAGATTTGCGTATTGTAGCGTTGGCCACTGTCTCGGATCGCCTGACAAGGTACGCCAGGTCATGTAGTTTATACAGCCACATCATCTAGCTCATTCTTGCAAAAAGCAAAGAGAGCAAGAAGAGCACAGTCGTGCACATGTCTTACATTTAGACTCTATCACACGGACTTAAGGAAGTTGGTAGACAATACAAGATGAACGGTGCCTTTACTGCTAACAAGAAATTCGAAAATATTGCATTTGAAGTTTAAAATGTTGAATTTTATGAATACGTGCTAAAACCACCATTTACTTATAAGGCATGCCGTAGTGGGCCACTCCGGAATAATTTTAACCGCCAGAGGATCTTTAACGTGCCCCCAACGCACAGGTAACAGATGTTTTAGCATTTCACATACAACGAAACGCAGCCACCGCGGTGGGTAAATAGGCCATATATGCATGGTTGTGCAGAGGAAGAAAGGGTAGTTGACTTCTAAAATACCTGAGAGTGAGTAAATAAAGTATACTAACAAGTTCTTAGAACACTGGATAGGAGTAGTTTATCGAGTTCCCTTTGTCTGTGGTCGCTTTATGTACGGGGAATCCAGGTCGTTGCGTCAATCAGACATTAATTGACCAAGAACAATCGTTCCCCGAAGGAATGCCGTCTATTCTTTTGATGCGCTCCGTAGATGCACATTTGACTACAATTTCCAGATAGTGAAGTTATGTTCAGACACAGGAAGGAAGAAGCGTGTGTTATGGTTGAGGCGTCTACCAAGTGTGCAAGTCAGTCTTCCATTATCTTCCCTCGGAAGGTGCAGTTAAGCCTAAACCATTATATTCCGAGAGTGCCGGCATATGTACATGAAAGACGAGCCGCCGAAAGTGCCTCCCTGTGAGCATGTGCATACACCCGTTGCGGTTTCATTTTTCTCCCCGCTGTGCGACCTCTCAGCTAATGGACGTCAGTTGTGTGGTCGTGGTCATTGTTGTCGTGTCCGTGTCCGTATTTGCACCTGCGCTTTCAGTAACATTGCAGAAAAAGACGGGATGTCATATTATTTGATTTAAAAAGGGTATTCTAGCTGGCCCACGTTGTCCATCGGCGTAAATCTCACGCGCATGATCCATCAAACACGACAGTGAAAAAAGCTCGAGGTCGCGGCCGGGTTCGATCGCTGCCGCTGCAGCTGCAGCTGCATCTCAATGGGGGGGGGGGGGGGGGGGGGGGGCGAAATGTAAAAGCGTCCGTTTTTTGAGAATGCGGTCCACGTTAACGAACACCAGGTGATCAAAATTAATACGGAATCGTTTGCTATAGCGCGCCTTATAGTAAACTGGTGGTTCTGGAGCGTAAACCGTCTAACTTAGTTTTAAAGCAGTTTGTAAGCGAGAGTCCCTTTTAGGTGCTCGACCAGTATATAGCAGTGATATATTACCACGGTGCACGTCGGTAAAATAGGATATCTTAAACTTTCGCTGATGCAACAGTCTCTAAACGTGGCTCCCGTAGGTACCAATTATAATTGGTACCTATCGGTAGCCGGGTTAGTCCCGTATCCTAGAACGTTCCTCGACCGTAGACTCCACATCGACACAATGCATGGATGGATGGATGCTAAGCGCGTCCGTCTTTGAAACGGGGCGGTGGGTTGCGCCTAACTTCTTACTTGTCTTTATTTAATAAAAAATGCCCGAAAAATTCCCATCGTCTAAGTCTCTAAACCACTATTGGGAACTTTGTTTTTGTACGCCTTCATTGTTTGTGGTCTCCCTATTTCTCTGCCACCAAACATCCAATCTCCTCTTACTAATCTCTATTGCGGGCATGTTTACTTTTCCCCTGATATCCCTGAACCCATGGATTTCAAGAAGGCCAGAATAGTCTTAATCGACAGGGGTAGATAGCTTCACATTCTGATAAAACATGTTCCATCGTTTCCATAACCGTAGCCCTGCAAGTACTACATGCTTCTTCTTCCTAGTGTACATCGCTTTATAACTACGCGCTCTAAGGCATCCTGATCTTCCTTGCAAAAGTAAAGAGCTTACGTATGAGTTATCGTAAATTGTTTGTTTCCTGATTTCGTTTTTTCCTCTTAGGTAGTTACTCATACCAGGTTCCTTTTCCATTGCCGCCACCCAGGAAATTGCCTCAGTCTCTTCGACTTTGCGTTTGACGTTCTTTTTTGCCATGTTGCCTACTCTACCGGTCGCATACTTGCTGGTAAGCTTTGTAGTTCTTTTTCCCCACTGTGAGTCAATGTTTTTCCTGTACACGTATCGGAACGCCCTCACAACCCACTTGTTTTCTTTGATCTTCCTCGGTCGTTCTTCATAATCAATTTTTCTGTGAGCTTACCTCTCTTCAAAACTTGTCCAGCCCATATTACACATGACAGGTTCATTTCCAGTCTTCCCGTGAGGGCCCAGTGCAAGGCGTCCCACTGATCTTTGGTTGCCATCGAGTCCTCGCTGTGCCCCCTTTTCAAGTAAGTAACCGCATTTTTTAATATAAGTCCTGGAACCATTACACATTTCCCGATTCACTGGAGGACCTCGCACCCATCGCATCGCCATTTCGGTCTGTGTTTCATTACACCCGCACTTTTCTTGCCCCTTGCTAGTGTCTTTTTTCTGTGTTTCCACATATCTATTGCCTTCATTTATCCATACACCAAGATATTTGTAACCTTTTGCCCTAGGCATTCCCTTGTCCCGTATTGGCACTGTGTGTTCACTGTTTTCATAGAATAGCATGAAACCCGTTTTTTTTAGAATCGAAATGAATTTTTTCAGCGCTCACTCAAGAAAGAATGTCAACGTCGCCCCTCGACAGAAATGGTCAATGCGCTTCGTTGATGATTAGCTGCGATTCTCGAGAAACGTCCATTCTTCTTCAGTCAAGAGATGATGATGGGCTCAACTCCCTGAACTGGAGGAAGCGCTTAGTGTCGCGGATCCTTTGCGAATGCAGTGGCTACCATCGTAAGGTATTATTCGTGTTATTCGTCGTAGCATTGCGAGAGCGTCACAAGGCGAGCGGTTGAACATACAGTAACGTCAGACCGTTCTAGTTGGGCCTCCGCAACAGCTCTGCATACGCGGGAAACCGACGGAGGTGACAGTGCACATGCGCAGTACGTAGGACCACGCGCGGTCTCTTGCGTGCAGCAGCAGCTTTTCAAAAGCTGCGTAGCGTCCGCTGCGGGCTGTGCGGCCTTTGCGGGACTATCTCGCGTGTTCTTGCGCGTCCGCGAGAGCGCATTTTTCGATATTGCTCCGGCCGAAGATATGACTCCGGCTTGTGGTTGGACTTAGTGGCAGCTGATATTGGCTACACAATTTCAGAAGCTGGCATTTGGCGGCGCTGAGTAGCACACTTCCGGCTCCTGCGCGGGCGAGTCGGCAATTCCCCATATAGAAAGACATTCAACGAGAGCGGACACTCCCATAGAGCCCAGCGGCCGAATTGACTGTAGCGCACCAAGCGGATGGGATTCACATCTTTCGGTTTCGGGTGCGCGCGTTCAAAGTGAACGCATCTTGCTTCCTTCTTTTTTTTCTGCTGCTCAACCGCGCGCGTTGTTAGTACGGAATCGGTTTATTTAGTACAAATTATTGCGAACGATCTTTACAAGCCGCCATGGAAACTGTGCCACGTGCAATTTCACAAAGCAGACGGAAGACGCCTTGTAAATGAGGAAATCTTTACTTTACATAAATGTTTGTTCTGGGCTTTTCGTGCATTCATCCAACGTTTTGGCACCACATAAGCAGCAGTGGTTCTCGTACGAAGCTCCACCAGACGGCTTCGGCTGAAAAAGTTACAACCATGTGTCATTTTGGTGTTTAGACCTTTTAGGAATACTGCGTCTAGAGGGGAAGCGTGCGAAAGTCGTGAATGGGTGGCATTACAAACAAAGCAATTCGCTTCTACGTATTAATGGCGTAGAAAATACCCGACTTATCCCAAACAATACCACATATTATGAAAACATCTCATTGAAAGCATTCCCCATTCCTGGTCATCATTTCCTGCACTTCAAGAGCGCGAATGCACGGGTGACTGCGCGTTTCCAAAACAACTTGGCTTCAGTCGACGCGATGGTAAGCTACATACACACAAGTGGCCGCAGCACAGGCTCTCAGCCAGGCCATGCTAGACGCTGGCAGAATTCCATCTACTCGCACTCATGCCAAATGCGTGGGTGCAAAGCCTGTTTTCAGTCGTTCAGAAGACAGGATTTTCAAGTTCTTGGTTTTTGAGCTCCTCGGCGTTATCTTTTGCGCGTTCTGCCGGCGCAAGCAACACACTATAGTGTTATCACTCCTGGCAGTCGGTCGTCGGGTTTTCGTAAGCGCGAGTGCCGAAAGAAGGTATATGTTGTTCCTTCCGGGCCACAAAAAGCGTCACAAGCTCGTTCCACTGAGATTCAGTATACGCCAACTTACTTTCTCGCCACGACCAGGCTGCTGTTCGCTAACTGCGTCACAATGCCAGGTGCGGCAAGCGTACCTCATAAGTATTCCAAAAGGTAAGTAACGAACTTACAATAATGTTGGCGATCAGAGTATGCGCGACGAACTTGGCCTAACAAGATTCAGTACGCGCCAACGAAACTGCGTCACACGGCTGAGCTGCTCACTACGCCAGGCATAGTGAGCATGTCTCGAAAGCATCCCAAAACGTAACCAAATTAATTACAATAATGTTTGGGGTCAGAGCAAGAGCCAAGACTTGTTCCAGTAAGATTCAGTACACGCGAAACTAACTGCAACACACGGTCGAGCTGCTTTCGGCTAACTGCGTCAGAACGCCGGGCGTGGCCACTGGGCTTCAAAGGTACCCCAAAAAGTAACGAAATTAGTCAAATAATATTGCGGATCAGAGAAAGTGCCAAAGCTTGTCCCAGCAAGATTCAGTACACGCGCAACTAACTGCGGTACAAAACCGGGTGCGGCGAGCATGCCCAAAAACTACCGGAAAAAGTAAAAAAACTATTGGAGCTCATAGAAAGCGTCGCAATGATATCCCACAACTAGTCGTTAACTCAAATTATCTACGCCAGGACGGCCAAGCGGTTTTTCGCTAACTGCGCCACAAGTCTCGGTTCCGTGCCGTAAAAGCCTAAATTGCTTGAAATGCGTCGCAGACTGTCAAACAATATTTCTCACCTTTGCCTAGTCCAATAGTGCAGTGTCGAAGTGCGCAAGGAACGCAAGAATACGCCGGCAGCCCAACAACCAGCCTACGTCCAAAAGAAACGGGTCGCCGAAACGGCGAACTTCGCATGCGCAGACGGCCTCGCTTGCTTCGGTGGCGCGTCTGGCTCATGACTCATGAATTTGGCGCGTGTGGCGTGCCGCTACCTCGTTACTAGATAACGCAGGAAAAATAATTCCCAAAGTATAAGTTGGGTTATACGCAAATCTTTTCTGTTTTAGTGGGAAAGAATAAAAAAAAAAAAACGTCTGTAAGTTCATTTGACATTGTTTCTTTTTTCGATGCTCGCATCAACTAACGCATGGAATTAACACTAGGCGTGACGTGTTTCATGTTGCCAGTTTCCGCCGAGTGTCTCCTCTTGTTGAATTTCTTTCTCTTTGAATACCCTCCTCAACTTTTGCGCCCAGCCAACCACTGCCAACTATTGCCACGCTGTACGCAATACTGCGCGTGCTTGTGCGCTTCGTTGCGTACGTACGAAATCGCGAGCTGCGTACGTGCGTGCATGGTTCAGGAAGCCCAAGTAAAGGTGCCTATTGTGAAGTAGAAGAGCAGAGAAAGACCGCCGTCAGTTCTCGCTTATCTCAGTAGCTTGCTTATTTGTGCAAACTAAGCACATTGTATCTTTCCACGAAAGCACGAAAGTCTCGCAATATCTGGTCTTGCCAGTGTTCTCATTGGTCAGAAGGTTATAAAAAAAGAGAGAGAGAGAACCGCAAACGCCATGGAAACGGATCCAGTTTATCAGCGACTTATCTGCGTCTGGACGCCAGGTTTTCTTCCTTCTCGAGAAAAATATCGCTTACGCCATGCGCAAAGACCACTACACTTGACACTCATGGTTGTAAAAAACAAGAACATGAACATCGTTCGCGCGGTGTATAAATCACTCAATGCGAATTAGTGTAGAATTACAATTTATCCTGCTCATGGCAGAATACTGGCATTTAATTCAGGGTCCACAATGTAGCTTCACGCAGCGTGAGATAGGTTGGCTATTTGAGGCTCTTTTAGGCTCTTGCATGTCCTTCAATTGAACAATTTTAATATGCTGCTACAGATAAGCGCTTGCGCCTGTCGAGGCTTATCTTATCCTCAGCATTTCCCCTCAACAATATTCGTCGTTTACCCGCTGTGGTTGCTCAGTGGCTATGGTGTTGGGCTGCTGAGCACGAGGTCGCGGGTTGGAATCCCGGTTACGGCGGCCACATTTTGATGGGGGCGAAAACACCTGTGTACTTATATTTAGGTGCACATTAAAGAACCCCAGGTGGTCGAAATTTCCGGAGTCCTCCACTACGGCGTGCCGCATAATCAGAAAGTGGTTTTGGCACGTGAAACCCCATAATTTTTTTATTCATCCGCCTTACTTTTCTTTAACGCTGTGCACCCGCTACGTTCTGGCCGGGAATGGCAAGTGCTCACGACAGAAAAGAAGCGAGAGGAGAGCATTAACTAAAGAAATGAAATTTATGCTACATTGCGAACATTGTTGGGGAACAAGATAAGCCCCAATGGGCGTTATATTGTTGTAGAGTGTACACCCTTTAGTAGTACCTACGTTAAAATTGTCGACGGAAATTGGCAAAGCTTATATTACATTCTTACCCGTAAAGTTTTCCGTACTTCAAATGATTGCTCCGCACCACGTCTGGTAGTGGCTGCAGTAGAGGGAATGAATGCATGATATGCATTGTTTCAATTTAGTATTCACCAACTTATTACAGATCACAACCTTTCGCACAAGAGAGGGAAAGAGAGCGAGCGAAAGGAGAAATAAAAGGCAGGTAGGTTAGTCAAGACAGAGCTCGGTTGGTTACCCTGCAAGGTGGCAAGGGTATAACGGGAGGAAAATAATTTCACCCTAGGTAAGAAAGTAAGCCATACACGCAAACTCGTTGACAAAACAGTTTCGGAACGCGCAAACAAATATGGTCACAAGCTTGAGGCAGAAAGCTGGCCCAACTTTTGTGACTCGATGAGGGACACGTTAAACACGGTGAAGACTTGCACTGTCTTGCGCAGCTCGCTGGACCCTGGCAGCACCAAACCCACGGTGTCCTGGACGAGCCGCAGATTGGTCGGAAATTTTGTTTGCCAGCACCCTCCGTGCAAAATGCGTAGGCGACGCCGGAGGCATGCGCTCTCGGATACGAGGGCACGGCAAATGCACAGCTGGACGCGCTGGTCACAAGGTTGGAAAGCTTTGTTGCGCCTCAAACTGCCAAACGTAACACCGTGCCGGGAGCAGATCATTCATGTTGCCACACCATTCATGTTGAGGCATAAGTAGCCTCTGACTCATCGCTCACAATAAGCAGCGTGTATACGTGGCACTCAACATCAGAACAAAATTAACCACACTTGAGACACTTCGTTACCCGTTTTAGGAGGCTGTTGTTAATTTGGAAGCAGGGCTTTGCATAGTGTATACAGTTGGTTGTTTTAATAGTTCTAAGTTGAGGATATAATGCTGATTTGCTTTCGAAATGTGTTTATGGGAGCAGTAGGAACCGCCTCACCTTCGTGAAGGTGTCATAAAGCACGCCAACGTACTGCGCCAGAGACAAGTACGGCACGCCTTTTGCCTCCCAAAAGCTGGATGTCCGGTTAACCAACCTGCGTCAGGATGACAAAAAAAAATTGTAGTAATAAATAAGCTGAAGTCGAATTAACAGCACGTGTTCAAACAACGTTCACCGGACGAGACCTTACTGACGGCAGAAATGCTGGATTACAAGTACAAAAGTAAACATTTGCTCTGAGCGGAGTTCTCATTAAAGTGTGCCTCTAAGTGTTTACTAAAAAAGAAACGAGCAATGAAAAAAATAAAGAAAGAAACGCGATCGAAGGTGTAGCATTTCGCAAACGGTGGTTGCATGTACATGTTGCAGATGCAACATATGTCAGCTGCCATACTTTCTGAGAATTTTTTGCACGCCACCTATCTATTAAAGGTTATACGACTTTTTAGGCCCAATAATTTTCGTTTTCACTTTTCTACCCCGACACAGTATTTGAATGCTAAAAATTGCTGCCAGCTGCAAAATAACGCTAACTCATCGTTCTGTAGGTTGCGCTCAATTGAAAAAAAATTTTGTCAGTAACTCCAGGCCGAGAATGCGTGGAGCCAGAGAAATGAGTTTTGGTGAATCTAATTAATAAAATACTCTCAGTGCGCTGTAAGACACTGTATTTGTCGCCGAGGGCGTAGTGCGAATGTAGGCATGGCAATGGAAAAGTACTTCGAATACGCTCTTCAATGGGTACCTCTGTTTCAAATAACAGCACGTAAATGTTTATACGAGATTATGTCTGCAGTTCTGCATCAGCATGAGTGACAAAAATTTTCTCCAGCGTGGGCAGAAACAACAGCATCCGACGTCACTCACCTTACTAGGTACAGTAGAACAACGGCGAAGAGAAGAAATACTGCCAGGTGCATGTTTGAGGTGGCGAACGCTAGCCTTACTCCAATGCTGGTTCTACGATCACGCTGGAAAATTGCGAAACATAGTATAATTGCACGCGCCTATATAGTTGGCCAGATTGCAGGACGGTACTTCTGCAACAAATAGCTTGCCTTCGCTGGTGCCACGACGCAACCGTCGTCCCTCTCGGTCGTTATCGAAGGAAAACAAGATCTCCATGCAATAGCAGATAATGGTGTTGCTTTCAAGAGGCTTTTAAAGGTGTCCGTTGTGCAGGAACGGAGAGAGATAAACTACTAGTAGGGCAAAATCGCATCTCAAGCTGCTTAAAAGAAAGGCATGCTAAAAATTAATACTTTAGTTTCTGGCATTCTCGTAACCGATTTGTCTTTGGCTCTGTATGAAAAAGTAAAAAAAAGAGAAAAAAAAAGGAAATGAGAATGAAGCTTATTCATTGGTAGAATTTTGTCGAATGACCTGAGAGCTTGTTTAATTGTAGAAAACAACCGGCGAATTTGGTTGTTGTTCTATGAAACCAATGCTGAAAGCGTTAGTTCTTGAAATAATGCAAATTATGCGCAACCGTGTTCGAAAGGCGCAGGCACGTACGTGTGCCCCACAACATTGGTAACTCACAGGCGCAAAGCCGAGTCAAATAATATAGCTCGAAATACTTATCGTTTTTGTGTCAACGTCCAAATTACTATTGCATATTTCCGAAGGATTGCGACCTGTACGTCAAACTTTCTTTAGCGAGAGCAGCCTTTCTCGCATTGGCTGCGATCTCTTCTGGGATTTCGGACCTTTGGACTACGATGCACGAGAATTCTGAATTTCATTGGCGCCCATATGTCGCTGTCTCGATCTAGCCTTTCTTTTTCATGATTTCAGGGATCTTTAGCGTCCCTGATAGATGGAGAAAAGAAATGAAAGAAAAAAGAGAGAAAAGAAAGAAAAAGAAAGACACTAAGAGGGAAAGAAAGGACAAGAAAAGAAAAAGCAGGGCGTGGGAGGGTGTTGAGGAAGCAAGAAGATAGGGAGCATTCAGGGGTGTCGTTGGCAGCATGTTTTTGTGGCTTTAGAAGAGCCGGTCAGGCGGTCAGTACGCGAGTAACAAAAAGACCTAAAAAGACACCAGTTGAAAGAATGTCTTTAGTAGCGTAGCAGCAAGGCGTCGGGTAATTTTGAAGGAATTAAGATAGCGACAATTAGTCTGAGGTGCAATGCGTGGAGTAACTGGAAGGCAGCGGCATGGTCTTTCAAGGGACGCTAGCCCCTGTAGCTCAACGTAGGTGTCGTTACGGCGGTATACAGAAATGACGATACCCTTTGTGGCTGAGGTGCCGAAAACGGTATCCTGGGGTCTGGGGCTTCGGAATGTGTTGGTGAGGGTGTTCCAAAAATATATAATATAAAATAGACAAAAAAGGGGGGAAACGAAACCGGAATAACAAATAGGAGGGGGGCATAGGTAAAAGCGGGCGGGGGCTGGTGTACACGGGAAAGGGGGTCGTACAGTTGATATAAACGTAAAAACATGAAAAAGGTTATTAAATTGAGCAGTAGGCTGGAAAAAATTACAAATGGAGGAATAGGGGAGTTTAAGAATTAAGGTTAGCTGGTGGCACAGTGTGTTTTGTGCCTTGGTTGATGATATGAGAATTTAAGATTTAGGTTACCGCTTTTAAAGATTCTAAGTTGCCACGTGTCAAATTAACTCCCGTCGGGTGTCGGCCTTTAAACTTGTGTATCAGATATGATTCCGTATATTTCCTCTCGCGAGGTGAACGCAAATTTGCTTGTAGTATATGGAGCCTTGCTTTGTCGAATATATGACCATGTTCATTGAAGTGGCTGGCTATACTGCTTTAGGTAAATGGTGTTTTGTGTCTGCACGAAATCCCTCAATACGTTAGAAGAGAACACTCTTAGGAGACTACAAACTAATACGTGCCCAACGCCAGCTAAGTTACACAAATGGTACCCTACACTATACTCCCCGCAACGCCTACACTGTGTAGAGGTAACTAACCTCTACCACATGGTGTGGGCTTGCCAATTTAATCCCATAGTTGACCCCATTCCAAATCCCTCAGAAGAGCTGTGGGAGGCTATTCTGCTTAGCGATGATTCTGACCCTCAGCAGTGGCTGCAGGGGAGGGTCAGCGCAGCAGCAATAACCAATGGACTACTGGACTAGGCGGTCCACCCACGAGTTGTACGAATATTTAGCAAATAAAGATGTTTTCAATCAATCAATCATGCACGGTGACCGTTGAGTCTTGTATGAATTTGTTGTCCAGTCTCACCTATGTATTCTTTGCTACAAGCGGCACATATTAGACAGTAGACTAGAGAGAGAGAAAGGCAAAGGAAAGACAAGGAGGTCAACCAGAGATTATCTCCGGTGGGCTACCCTTTACTGGGGGAGGGGAAAAGGGATGAGATAGGTGAGAGATAAAAGAAAAGGAAAGTAAAAAAAATCCCCACAATATACACCCGCACACGTACACACGAAACACACGAACTGTTTCTGTGGACACTGTCACGCAGCCTGCGAAAGCGTTCCCAGTGTTACGCAGTCACCGACGAATCCTCATCATACAGTGTACAGTCACAATTTGTCAGAAAGTCCCATGTCTTTTAGGTACCGCAGCAGAGCTTTCATAACGGATCGCGCTGATGTTCGCTAAGGCCAGTTTCCAAGGATGTTCTCTGTTATTGGGTGCTTGTCCAGTTTCTCTAGGGTGGCTGAGAGGACTGCTCTTTTCGGGTTGAAACGAGGGCACTCACAAAGAAGGTGCGCGATTGTTTCATTGCACCCGCAGAAGTCACAAATTAGGCTGTTGGCCATTCCGATAAGCAAGGAGTACGCATTTCAAAATGCGACTTCAAGCCATAAACGGTCTAGAAGGGATCAGTTACGTCGTGGAAGGTTGGGCGGAATGCGGAGCTGTAAATTAGGATCCTGGGTATGAAGGCATGCACTTGTAAACTCGGATGAATTCCAGTGAGCTAATGTTAGGTCACGCGCAAGTGCAGAAAGTTATTGCGCTGCGTCGGCTCTCGAAAGAGGAATGGCAACGCAGTTGACGCCGTCATGGGCAGAGTAGACTACGTTGCTTGATGTGCAAGTGAAACCCGAAGTTACCTTGTGCGAGTAATTCGACGCTGTAATTTTTTGTGTAGTAGTAGATTGAATACGTTTGCATATAGAGCAAGTGGGGTGGCCACAGGGACCGTTTCCCACCTTCGTCTTTGGCCTAAGTTTGGGATGCACAATTATATCCTTAAATTTAGTGTTGCGTCTGTAGGGTACTCTGAATGGGTCGGGAAAAATCTTAAGCTTCTGGTAGCTGATGAGGATTGGGTAATATTTTCTGAGCATGTTCTCCACGTTTTGGAGTGCGCTTGAGCAAAAGCATACGAACAAAAGCAAAACTATAGAAACGTTTTCTCTGAGTGTTTCATACAAGTGTTTTCTCTGTGCCATCCGTTTGTTTAGCTCTTCTTGTACACGCCTTCTGTAAGGCACGTATTTCACGTTCGCCATAAAACGCTCATTTCTGCCCCGGCAGGTAGGCCTTTTCCTTCCTGCCGAGTACCAAGCTCTCAGATTGTGCCACCTCTTGGGGTCGGAGACCTGTAGGCAATACCGGCTCCTAAAGGACCTGCTTTTACTCGGTTCAAGGAACTCGTCTCCTAGCAGGCACGCCGAGGACTTCCGCCACCAGTTGAAGGTGGTGCCGCCTCTAACTGTGGCTATTTGGCGTGCCACTCGTCCAAGAGCTTCCAGTAAGCCACCTGGACCACTGCCAGGCCAGTCAGTCCCCAGACTGGGAGACGTAGCTATACCGGACCGAGTGGAGAAAGTTTTGAGTTTGGGACCTACGTTCTGCGTTCCGCCTAAGGTTGACAAAGTCGAGGCATTGTCCCTTGCCAGAACCGCTGCCAGTAGAGCTGTGTACCCGAACTGCGAACGAGTGGTTCTTGAATGTGTTGAAGCGCTTCCCGTGGTAACTTCGGGTCATTGTCAACCCAAGGTATCAAGCATCGTCGAATCGCTGCGCAGTAGCGACTTCAAGTTGCTCGTCTCAGACAAAGAGGGCGGCTTTGTTGTATACCCCTCCCGACAATTTCACCTTCCTGCGGATCGCGCACTCGAAGAAAATTTCACAGTTGCCGATGAGTTCAACCCTTCTAAGACCAAGATGTTTGCAGTAAGAAAGTGCGAGCAAGCCGGTCTAGAGAAAATGTCTAGTGCAATGAAACGCGCCAGGGCAATGTGAGAACTTACAAGATGGGCAACCCCTTACGAGTCATTGCCTCTGAAGTGGGCACTTGGCAGAATTGCGTGGGGCCGTACCTCCTGCAAGGTCTGAGGCAGCTGCCGATCAAAGACCCGTTCTTAGCGCAGAACTTCACAGAGGCAGTCCAGTTACTGAAGGAGTCAAGTATCAAAAGACCACAGGCTTTCTCGGTAGACATCAAGGATTTATTTTATTCCCTACCTCAAAATGATCTCTTCGCCGTTGTGAAAGGAGTCATTACGGCGTTAGGCGAGGTCCGGTTCCAGAACGCTATTGGCACCAACATTACCAATTTCCTGGATCTGTTGCAGGTATACTTAAGATGCACCGTGACCTTGAATAATAAATAGTTCTATGTCCAAAAAAAAAAGGGATCTGTATTGGTTATCGCATTGCGCCCATAAGGAGTGATTTATTGTTGGCGCAACTATGGGCTGTCCAGCAGGCCCGGGGTGCGCTCGAAAAGCACACGCCACATGACCCACTACAAACGGGCCCAACTGGGCTAGTGCAGAGTAAGGTATAACCCCGGGTCGACGCTTCGCCAGCGTCACGACGCATTAAACCGTCGTTTTCCGGCACTTTATTAAAGTTATCCATATCCTATCCTACGATAGTCTCCTCCTGGATCAGTACAACAATGCATGCCCTGTGAAAGTGTTTCGTTACGTTGACAATTCTATGCTCGACCATGTTTTTGCAAAAAACAAAATGAGGGTAGATTGCACTAGTGGTGAAAGGCCGGGTCACGGCATAATTAGTTCCGGCTTTTGATAAGTATTGCTAAGCTTTGCTAAGTTCTGCGAGTTTATACACGGCTCGGGTAGCTTCATACTAGCTGTTGCTAGGTTTTTCTAATTTTTGCGAGGTTATACATGGTTTGGCTAGGTTCACACTATGTCTTGATAGGTTTTGCTAAGTGTTACAAGGTTATGCATGGCTTAACTATGCTCATACTAAGTCACCAAGATTTGCCAAGCTTCGCCAATTTTTGCGAGGTAATGCACGGCCAGGCCGGTAAGCCACACAAGCCCTAGCAAGTAACACGTATACAAGCAACAGTCCGTGTATCACAATTGAATATGTACAGCGCTTCAATAGCAGTCGTCACCATCAACAATGCGGTCCTCGCCTTTGACGTCCGACCGTCGTCGGGGTCGTCGTCGTGGTCGATAGCCTCGCGGAAGGCTTGGCGAAGCACTTGCAAGGCAGAGCTCTTCTGTTCAAAGTTCCGCGCCAAGCTCACCGTGGAGACATTCACGTTGAACCAGAGCCGGTCACAGACGTGGCAGCTGTGCCCTAACTCTATGCCGAGGAATTCGGGCTGGAAGCGGCCGTTCGCACTTCCCGTGGATTTGTGGGCTTGGCGTTGGAAGTTCTCGGTGGCGCGCAGGCCCAGAACCGATTCCTGGCGGCGCCGAGCATTCAGTCGGCAGCGTTCGTTGTCTCTGGTCTGAAACTCGGGATCCTCGGCTCGGCGACGGCGTTTGTCGGCGGCGAACACGCCGCGATGGGCAGGATCGGCTCTTCGTCGATCGTAGTCCCACTGAGCCACGCGCCGAGCTTGCTTGTCGGTCACAGACGCGACAGCTGGGCCGAAACTCCATGCCCACAAATTCATGCTGAAATCGGCCGTTCGCACCTCCCCGTGTCTCGGCGGGCTTCACGCTGGAAGTTTTCGAGCAATCGCAGGCCGTGATTTCTTTCTCGGCGACGTCGAGCGTGCAGGTGCCGCCTCTCACGTTCCCTGGACTGAAACTCGGGATCCTCGACTCGGCGTCGCCTAGCTCAGCCGCAGCTTCGGCGCAGTGTTCCGGATCAGCTCGGCGGCGACGCATCGCTTCTCGCTTGGTAGGACGGCTCTCTTGTAAACGATATGGCCGCTGCTACGCTATTCCTTAACCATCCTACAGTGAGGAAGCAGTTGGCTTTGCGTGTGCGGAGCCTCATTGAGGAAATGGGTGTTCCAGTTCTTGAACATTGCCCTATGACACAAGCGAAATCGTTACCGCCATGGCAGTGGCAGCTAATAGACTGTGATACATCGTTTGAAAAGGTCACGAAACATACGCGAGAGGCACTTATTAAAATACATTTCCGTGAACTCTAGTATAAGTATTGTTGCACTGAGTTTTACAGAGACGCTTCTAAGTCACATGCAGGGGTGTCTTACGCAGCCATGGCCCATCTTTCTCGGAATCCGGCGCACTTCACCCGGAAATAAGTATATTTACAGCCGAGGCCCATGTACTATTGTCGGCCAGTGAAGCATACAAAGAAATTAAAACTTCGAAAAATAGTCATATTTACAGACCCTAAGCCTTGTAAAAGCCCTGAGGTCATTCTGTAAACACAAGAACCCCGTACTTATTGAGCTCTACTCCGTTCTGTGTAAAGCGTACACATCTAACTAGCATGCCATTATATGCTGGGCACCTCGCCATAGAGGTATCGAGGGTAGTGTGCTAGCATTACCCTCCACATCAATTACAGGGCAAGCTACTTTTACCGCTGCGGTCCCTGCTACACATCTGTAGCATTTTACGAAGGAAGCTGTGAAACCACTGGCAGCGCTTGTGGGACGCGGAAACAAATAAGCTGTACGTGATCAAGGCGCAGTTAGATTTCTGGCCCTTCGCAACAAACTCACACCGAACACATGTCCTATTAAGTCGTCTCAGAATAGGACACACATTTGGCAACCATAATTTTCTACATACTGTAAATGGACCTCCAAGGTGTGGTAGATGCGGGGGGAGGCCGACCGTCCTCCATGTTTTACTGGAGTGTCGGGAAGTCCAAGCTGAGAGAAAGGAACATTTTCCTCTGGCACAACTATTGTGTCACACTTCACCCGGCTATGTTTCTTGGTAACGAAACGCTTTTTACCACCAAAGGAGTCCTCGTTTTCTTGAATGATCTTGTGCTACATGTTATTAGTCTCATACATTCGTAGCGCTTCCTCTATTCAGAAGATGCCGCTGCAATAGCAGTATTGTATAGCACATTCCGCCAGGCCCTTGTGTTTCACGGACTCTGGTGACGCAGTAGTGCTGTGGCCAATCTTTGCATGTGACATGTTTTGTATATCATATCATTTTTCGCAATGCACTTTAAGGCTCATAGTACATGTCATTATTGACCGCCATAATCTTATTACGCGTAGATTTTACGCACTTTACAGCGACTATCTTAGGCCCCTTTGCAGCCACGTGAAATCAACTTTATAGAACCCATCACTCCACTGCGAAGTCGATAACATTGGCATGGCGCTCTTTGGCCATACCTGGCCTTTGCGCCACTAGATACCACACATTCATTCAGTACGGTGCTATTCCTGGTAAGCCGCTTCTTCTGCAGTCGTCCGGACTTTGTTCAGTCTTCCCATGGCAGCAACACTTACACAAAGAGTTCAGGAGGCGAGAGTTGTTCTGCTGCGCCGGCCCGAGCTTTTAGTCTCCTGTGACGTCATGACTCTGCCCTACGCGCGTGGGGTGCGAGGAGGCTACGTGGCTCGGTGCTCTCGCAGGTAGTTGCTAGGCAACGCGAGGTGGCGCACTGGGGTGAGTTTTCTGGTAACGCTTCACGGCGGAACGAAAGCATAAAGAGCTTCGCTGTTAAAAATACAAAGCATTTTCCGAAGGTTGACGTTCACAAAGGAATTTTCTTGACCTTGCACTGCACCTCAGGGAGGAGCACATGTATTGGATGTACTCCCCACGTTCCAAGAAACAACTACTCCCCTACGCTTCCAATCATTCAAAAGTGGCAAAGTGCTGCATAGCCCTGAGGGCCCTGAGAAATGCTGTCGGTCGCTATAGCCCCCACTTGATATCCAGCAGCTTTGCTTACCAATCAATCGGTTCCAGACAAGTGTCTCTCCAGCACAACTACTCTCATCCTTGATGGAAGTCTTACTGCAAGAGGGTCGTTACTCCATGAAACCGCGCGAAGTGATAAAGGACATAACCAAGACAGTTGTGATCCCGTATATAGATTGTGTGTCCCACCGCATCAAGAAGGCCGCAAGTCGGGACGGTTTTGAAGTGGTGTTTACTGTTCGTAACACGTTGGTAAGGTTGCGCAGAAAGTCTAGGATAGCCGTCAAACGCCTGGACTACGTAGTAAGAGACATACGGTCAAGCCCGTAGATTGCAATATAATGTAATTTATGCCATTCCCAGCTATTGCAGCTGCTAAAAGACACACGTATGCCGGGAAGATGCAGCGATCAGATGGCCAGGGAAATCTTTGAAAACTTTTCAATTTGTGAGTTAGGAGCCACTTCCGTAAGCCCCTTCTATAGCTCTGTGGGATAAGGAACTTAAGTTCCTTAGAAGTTAATCAGTTTCGACTGTGTACACATTGTGTATTTCACATTAGCATAGCTTTACGTTTGACGCATGCGCAGCAGGAGTTGATTGACGATGACTCACCTTTCCCTTTCTCGCTTTCTCTTTTTCAGCCTGTTGCATATAGTATATATTTGTGCGGACCTCAAGAAATATGTCGGCACTCAGCGCTGGTCCTGTACTCTTCCTTGTCCGTGTGTTTTTTTGGCGCTGTTTAAAATATATGACTCGTACCAACTAGGTTGCACCGAAGTCCTTCTAAATCTCATAAAATATAATATCTTATAACGCTCAGCAGCACTCGAATACATTTATTGCAGAGGACGTAATAATCTGAGAAACGCAGAACTTTGTCTAGATATTCCCTGTAATGTTCCCCTTATTTTCGCCAAGTATACTCATATGGCTCTTTCAATTCATCGAAGACACGGGAAAAAACACCTACAAATCCTGTATAACGCAAGAAAATGCCGATAAAACGAATGTTGAGTAGTTATTGACAATGTTTATTTAGCCACTCACATTAAAGTGTTAGCACGCATTACACTTACAGTACTCCCTCCTCTTTCATGTCCAACAAATGTGAACTTGGTGCCATCCATCACTGGTTCTCCTGGGACTCTGGGAAGCATTGAGGACACCGGCAGTATGGCACTCTGGAACGCTTGAATCAGCCATCTTCTCAAGGGAACTATAATTAAGGCACGCTGACTAAACATTATTGTACGTAACCCACACCATTATTCCAATTTCAACCAAATATAAACGACGTGTCTGGTATAGTTCGTCGAAAACACCGGCAAATCTAACTACACGCATCCTATTTAGCACATAAAAATTGTGACAGAGCGAATGTTCAGCAATTATTGTGAGAACAGGTAATTATTCTACGCACTTCAAACTTTTGGTACACAACACATAGCATGGGCCCTTCTTGCTCTTAGTATGAAATCGCTGCCACCTTTGGTCGTTCCAAGAAAACGGTAAACATTGTAAGCGTTTCAAATGTCGCCTTTAAGCCGGCAGAAAACGGAATTCTAGCGATTTACATTTTCCACCTAAATAACCCATTGACTCCAAAGCTTATGTGGATATCAGCCCGAACTTTTACCACATTTCCTGCCATATTTTCGTAAACAAACATCATGAGTGATTTATACGTTCAGCAAATTGTGAGAACAGGCATATAATGTTTTCGGAAGCTTCTGGTCGTGCTAACAGCTTCGCTGTAAAAAAACGAGAGAGCGTCTGAGTTTCAGGTTGTTGAAATAAAGGAACCTCCATGGGTGCACCGTCAGAGTGCGATTGCAGACTGTACAGAACAGAACAACTTTTGCAAAGGCAACGGCTAGCTGCTACACAGGCCTGTGTGATTGCCAAATATTAAGTTATTACCCCCTTAAAGGTACTTCAATGTCAACGCATGAGGTTGAGGCTGGTGTAAAGGAACTTTCCGCCGCAACTAAATGAAACTAAATGTTTTCAACGAATTGGGCCACTATGGCTTTCTCAAACAAATCACAATACGCCTGTGCGTGCGCGCCTTATGTCGAGTCTATTAACTTTCTTCCGTAATAATAAAGACGTCAGATATACATCGGTCCACATCACGTGAGAACAGATATATTACATTTCGCTACCGTAAATTTGACGATAAGGCCCTGAAAAACGAATTTATAAAAAAATTGTCATTATTCATAATTCTGAACAGCTATTAATCCATATGGAACGGTTCAAACCGGTTAGAAACGTCATTATTTCGGAACCTGAACCGAACTAAGATACGTAACCAACCAGCCCAAGACTCTACACACCTGCTACTCTCACGCCACTCGTCTAAGCAGAAACTTCAGCATATTGGCTGTGATCACGGTACACGAAAAAAACTGAAAAAAAATGAAGGGCACTTAAGCTTCGCCTCTAAGAGTGGAACACGATAGCGTTCAAAGATTCCTGATTGCTTCTCACGCTTCCCGTAAACGGCAACTTATGTAAGCGTAATGTTTGTCGGTAAACGCTGGTGCCGAACGCTATGCACGAAGCCGCGCTTTCTGGTTGAAACGCAGCCTCTTGCGTGGGCTGCGATGCAGCGGAGGCGAGCGCCATCTGGAGGTGTTGCAAAGAACCGGACGCGCTGCTCCATGGCTTCCGAGCTTCCGTGGCTTCCGAATCCGGTTACAGAGGAAGCGCCCGCGTCAGTGTACCGAATGTCTTTGGGTTGTTGAGTACATGAAAGCTCTAGGACGTGGTACCTACGGGTAGAAGTCCTCTTCCCATCTGACAACTGCACGGTGCCTGATTTTCTGCAACGCAGGGCCCTTAGCGCTATCGCGTTGAAATGCCGCATCATTCAGGAAGTCCTTCACGACACAACTGCATGGAGCCGGAGTACCGGTGTCAACAGTTGAGATAGCAGTATACGCCCTTTTTGCAAGCTTCACCACATGTACCTGCTTTTGCTTAATTCCTTGTCCAAGTCACGTCGTTATCGCGGGCTGTATGCGGTGGAAGACTAAGCAAGATGTTTTGTATAGGACGAGAGGTACTTCCCAGCACCGCCTACTCATGTCTGGAGGTGATAAGATCATCTTCGCACAACTGCTTCAGAAACGAAGCGTTCTGTCAGAACAAGAACTATTGCTAGCTTCTGACAGCGAAAGCGACAGCTATAGGGATGCTAACATTGTAGTAGGGCACTACCAGAAGGCTGTGAATTGGTCAACGCATGCAGAGTCCTCTTTGCCCAGCCCTCCATAAAAATGGTTCGTTTTGCACGCCGCTGTGTGCACTTCAGCTCTCCAAGCACGACGAAGCCACGTCTCCTGATGCCTATCACAAAACTGTGTCTAAAAAAATCCGTCAAAGAAGACAGTAGATAAGATACAAGTAAACATTAGCTACAACTACCAAGTGACGATGAAGAGCACACTGCGTTGCTCTGGCATACGGTATAAATTGTGACTTTAAGCAGGACGTTATCAACGGTAAAGTGTTTGTGAATGCGTCATTGTATCGGTCATTGCACCGGGTCATGAAGGGGGTAGATTAGGACAAGTTCTGTCGTTGGTACGACATTTCGTCTAACTTTGTGCCCTTGTTGCAAAACATAGAACGAGTAATTAGGTAGGGTTCAGCGTATCCTTAAGCTTCTAGGCCTCGCTGTCGACTAGGTTTCGCACTTTTAGGCAGTACCGAACTGTGGTTTGGCGTTAAATAAAGTTGTTCTTTATATATAAAGTGGAACACATATAACTCTGTCCCAGGCGCTTTTAGAGTAAAGCTGTTTATCGTTGGGTTCTGGCGGATCTCGTCTTCGTGGGCATAGACCAACAATCTTTCATACAGGGACCGATCCCGAAGATAATGCTATGCCGAGCCGACACGCGTTTGAGGTGAAGAAGGCGTTATATAATCGCCATACGTGGACCGATCCCGAAGGTAGTGAAATACCGGTCCGACACGCGGCGTTGGTGCAGTTCGCCATTAAGGGGCCCACGTTCACAGCTTCGCTTGTCACCCTACTTCACAAAGTGAACGGGCACTGATATTTTGTATGTACTTCGCTTTTTGCAGGGCAAAAAGCACCATTTGAAGGATGAAGACATTTGTCAGTCTTTAAACCATAACCGTAGACAAGGAAGCTTCAAGCGTATAAGATCGAACTGCATGTAATTTAACAGGTACTTAAAACGAATAACACGAGGGGCTAAGTCATCCCTTCGGACCACGAAGGATGTGAGTAGTATTTCCGCAGTGAGTTGTTTATGTCAATCTTCAATGATGGATGTAGCTAGGTGTGCGCGGGGCGCATCCGTGGATTCACCAAAGCAACTCTTCGGTAGCTCTGCCACTCGTTTCAGCCCTTCGCAACGACTAATTGCTGCCTGTGCTCGAACTACGCTCGTGACGTCATGGACCGAAGCAGGCTTTAAATATTTTCACAGGCGCTGGGTAAGATTCAGCAGCAGAAGCATTTCTTACGAAAATTGTTGACTGACACACTTTGCGGAAGCGTCGGACTTCAAATTCCTCTTGGGAATCTGAAGCTATCCACAGTGCGCACGATAATGTTTTCGCATCCTGTGAAAATATTGTCCAACGGATTCAATGTCAACAATGAACTTTTTATTGTAATCTTTGGCATCAAGGAATACCCTTCATTAAGCAGGACAGTAAGCCGCATGGCAGGACCTTAAGTTAGACGCAAATGTCGCTGTGAACCTATTGGCTTAAAATGCAGTTCTCATAGTACCTACAGTCGCTCGAAGCATAAGCACGGCAAGCAGGACCGCAATAACTAAAGTACTTGTTGGCATGGAGGCACAATGCATGCTTTTGCTAAGCCTACACCGTGCAGGCAGCATGCCTTTAAAAAAAAATTAAATTATGGGGTTTTACGTGCCAAAACCACTTTCTGATTATGAGGCACGCCGTAGTGGAGGACTCCGTAAATTTCGACCACCTGGGGTTCTTTAACGTGCAGCTAAATCTAAGTACACGGGTGTTTTCGCATTTCGCCCCCATCGAAATGCGGCCGCCGCGGCCGGGATTCGATCCCGCGACCTCGTGCTCAGCAGCCTAACACCATAGCCACTGAGCAACCACGGCGGGTCAGCATGCCTTTGCTATAGCTTGAGTATTTAGCCATGATGCATATGATACTGCCTAGTATATAAAGTAGTTTAAGACTAAGAAAATATTTATCTCTCATGGGCCTTATGTGCTCCTCCGCCAGTCATGCCTTCGATCCATCAGGCAAGCGCTGACAAGCGACATCAGTGGCGCTTTACAAGCGACAAGTAGAAGGTACGCAACCACTCCTTAGGATACTTGAAGATAATTTTTCGCTTGCACCTGTTTCCTTAGAACTGCTGTTGTACACAACTTACGTCTGCCCCCAATTAGAATATGCCTCATCCGTTTGGTATCCTGATCAGATCACATTAATTAACGAAATCGAATCAGTACAATATCTCTGTTCGTTTCATCCTAGCTAATTACAATCCCACTGCTAGTGTTACATTAATGAAGAGTACTTCCAATGCCATTCTTCAAATGCCATTATTATCTCTTCGCAGAAAGGAATCACGCATTTCCCTTTTTCATAAAATCTACTACCACAACGCATCTCTTCGCCCCTTTTGGAACGATCCTGCGCCTTATTATTCAGCTTGTCGTGATCACATACATAAGTTAACGTACCCCGTCGTAATACCGTCGCGTGCTCACAACCCTTCCTTCCTAGGACTTCAATCGACTGGAATACTGTACCTACATTATTAGTAAGCATCAGCCACCCCACTCTTTTTAAGAATGCATTAACCAACATGAAATAATGTATGGTGGCAAATGGCATAATTTCGTACTTATTCGTGAACATTGTCTGCTTGGTAAAGCGTATGCTTTCCCTATTTTCATATTCTGAAAGTGTCTTTTTTGGTTGTTGTGAATACATTACTAGATTTTCATATCTTTTTTGTTCCCTGTACTGTGAATTCATTGAACTAATCTTGTATTTTTCAAGTTTGGAATGTATTCTCGCCCCTCCCCTCTGCAGTGTACAACCATGTACCTTGAGGGTCTCACAAATAAATAAATAAATAAATATATAAACAAACAAGCAAACAAATAAATAAATAAATAAATAAATAGTGCAGTCCCGAGAAAGTGTACACAATACCCGTATGGTATCGTTCTTTAAATGGCCACTAACGGAATAAAAGCCAGGGAGCCGCTTCCCAGAACAGTGGTAATGACTCTATAATGACAACCAAAAGCTAGGGCACAAGCATTACCTGACTGTCCATATAAGAATCCTAGCCAAAATAGGTATGGGAGCAGCATCTGCGCGGTGTCCTGAAAAAATTTCACAGTGATAAGAGAGAGAAAGAGGGATGTAGGTAAGGCCGGGATGTTAACCAGTCAGGAGTCTTGTTGGCTTCCCTACGTTGGGGGAAGGGAGAAGTGGAAGATAGAGAAGGTAGAGAGAGAGGGCATAGATACGTGCACAGACAATCATCGAGTTCAAGCCACTCGTGCAAGCCAGACCTTCTCAGAAAGCACAAAAGTGCCTTCGCTGCCTTCTGACCCGATGATCGGTGGGGACGGTGCTCTAGTACTGTCTGTTCCCTCAGAGGACGGATATCTAGTTTCCTCAATGCGCTGGACAAAGATTGTCTTTGGCTTGAAATTGAGGACAGTGGCACAATAAGTGGTCAGTGTCCTCCTCGCATCCGCAAACATCACATGCAGGGCTATAAGCCATTCCAATTAGTGCTGAGTAAGCTTTCGTGAAGGCAACTCCCAGCCACAACCGACACAGAAGAGACGCTTCGCGTCGGTGAAGTCTGGCCGGACGTCTGAGTGGCAGTGAAGGGTGTAATCTGTGCAGTCTAGTGCGCCCTGTATGTGCGATATTCCACTCTGCTAAGGAGATTATGTGTGCCTGATTGCGAAGTTGTCTCACAGCGTCGGTCCTGAGAGAGAAATAGGGACGCAACGGTCTTCTTTGTTTGACGTCCGAGCTGCCTTATCTGCGTCAACACTTCCCATGATACCGCAATGACCTGATATCCATTGAAATAAGATATCATGGCCTTTTTCTCTCAATAGTTGGACAACGTCCACGATTTCACACGTGAGCTGATCGCGAATTCCATGTCGGAGAAACGACTGCACACATTGCAAGGCCGGCATTGAATTGCAGAAGACTGCACAGTTTCGAGGACTTTCAGCGTTTATCACATGAAGCGCGTCGCGGAGAGCAGCGAGCTCTGCAGCTGTAGACGTAGGGATATGGGAAGCCTTGAACTGCTGGGGTATTCCCCATGTTGTTATAACGCAATGATAAGGTACTCAACACATTGAAACCCAGCGATGCTTTATGTAAAGCTGCGCACAAAATTTGTATGGGAAAACATGTTTTTCATAATAGCTACGACGCTGTACAGATTTTCTTGTATTCGTGTGCTGACAAGTATAGCTTGTAAAATGCGTCAGTGCTATCACTGACACGGTACTCATGTTCAGCAAAAGCCCATTCTTTAGTAATTACTTCTGAGTCAAAAACATGGCATCGAAACAAATATAGCTTAAAGTAACACACAATTAGTCACGGAAGTCGTTAATAGTCAGGCTGTCCTCCGTGGTTGTGGTCGAGTCAGTAACACGGTTCTGAGAACGCAGTGGCGTCTCGGAAGTTGTCGGCAATGAAGTCAGCGATAACTTTAGCGATGACTTGAGCACTGGCTCGGTCGACGGTGTGGACAGTGATGTGGGCGCTGGCGGGGGCGTAGACGTTAGCGTGGGTGAGGGCGAAGACGATGGCGTAAGCAAAGGCTCCGGCGACTGTGTTTGCGATGTCCTGTTGTGTTCGGTCGTCTCATCCAGCGTTCTGGGTTTTATGGACCAGGCCTTAAGAGTGCGCTTTGATGATACCGCTGAAGCCAGGGGCGGTGTAGACGGGTTGTTTGTGCTGGAGCGAGGCCCCAGCGTCCCTTTAGTGAGAGCAGAGGTCGAGCTATCTGTAGTGACAGTTCCTTTGTCGTCGTCGTTCTGGGGTACCACACGCCGCACCCACGCAGTCGTCGTTGTCGTGCGGCTGGCTTTTGTGACAGTTGACAACATTTCTTCCTCGGACGGTGTCGCGGTACTTTCGCATTTTGTTTCGGTTCTCGTAATGACAGCGGTCACCGAGGTATTGGTAGTGGTCATCATCGTGGTAGTGGGAACATTGGCAGTGCTTGTCGTAGTACGATTGCGTTTATTACTGGCCTTCGGAGTTGGCTTTCCCTTCGTTCTTTTCTCTTTCTTGGCCGCGTGAGTCGGGCGCCGTCTAGTAGTAATAGTCGCCGTCCTCGCTTCAGACGACTCCTCGCCCTTGTTTTCCACCGAACGCCTGGCGCTGGCCAACTCCGGCGGAGCCTCTGTCTCCGCAGGCCCATTTGCCGTCACGACTGCAATGACAAGAGCAATGGCGAACACTGCCTTTATATGGACAGTAATACAATGCAATATAGCTCAATATGTAAGACAAGAGTTATTTTTTCCCTTTCATGCGGTCAACTGAACCACCAAGTGGCTAGGATATGCAAAAATACCAGCCCCTCAATATAGGGAAGGCGGATAGGGTGCAGACACATGTATACATATAGGGGCGTGTTTCTTTAGGGGAGCCAAAAGTGAAACACGTTGAAAATGCCCGACAGTGCAGAAGGCTTGGCACCCTTTATAGTTATGCTCGTTTGCTCTGTCCTTGATGTCAAATGCACTCATTCGCCAATGCGCGTTCATGGCGCCCTTCGGCGCACCACACCGTGGTCCTATTTGAACGTTTTAGCATATCATGCCACGATATGCTAAAAACGCTGTACCTTTGTCAATGACTAATGCTCACGCCCTAATTGGTATATATTTCCTTTGTTCCGAGGTTCCAAGCGTCTGGTAGCGTGTAATGTTCGCAACCACACTCTAATCATTCAAATAAGCCTATTCCGAAAGTGCTTCCATCCACGTCATCATCAACCTATTTTATGTCCACTGCAGTACGAAGGCCTCTCCCTGCGATCTCCAATTACCCCTATCCTGCGCCAACCGATTCCAACTAGCGCCTGTGAATTTCTTATGGTCATCACCCCACCTAGTCTTCTCCCGTCCTCTAATGCGCTTCCCTTCGCTTGGCATTCATTCTGAAACCGTAATCGTAGACCAGTTATCTAACCTACGCGTTGCATGGAGTGCCCAGCTCCATTTTTCCTCTTAATGTCAATTAGACTATCAGCTATCCCCGTTTGCTCTCTGATCCACACCGCTCTCTTCCTGTCCCTGAACGTTACACCTAACATTCTTCGTTCCATCGCTCTTTGTGTGGTCCTGAACTCGTTTCTAGGTTCTTTGTCAATCTACAAGTTTCAGACCCATATTTTAGCCCCTGTAGAATGCACTGATGTGTACCTTTTTTTATGATAATGCTAAGCTTCCAGTCGGGTTCCGACAATGTCTGCCGTGTGCGCTCCAACCCACTTTCATTCTTCTGTAGATTTCCTTCTCATGATCGGGATCCCCTGTGAGTAAATTCACCTATGTAAACTTACTCTTTCAAAGACTCTAGAGGCTGACTGGCGGTCCTGAACTCTTGTTCCCTTGCCCTGCTATTGATAACCATCTTTGTCTTCTGCACCCCCCCCCCCCTCTATTGCACTGTTACACTTCTTACGCAATCTTACACTCTATCTGTTAAGGGTTTTAATCATATATTGTAACTCGTCCCCTGTGTTACTGAGCAGGAATATGCCGCTTGTAAATCGAAGGTTGCTGAGATATGCTCCGTTGACTCTCCCTCCTACGCCTTCTCAGTTTAATAGCTTGAATACTTCTTCCAAGCACGCAGTGAATAGCATTGAAGAGATTGTGTCTCCTCGTCTGACCCCTTTCTTTATAGGTATCTTCCTACTTTTCTTCTGGAGAATTAATGTAGCTGTAGAATCTCTGTAGATATTTTCCAAGCTATTTACATAAGTAGCCTGTACTCCTTGATTACGCAATGCCTCTGCGACTGCTGGTATCTCTACTGAATCAAATACCGTTTCGTTTTCCATGAAACCAATATAGAAAGGCTGATTGTACTCTGCGGATTTCTCGATTACCTGATTGATGGCATGAATGTGCTTCATTGTAATTTATTCCTTCCTAAAGCCAGCCTGTACCCTTGGTTAACGGAAGTCCAGTGCTACCTTTATTCTATTGGAGATTATCTTTGCCAGGTCCAGTTTTTTGTTCCTACACTTATTGAAGAAGGTGTTCATTATTCGCAGATTATACCTATCCACGAATTATACATACATCTCTTCTAGCGTGTTCCTAGAATCGACGCCGTATAGTTGCCAGTTGCTTTTTCACCAGCCTGCGTTTTCTCTACTTTTGCATTTAATTCGCCCATTACTACAGTATACAGAGTTAGCACTTTTCTCATTGGTAATTGAATATCTTCTTAAAACTTATCTATTTCATCATCATCATGACTGGAGGTTGGAGAGTAGGTTTGTACTGCCTTAATCTATACCTCCGATTAAGTTTCATTAAGGCTACTGTTGCCCTCTCATTAATGATGTGGAATTCGTCAATGTGGCCCGCTATGTGCTTATGGATTACGAATCCTACTCCGTACTGTTTCTTATCTGATAGTCCTCTATAGCAGAGGACCTAGCCATTAGGGAGCACTGCATAAGCCTCACCAGTTCTTCTAACCTCAATAAGGCCAATGATATCTCAAGCAATACTTGATAGTGCCTGGAAGGGTCCTGCTTGGCTAGCTTTACTCGAGAGAGTTCAGGTGTTAAATGTTGCCAGGGTCAGTTTTCATTGACGGCGGAAAGTGCTCTGTTGCAGACTACTTCGTTCGTACAGAACAGGTAACTTATGGTATAACTTCAATAAGAAGGGCCGAAAGAGAGATACAGAAAAGTAATTGCGCTCGTTGGTATAATTTGCGCAGTACAATGCTTGTGCTATTACATTACTTCGTTGGCTGTGAATGACGTCATTCGGTCACAAGCCTTGGAATAGAAGTGTGGTGCGCATTTGAATACCCACGTTGCAGAAGTTGTTAACAGCATACCTGTGTATATTTTCGTTGATGTTAGACAAGGAGTACCGACACCATTTCCAGGCACTTGGACTTTCCTAAACAGCCTCATCCAGTAGACCGAATAAATTTAAGTAGCCGGCGCTTGACATTGAAATTTTACAGAGCGCCCCCTTTAACCCGCTCTCCTACTCTATTAATCTCATATGAAATGCGACCTTTAAGATAGCTGTTATAGAAGGCAGCTACAGGTACAAAAAAGAGATTGTGACAGCGCTCTCACACAAAAGACAGTCTATGCGATGGGAATGTACAGTCAGTATCTACCAAAATTAAGAACTCCTATTATATACAGTAATATACGCAACCTTAAGGTTAACTGTGCGTGAACAGCAAGGAGACACAATCTGTGCAGTGCTTTTCACTGCATGCTTAGAAGGCGTATTTAAGTTATTAGATTGGGGAGGTTAGGAATGAGGTGCAATGGCGAATATCTTAGCAACTATCGGTTTGCGGATCACATGTCCTGTTCAGCAACACTTGGGACGAATAACGAAGAATGTTTGAGGGCCTTAGCCAAGTAAGTGCAAGAGTGGGCTTGAAGATTAATACACAGAAGACAAAGATAATGTTCAATAGCCCGGCAAGGGAACAAGAATTAAGGGTTGCCAGTCAGCCCCTCAAATCATTGCAGGAGTGCATCTACCCACTGTAGGGCGATTTCTCACATGGGACCCTCATCAGAAGAAGAAAATTTACAGAAGAATAAAATGGGTTCTAGTGCATACGGCAGGCATTACTAAATAATGACGGCATACTACCACTGTCGTTTAAATAAAAAGTGTACAATCATTGCATTTTAACGGTACTAACATATGAAGCAGAGACTCTGAGGTTGAAAAAGCTCAAGAACAACTTAAAGACCACGCACAAAGCGAGAGAACGAAATAAAGTCACAATTTTGCCCGAAAGGCGAAGCATCTACTGCGATAGCAAATTAGTAGACATCTGTACGAAGTAAGGATAGTAGCTTTATCGGCCGTACAGACTCGTAAACATTCGCTTACTAACTGAATTATCAAGCTCGGTGTCACGCGCGCACAAGCAAACATGAACACATCGCAATCGATGACCGCGTGCACTCGTTGTCAAAACGATGGATGAGAAAGCGCGGCAGCAGCAGCGAGCGAATTCACCTTCGTGCTGCCTGTCGCTTCGACGCGAACTAAGTGGCGAAACCACAGCGCATACGAAGCTATCAGCTCTCGGCACACTCTGTCCTCATGGCAGTTCACTTTCAAGATAGGGCGTGCGCGGCCGCGCCATGCGCAGCCGCCGCCGGAGTAGAACGCTTCCGTCTGCCTCATCTCCCCCCGGTGCCTTGCGCGCGACGCAAGAAGGTGCGCTTCGTCCCCGCTTTCCTCCCTTGCGTGCGCGAGATTGAGCCGCCATCGTCGGGAAACCTTCGCACGTTTTCACTTGCACATACAGCATACGGTAGACGGTGACGATGTTATCGCCCTTAAACTTCACAGGGAACACTACGGCGACGACGACAGCAACGACGATGGCAGAAATGCGCCTTGAGTGTCCATATAAATTCTATCGCAATAAAATGTTAGGCTTAACTTTAAGAGACAAGAGAGCGGTGTGTATAAGAGAGCAAACGGGGACAGCCGATAGTGTAGTTGACATTAAAGGGGCCTTGAAGCAGTTTTCATCAAAGTGGAGGAATGCATTTATATGTAAAACAGGCTATTTCAGAAATATTTGGCGCCAAAAGCACTTATAATCGTTCAGCAGAAGCGGAATTATTGGCAATAAAACACGCCCTTTGCGGTGCTTCCGCTCCTTCTTCGGTGCCTTGAACTGCAAAGGCTACGACGGAGAGGGGCGTGCCCACAATACTCCGCCTACTGAAAGTCAATGTGGAACGCAGTTCAAATTTGCTTTTGGATGCTAACGTAAATGCCACTACTTCAGATTTCGGCGTCTACAACGCGCTAAACGCAAGGCAACTGTGGTTGTCCTCGGCGAGCCGTGGTTCACTTAGCCAGTCGCTACGTAGCAGACCCGAACTACATGCAACTGTAGTACGTATGCGGTGTGTTTGTGCATGACAGGTCTTGAGTGCGTGCTCGCGCTCAAGTTATCCAGTCTGACCGTGCTACGTGGTGTGGACTGGCTTTCTTCTTCATCAGCTCGACCCACGGATAGTAGTTACATCCAGCTTGCGCATTTGGAAGCGCTATCAATAAGTCTACCACCGCGTCCAACCAGGCGCTGCCAGGAGTCAGCGCGTGCTGGCAAGCGTGCGTGTGGTTTGGCCTTAAGTTTAGGGCATTCGAGGCTAATTGAGCGTTCAGAACTAGCCGAAATCAATGAGACCCAACGGCTAGGACACCGGTAAGCAAGGTGGCCAAAGCTTAATTTCTTCGCGGGCGGACGCGGTCGAGCGTGAGCAGACGATAATGGACTTCTTTCGGAAGTACGTAATTATTATCGAAATTAGAAAGCAGATTTTCGCTTACCTCAGCTTGTTTATTAACCTTCGTCTAAAAATATACACAGTAACAGTGGGAAGAAGCGCACTGATCCAAGCACCCTTCTGGATTGACGTCAGCTGTTGGCCAATAGCAGCCGCATATGCCAATCGCCTATATTACGAAACAAAGCGTCCAGAAAAGAGTGAGTAGCTGGCTTCTGTTTAAGAGAGAGCGTTTGAAAGAATGGTGATTCTGCGCTCCGCTTGCGAGCTCCGCGAGCAGCGCACGACTGGGAAACTTGGCTGAGATGTTCACAGCAGCGTAAGCTATCGCCGGTCTATGTCTTGTCACCAAGCCCGAGGAGTGGTTCAGGCCCGGTATAAGAGAACAAAAAAATAATAAAAAATAATAAAAAAATTAAGACCCACGCACTTTGCGAATCGACGTAAGCGAAGCTTTCTGTGCTGTTTGCGTTGATTGACGGTATTCGGCGGTGATATTTACGGCACACGACAGTCGGGATGTCATGTGAAATGTTAACTTCCCTGCACCACTTTTTGTCAAAGTAGTACATAGGATACAGAGAGACGTGTCATTCGTTCGCTCATTCTTTTACTGAAGAGAGCCTGGAGGAGCAATGCTTCCTGATGACGCATTTTCTTTCTTGCGTTTCATGTTAGGTGAACTGCCACGCGGGCAGAGGAGTAAGTTTATTTAGCCGTTTCATGACTGCGTCTGTACTGGATCAGGTTGTAATTATCCCCTGCCTCCTCTGTTTCTAATCCCTCTCTAACATTCTAACATTATCCCTGTCTCCCCCATGGGCCGTCGGGGCTGTTGCGCAGGAGAACGGCAGCAAGCGCGGCAGATCTTGCCATACTTTTGCGGGGGTGTGACGCCTCGCTCTACTTAGACGTCGTTGACGTCGCCGATCTCGACTCTCGCTTCTATCTACATACCCTTTGGACTCGCACGTTAGTCGATAGGTAAGCGCTGCAGTTTGTCCGATGCTTTTACGGGGGGTCAAGCATAATTACAGCGGTCAAGACGCTAATGTGGCGTCACCCAGGAATCTTCAAAGGGCACTGTGCACATTCCGCGCCATGGAAAGGTCCAAACATGGTTTTCGCGTCGACTTTCCTCTCTGTCACGCTCCTGCCACTTACATACTCGCTCTCAGCGATCCCCCAACGTGACGGGCAAGGCGGGGGGGGGGGGGGGGGAGCAGCATATGCAGCGCAAAAGTCGAAGGTACAGACAGAAAGCTTCGCTTTAAATGGAGCTGGGCAGGCTACGTAATGCGTATCGCGGATAACCTGAGGACCATTGGAATTACAGAATTCGTGTCAAGAGAAGGAAAGCGCAGTCGAGGGCGGCAGAAAACTAGGCGGGTGGAGGAAATTCCGGAAAAATGAGGAAATTTTCGGGTGCAAGTTGCAGTCAGCTAGCGCAAGGCAAGGGTAATTGGAGATCGCAGGGAGGCCTTCGTCCTGCAGTGAACATAAAGATATGTTGTTGTTGTTATTATTGTTATTATTATTATTATTATTATTATTATTATTATTATTATTATTATTGTTATTATTATTATTATTATGTTGGCAGTGGTGGTGAACTGAAGTGAAGGCAGTTGATAAGAGCCAAAAACTCTATCTGGCGCACTTTATGAGAGCCTTACTTTAGACAGCCTTCTTGCCCAATGACGGCCTGCAAAAAATTAACATTTTAGACTTGCTGTACTTCCCAGCTGCCGCTTAAAGTAAATGATTTTATTTGTGCAAACTATCCATACGGCACTTCTAACCTATATTTAGCCATTAAAAATGAACCTCAGATATCCTTGACACATTTAGTAGACATAGCTCACTAAATTGTGAGCGCACACGTAATATTACGTTTGCGTTTATTCATATGCGTGACCGGATTCGTGAATTCCGTCCGCAGGTGTTGAACTGTGCTGATATGTAGGAATAGGCCCATTTCTTTTTCCGCAGCGAACTTGCGTACTTGAATAGATAAGCAATGCGACAATATGTAACATAAGTTATTAAACTGCTTTCAGTTAATTTCGTTTCATGCCATGAAGCACGAATTTTCTTTCTCCCCGATATATTCAAAAAGAGATGGAGTCTGGCTACCATGACTTCTATTCGCATTGTAGAATATTTCAACCACTTTTTCTGATATCAGATCGTTATTAATATTCTCACTTCAATTTCGGCAAAGAACACATGACATGAGCAATACCATTGTGATGAAGAAGAGATGGGCGAAGATGCACCATTTACTTTGGCCACGTATAATAAGAAGCGAGCAGAAGGCATTCCGGTTGTCTTTCGCCCAACAAGTGAAGGTACTACTTTTTGGTAAGTAAATCCAAACCGAGTTTCTGCCGAAAGAGTTTCCGCTGCCAAAGGAAAAGTACAGTCTTCAGGACGAACAGAGATGTTAGTTTCAGTGTCAGCGTTGCTTCTTTAGCATCCGCAAAACGTCTTTTCATGCTCTCAAGTGTAGGCGACCTGGAAGTCAAGCCCTTCACCCCAGAGTCATACACACGAAACGTTGGGAAAGTAAGACATGTGCCTCTGCAGTATACAGACGAACAACTCCTAGACTTCTTGAAAGACGCAGGAGTTATATCGGCACGCAGACAGATAAGGTATTCCCGCCAAGAAGATGAGCGACACCAATTGATTACTAACATTGTGCCTTTATTCGCATTTGCCGCAGATGTGTCGCCTGTTTTTAAAGCTTTGTTGAAGTTATCTGGGACGCTGAGGCTATCCCGTGTTATGAACCCGCTCCTCAAAAATTGCAGTGGGCAGCAAGCGTAGGTTGGCTTTTTGTGCTTTGTCATTGTGATTATAAATGACAATTCGATTTGTTATCTTAATGCCCCAGGGCTGCATTGACGCTTTTTGATTCGTCGTCGTCATTGCTTCGCTTTCATATTCAACATTAAATGAAGTAACATTTACGAAAAGTAATTGCGCCTCGTGGGACTTGTGCGTTAACTTCACAATACCGCGCTTTTTTTTTTTCATTAAGAAGCTGTGCTCACAGAAGAAGCAAACTGATTCGCCATCCGGGCCCTGCGAAAGTCGATATAAAGCGAAGCGGTTGAAAACCGTCACTACAACTGCTGATGGGAGTAGTCAATGATTTATTGCTCAATGTCTCCTCAGGCGTATTATTCAGTCAAGCGGCTTGCTGTCGCTGATCGTTTTGCCGTTTCTTTTCTCTTTGGCGTGCCTCGAATTTGCGCTGCTCGTCGGGAATCGTAACTATGTGTTGCCTACCTATAGCGGTGCTGCAACAACAACGATAACAGTTTCTAGAGTGGTTATTTTATTTATCACAGGCTAGTGACGTCACTATCCACGTCTAAAACTGCCGTTACCCCCCGCAGCAGCTTGTGCAACATTAATCTTTACCCGGGAAGAAGAAGTGTATCTGTTCGGTCGCTGACTGTGTGTGGTGCTAACATTTTTTTGGTTTTTGGGACATTTACGGTTACCATTGACGACGATTGACTAACAATAAGCTGGGCGAAGATTCAGCGAGCCAGGCGCCTTACACTTACGGCGTTTCTTTTTTGAGGGCCTGGCTATTACCCTTTCACTACGGTGGTCGGAAGCCGAGAACATCGCCACGAGCCTTATGCTCGTCCAAGTGTAGCAAGCTATATGAATGATGCTACAGGCCGTAATGAAAAGCCTCGGGCCTTGCAAGCGTCACAAAGCTTCACAAAGCCGGCCCGTTTGGTTCTCCACAACTCGGAATCAACTTCGGCGAATTCAGGAATAATGGCTGACGGCGAAGCCAAGACCAAGAAACCTCGCCTAGAAGACAGCAAATATGATACAACATCGAATTATGAGCTAAGTGATGAAGAAGAGATGGGCGAAGATGCACCATTTACTTTGGCCACGTATAATAAGAAGCGAGCAGAAGGCATTCCGGTTGTCTTTCGCCCAACAAGTGAAGGTACTACTTTTTGGTAAGTAAATCCAAACCGAGTTTCTGCCGAAAGAGTTTCCGCTGCCAAAGGAAAAGTACAGTCTTCAGGACGAACAGAGATGTTAGTTTCAGTGTCAGCGTTGCTTCTTTAGCATCCGCAAAACGTCTTTTCATGCTCTCAAGTGTAGGCGACCTGGAAGTCAAGCCCTTCACCCCAGAGTCATACACACGAAACGTTGGGAAAGTAAGACATGTGCCTCTGCAGTATACAGACGAACAACTCCTAGACTTCTTGAAAGACGCAGGAGTTATATCGGCACGCAGACAGATAAGGTATTCCCGCCAAGAAGATGGAGCAGTAAAGTCACATCCACTTCACGCGGTAATTCTAACTTTCAGAGACGATCACCCTATTCCAGGAAGAATTTACCTGAGCTTCACCAGTCATCCTCTCGAGAAATACCTAGGACTAGCACTTCGCTGCTATAATTGCCAGAGATTTGGGCACATGTCGAAAACCTGCCGCAGCACACGTCGATGCAAAATCTGCTCAGAAGATCATGACCACAAAGAGTGCAAGTCACTCCTTCAACCTAAATGTACGAACTGTGCGGAGAACCATGCCGCCTCCCTCTCAGGCTGCCCTCAGAACAAGGTAGCGGCACAAATGCGCCTACATGAATTTATCCATGGAAGACAACCGCGACGCAATGAACTCGCCCCAAATCTTGAGATTGTTCATCCAGTGCAGGATCACCCACAACAGCGGGAACCGCAACCACCACAGCCAAGAACATGTTGTCAAACAAGGAGTACCACAGGGAAGCATACTCAGCCCCTTTCTTTTTAACTGCGTCATGGCTGATTTAGCAAGAAGTCTGTCATCACAGTTAAAGTTTTCATTGTATGCAGATGATGTGTGTATTTGGACATCTGAGTCTAATGCCCAACTACTTCAGATGGCATTGCAAGACGGCATAAATATCAATGACCAATTTTTGAGACAGAGAGGAATGGTTCTATCACGCGCGAAAACAGCTGTATTGCCCTTCACTCGGAGGCAGTTAAAAATTTCACCCTTAATCTGGAAAGACACCCTCTAATGATTGTCACACAGCATCGATTTCTTGGCATAATACTTGATACGCAGCTATCCTGGACACCCCACATAAAGAAACTCGAAAACGAGGTCAATGCCATAGTGACTGTACTTTGCAGACTCGCAGGCACATCATGTGGCGGATCAGTATCGTCCATGCTGACTGTTTACAGTCCATTAATACGACAAAAATTGCGTATTCCGCGCCCATCTTACACGGACTTTCCCACGCGTCAGAAGAGCGACTTCAAAGACTTTTAGCTAGAGGAGTATACGCATATGTCTAGGAGTTCCACGAGCGACTTCTAGCTCTCTTGTAATAGCTGAGGCTCGCCAATCACCATTTCCAGTTATGCGAACTACAGAAACATGCCGACATTATTTTCGTCTTCAAAAACAGCATAAAAGTCACCCATTGGCTCTAGACATAATGAAACGAGATAAAAGTTATGTTCATGTAAAAATTCGAGGAAATCTTCACATATTTCCAAGAAGTGAATTTTGGAACTCAGACGTCGAATATCCTCCATGGCAGCTTACACTTCCAAAAATCGAATTATCAGTGGACGGGATATTCAGGAAAAGAGACATGTTCATTCAAGCTGCACAACAGCTAGTACTTTACTAGATATATCTGCGGTATTCAGGATACACACACATCTATACAGATGGCTCCAGTACATCAACCTCTCCAACTTCATCATTCATTATACCGCACCTCAACAAACAAGAATAATTTAAGTTATCTCGTGCGACTTCGTCCACAACGGCTGAACTGTTCGCAATCCTATGTGCGATAAAATTTATATTGTCTATAAGAGATGCGCAAAAATGAGTAATTTTCAGCGATTCACAGGCAGCTCTAACATCACTCTGCGGCCCAAAAGGGAAAACATTCAGTTATAGCATAATATACGGGACACTTAAAAACCTCACAAAGGCAAACGCAGCGAAACATGCAATAGCATTTCAGTGGATACCAGGGCATTGTAACATTTCTGGCAACACAGCAGCCGATGAAGCAGCACGACAAGCACACTTCAAGGATGATGTGGTTCCGCTCCCAATATCAAAGAATGAGTTACGTTGCATTATAAGGACAATGTATTTTAAAATGTGTAGGAACACTTGGTTTGACCAGAATTCCAAGAGCTCGGACTTATAACATATTGATCCGTTTATTGAATTCAAATTTTCATTATCATTAGACAGAACTATAGAAACTATAGAAAAGTACATTGAATTCAAATTTTCATTATAATTAGACAGAACTATAGAAACAGTGTCGTTTGTATTTTTGAGACTTTTATCTACGTAACTGTGGAGACATTTACCTTGTATGTTGTATGTACCATGTGTTTATTACGTCATAGTCTTTCTGTGAAAACGTTGCGTGATAAGTCCTGGTGCGTCTGTGAAAAGATTATTTCATATGTAATCTTGAACCCTGTATGTTGTATGATGGAACAATTGAAGAGGTAAGGAGTAGCCGGCGCTTAACTTGTGCGTCAACATGTTCTTATATCATATCAATAAAAAAAATCTTTACCCTGAAACGTATACGGGTAGAGCTTCGTGCTTCGCATTGTTATCAGGACGCCTTATCATCAATGATAAGGTTTGGATGCTTGTTTTGTGCTTGTTCTTTATTGAAACGAATGCGGTGCTCTGTGTTCTATGCTTGATACCAACGAACATATGCACTTTTGGCTTGAATCGTTGAAGGTTGTTTTAATCGCTGAAGTTATTTTTTTTACCCTGAGAATCTCTTCGCAAAAGGAATCACGCATTTCCCTTTTTCTTAATATCTACTACCACAACGCATCTTTTCGCCCTCTTTGGATCCACCCTGCGCCTTATTATTCGGCTCGTCGTGATCACGTACATAAAGTTAACGCCCCGCCACAACACCGTCGCGTGCCCACAATAATTCCTTCCTAGGACTTCAGTCGACTGGAATAATCTACCTACATCATTAGTAAGCATCAGTGATCCCACTCTTTCTAAGAATGCACTAATTAGCATAATATGTTGTATGGTGGCAAATGGCATAATTACGTACTTATTCGTGAACCCTGTCTGCTTGCTAAAGTGTACTCTTTCTGTACTTTCATATTGTATGTAAGCCTCTGTTTTGGTTGTTATGAATGCATTACTAGTTTTTTCATATCGTTTTTGTACCCTGCACTGTGAATTTTTAAACTAGTCCTCTATTTTTTACTCTTGGAATGTATTTCCCTCCTCTCTGCAATGTACAACTATGTACCTTGAGGGTATGAAAAATAAATGTAACGGATCCATTCCAGTAATTTTCCTTTTCCTTTTTTTTCGCCAATAACCTCGTGGTGTCGTCGTGGTGTCGTCGTGGTGTCGCTCAGAGCTCGTGGTGTCGTCTTCTCGTCTCGTGTCCCCGTCTACGTTTTGCGCTGTTAACCCCAGTATGGAAAACCAACAAGCCCAAGCTGGCTTTCAATCTAAGCATCGCTTGCTTAGCTCGAGTGCTGTTCAGTTAATGCTTCCATCCGCTTTAAATCCCATCGCTTTTGGAAAGTGGACGTTACCTGTCAGTGTCGCTGGGTGAATACTGTGAAATAAGCTCGTTCAATAACGTTCAACGAAATCTATCTGTTTCATTTGGCAAAATTACAGCCGCAGTTTTTCACTAACACAGGTTCAAAAATTCTGGAACATGGGGTCATTACGTTCACGTTGTCACATTGAAGCCTTAAAACATTTATATGCACTTGATAACTCCACCTCTGCTCTTTCTGATTGTAACTACACCACATTTACTGACGCAAGTTGTACCCGTAGCTCCCACGCCTTGAACATAGCACCTATTTATGCCCGTACTAACACATTTAAGTACAGTTTTTTCCCACGTACAATAGAGCTTTGGAATTCTCTACCCGGTAACATTCGCTCACTAACCCTAAGATATTTTATAGCAATCACTGGTAAGCACTTCGCTAACATGTAAAGCGCTTCTTTTGATCATTCATCTTTTCTTGTATATCTGTGTTTTTAAAGTATCATAAGAAGCCAACAAACGCCGACATCAAGGACTCTTCAATCCTCGTCCTTGGTGGCAGTATTTGTTGGCTTCTTATGATATGACTAATAAAAATCGGGCTCCTCGGTTAACCCCCTTTATTCTGTGTTTTTAAAGTATAATATGTAGTGTAAGAATTTATGCGGACTTCATCTTCATCTGTACAAAGTCATCATCAATCATCGGCTCGTGTTCGTTTTTGCATCGGCGCCATTTTTCCTTGTTGGAATAAAGCGTCGTCTCGACCGTGGTATTTCAAGTGGTGGAGGTGCTTTAAGATCCCTTCGACCTCAATCCACGTCAAGATCTCTCCTGGAGCTACGTTCGGGACGCCGCTTACGCCAAGAGGCCGCCATGTCGCAAGACCAGACCGCAGCGTCCGCCATCTCGGTTCAAGTGCCAGCCACCCCCAATCCCTACGCTGAAACAGCCTCAATACGCTCAGGAGCTGCCTCAGAAGTAGCGGCCTTCTTCCTGCAGGCTGTCTACTTACGTCACGGGGCGCCTCACGTTCTTTTGAGCGACCGAGGCAAGGCATTTCTTTCAAGCACTCTTAATCAAGTTCTGCACGCGTCCAACACCGTGCACAAGACAACGTCTAGCTACCGCCCTCAAACCAACGGCCTAACAGAGCGATTTCATCGCACGTTGTGTGACATGCTATCCATGTATATTCAACCTGATCATCGTAACTGGGATGCGATGCTCCCCTTTGTAACATTTGCGTACAACACGTCTGTTCAACGGACCACCGGATACTCTCCGTTTTTCTTAGTATACGGCCGCCACCCAACCTCATCACTCGACGTTTCTTTCTTCTCTGGCCCCGTCAACGCTTCACCATTCATTTGCGACCAGTTTGTGTCTCGTCTTGCCCAATGTCGTCGTCGCGCCCGTATGAACACTGCAGCCAGCCAAGACGATCGCAAACATCGGTACGATGCCTCTCATCGCGTCGTTTCCTACCGCCCTGGTGACGATGTGCTCCTATGGACCCCTGCACGAACACCCGGTTTATGTGAGAAGCTTGAGTCTCGATATCTTGGCCCCTACAAAGTCACAGAGCAGACCTCGCCGGTGAACTATCGCGTTACACCTGTTGAGGTCCCAACCGACCGACGCTGCCGCGGAACAGAAATCGGGCACGTTTCTCGCCTGAAGCCCTTTCATCTCCGTTCCACTGTCTAATGTGCGGCCAGGCTGGCCGCTTTCGTCCACGGGGGAAATTAGTGTAAGAATTTATGCGGACTTCATCTTCATCTGTACAAAGTCATCATCAATCATCGGCTCGTGTTCGTTTTTGCATCGGCGCCATTTTTCCTTGTTGGAATAAAGCGTCGTCTCGACCGTGGTATTTCAATAGTAATGTATAATGGTCGCACTCTTCCTATAGCTCCATATTGGGCTGAATTAAATATATATAAGTAAATAAGTAAACTTCTGTAGTATTCTTTTGATTTCGACTACAATCAGTAAACATACAATCTGCTTCTTTGCAAGAGTGATAAAGTCTTGCATCACGGAAGTTACGTGACAACGACGTGTTTTTTTTTTTTTTTTTTGCTAGCGGTGATAAAGGCGATAACAGCGCGCCATTTGAGGGGAGCAGCAGCTGCATATTTGCATTCATAGTGCATGCCGGCCCTTACGTAATCTAAACAGAAACCAGTATGAAATCTTTTTTTCTGCATGACCGCCGGTCTCATAATAGATTGGTGATGACACGAATAAAACAGCAGTTGTTTCAAACAGAGTTACAGCATAAAGCGAAAGTCTGCTGATGTTCCCAAGGACGTGCGCCGTGACCTCACTAATTTGAGATCACTGTTGCCACCAGTCGCTAAAATGAGTTATGGGTACGCGGTAAAAACAGCTACGCAGGTACCACTACACAGGTCGAAGCACGTCCTAAGTTTCTGTTAAGGCACATAGATTAGGTACGAAAACACGCGCAAATAAGTAAACCTATGCATTTAATTCTGACTCAGTGACGTATATACTGAATGTCCACAAATGCAAGGAAATCGTTTACATTTCTTGTGGATTTAGTATTACGAAATGTAACATCACTTAAGACGTACTGCCGTATAAAATCGCATTGTTTAATAGCCGCTACCATGACACTGACACTTACTGTAGCAAATTTTGGTCCGTATTAAAGAAACAAAATATCTGGCGAACTTCGAACACAGCATGCACGTGCGGATAGCGCCACGCGGGCAGCAGTGGACACGTGCGTATGGTTCTACAACAAGCGATTAGTCAGTGATTGACAGTCACTTAATTGTCCTTACGTGATTTGAATGTGAAAACGTCCTGGCTTCCCTAATTAATTGGTTACGTCCGTGATACGTGACGTCGTGGAGTGTCATTGGCCCTTCGCAACAGTTCCTTAATCCACCTTGCTCCGATTTGCACCAACCTTAGTCCACCTTTATCGAATTTTATCCACCTTAGTCCACGTTATTTTACCTTAATCCACGTTGCTATAACTTATACCAGCCTTAATACACGTTAATCCACTTACACTCCTAAATTCTTTTCACCCAACAATAACATGCACATCGGAATCTTTAAACAGCGCATAAACTTTCTGGACAATAGAACAGTAGGGACAATGCTGTATGGGAAACATTTTGACGAACAACAGTACCTATAATATACAAGCCACCATCCCAGACACTGCAAACAAGGCATCTTTAAAGGGGCCATGAACCACTTTTTATCGAAGTGTAGAAATGCATTTGAAGTAAAAATAGGCTAGGTCAGAAATACTTTGCCGCAAGAAGTACTTCAATGCGTTTGGCAGAAGCGGAGTTATTGGCCATCGAACACGGCTTCTGCTGTGCTCCCGTTCCTTCTTCCACGCCTTGCACTGCGAAGACTACGGCGCTGGGGGGCGTGCCCACAACGCTTCGCCTACTATCTCACCGTCTCACCGCCTACTATCTCAGACAAGGCCACCTTTGACGAAGGTAGGTCCTTCTACCGAAATGTTCGTTAGCCTTTCTGAGGCACCTTATCCCTGTTTATAACTTTTAATATCACAGTGTGCTTCTCCATATGTCAGCCCCATTCTTGATTTTGGAAACGGTCGACTAGTGAGCTCGGCTTAGAAGCGAGTAAATTTGATGCTATTCGCTGTGGTCTTGGAAGAAGCACACCTGCCTATGGAGACGTAAGGAGTTGTAGTCCTCTACAAGGTAGGGGTGTTCTATGAAAACACGTTTCAATCTCAAAAACAAAGCTGCATATTACTGCATCGTCAGATATCCTGCACCAATAATGATACAAGCAAGGTGATAGCTGAAGAATAAATAAAAGCTTATATCAAATAAATTGAGATAGCAAATGTACGGGCACAGTAATACCGAGGCATTCAATGGTACACGATTGCAAGTAATATGCAAAACTTATTCGCTATTCCCTTCCCCCCCCTTTATGCTTTTGAAGACCCCGGCATTTGCTGTTTCACAATGCCTATTGCGGTAAAGCGATTCAAAAGAAGTATGTTTTAAACAGCCGCCACTTGTACAGGTTGTTCTAACTAGACCTGTCAGTGGCAGCCTCGTTTGATTATAAGGGTTTAAGAAATACTAGCCAATATTGCAAATTTCTTACTAGCTAGTTCCCAAGTTGAGTACAAAATGAATACTGAGTACCAGACAATTAGTATTGAAATTTGGGTTTTCGCACTCCCATATTCAAATTGCAAACACGCGCACCTTAACTGCAACCCCGCCACCTGCTGCCACTGGCAGCATTCACGGCCCTGCAAAAGTGCGTCCTATAACCCATAGATGTCGCGAGCAGTCCGGCACGTCCACGCTTCCTCTTAAGGTGACGCTAGGGTACGCTTTAGAGCGCGCGTACTGGAAAGCCACAACTAAAAGTGCGCGAATAATAAAAAATTTGAACAGGGATGGTTATCTTCCTCATCCATTCGAAAAAACTGGACTTGACAATGCTATTCTCTTGCTAATGTTTGTTCTTTCAGGGGATCTGTATGGTGAATGCAAATCCTTCAACGTGCTTTACCATAACGGGACCGCACTGAGTGCACAGCCTTCGAAGGGGTGACAAATTCAAATGCCTCATGCATTTTGCAAAACAAACGAGAAAGACTTTGTTATGGCATGTTCTTGTTTCTTTTGTTTCTTTTTCAGAATCAAAAGTTATCGTTGTGCCGAGACTTCCTTGCAAGGATGTAACAGGAAATTTTTGTCGCTGGACATGTGAAAATTTATTTGTTTTTCTCGTCGTTCTCTTTTTTTTTTTTCAAATTGTATTGCTGCCTGTTGAGACAACGCTGAGCAGGCTTTAAATCTGATTTCATTGACCAGAGGGTTTCGGTCACATTGAGCAACCGAGAGAGTGGTCACGGCCAGCAACCCATTCTTCCTCGGCGTTGGTCAAAGTCGTGTGTCCCTGGCCTCGGCCAGTCTGCAACTCCGCTCAGGACAGTGGCGCAGCTCATGATGAGGGATTTAGATAGATAGATAGATAGATAGATAGATAGATAGATAGATAGATAGATAGATAGATAGATAGATAGATAGATAGATAGATAGATAGATAGATAGATAGATAGATAGATAGATAGATAGATAGATAGATAGATAGATAGATGGCGCCAGGAAGGAAAGGCTTAAATACGGACTTTGTCTACTTTGCTAACCAAAACTTGGAGAGGCGATGGAAAAGTGAACGAGACAGTTAAAGATAGGACTTGAGTTCCAACTGTTTACACGGCGACTATGCGATGTGTAACGTATCTACAGCCCGGCACACAATTATGTCGCCTTCTTACGAAAGCTCTAGACGAGGGGCCTAGCACTTTAATGACGCATGTGGTCTATTTTTCCATATTTAACAGCATCGAAAGAGAAGTTCCCCAAAGCACTAAAGAATGATTGTTGACATACTGCCATTTAATTAAAACGAAATTAAATTGTAGTGGCTTTCTTTCGTAACTTTCTTGCGGGCGCAACGCTGAGCAGACAGTTAAGCCGATCCAGCCCGAAGCAGCCACCACAGGTGGAGCAAAGTTGCTGCGCTATGCAACAGAGAAACGCGGGCTAGCTGGTGGTCGATATTAGAATGCATAATGTAACCGTGTTTCCTTCTTCGTTCGTTGTCGTTTGTGCGGTTACATTATGCATTCTAATATTGCCGCGCTAGCTGCTGAAACCACGCCAAGCCCAGAGCGCGGAATTCGCAATCTCGCATTCACAAGTGCACAAACACAAAATATAGCTTCACTGTCCCCCTGTACTTCACATCTGCGCCTTTGACTTGCTATAGCGCTTAAACTCAAAGCTGCGATCTCACCGTACTACAGCTGTTAGATATCCTGAATGAGGCAAAGGTTGGCTGTTGCAGATTACCGCATTGACGTCCCGAAGATGATTGCAGTGTTGCATTATATTTTGCTGAACGATACAAAGAGCCACTCCGTTTCAATTTTCTCGCGTAAAGGTATGTAGGAATACGATCGTTCGGTGATCTCCCTCCCTCTCTTTTTGTATTCTCATTGTCGTAATATCGTAGATATTTCCTACTGCCTTTGTTTCCTGGTATGCACGACGCGGTAAGCAGATGAAAGGATTTGCTAAGAGCTTACATGGATAGGAAAGACGGATTTACATTTGCCTGATTGGAACGTTCCTTGTGCTGCCTTTCGTAATAGTGGTACATATTAAGTGCTACCATTGAGATTAGATTATCGTAATATCGGAACGCTTGTATTATATCCGATTAAGAGCAAAGGTATAATCTAAGCGATACCTGCGCCACCACGTGCAGCACTCCCCCTCCCCATAATCTTTTTTTTTTTTTTTACAGACAACTTAGGTGAAGTGGCCCAATGTGAATACTGCAGCTTGAAAACGTTCATTTTTTAAAATCAATTTTCAACACATGTCATGCAATTTAACGAACCAGAAGGCATATTGAAATTAAAAAGATATGTGGATGAGACGGCGCCGCTGAATCAGTATTTTTTAAGCGCATCCGGCTGAAAACTTTGTGCTGTGTCTCGCTATTTTTCTAGAGTGTCCGAGTTGTTTGCAGAATAAATACATACATCAGATTAATGCATTGTACTTGATTTAGCTATTGAGCATTGACAAATGAAATAAATCTGAATAATGAAAGTACCCAAGAATTGTGGACGTTGCCGCTTTGGCATTCTGTTCAACCGTCACCGCAACACACTAGCGTAACTCAACAAGCAGTACTTTTAAAAATTATATTTCGAGAGATTGACCTAGTTTATACAACTTTTCGAAAGGAACGTCTAGAGGGTACTTTCTTTTAATAAAATACGTATTGATGACACTTAATGGGCCCTTCGTGCTACGTTATTGAAATGATTTGGTGCTTACTAAAGGATGGCCGTAACGCCACACAATTGCCGAATAAGTACCGTAAGTGCAGATGCTATTAGAACGAGGTACCTTCTCGACGTTCCTTTTTTGAAAGTTCCTGAAACCCGGCCAATCGTTTGAAATGTAATGTTTTCAAAATTTGCCAATTAAGTTCCACCGGTGCAATGCTTTGAAGTTTAACGGCTAGTGCTGAAGCGTGGACGGTTGCTGAAAGCATAGAAGTGGAAACCTCGCAACACATACAGGCGTAAGAAGTCATCAAGCCTACCCGATCATTACACATTTAACAAGCCGCAGGATAGCTCTAAAAACTTCTTCGCCCAGTGAACAAGTCTATACCGTACAATTATACTCACGCGCGCTAATGACCAAGAGAAAGCCGATTATGCCAAGAACGGCCACGACTCCGATGACAGCCAGCTTGCTCCGTGTCGTCCACCTTCGAGAAACAGAAATTAAAAAAGTAAAAAAAAAATTATGGGGTTTTACGTGCCAAAACCACTATCTGATTATGAGGAATGCCGTAGTGGAGGACTCCGGAAATTTGGACCACCTGGGGTTCTTCAACGTGCACCTAAATCTAAGCACACGGGTGTTTTCGCATTTCGCCCCCATCGAAATTCGGCCGCCATGGCCGGGATTCTATCCCGCGACCTTGTGCTCAGCAGCCCGACACCATAGCCACTGGGCAACCACGGCAGGTAAATAAAAAAAAAAGTAATAATAATAATAAGAAACGAAACAAACACATATACCTGTTTTGTGTCCACCGTTGAATAAGTAAACATCCGCGGGCACCTAAGCACTTCTTATGAGTTGTGAATGCAGAAAGCATTAATGTCCAATTGAACGTTGGTGAACGGTCCTTCGAGTTTTGCGCTGCGAATAATGTACGACAGCGGCATGTGCTGCCCGAGCCAGCAAATAGCAGCAGCAGCAGCAGCAGCCTACGGTGCCAACGCCGCCTGCTGACAACGTTCCGTGCGGCGAGAGACCAAGCGAACAGCAGCGGCCACCAATGCCGGCAGGAGCGCGCACCAGCTAAGCCTAGATAAAGCGCCTAAATAAGCCCAGTGTGATTGACAGAGAAATACGGACAGTGCGCAAGCTTGCGAGAGCGAGGGCGAAGGTGACGAGGCCTCGCGTTGGTGCCCTCTTCCCTCACGGAACACCTGGCGCGCTATCGAATGCCTTCGCCTGCTGCCGCGGTAGTGCCCTTTCGCCCGCTCTGTCCCGGCGAGGCGCGCTCGTGAATTGGCGCCGCAGCCAATGGGAATTCAAATGCCGTTTCCCCGCTACAGGCGCCGCCGGTTTTTTTCTCGCCTTATGGGCCATTTGATGCTTTAGCATAAAGAATTAGCGTAATTTTGCTACATGTACCAACGAACTGCATCTCTGACAGCAATTTCTTCCGTTATTTCAGAGAAGAAATATCCCGTGAATCTTTTTTTGTTCTCATTGTTGTTATTAATTAACTCTACATATTGCTCGTGGAACTTGCAATCCGGAAGCACACAATAAACTGACCATGGGCGACTATATATATATATATATATATATATATATATATATATATATATATATATATATATATATATATATATATATATATATATACGATGGTTGTACGTTGTCGCCTGACAGATAATGATCGGCGATTAGCCTTACGCTTACATTTGTAGTAAAAAGCACACGTGGTCAATACAAGACATGCCGCACTAAATTTCTAAGCAACAGCTTTGTTAAAAAATCAAAAGGTACGCGCAAACGCGTAAAAGACGTTTGATCTGATCGGCATGTATATTTACTCTCGTCTAGAGAGGAAAATATACTTACGCGTTCTCTACAAATGAATAAACACAATTTCTTAAGGTATAACGTTAAGCCGCACAATAAATCGCTAATGTTTGAGGGAAAATAAAATATTAAACGGGACGCACTCTTTTGATCCGTGCCTTCCAACACAGACGCCTCAGACGTGGTAGATGTTGCTGCAGAAAAATAAATATTCGTATATTTACGCAACGGTCAGGGCTCTATTGACGAAGTCGAAAGCATGCAGTCATGAATAATGAATTAAGGCGCCCTTTGGCCCTCCCTGGCCCTTGCGCGAAAAAAACCCGTATGTTATCGTCATCAACAATGAATTAAGCAGTTAAGCAGATAATGAAAAAGAGAGTAGAAACATCAGCGATAACGAGAGAAAGCAACGAGGTGTTGTTAACAGCAACGGGGCGAAATGGTTACTGCAATGATTATTTTGGTCAGCGGGATTTATGTATTTCCAATGGTGGAAATGACGAAATCGAATTGTTACCCTTCCGTCACGGGTACACGGAAGTGTACTGATTCATTTGTGGAGAATACTACGGCAAACGGCGCAGACGACACGATGCGAAAGAAAGGAAACGCAGGTGTTCCATGTTTCTTTATTGACCCGTCTGAGCCGTTAGCCGCGCACCTATGACGCGCAAGTTATATGCGCCCATTGATATCGTGTGCGAAACTCGGTTAGCATACTTCAAGTACAAGCGAATGAACGGACGTTATACGTCTAATGAAAGTGAGAATGAATTGCAGAGATACAACGAAGTTGCTTGGATTCGCCCCCTATTCCGGGTGGCTGTACGCAGTGGCCTAGCAACAGGGGGGGACGGGTCAAGCGGCCAGTGGAGGGGGGGGGGGGGGTGTCATATACGTCTGAAGACACCCCTTTTTCCGCCGGCTACACCTGGGGGGGGGGGGTGACAGAAGACCTATGGGCCCCGGGTGCCAGACGACCTAGCTACGCCACTGGCTGTACGCATTCTTCTCATCACTGTTCTTCGTAGCCAAATCTGTTGAGCCAAAACAATACTTACACTCATTTACGGTTTCGCTGCCTCCGTCGAAGTCCTCGTCTTCAGCTGTGTGAATAGGCAAACATTGATAAAATTAAAGCACTTGCGTTATAGAGCGCTAAGGCAACCGCAGCGTTTATTTTGAAGCTGTGGTGTATCTGGAATGCGCTAGACCATCAGGGAAGACTTGCTCGCCAATGGTGTCTTCGAAGGTGACTTAAGACAACAATCGGATCTTTTCTACCATTATAAGTGTCCTGCAGAGGAGATAAAAAATCGTGATTATCGGTGTAACGCCAGTTTAGGCGCCTAATAATTGTAATAGTGCTCTGGAATACAGCTGCCAGCGACAACGCCGCCAATTGACAGCTCATGTCGTACTGAGTCATATGTTACGAGGATGTTGCGAATAAATAAAACTATATTTAGAATATACATACAGAATGAGTCAGAATAGTTAAGATGGCTGACCACGAACAGCACGCAGCAGCCAGCGTCTCCGATCATCTTCTTCCTCTCTCTTCTCTCATCCTTCCGTAACAGGACCCCCGGGTGGCGAAGCGCCGTCTCGGCGCATGGCGGGCGAAGAATTGCGAGCGAAGTATGGCTTCAGGCGTGAAACGTGCACGATGTCGACAGGCAATTGACTTGAGGTTGCATCAAAGTGTAGCGGCGAAATCTCGTAACTGACGTCGTTAACTTGGCGTAGGACTTCATAAGGCCCTGTGTAGCAAAAGAGAAGCTTCTGGGAGAGGCCAACCCGACGATATCGTGACCAAGGGAGCACCCAAGCACCTGGTGCGAACTTAACATCGCGATGGCAGCGGTTGTAACGCTCTTTCTGTATATGCTGTGAGGCTAATAAATGAGATTGGGCGACTTCACGTGCCATGCGAGCGCGATCGATGACTTCACGCGCGTACTCAGTTGCAACACGTGGCACAGAAGGGAGGATGGTGTCAAACGGCAGTGTGGGGTTGCGACCATACAAAAGATAAACGGGTGAATATGCTGCGGTGTCATGTCGGGACGAGTTATACGCGAACGTCACGTAAGCCAGCGTGGCGTCTCAGTCGCGGTGATGGTTGGAGACGTACATCGACAGCATCTGTGAATGTTCGGTTGAGACCTTGCGTAAGTCCGTTCGTTTGTGGGTGGTAGGCGGTGGACAGCTTGTGCTCTGTGGCACAAGAGCGGAGGAGGTCGTCCACCACTCGAGACAAGAACGAGCGGCCGCGGTCTGTAAGTAAATGTCGAGGTGCACCGCGCTGGAGAATGACGTCGTGAAGGAGAAAATCGGTGACGTGAGTTGCGCAACTAGTCGGCAACGCCTTTATTGTCGCGTAGCGTGTCGCGTAGCGTGTCGCGTAATCAGTAGCGACGGTGATGCACTTGTTCCCTGTTGTCGTTGTCGGAAAAGGGCCAAGCAGGTGAAGGCCTACGCAAAAGAACGGTTGGAAGGGAACTTTAATGGGATGGAGTCGTCCGACAGGTGCCAGGGAAGATCTCTTGCGGCGCTGACACAATTCGTAAGTTGCGACACAACGACGCCAGAGCGGTAGAGACCCGGCCAGAAGAGCCAGTGTCGTACGCGGTCGTATTTACGCAAAACTCCTAGGTGTACCGCCGTCGGTGCATCATGAAATTGTGCGAGAACGACGGGTCGCAGATGACGAGGAAGGACAAGCAGCAACTCAGGGCAGCCAGGGTTGATATTTCGGCGGTAGAGGACGCCGTTATGCAGCACGAACATGAGGCACGTGCCGTCGGTGCTGCCACATTGCTCTCCGCCGATGATGGACTGCAAGGATGCGTCATGTTGTTGCTCGGCGCGCATGATGGTCACGTCAGTCAAAGCCATCACGCAGGTCACCGAATCATTCGCAACAGAATCGGGAGGATCCACGGGGTGACGCGAGAGGCAGTCAGCGTCCTTGTGGAGGCGTACAGTCTTGTAATGGACACTAAATGAAAATTACTGGAGCCGCAAAGCCCAGCGCCTAAGCCATCCAGTCGGGTCCTGCAAGGAAGACAGCCATCAGAGTGCTTGGTGGTCTGTGACGACTGAAAACGTGCGGCCGTACAAATATGTCCGGAACATGGCGACAGCCCAAACTAAAGCCAAGCACTCCCGCTCGGTGATGAAGTAATTTCTCTCCCCAGGTGACAGCAGGCGGCTGGTGTAAGCTATCACGCACTCGGTACAATTCTGGCGTTGGCGAGAACAGCGCCGATTCCATAGCCGCTTGGCTCAGTGTAGACTTCGGTTGGTGCAGACGGATAAAGGTGGGCAAGCAGGGAAGGGGTGGTCAGAAACCCGATGATAGCGGCGAACGCGTGAGCCTGCTCAGGGTCCCATGAGAATGGCGTATTTTTTTTTTTTTTGGAAGATCTGTCAAAGGCCGAGCAGCGTTGGCGAAGCTTTTGACGAAAGGGCGAAAGTAAGAACACAGGCCGGCGAAGCAGCGCACGTCAGAGGCAGAGCGTGGCACAGGGGAACTGCGTACTGTGCGAACGTTTTCCGGATCTGGTTGGACACCGGACGCGTCAATGAGGTGTCCCTACGCGGTGATCTGACGGCGCCTGAATTGACACACTTGAAGTTCAGTTGGAGGCTGGCTTTTCGAAAGACCGCAAGAACTGCAGCGAGTCGGGCAAGGTGGCTGCCGAACGTGGCAGAAAAAACAATAAAGTCGTCAAAGGTACAAAGACAGGTCGTCCATTTGTAGCCCCGCAGAAGAGAGTCCATCATGCGTTCAAATGTCGCAGGAGCATTGCATAGGCCAAAGGGCATGACTTGAACTGATATAAGCCATCCGGCGTGATGAAGGCCATCTTCTCGCGGTCCAATTCATCAACTCAAATCTGCCAGTAGCCGGATCGAAGATCGATGGACGATAAGTATTTAGCTCCGTGCAAGCAGTCCAAGGCGCCATCGATGCGTAGTAGTGGGTAGACGTCTTTTCGCGTGGTCTTGTTTAAGTGGCGATAATCGACGGAACAACGCCAGGTACCATCTTTCTTTTTCACAAGCGTGACAGGCGAACCCCAGGGCTGGCTGATGTCTCGATGACCCCTTTGCGGATAATTTTGTCCACTTCAAATTGGATGACTCGACGTTCAGCATGCGATACACAATAGGGAGGCAGACGAATAGGATTCGTATCTCCAATGTTTATACGGTGGTGAAGAACAGATGTTTGGCCTAATGGCCTGTCGCCAAAGTCAAAGTCAAAGTGACGCAAGTAACTGCCTCGGGTGACAGACGCGCACCTTGAAGCAAGCACAGGTGCGGTAGGGCGGTACTCGGAGCGTCGGCGAGTTGAGGCAGTTCTAACTGAAGAACGCCGGTCGCGCAGTCGATGAGAGCAGAATGAGTGGATAAAAAGTCCAATCCAAAGATAACGTCGTGAGGGCATTTGTCGATCACAGCAAAGAGAACAGAAATGGGGTGGCCGGCTATAATTAAACGCGAAGTGCACATTCCAAGAACAACCAGCGCGCCGCCATCGGCTACACGAAGCACTCGGGCAGCTGCTGGGGTGAGAACTTTCTTTAAACAGCTACGTAGGCTAGCAATAATCGCAGATACGTGGGCTCCAAGTGTCCACGAGTGCTTGTACAGGTACGCCTTCTATTTTGTCAACAGTTACACTTCTCCTAGTGGGCACAGAGAGATTATTTGCTGCAGTAGTCGGCAATGTAGCACCACCTCCGAGGGCTGCATTTCCTAGTTTTCCGAAAGGGTGAGGCGAAAAGCCACAGGGGACAAAAGACGACGTGGCTGCGGTGAACGTGAAGACGGGCGACGTGTTTGCGGTGAACGAGACTGGTGTCCGCGCGGCAATGGTGAGCGGCTGTACCATGTGTTCCGAGCAGAGTCAGCGGCGCTGTTAGGCTTGGCGGTGGGTGAAACATTGCGGGTATTTCCATCAAAACTGCTAAGGTTGGTCGGCGTGCGAGGTGTTGAGGGCCACGAGTTGCGATAGCATAGGGCGACATGGCCAATGCGGTGACAGGTGAAACATATCGGTTGGTCGTCCGTAGTTCTCCACTTTGTCGGGTTGCGATAACGTGGAGAGAAGCGTCGGGGTGGATCGAAAATAGTAGAAGGGCGTTCGTTAGCTCTGGGATTGGCGACAGCAAACACAGACTATAAACCAATGTTTTCGAGTTCCTGGTGAACGATGGCTTGTACGAGGGGAACTGAAAATGTGTTAGCATCAGAGCTACGCGAACAGAAAGCTGCGGGCGCCATCTCATACAGTTCGTCTAACGATTCGCAACACGTCCTCTGATGGTGACGCATGCTGCTGTGCGGGTTGATCTTCACACGTCGACGTCGCGGCAGTATTGGAAAGACGGGCGAATGGTTGCAGGACGCGCCGGCTTTTGGCCTGCTTGAATTGTCGGCACTCTTTAACGATTGCTTCAACTGTAGAACAACTCTTGCACATGAGCAGATTAAACGCGTCTTCAGAAATGCCCTTAAGCACGTGCACGACCCTCTCAGCTTCTGTCATGCCGTGATCGGCTTTGCGACAAAGTGCCAGCACGTCCTGGATGTAGGAGACATGGGACACCGTGGGGGATTGGGCACAGGAGGCCAGTTCTTGCTTTGCGGCAATTTTACGGCCGGCTGGTTTGCGAAACAACTCTGTGAATTTTTCTTTGCATTGGTCCCAGCTGGTTAGCTCCTCTTTGTGGTTTTCGTACCACACCTTTGCTGTGCCTCGTACGTAGAACAACAGGTTAGCTAGCATAAGTGGAGGGTCCCATCTGCTGATTCCACTCACGCGTTTGTACATGGCCACCCACTCTTCAACGTCGGCGCCATCGGTCCCACAGAAAGTCCCAGGATCCTTAGGTTGCACAACGACAACCGTCCGCACCGTCATTCACGGTGGGGACGGTGATGCGACGTCCCTTGCGGAGCTCCATTTCCAGCAGTGGTACCCCGCACCTCTCACCAATATGTTACGGGGATGTTTGCGAGTATATCAAAACTATATTTACAATATATATACAGGATGAGTCAGAATAGTTAAGATGGCTGACCAACAACAACACGCAGCAGCCAGCGTCTCGGATCTTCTTTTTCCTCTCTTTTCTCTCATCCTTCTGTAACAATATATAGGCTGACTACGTCTGCACATGTCTGCATTGAGTGAAGCCACGTGATGTTTACCATAAGACAGCAGCTGCGTCTATGTTAAAAAAAATCGGCAAAGGCACTTAAGACTGCTTATGTGCGGGAATGCGAAAGCGTTATACCGTTTGTAGGACTCGGGAACGCCATGAATGCGCTCATGGATACGCTGATGACGCTGCGCTACCTCCTCCCCACTGACACGTGCATGAAAATGACGCGTGTCAATGACACGTGCACTCGTGTCATGGCCAATGACACGTTCGCTAGGCCATACATTTAGTGAACCAGTTGGCTGCGGCGTGATGAGTGAAATGACCCACACACTAGGCACATCTTTAGTCAGCCAGAACCAGTGTCGCTGTGGCGTCGGAGAACCGTGCTCGCGTCGCCCTCCCCCACCGCAGTGCGGGTAGATTTCCTACCAAGACCAAAAGTTACCATTTTTTTTTCAGAGCCATTAATTTACTTTATTTGCAGGAACCTCCATGAGAAATTTGACGTCAATTAGAGCATTTTCAGGTGTTCTTTTCACTCTTTTCGCCGTCAGCCTGTTTCGTTGGCAACTTTCAGTCACACCGACGACGCCGATGGATTTTCGTTCAATATAGCATATAATGCTTTCGCATTAAAAAGTGACCCTGACAAGAAATCGAGAAGCGAAGCGACAAAATTAGCGTACATGGAAAACGAAGTTGCCTAAAACAGGTCTACACAAACATGCAATTTCTCGCTGCGCACATATTGCTCAGGAAGCGGTTACGCTGGCTGCAGTATTGGTGGAATAAACGAAATCTAACCAGTGGATATAGAAAAAAAAATATTTATTGGTTCCGATGGCCGGCTGCCTTTAAAGAGAGGCGAGCTGAAACAGGCATGGTCCTTAGATTGTTTATTCTTGCCAACAAATCAGTGTAAATAGTCCACAATAAGTGCTCAAAGACGTTGCATTCCGAATGGACTCCTGTTTCCAAATTCGCACGCGAGTGCGACCTCACAAAGTGAATGACACCGTGCTGGATCACGGTATCTTTGTTTGTTTATACGACAGGTCAACGTCCATCTGGCCATGTGATATCCTGGTTGTAGCTTCCGAATGGTAAGCACCATTCAGTGTTAAGAAGAGGTACTGCAGCTCTATAAGAGTACTTCATAACTGACTGTCGTTATCCACTATTCCGCTAGATAAAAGAAATGGCGTTTGGGCAAATACTTACACATTCCTGAGCCGGCCTGAGATATCTGTTACTTTGGAGAGAGCGCTGCGACCCGACGAACACAGGCAAGTTAACTTCTTTGTCCTTTTCATTGGCGAAAAGTACACAGTAGGCTGAGTGATGCACGATATATAACCAGCGTACCTTTTCAAGCTTTATGAATTCCATTCTTTAAACAGTAGAACAGGGTTGTAGTACATGCAGGATTTTCAAGCTGTGGATTAATGGCAGTCATGAATATTGAGCCACCCACTATGTAGTTTATTTCTGTTAAAGAAAGAAAACAAAACTGGGTGCTCTGCCTGACCAAACCACGATCTGTCTCCGGAATATTCTGTATATATATATATATATATATATATATATATATATATATATATATATATATATGGAACTTGTTAACAAGGTATTTCGTTATTCTTTTTTCACCCGAGCTGTTCGCGGGGCACAAGGTCCCATAGAGCGGGCTACTCCCACGTTGGGACCGGGAGTTGTAACTCCCTGGCCGTATCGTGGGCTCGCTGGACAGCCCAGAGCTGCTCCGCCAGGTCCGTGCTGCGTAATGCTTCTTGTAGCCTGGCGGAGTCTTGATTCTTGTTTGCGTGGGTCCGACCACACGGCCAGAGCAACTGATATACGTCTAGTGTGCTATGGCAACTTTCGCAATATGACGTTGTGTATAGGTCAGGCATGTAGGGATGTAAAGCTTTGTTCAACTCGCAGGGGAGTCGGTGCCGTCTACAAGGTAAACTTCCTACCCTCTTTAAGTTCGCCTTAACGGCCATTTCGTTCTATTTTTTGATGTTAAGCCAATAGCTAAGCTTCTTTATTATATCTTCGTTTTACACTTATTTTTAAAAAGAAAATTACATTGATTCTTTCTGATGTGCACGCCAATGCAGGTGTTTGCAATTTGTTTTCATTGTATGCCTCATTGTACGTTTGTTCTTCCCTGGAGAATATATCTGTTCGAACTAAATTATATACACTAGTATGTGAGTCCACTCTTGTAACAGTCCTCAAGTGGGATTGGCAGTATGTGCTAAATAAATAAATAAGATATAGAACATCCTTTACAACCGAGCCCGCATAAAGCGCTTTCGAGAACATTTATTTTTATTTGCTTAGCTTGCCACGCGATAACGTCATGAATTTAAATATAAGTACGTAGGCCTGTTTCCTGCACATATGGCCGCAGTGACTTATACAATGTGTTGTCCATGAGCCACACTTTGTCGTCTCCGGCTTGGTCGTTTCTCAACTTCACACCTTGAAGTAGACCTCCGCAGACGGTGTCTGGGCACGTCTACTACTTTGGGTACGTCCAAATTAGGTGGCGGGCATCCGCTGTAGGCGCAGGAGCAGTACAATTCAAGTACAAGTGTGGGCTGGTGTAAGGACCGCCCCGGCTTGAAGTCTCCAAAGAGGCACTTTTTCACCCAATGAAGTTGCTACTACTACTACTACTACTACTACTACTACTACTACTACTACTACTACTACTACTACTACTACTACTACTACTGCTGCTGCTGCTGCTGCTGCTGCTGCTGCTGGTGCTACTACTACTACTACTACTACACCCAAGAAAGATTGTGGGGAAGGGAGCATATAGGCGGAGGGAGGAGGGCACACGTACCCTCTCGGTAGGTACATTTTCGGGCAATGATATTAGAGCGGGTGTCAGAAGGAAGGAGGAGGATTGCAGGTGTTGAGAAACAGTGAGAATTCCGGTCTGCAAGGTTATTGTTGTTGTAATGACTGAACCTTGGCCCAATAGACAGTGATGTTACATGGCAGTGATGATGGACAGTAATGACACATGACAATAATGGCCAGTAATGAAACATGACGCCCTGTGAAGTTTGTGAGTCGGGTCACAAATACGGCAGTGTTCCTTTTTTTTTTCTTGGTTGATCTCTCTAACTGCCCTGACGCTCTCGGTTTATACATGGGCTTCGTTGACATTAAGGGAAGTTGACGAGGGTTTCCATGACATCGTGTATTTCCTGTAGCTCAAATAATAAGGCATATGAAAAATTCGTTGCATAGCAGTGGATAGCTCGGATCTCAGAATGTGTCGGACCTAAGAAAGTTATTTGTAGTAGTAGTATGCGACTTTTAAAGAAGAGAAGCTGATAAAAAAAGTGCAGCGCCATATCTGTCGCTTGCTGTAAGTACACCCCAGCAGCATTACACAGGGGAAGGGTGAGGGAGTAAAAAGAGAGAAGAGGAAGGAAGCCTCCCCAGTCGAGCGGCAAGGCCGACCACCCAAAGAACCTATTTGTCCTCTTCTTAGTTTAATAGCTGCATCCATATAGACCACACAGGATTCGGTGGTCACGGTTGTTTGAATTGGAAATGGTTGAACATGGCGACGGAGCTTTGTCGTCTTAGTAGCCGTTACAGTTGTGAAATTCCACGGTAGAAGATTGTTCAAGGTCATAGCCATGGCAAATTTTCGAGCGCTTGTTAAGCCATATTTTTACAAAGACGCACAATATGCTTCGCGAGAACACTGGCCATTATGATCTCCCACTTATACCCGTCATTATGACTAAATTTGATCTTTGTGACATTTACGGTTCCTTCAGGGCAGCGGGTTAATTTCTGCGCCATTTCTAAAACACACATTTAACGCTCCGGAGTGTATGCATACGTAATTTATTGGATCGTACGTATGCATCCGTATTATTTATTGCATACGTAATTTATTGGATCGCACACATTGGCCATAAAGTGGCACTTATTTTCGCCACATGTAAATGAGATACGTTGTTCAGTATACACTGATGACAACATGAAATCTAAGTACAAATTTCGTATAACGCCTGGAAATCGAGAGAAAGTAAGAGTTCAGTGATTATTTGGCAACACGTTTCATTAGGTCATAACCTAAAGGTTTCGCAACACATTGCAGTTAACGTGCTGCCCATTTCTGCTGAATGAGTAGCTGGTGTCATGTACAGTCATTCAAGGTTTCTGGGAAACATTGCGGATAACGGCAGTATTGCATTTTAGAACGCTTGAACAAGTACTTTTTTGCAAACGCTGTAATTAACACAAGCTAATGAAACATTTGTCGCACGTCACCCATAACATGGTTTATACTTAAACGAAATATAAACACTGCGCCTCGTATAGTTAACCGAGGAAAATGCTCAAACCAACTACATGCCTCATATGATGCATATAAATTGCGAGAGAACAGGTATTAGGTAATTGTTCTCGAAGTACATAATTGCCGTGCACACCAGAGTTTCGAAACGCGCCATCCACAGCGTGGCACCTTTTTCTTTGTATATGATATAGCTGCCACTTTGTTCTTTCCACGGCAGCAGAGCAACATTGTAAGCGTTTCCTATATAACGCCCATGAACAGGCCCAAAACGAGAGTTCATCAATTTTCATTTGGCACGTAGGTAACCCACACACTTGAAAATTTGCCTCATGTCACCCCTACAATTTCTCACTTCCCTCACAATGTGCGCGATCCATGAGCGATCTAGTTATTACTATTTTTTTAGGAAACGGTGACAACAGGCATATAACGTTTTTCAGCGTTTCGGCTCACACTAACGGCTTTACTGTAAAATTCGCGTCGTCTAGCATAGTTAAAAAATTATGGGGTGCTACGTGTCAAAAGCACTATTTGGTTATGCGGCACGACGTAGTGGTGGACTCCGGAATAATTTGGACCGCCTGGGGTTCTTTAACATGCCTAGCAGACTTGAACTTCCATTGAATCCCTCATGGGACCTTCACGGCCTCAGCTTGTCGTTAGAAAATGTCACATTTTGGCTTATGAAGAACCCATTTCATCAAGGTAATTGTCGCACTCCCTCAATATTGCGGCTATAGCAGCATCAGGGGAAATGATCGCACATATAGAGAGTCCCACCAAGAAGACCGCAGCGTTTCCATTCCTGTTTGCAATGCAGACGCTGCAAGGCAGCTTCACCACCTGGCACACATGCTCACGTTATCAGAGCGCTTGCGCACCAATATTAAATATTGGGTGCAACAGGCTCATGAACTAAGCTCTTCGTTGAAGCTCCAACCCCCGCTCGGGCTTCATCGACGGGAGGCATCACTTCTTTGCAGGCTGTGATTGGGAGTGGCCTTTGCTAAGGTTTACATTACATTAATTTGAATGAACGACAGTGCTGCGTGCGAGAGTCTGCGGCAGCAAAGAGAGTGGTGTGGTATGGTATGGCAAAACTTTAATGAAGTCCTGCAGATCGTGAGTCTTCACGAAGCGGGCCGCTCCCACGTGGGAACCGGAAGGTCGAGCCTGTCGGCCGCGTCGTGCTGTTGGACAGCCCATAGTTGTTCAGCCAGAAGAGGGCTGCGGAGAACCGCCTCCCGTCTGGCAGAGCTGTTATCGATGATAGAGCGGGACCGGGCATACCGCCAGAGCATGTGGTCTAACGTGGCTATTTCTCGACAATCGCGGCAGGTAGCATTGGTGTAAGTATCCGGATAGGTTTTATGCAAGAGCGACGGATTGGGGTAGCTATTCATTTGTTGTAGACGGAGCGTTAGTGCTTGAGCTCTATTGAGCCACGGATGAGGAACAAAGTAGATTTTACGGCTGAAATAATAGTGTTTAGTAATCTCGTTGTAGGTGGAGGGCGTGCCCTGTTCTCTGGGGAGTCGGCTTCCGATTGGTCGAGGGTAGCGCGGTGGGCAAGTTCATTCGCAGCCCCGTGAGCCAACTCGTTGAGTTTAGGAGGAGCACCCTTTATCTGACCCTGATGTGTGGGAAAACAATAAATGAAGTGGTGCGTGATTTCCTTGCCCCCAAGAAGTCTGAGGGACTGATTGGAAACGGTGCCTTTTTCAAATGCTCTGACTGCAGATCTTGAATCACTATAGGTGACATCCCGTGAGATATCCAACAGGGCTTGTGCAATAGCCATTTGTTCAAATATTTCGGAGTCCCTCGTCCGAACCGAGGCAGCATTGGTGATTCCTTGCCGACCATCGACAGTGACGATGGTGAACGCCCGACGCCCCTTACAAGAAGTGGCCTCCACAAAGCTGACCTGTCGCTGACCACTGTGTATTTGCCTAAGGAGGTTGGCCGCCCTTGCCCTCCTTCTACCGCGATTATGATCGGGGTGCATGGTCCTAGGTATGGGTGTGACCGTAATGTTCTCACAAATCGACGGAGGGACGTCAGAAAACTCCTCCACTACTCTATCGGCCTGATATCCGAGTTCCTGCAAGGTGGATCTCCCTGCCTTCGTTTTAGTGAGGCGAGTTAGCTGTGCCTGCTCCTGGGCCTCTGCAATTTCTTCGAGAGTATTATGAATGCCAAGCTGCATTAAGCGCTCTGTACAAGTGTGTACGGGTAAGCCGAAAACCCGCTTAGTAATCTTCCTAAGCTGTGCATTCAATTTATACCGCTCTGCCCGTTTCCATCGATGCATGGCTGCCTCGTATGTAAAGTGGCACAGAACGAAGGCATGCATTAGTCGAATTAGGTTATCCTCCAAAGAGAATATCGAACATTTATTGTGCCGCTGTCGTCGATTTCAGTTGTAAAGACAAGCACTCTCTATCGCATTACGACGAATAGACGATCGGCCGTTGTCCACGCAGGCGCTACTCGACGAATACCAGCCGTGTTTGCATGGATACGGTAGAAGTATGTATCATTAGTTTATCGCATTGACACGGTGCAATCCGTTGCACCGTGTACATGAACACGCATATTCCCCGTAAGCAAACTAACACCACCTAGTAGCACTTATTGTCATAACGCCACCTGGTGTCCATAAGCCTGATTTTGCTGAAGCGTTGTCAAACGCAGTGGATGTAGGATGTAAGAGTGTCGGATACATTACGTCAGGTTCTGCTTCGTTTGTACTCGTGGAGAAATTTATGCGACGTTTATGTTGCGCTAACGACGTGTATAATTGCGACAGAAAGTATATGGATACTCCAGGCACATTTCTGTCGTCTGCGGCAGCGTTGCCTTGATGTTCTGTATAAAGTCCAAGGGCGATAAAAAACCGTCGCCGCGCGCCGTATGCTGTATGTGCGAGTGAAAATGTTTGAGAGTTAGCCGGCGAACGCGGGTAAACCTTGCGCGCGCGAGCGAGGAACGTGGCCCGGAGCTGCATAGTATTCCCCGTTGATGGTTCGAACTTTTGGGAGAAATTTCAGGAGAATGACGTCCTTGCGATCCCAGAACACTGATGTCATAACCGTGCCAACGCGGGAAACCACCTTTGCCTTTTTGGGGCGGAATGTTTCCACTGTTTCGAGGCTTCTTTTGACTCAGGACGAAAGGGGTGCACCCAAGTTTAATCTATTGTAAGGAATCTCTGCAGAAAAAGTTTAATATCAGCTTCAAGCAGTTGGAGGTCTTCTGCAGAGTGAAGTTCTCTCAGGCATTTGTTCTCTAATGTTAAAAGTCTGGACACCCATTGGGCCGAAACTTTGTGCATGTTCAGGGACTGTTAGGACATGACCAAACCTCTCCACTGATATGCCCACACATCTGCAATGTGCCGCTGTGTGACGCGTCGATCAGCCATTACAACGTCTTGCGCTTTTCGGACATTTTCATCTGTGCATGCTGTTGGGCGACAACCACTGCGTGCAGTATCTTTAATTGGTATATGGCCTCGCTTGATATCGGCAACCCACTTTTTCACCATAGTATAAGAAGGAGCATTGTTCCCTAATGTCTCCAGCATATCCTTGTGTATTTCTTGTGGTGTCAGTGTTTTTTAATGGTATTGAATGACTGCTCGCTTTGCAAATTTCTTCATTTCCATATTTCAGTTTCGTGATCTCGTTTTCAATCGCTGTACCGGAAAGCAAAAATGTCAAAATAAATCCAGCTTGCTCATGATACCATTCAAATAACTGAATAACACATTGCATTGCAAAACAAGACCACGCAAGAAAGATGTCGTGGGTGGGCTGCAAGCTTTTCAGGCACCCCTCGTAGCTTGGGCCACTAGGTTGGGCTCGTTGTCTATGCATCGTCATCATTTTAGCTTTGTCATCCGAATCTCGTGATGCCGCCGTCTTCACGCCGCCATCTTCATACAGTCGTAATGGATTCCTTGTCACACCGCAGTCGTGATCGTTCAATCGTCGTCATTGAAGCTTCGGAATTTGACGCTGCTCGTACTGTCTTCGTCACGCCTTCAACTCAGTCTCAGCGGTCCTCGTTATATAATAACATGGGCCACTAGGCATGTGTTCGTAGTCGCGACTCCACCGTTGTTCTGTATCGTCATCCTTACAGATTTGTCATCCCACTCTGTTCAAGCCGTGCTCATCTCACTATCGTCTGCGCGCAGTCGTCGTCATGCCGTCGTCGTGATGCTGTTGTTTTATCTTTGTCATCAGTTCGGTAACGTAATCCCATTTTCGTCATGCCATCATCGTCATAGTGTATTCTTCATTCGATCGACGTCAATATTTCTTCGTCGTTAATTTGTAACCATACTGTCATCAATAAATTTAGATTATACTGCCCTTGTCACGCCGTCATCATAAGACAGTCGCTATCATGAATACTTTGTCAGACCATCGTCTTCATGACGTCGTCGTCGTGCCATCGTCATCACACCAGATGTGTCATTCGACTCTCGTCATGCCACCGTCGTGATGCCATTGTCACCATGCAGGTTACATGATACAGTCCTCGTTACTCCATTGTGATCATACACTCGTCATACCATTGTCTTCATGCCGTTGCCACGCCATCATCTTCATTGTTTCATTATCATCGTCATAGGCATGATGTTTTCGTCGTTATACCATCTCCTTAATTTAAAAATTGACATTTGATCATCCTCGTGCTGTCGTCGCCATGCTGTCGTCGTCCTCATGCCATAGAGGTCATACAGTTGTCGTCATTTAATTGTCATCTCGTCGTCGTCACTTTGTCGCCGTTATACCATCGTCATAACTCTGGAATTGACATCTCATTATCGTCATGCCGTCGTATTTATATGCGATTGTCGTTCCATGGATATCATTCCTTCGTTGTTCTATCGTCACTGTGTCGGCTTTATACTGTCGGGGTCACGACTCTGTGGGAGGCGGCGTAACGAGGTAGCCGCCGTAGCCATGATTTATTTACGCATCCGCGAGATTCCACAGCACAAGCAGAAGAATGGTATTGACTTTAGAGTCGCCTGGGTGCCAGGACATGTCGCGGCCCCCGGGGTGAGGGGGCAGGTAACGAGGGGCGCGCATGGTCTTGCCACCCCACAATCTGGGGTTCTACCTTATCGTCTTCGACCTCTCTTACGCGGGTCTACCGATCTTGGTGATTACCCCTATGGAAATTTACTGCCGAACTCTCATTTCGAAATGGCACGAATACACCACTTCCTCATGTAGACTAACAGGGAGAGACTCGAATATCTCACTCCTGCTCACATCTTTAAGGACCTCGTTCTCAGTCGATCCCAGGAAATATTCATAAATAAAGTACTTACCAGCACAGCCACTACCCCTGACATAATTCACTAACGGCGGACGTTGGCTGACCGAAACAAGGGCATCGACGCCTCTGCCCCCCGAATATGCAGCGTGCTTCTGCCACTCCGTATGCGAAGCCAACTTGCAGAATCTCATTTTCATTGTCCCACATTCAATAATTATCGAGACGACAGCAATACTTTTCTACATGGCCTTATTGAAGCTTTAAATAACCATATTCTCGAAAACCCCAAACACCTGGTAAAGTTAGCCCACTTCGGCGTTGAGAGGCCTGGCTCGCGCGATTAAGTGCGTGTCTACCTCTCCTTCGTATGTCCCTCCTCCCCCACCAGCGACCTTCGGTCCTCCCTTTTCTTAATAAAAAAGAATTCATTCATTCATTAAAGCCGACCAGCCATGGTACCGCGGGATCTCTGGAGCGCGCGATACCACGGCCGCTCAGGTCGAGCTCGCGAGTGCGTTATATTCTCGCGCTACCTGCACGTGAGCCGTCTTCTTCACCGGATCTGTACGCGATAGTCGCGACGGTACAGGGCAAACCTCCTAGGGCAGAGCGCGACTGAAACATATGCAAAAGGTGCGCTTATAGAAAGAAGAGCCTGTAAGCCTATATACATGGAGTGGCAATTCGTTGCGTCCGTTAAAGAGGCCAGGTAAAATTTGTGTTGCGACGAAGGGCACAAACAGCTCTCTGGTGGTCGTGGCTGAGAGTGTCTGGACACACGATACGTTGTGTTGTGCGTTGAAGACGTCGTCTAGCGTTGTCGGCGTCTGCGCACCCGGTGCGGTGCAACTCGGCAAGCAGGATTGAGGCGTATTGCCTGGTTCTTGGCACTTGCCGAGGCCGTTAGGGGAACAACGCAGAAGACGGCGCCGTCGAATGGCTTGCAACGGTGGTAGTTGCGGAGAACTGTGAGTGGCGCTGTGGCTTGTCCCCCTCGCTGATCATGCTGCGTCACCATTTCAGGTGCAGGTACGATTGTGTCGCGCGGCGTATTCTGGCGACCAGCAAGACCTTGGACTCGAGATGACGTGGTCAGTCCAGTCGCTACTTGTTTGGTGCGTAATTTGCCAGGGCTTTCTTCAGAGGGGTACGGAAAGCACATGCTGTCGTCGTTGGTAGTGTCGGGTTGACGCAGTCCGCGAGAGGTGTACCAGGGAGCACCGGCAGCGTAGGTTGCGAGCGAGGCGGAGCAATAGTGATGCCGTAATGCGAAATAACAACCTGCCGCAGGTTCTCGCATGATGCCCGCGCCTGGTAGCAGTCGCAGCTCCGAAAGAAGACCACCCGACTGCTCGCGGCTTCCGTAGAGATAGTGCAACTGTTGGTCACTCACGTTGGTGACGTAGAAGTGATCCTGAAACTGGAAAAACCAGATGGTAAAGCTGCTACTGCGAAATTTCGATACGTCATGCATCTTCGGGAAGTGCGAGCATAGAACATCGGAAGGCTCGCATGCTGCTGCTTGCGGCCCAAGGTCAATATCATCAGTGTTCCCGTGGTCGCTGAAAGCATTGCCAAGGTTGTGCTTGTGGCGTCGCCGTGCCTGCGAGAGTAAAATTTATGCCTAGTGGAGCCGGTAGCAGAGCCTCTGAATCGCTGATGAGTGAGGTTCCCCCAAACGGAAAGCGAATAGCTCACGGAAACGTCCGTGGACGGAAGGTGGTGGGCCGTAGTGTAGCCGAAAGTGCTTGTGTTTGGCCCCGTAAATTCATTGGAAAGAGCGTCGCGCAGCTGCCTTTGAAATGGGGAGCAGGCTCACAGACCGAGTAGAGGTTTGATGCTGGTGCGGGCCCGTTCTGACGATCGGAACCGGTGGGCGCATTCGATGTAGGACGACAAGAGCCGGAATGACGTGACTGAGCCGTCGAGGTGGCGTGGGGAGCAAAGATGGCTGCCCTAAAGTCCTCGTAGAAGTCGCAGCCGGAGCCTGGAACCTTGTTGATACGAAAGCGGCTGTCCAGCTGGATGAACCAGGTGTCCGGCATATCGATGTCGAACGCCCTACAATCACAGGACGTCTACCGGACCGCGTGAAGCCACGTCACTCTCGCCTTGGTAGAGTCGGTGCGTTGATGCTGTCATAGCTAGGCTTGGTTGTCCGATGTCACCAGTTTATGGCCGTATCCACGGTTTATTTAGGTCGAGCAGTCAAGGTGCCGTGGTGTCTCTGAGGTCTCTGACGCGCTCAGGTCGAGCGGGTCAGCGTGTTATATTTTCGCCCTACCTGCACGTGAGCTGTCTTCTTCTTCACCGGTTTTGGAGAGAATAGTCGCGCTGCTACACCTCCATGCTCAATGATGACCTTGGCAAGCGAGGGCTATATCAAAGTGGAACGATATCTGACTACGTGACATACAGCCGACGCAATGAAGGTCTCAAAATTAACGATACACGTGTTAAATAGACCTGATTTCAGGAATGTGTCCTGGCACTACATCACTTGGTTGCTCTTTGTATTACCGTCGACAATAATCCTGAGATGATTTGTGCCGTAATTTATTTTGGTCGGCTTAGATTGGACTATTTTTTCTTTCTGCCATTTCAATTTTCAGGTGTCCATTTGAAATCGGCGCCGGCTTAGATGCGTGTAAATAGCGTACGTCATTCAGGCACATAATGAAAGACAGCAGCGTTATAGTATTTTCTGCTGCAAAATAAGGCAATTGCTCTTTTCTTATTTTTGCGGGGTGGTACATATCGTGCGCCGGTTCGTAAATTTATCGAGGGCCCAACAACAACATAAACGAGAGACAGATTCTTGCTGCGGTAAATTAAATGTCAAAAGCGTGATGGCGGGCGCAGTTCCTAAGGCTCTCGCTCCACGAATTTCGAGAAGCGTGCGATGATGTTGTTTATGGGATTTTTGTTGTGAACAGTTTTGGTGCATTAATGTCATCTCGCTGTCTGACATATTCTTTCTTGTACCTTTGTTTTGTTCAGTGACGGTTGATCATGTTTATTTAGCATTGTTTTTGTTCTATGTGAATAGGCGCTGACGGCACAGCTTAAAGGCGCAAGCATCTTTTAAATGTCACGTAATAATAAATGTAAATGTCCATGAACTCTCATGTCGTGCATACGCCATTGTTAAACGACTTCTAAGCAGGTAAAATTAAAAAACAAGAATTATTGAAGTGAACTCGAGTGGGCGCCCGCGAGTAGGCGGGACTATGTGCGCGATTTTCAGTGCTGTGCACACACTGCAATAAATTTTAGCTTTATCAACACTGTCAGTATGAGCTACGGAAAAGGAAACCTGATGAGGGTATCATGTGGTTGCCAATAACTTTAGCTGCTTCTAGTCAACCACTTTTTACCCCACCAAAGATTAACAAAAATCGTATTCCTCAGCGCCTCTCACACAAAACAAGGGAACTTTGTGCAGTGTAATAAAACCGTTGTGATTTCGCATTAGCGCCAGGAAAAGAATTGCAGGCCTGAGCGCCGTGTGTTTATTGGGCTCTCATAAGCGAACACGTAGTTGTTCGCGCTTGCTTGACAAGTACCCAGACATTCTGACAACACTAAGACATTCTTGGATGGTTGATAACTACACTAGCGTTGATGAACTGAGGCACATTTTTTCCGTTTCCGCTTGATGTTGTTTCTTTGCCTAAAAAAGGAAGTCACAAGCTTTATGCAAAAAAGAAATAACTGTCAGCTCAAGCACTCTGAACAGATCGTTGACCGACGAAGCTGAAACGTGTGGCCCTGGTGTTTATCACTGGGTAAATCCCGACGGTTCATTACAGCCTTTCTCAATTATTGGTTAGGTCTTTGTGTTCGTCAATTAGTTATTGAGGACGACGAACGCGGTAGAAGTGGCACGAGTGCAATCGCGTGGTAGCGCCGAGGGGCCCAACGAGGCAGCTGTGGAAGAAGACTACGACCTCGAGCCATTGCTCTCTGATGATAGTATTTTTCTACACACGGACACAATAGTGTTGAAAGTAGCCCTTAATAGCTTCGCTGTAAAAATCAGATCCAACCCACTTGTTGGAATATATGTGAAGTGAATCTTCTTGAAATGCTAAATAAACGCTTGAAAACTAAATGCGACGCGTGCAATTGTCTTTACTGACATCCTATGCAACCTTAATCGCAAACGATGCCTATCCGCAGTACACGTCCCAACTTTATTACCATGTTATGTTTGTTGCTTGTGAACTACACCGTTTATGGGCTATTCAGAAATGTGAACAGCAGTTCGTACGAAGGTACACGTTAAGAGAACGTCGGCACAGTAGGCACATGGGATCGAAGGCGATGTTTCATTTTTGTCGAGGGAATACTGGTGAGGAGAGGTGCACGCAGAGAGAAACACGACGCGAAAGACAGTGATATAACTGATTAATTATCCCGCATTTCATTCCAGCGTCTGTGGCCAAATGGAAACTGACACGCACACATATTGCGCTTTTGCGCGCTCGTGCTCCTGGGCACACGTTGCTGCGCGATGCCATGCACACTTGGCGTTTACTTACTAGAGAAGTGCGTGTGCTATTGCGGCCGGTTAGAACGTCTGGCCCTTGTGCTGCGAGACTAAAGTTCCATCCCACCATCAGGAACGCACTATTTTTTGTAAGATAATTGGCAAGCTCGAGCAACCATGGTCAGCAATGCCTGGGAGTGTTCACTAAGAACGGAAGCTTCACTTCATGCAAATTCCCTTGGCGCTGCTGAAACCAAAGGAAAGTAACCTCAATGCTTAGAGTTAGTGAAAGTTCGTACAATGATATAAAACTGTACAGTTACATCTGCATCGGGTGCTATTATTGCGATAACATTATAGGCGGGCATCACCCGCTTTGGAGGCATCACGTTTTTTTTTTCACGATTCCAGGCACAACAAAGTCCAATACAGCGTCTCAAAGCGCTAGCTGTTAGAAGGTAACAATGCCAGGCACTGGCACGAGAACGCACGCGCCAGATGTTTCAGAGAGCAAGTTTGGCACGAGAGAAACTTGCGTGCGACCATTACCTAATGGTTGGAGCATTGGGTAGCTGTGATGGAAAACACAGATCCGATCCGACGATGGGTCACGCATTTCTCTGCAATATTTAGGCCGACTTCACCCACTTTTCAGGCATGTAGCGAAAAAATGCGAGGCGTGCTGGTAGTAGTCGAGCGTGTGACAGTGAGCACGAAAATATAGAAACGTCGCTTTCATAACTAAGTGTGCATGGTGGTCCGTGACGCACGCGCGCGCAGCTGTCGTTACAACATAATCGTCATATTCTGAGTATGCGATCGCATACTTAGAAAGTTAGTGTAGTTAAGTAGTTGCTGGATATTCCCTTCAGGAATAATCGCTTACCAGCAAGTTACATCGTATGTTGTGCTAGTATTAAACTTTCATGCAGTGAGCTCCTTTTTACCCGAAAGCATATGAGCCCAACAATGTAAAGGCACGCGCTTTCAGGATGCCATTATACTTCGCTATACCAATTCGCTAGCGGTGCTTTGCGGTGAGCTGCTACATAGAAGTATTGCGACAAACAACAAAACATATAGTTTACGAGAAGTCATCACACTAAATCAACGTTCAGTAGACGAATCCAATTTTTAGCAACATTTTATTGAAAAATAACCGTTCGTATTCCTAGAGATTAACCGATGTATTGCTATTAGTCATGATGGCACATAATTTGCGATGACCTGGCGCCCTTTTTGTAGGGTAAGCGAAGTTGGTACCAACAAAAGATTTAAACAGGGCCGTAAACCGTACTAAAACACAATGATGATGACAACAGACAACCTCTTTCAAAGCGGGCAGGTCATGACGAAGTTGTGCTGACTGGAGGACCTCAAGACTTGGTAAAGAAATACATTGAGCACATTGAGTAGAACTAAAACGCAAGTGCAGTAGAAACATCACATGGCTTCGGAAGCGACACAAAAGCACACACAAATACAAATTATTTGTCAATAAAAGTGTTGCACAGAACACTACAACATTCCGGACTGGTCAATAAATAACCTATATATTCATGGATAGAGGAACATTGTTTCACTTTCCACAAGACATTCCCGCATTGGGCGACACAACTTAAAAGCAGCACAATTTGTTATCTGAAGCGAAGCAGTATGTAGCCACCTATTTTTATCAGCCGCAATAAAATATCATGTCTGAAACAGATCCCATCGCATTGAATTGACCGTAATGCCACGCAACCGTAGAACCATTTAGCTGGACCATATTTCTGGTTGAAGTCAATTGTACCGGTAAAATCAAAGTGATTGTGGCAAGTATGAAACAACGCCTTCTGACTTGTACCAAGCTACATTAACTCGCGAGCTTCACACGGCATTTGTTAATTTAGGCGTGGATTGAATTTTTAATTTGTGATGCCATGTGCAAAAAAATCTTCCTATTGGTGTCATAAATAAATATAATTTCCTGTTCTGATGGGTGCAACAGTGGTTTTATTACCTTGACCTTGCTACTTAAAACATCCTTATGGGTATTTACATTGGTGTATACTTAAATTACTGGAGTTCACGGTTTTATAGACTTGGAGCACTCCCAGTCCTTTTGGGAACGTGATCTGCTTCTCGGATCCATACTGCGAAGGGAAAGTGTTAGAGAGCGCCCGAAATTGAACACCATGAGCAGTGTATAAGAAGCTCATTTGTGGAATGATTTGCCTGGTCAATTGATTATTTCGCGTTTATTATTTCTTGTTAATCCTATCTTATGATCAATAATAAGATGCTGCAGCCTTGTGCTCTGATGAACTAGAAACATAAAACATGCATGGCTCTGTCTTTCGTGCTTGCTTGAAAGCGTTTCATGTAGTTATACTTTCACACCAGTTACATGAATGCATTAGACGTCCGCATGTCCTTACTTCACTGACTACGCCTCATGTTGGAGCTCCTGCCCTCCAGTGCTGTTTACAGAAACAACTAAAAAGGAAACTTTTGTTCTTGTTTTCGGACGACCGTACTATACAGTTCATTGTGATTCCAATTGTTCCTACCCGATGTCACAGCATACTAGCTGCTGTTCACGAAGCAATATTTTTTTTCTGTGTGCTTAGTGCACTTTATTTTTCAATCATCGAAGCTATACAAGTTTACCCTAAGTCTTTTATTTTACCGAGAGATTTGCCGTTGTACTTGTACCCTTTTCAATATTGCACGTTTGCTTTGCTAAACAAATTTCACTCTCCTTCTCTGATATGTACATCATACAAAGGATGAAGAAATGATTGTGAAAAATTGACAACAAAATATAATGAAATGCATTATTCACAACAGATACCATTAAAACTATATATATGGTCTCAATATGAGATGCCGGCGAAGTGCAGTAGCATTATCTGCTAGCAAGAATTTCATTTAGGAAAAACCAAGATACTTCATCTACGCAGGCAAATATATCTAAAGGCAAGCTTAAGCACCACTACAATAATTTACATGACGAGCATTCACTCCTTGGAAACATTCGAACGTAAAATGCAACGAAACTATACACGTGTTTCGACACTTTGCAAAACAACGAGTCCATAGATTGTCACGGAGGCATCCTACACTGCGGCGCTGTCCTGTAGCGGAGTTTGACGGGTCTGTGAACTAGCACTTGACTCGAGGAACAATTTTCAGTTGAATCGGCGGGTCGGGCTCCAGGAGGACCTTGCCTTTGGCGAAAGAAAGGGGTACCTGTGAGAAATAGGTGCATTCTTTACACGGATGAAAAGAAGCTCTCTGTCTCGTTCGATATGGGGCGCGAGCGAAAGTACGAATGTGAAAGTTGCTGGGAGGAATGAAATTTATCAAGCATTTTTTTTTGTTATCTAATCGAAACCTCAGAAGTTCTCCACAAATGAGGGATCTTTAGTTTCGAAATACATTCGAGTTAACTGACAACTAAGTGCTTTGCGGCGCCATACAAAAGAGGATGAATTGTATTTGTATAGAAACAGAGAGGCCGGTCTGAGCTTATACGCTCTGACTTACTACTCTACGCTGAGAACAGAAGAAAGGGAAAGAAATGGGAATGGAAGATGATGATGACAAGAATAGGAGTTCGATGAATGCTGGTCAACAGAGCGGCGTAGTCCAAGTTGTCTTGCGTGCGGTCCTATGTCTTCAGTAAATTACATCGCGGCTGGTACTTTTAGTTTATCACATCCCAGGTGAGGCCAAGTACACGGGAAGTCATCCGATAATGGCCTTACCAAGACACATGTCAGAGACGAAGCTAACACTGTCGCTTGATCGTGTATGCTGGGCAGATGTAGACTGTGAGCACTAGTGTCTCTCGTACACGACACTGGTCTCAATTTGGGCCGCTCTCATTGCCCATTAATTGCGCGTAGAGTCGTTTGAATGCGACAAGCCTCATTTTGTGCACCAAAGTTACGTCATAAAGTTCGAGATTAGCGGCATGCAAAACTTCATTTTGGTGTCGAACTTGTGCAAACGCCGGTGCTGATGGTCTTGTTGGGCTCAGTGAGTGGAAGAAAGACTCTGTTCAAATGAGCGAGCAGAGCTTGTGTCGGGTTTTGAAAAAGCAATGTTGTACTATGTTGCATCGCGCACGGCCGATAGTCTCCATGCCTTGCAGATCACGGCGCCCAGGTTAGCAGCGGAGTTAAGCTGAATTAACACAGCAAGCTGGGCGAGTTGGTGACTGAACATATTCCTGGGGTGGGCAGCGCAACCCGGACGAAGGGCAAAAGGAAGTGCACAATACGATATGATACGATACTGGAATTAAATTTTGTGTTCTCTTCATGGTGCAATGCCCATATGTTTAGGAATATCGTGAGCCAAAATGTTATAAGGGTCTCTTCTGAGAGAGCATGTAATGATTTTCAACGCGAGCATACAATTGCAAATTATTGTACAGACACGAGGCAGCTCGTAGCAAACGAATCTGACCGCCCCCAGGATAGCAACAAGTGCGGCAGCAGCTGACGTAGGTCTATGGTCTAACTTGAACGGCCACGTAGTAAATAGTTAGGACAGGGCGTAAGCTGCTGCTGCGGCAGATGATTTAATTGAGCTGCAGTATAGACGTTAACAGCGCCACCGTGCATTGTCACTGTGTGGCACCAAGTGAGCTGACGTAGGCCGGATGATGTAACACGCAATTTCTTCGTAATCATGGGTATTTGTGGGTGTACATGATGCCTCAGCAGAATCCATAGATCCATGGCTCTTGGCCGGGGCAGCGCTTAAGGGTGTGAGCCTCTCATGACATATAATAGCTGATAACTGCTCTTTACTATATTTTCATCAAAAACTGACGCAGAGTGGAGTTTAAGCTAGGTAGAATATTATGTGACATCCCACAAGTAGCATATATCTGGTTTCACTGAACATCGTTTCCACTCGCTCGACCCTGCTTTGCAATTGTGCCTATTACCCGGTCTTCCTCAGAGTGAACAAACACTGCTATGTCGTTTATGCTTGAGTTGTGCGTTCTTCCGGGCTAGTTGGTTTATACTTCAAGGAAGGTTAAAACTCACGAGGCCAAGCGGGAGGAATACACAGTACACCACGAGCGCAGCGATGTATTGTGTGTTCCTTCCGTTTGCCCTTTTTTTTCGTGCACTTTTAACCTATGTTAATCTTGGACATTGCATTCACGAATCCATGATAAGTCTAAATAAGAATGAACGATGGCACCTTGTGCTCGTGAATAGCCTGCCCTCCACACTGCTCTAAATCAGCTAGACGAGAGCTCTGTCTTTTTGGATAAGATCTTGAGACCATAGTCACAGGTATCATAGATGCAGAAGGCCACAAGTGCACTGCTCTGAGTCCTGAAGGCAATTGAAGCGAGCGATAGTCGGTGGCAACGCTCGGTGAATTGAAATACTTCGGCGGCTCCAGCGTACGTTAACTGGTGGCTCACTTGCTTTCAATAATTTCTACCCTCCCCTTTTTCTTCACACATTGCAATGCAGCCGAACAGACTCAGTGCGGGATACCCTGCGTTTCATTTATTATTCCCCCACCTCCTATCTAATGCACTGTTGTACCGCTGTCCAGATCTTTTACTGACTTCATATTCCAAGGATGAAATGAATAAAGGGATAATCAGATATCCACCCGTTCGTAGCAATTGCTACAAAGGAAACCCATACGGGTTCCTCGAAAGAAAAGCCTCATAGTTGAAGAAAAATTCGTCCTGGTCCGGGACTCGAACGCGGGACCACCGCCTTTCCGGGGCAGTGGTCCTACTACTACGTCAAACTCTTGCCTTTGCTTCGTGTTGTCGATAAATTCGACTTTCGCCCTGCCATCTGCTAGCCGCCTGGTTAGCTCAGATGGTAGAGCGGCTGCCCCGGAAAGGCGGTGCCCCCGGTTTCCAGTCCCGGACCAGGACGAATGTTTCTTCAACTATGAGGCTTTTCTTTCGAGGAACCCGTGTGGGTTTCCTTTGTAGCAATTGCTACGAACGGGTAGATGTCTCATTATCCCTTTATTCATTACTTCCCTCCACCCTGCGGGTTTCCGCAGAACTACTACGTCAAATTCCTAAGATGTATTTCACGCACTTTCCAGGAGATTATCTATCTATCTATCTATCTATCTATCTATCTATCTATCTATCTATCTATCTATCTATCTATCTATCTATCTATCTATCTATCTATCTATCTATCTATCTATCTATCTATCTATCTATCTATCCATCTATCTATCTATCTATCTATCTATATTTCTGTCTGTCTGTCTGTGTTTCTATATGCTCGTATGGAACCGTTCTACTGTCTACTTGTATCACTGTGCATTCACTGGTCGAACGAGTTGCTGTGCTGAGGTAACAGGGTTCGAAAGCAGCCATCGGACAATCTTGAGTCAGTGATTATGTGACAGTGTGCACAAACGTACCACCCTTCACCGAACCTCTTGCACGCCGACATGGGTCACTGTAGACGCGGGGCTGGGTAGGTACGGCTTTTCAATGAAACTCTCTGACGCTAACTTAGAGCACTGCGTATGTGCCACTCAGTCTGTGCTGGTCATCAATGAACCTCTTTGATGCCACCTTGAGTCACTGCGTATGTGTGGGCCACTTTTCAATGAATGCCTTTGAAGCGAACTTGCTTGACTAGGCACGTGCCACTCTAGAAAGACGACAAATATCCCATAAATCTATCCCATGTTGAGCGGAACCGAACCCACGTCACAAGGCTTCTTCAGGGTAACAACAAGACGCGTAAGCAGGCTGCGCCACAAATGTACTGGGGATCTGCCACTCTTCAATGAACCTTCTGCCAACTTGGGTCACTGAGTGTGGGCCCCTGGGTGTACGCCAAGCCAGGAAACAATTCTTAGCGTTCGAACTGCCCGGTGTGCCGCGTTTTTCGTCGCGGAGGCCGCGTGCAGTCTTCTCGACAGTTCCACCAGATGGCGCAGCGTCTCCAGAAAGAAGCGCGTGAGTAGAGCTCGGTTGCTGCATGACGCGTTTCTCAGCGTTCGCATGCACAGGCGCGCCATTCATTTCGGAGTCTACTCGCAGGCTTCGTGGTGGCAGCGCTAGATTGCAGCGAGTGCTGTTAGGGAGACGCGAAAGACAGTCCCGCTTCAGCACGCGTCCCATACAAGGGCGAATCAGTCCTTGCCCCTATTTTTTCCCACCAAATTACGGCTGTAAATGCGAAGTTAAGATATCCATTCCTTGTTCGACTGGCCCGCACTTAGCTGCCGGTAGTTCTACAGCAGGGCGCTGCTGTCAGTTGTTGAAGACGACGGTTGTGCTTCACACGTCCACGGCGTACGAGCAACGAAGTCTGATTCGTTTTCTATGGAGCAAGGGACGATCACTTATAGAAATCGACGGGGAAATTTCGTCCATATAACGGGAAAGGCGTCTCGCCTTCAGAAGTGTGACGTGGGGGTGATGTTCATTCGCAAAAGGCCGTGAGGACTTGCATACAATGAGCGTTCGGGGAGGCCATGTGCCTCGCTGACTGACGACAGGGGCATCTCAAATTTCGTGCTGCAATGGGGCAAACGTCTGAACCGGTGTGGGGACTAAGGGGAAAATAGTATAAGGTACGTAGACTATAGTACGCATCTATGTAATTACCTGTATGTACCTTATTTTGGCTAATAAAAAATAGGGGCAAATACTTTCTGATTCGCCCTCGTACATAGCTCATTTTTGATTCTGGCAATGCGTTGTGTTGCAATATCGATTCAATGCTAGCGCATTACCGTAGACCGTCATCATGTGATGGGTGCTGCCGCAATTTTTCTCTTAGAAAACACTGATAAAGGACGAGCAATTCACTCCGTACTTTCATAAAAAGCTTAATTTTTGTTACAACTGCAACCGAGGTGCTCGAAAAGAGTTTGCATGAATGAACAAATATTGGGACCGTAGGGCTTTCAAGTGGCATACCGACGCACAGATTTTTGCAAACGCTGGCTTGGGCTCCTTTCGGCAGATTCTGTTATGGCTAACAAAGCACGTCATTAATGGCACCCTGATTCCGCAGAGATACCATTGGAAACAATGTGATGAGCCCAAACACGAAAGGACGCACACGAAAGTCGGAGTTCGTACGGCCGACACAATGAAATGGTCTGCGAGCCGGCGTCTTCCTTGGTATGTAAAAATGACAGTTAATATCACATCGCTGACATTACGTGCACTCTAGAAATCGTTCAATTATGGAAAGATGCGTGTGCCTAATAATTAGCGTGCAGGCGCCCCTATGTCCATCCATGATTCAGTCTCGGTAAATTGGCACGTAGAGCTTGAGTTCACAACGCCACTGAAGTTATGCCTAGGCAGTCAACACTAAATAACACTTGGCATAACATCGCTCGCCTACCTCTCTGCCCCCGATGTTTTCTCCGCATGCTTCGCGCCTTCCGGCTCCCTGGTTCCCTGTATAGTACACGTGGTGGAGGCGGTGTCGTAGTTACGCAGTATAATGCAGTACGTCGGTGCGCTCCGCAGAACACGTGCAGGGCTTCCCCGTCGCTTGAATGCGCCTCCATTCTCGATGCTGCACCCAGTTATGTGGCGAACTTATTCGCTCAGTTTCCCCGCATGTTGGGTCAAACTTTCTCGTTTCCTTAGCGTGTTTCATTTCTTCTCTAAAGTTCCGATAGCTGGCATTTTTGTGTGAAGGTGCTAAATGTGAAGGGCTAAAATGCACTAGCGCATGTACTGCGTCAGCGGTTCGAATGAGTTTTCAAGATCCACAATCTGCAACTGCGTCGTTAAGGGAGGTGGGGAATAAAGGTTTCTTATGTCAACTGCTTCGGCAAATCATGCTCGCTGAACTTGCCTGAGTTTCTGCACAAGGCTCGAAGGTGACGTTCTGCAGGAGGCGGTATAGAATGTACTTCACTTGCACCATGCCCATGCGCATGCCAATGCAGCTCCTTGGGCCCACTCCGAAAGGGAGATACGTGTAAGTGTTGATGGAATCCTTGTGCTCCGGCAGGAACCTAGGGATAGAATTTGCAGGTAGTGACTTGAGGTGCTGCCTTAGTTCTGCTAAGCGGCTACCGCTCTCAATTGTGCGCTTATCTACACAGCAAAGTAAGTGGAACAAGATCATTTAAAATATTTTTCTGGTTATTTATAGCTTAACTATAGGATATTTTACCACAGAATCTTATTATTTACACATTAGGCCACTTTAGATTACGAGGATATTAAGGAACATTAATAGGTAGTTGAATATCCTGGATATATTCTGCAAATACTAGCGCGCTACACAGTTCACAAATGAATGCGTGATGTCATAAATGCATCCAAAAACTGCAAACGCATTTTTTGAAGATTAACTATGGCAAGTATAATGAACAGATTTCTGTCGCTGGGTTATATTTTTGCTATACAGCGTATCTTGTTGCATATGGCCAATTGCGTAGAAGCTCCAGATTGGGGAGACGCTAACTCGTGGATGCGTTTACGATAAGTGACCCTTCATCCTAGGCACATGACTGCATTTGGGAGCTGGTGCATGTGCCTGTTGTTATTTAAAACATGCATTCTTCGCTATGCTAAACATAATATATATTGTATGCATTCTATTTAGTTTATTTAAACATTCGCTAAGTAGGAAAGTGTCATAACATGAATGCATGTGGCATTGTTGCCATAAAAAAAAAGCTGACAAAGCCATTTTCAAAATTGGCGGCCAGCGCAGGTTAGCGTATGGTGAGTTAAGCAAGTGCAGAGATATTCGATCAATTCTGGCGAATGAATGGTGCTAACTGTCGTTTGACGGGTGTGTGAAAAAGCATTCACGCCTATTAAACTTGTCGTTCGATCATGTGCTTCACGAAGAGAGATGTTTGCAGGCGCTGCTCGCACTTGCGTACTGTGCATGTGCCGTAATCCTAATTTTGCCAAAGTACTGACTACGAAGCATGGTGAAACAGCATTCTGATACCCCTTATGTCGTCACACATGTTCCTGCTCTTGAAATAATGCTTAGTTTGCACGTTTTGTATACATTTTGCAATGTAATGGCTTGCCTTCAATTGACTTTATGTTATAGGGGCCCTAAACCACTTTTTATATAAGTGGAGAAAGACATTTGAACTGAAAACAGGCTATTTGAGAAATACTTCGCCGCAAGAAGTACTTCAATGCGTTCAACAGAAGCGGAGTTATTGGCATGCAAACACGGCTTCCGCTGTGCTCCCGTTCGTTCTTCAATGCCTTGCACTGCAAAATCTACGGGGCAGAGGGGCGTGCGCACAACGCTCCGCCTTACAAATTTCACCGTGGCGGGCAGTTCAGATTTGATTTTGGATGTTAACATAGAGGCCAAGACAACCGCCTTTGGTGCCTACGACGCGCTAAACACAAGTCAAACGTGGTTGTCCTCAGTGAGCCGCAGTGCGCTTAGCCAGTGGACTCGTGGCGGCATCCCACGGCGGCCGCGGTATTTACGCCATGTAGCCGACCGCAGCTGGCTGTCAGCTATCGGCCAATAGCAGCTGTCTAAGGGAATGACGAAACAAAGTCTCCGATGACGAGAAAAAGCGTCCAAAAGAGAATGAGGACAGTGCCTAATGTTCAAAAGAGAGCGTTTGAGAGAAATGTGACTTCGCGATGCGCTTTTGCAAGCTCTTCGCACCGCGTATGACAGAAATACTTGGCTGAGAAGTTTACAGTAGCGTATGATTCCCGCAGACTATGTTATTTCACCAAGCCCGAGGGGTGGTTCAGGGCCCCTGTACTATGCAATAAAATAACACGCATGGCTGTGCGATGGTTGCCCACATGTGTACTACAAGTATTGTTCACTGTTGGTATGCTTCCATACACGTGATAACATGTCAATAGTTTGGTTCGCATGCGGATTCTTCTGGAATTTCTACACTGAAATGCCTCTAACTTTACTTTGTCAGTAGCTACTGAGTATGTATATATTGAACATGCTGCTATTGAATAAATTTGGTCTTACCGTTTCACGTATGAAACGACTCTTGGACTCTTGGACTCTTGCGCAGTAAATACTACAACATTCACTCGATGTGTGAACCATCTTAGTGTTTGACCAAGTGTTTTCCAGTAATGAACATTTTGCGTGCCACGAGTTTATCGCATCAAACTGAGCAAACTTGTAAACGTGCTTTCGCAGAAAGCGTGTTTGAAGGGTAATAATGTTGCTGACCGGAGGCGCGTTGAACCAGAATCGCATGGTTCACAAAAACAGCCGTTAATTAATTGCAATTGCAAACCTACTGTCAGAGAAAGCAGATGGCCATGGTCATATTAGATGTTTTTTTTTTATATAGTAGCACCAAATTCGGAGAAAATTGCCTGTGGCAGAACATATAATTCCACCACTTCACCTAAATTACTCGATGAGGTGACCATTACTTCTAAGAGAAACCAAAATGCTTAATTGCATAAGTAACATAATTGTACTAATTAACTTCTTATTGTATCAACTTGCGGCACATATTTCAATCTACGAATTATAGCCGGTGACTTCGCAACGCGTATCCAACTGAAACGAATTCTCGGAGCTGCATCAGTATCGGCATAATAATTTTCAGTTTCCGGGACGATGAAGTGTCTTCTTGACAGAACGCTTGTTTCTGTGCTCTCTGCATTCTTGGTGAACTCTTTGCCTCTCGGGGTGCCTCACCTCCCCGTCTTGCGACCATGGACGCGGAGCATGCCACAGGCCCGCCTGGCCAGAAGTCATCACGGCTGTCAACCGCAAGGAAGCGAGTTGGCTCCCCCAGCGACACCGAGGACACCGAGCTGTACTCTATGTCGGAAGACGACTCATCTGACGACGGCTTCATACCCGTCCGGAGTAAGAGGGCGAAGAGAAAGATCGCCAACACAGCGCCGTCACCTCCTGCGAGCACTACGACTATGAAGTCAAGGCCTGCGCGCTGGCCACACGTCATCATCTTTATGCCGGAAGAACCGTCAAGCAACCTACGGTTGCTGAACAGGCAAGCCCTATCCATTTTTCTGGAACGTGCGGTGCCGGATCAAATTAAAGACATCAGAATAAACCCACGCAAGAATATACTCGCCATAGACGTGCACAACGCGAGTGCGCTTGGAACACTTCAAGAAATCACGGAGCTTGGCGGAATCAAAATGCGCCCCTTCATCCCGATCGACGACACATCGATAGCCGGTGTAATTTACGACATTGACATTGCCATTCCCAATGAAGATTTACCTAGCCTCATCAAGCCGGCAAACGAGGGCACGATCATTACGCAAGTGCGCCGTCTTGGGAATACGCGCTGCGTAAAAGTAATCTTCAAGGGGAATTGCATACCCTCCCACGTTAAAGTCGGTCATTTTCGACATCCAGTTCGACCATTCATCCAGAAGCCGCTTCAATGCCATCAGTGCTTCAGGCTAGGACACGTAAAAGGCGTGTGTCCCAACTCGCTTCTGTGTCCCCGTTGCGCTGAACCTCATGCAGAAGTGACCTGCGGTGCCACAGTTCTGAAGTGCGCCAACTGTAGCGGCCCTCACGCAGCCTCGTCGAAAGACTGTCCCCGCATCAAGAGGGAGCGCGCGGTTCTGAAACAAATGGCCAGAGACAATTCGGCCCACAGGGAGGCAGCCGAAGTAGTCCGGCGTCGGCGTCGACGTCGGCACCGTCGTACGTCTTCAAAGAAGGCGCATGAGCGAAACGATAGTACCCGCTCCACTACGGTACCACCTAGTCGCGACGCGAAAGGGCCCACCACTTCCACGAGGGCATCAGATAAGACTCTTTCTTTAGAGGAATGGCCTACGCTACCGAGCCGCTCCCTTGCTAAGGAACCTCAGAAGGTCACGGCGCCACCGGAGCCTTCTCCGGCCATTGATGATTCACCTAAAACAGATCAAGTCATCTCGGTGCTACGTTCCCTCATGGAGGCCATCCGAACGATTTTAGTTGAGATGGGGACACCGTCTGCTCGAAGCGCACTTAAAGTGCTGGACGCCTTAAGCCCAGTGCTTGAATCCCTCAACTAGAAAGATGGTTACCCATACCCCATCCTTCCGAAAAGAAGTCAAGGCAGCGTCCGTCATGCAGTGGAACGCCAGAGGGCTAAAATCACGAATTTCAGATTTCCGTCAGTATGTGTACACCAATGTGTTTCCACTCATCGTCATTTGTGAGCCCAACTTGTCGAAACCAATCAGACTGTCAGGGTACGAATGTTTCATGTCATCAACAAATAGTGCATGCAGCATAATCATCATTTTTGTTCGTCGGGAACTCACCTATGTTTTGCAACCGATTGCGCCCCACGACGACAATCAGTATATATGCGTCACAGTTAAAAAGAACAAACTCTTGCTTACTCTCGTAGGCGTGTATATATCGCCTTCCAACAATTTCGACACTAAAAGACTAGCGGATATCTTGAGTGTTTGCCCCGCCCCATGGGTCATCATAGGAGATTTCAATGCACACCATCCAGCATGGGGAAGTACAAAGACAAGTGCAAGAGGACGAAGATTATCAGGCATCGCCTACAACTATGGCCTTACTCTCTTGAACGATGGTAGCCCCACCTTTCTTCGAGGCGTGACATACGGCAGCTGCCTCGACCTTGCTTTTGTCTCCAACTCTCTCGCCAGATATGTGAAGTGGTTTCCAGATATTCAGACACATGGGAGTGATCACATTCCCACCTATCTGAGCATCAAAGGCTTGTCGTCTAGATCTGGCCCACGGAATACCATTCGGACGATTCAGTGGGCCAACTTCAAATCTGATATGGAAGATGCCTGCAGCGAGGGCCTACCCTCTGGGTTAGAACAAACAATTAAAAATACGATGCGGAACGCCACCCGCATACTGACGATCTCTCACACGCGAAACGACTTCGACATAGAATTAGAGCGACTTCGCGCACTTCGTCGCCGGGTGGAACGTCGATATCGGCGTACAAGATCAATCCATGACCTTAGGGCAGCAAGGAGGATACAAAAGAAGATTCAGCGTCGAATGGATAGATTAGCGTCGGAACGTTGGGCAACGTTTTGCCAGACACTCGACCCCCGCAAGCCGCTGTTTCACATTTGGAAAACGGTGCAAGGTCTGCGTTGCCTTCCGGAACAGCGTTTTCCATTCAAGGCGCTCGCGCTTTTCCAAGGGCGGCAAGACATCGATGTCGCAGAAGACTTTTGTGCGCGAAAGGCAGACCAAGCGACACGTCCAGATCCTCCAGCCCGAGATGATGTCCCCCATTCCCGAGATTGCCGCATGGACCTTCCTTTTACAATGGAGGAGCTCGAGGCGGCACTAGCTCTCTGCAGGCGCTCATCATCTCCGGGTCCAGATGGTATATCATACCGAGCCTTGTGCTATCTCGGAGAATCCGCACGGATAGCACTATTGAGTCTCTACAACACCTCATGGCAGGAGGGAAATGTTCCTGACGAATGGAAAGTGAGCCGCCTGGTGCCAATCTTGAAGCAGGGCAAATCCCCGCTAGAGCTCACCTCTTACCGCCCGATAGCGTTGGCAAGCTGTGTAGGAAAGATAATGGAACGGATGATCCTTGGCCGCCTGGAATGGTACCTTGAACACTACAAGATTTATCCGAGTTCCATGGCTGGTTTCCGACGTGACCGCTGTTCCATCGACAATGTAGTTGATCTCGTTTCATATGTCCAGCACGAAAGGTCCCGTAAACGTTTATCTGCCGCTTTATTCTTAGATGTGAAAGGGGCATACGATAACGTATTACATGAGGCTATCCTCGACGCTCTTGTGACGGTTGGCCTAGGTGGTCGAGTATTTTTATGGATTGCAAGTTACCTATCTGCAAGATCATTCTATGTATTAACTGACGATGGCCCAACTACGCGACGCTATACCAGCAAGGGCGTTCCTCAAGGCGGTGCTCTCAGCCCGGCGCTATTCAACCTCGCTCTTATTGGGCTTGCTGAACACTTGCCAACTACCACCAAAATTTCAGTATACGCAGACGACATCTGTCTCTGGACTTCGGCAGTCACACGTCCTCAGATACGTGCACGGCTTCAGAGAGCGGCTACTTTGACAGCGAGCTACTTGTGTGAACAAGGTCTTAGCTTATCGCCAGAAAAATGCGCCCTAGAGGCGTTTACTCGCAAACCAATGACGCCTTATGTCATCTCAATCAATGGGCGGAGCATTTCCTATGCCAGAACCCACAGATTTCTTGGCGTAATTATCGACCGAGACCTTTGTTGGAGCCCGCACGTGGCTTACATGAAACGACGCCTAACAGCAACCTCCCAGTTGTTTAAATACCTGACAGGAAAGACGTGGGGGATGTCAGTAGACGCAATGCTGAGACTCTACAGAGCTCTCTTTCTCGGTTTTTTAAGATACAGTCTACCTGTACTGAACAACACCTGCAAGACAAATATTCGTGTTCTGCAAGCAGCGCAAGCTCAAGCACTCAGAGTTTGTCTTGGTTTGCCGAGATGCACGTCAACTGAGGCAACTATTGCGATTGCTCGGGACCATCCAATGCAGACTCACATCACGGTGGAAACCCTGAGAACGCATATCAGACATTTGGCACGGGCCCCCTATCACCACCTTGCAACACTACCTTCAGACAGGCACCAAGCATCATTCTCAAAAACTATCGTCAAGTACAACGACAAGCTTCCCTCGGGCTTCACCGCTGCATCTAAACCTTCCTTCAAAGCCAGGAAAGGTGCCCGGGATTATTGTACGGTTTTCAAAGCTCTTAACTCGTGACATGTGGTTTCAAAAGCGGACAGCCTTAAGAGATGCTCAATCGGATGTTTCAGTCACTGAAAACATGACGCGTCAATGCCGTGAGCTGTTGCGCTATGCAAAGGCTTGGGCAGGTGAAAATGAGTACCAGTATGCTTGGCACCGGAATGGAAAAGTGTTCATTAGAAGGAAACAATACGATCCTGCGGTTGTCATTCGTTGTGCAGCAGATTTAGACCAGTTGTGAGGCCAGTAATGTGCGGTAGTACGCGGCACTCTTTCTTCAATGTCTATTTTTACTGAATTAGTTCCTCTTTCTGACCTCCATAGTTCCATTAAGCTTGATAATCCTCATTGCTGCTCTTGTATTCACGTTAATCTCAGATCTGGCCGAAATAAGCAAGAAGAACTTGACTGTTTTTTCGGCGAAGTGGAAACTCGTTTCAATGTTGTTATGTTTTCGGAAACGTGGTTTACTTGTGAAGGTGACGTTTATGTTGTACCGACGTATAAGTGTTTCTATATGAACCGATCCATAAGAAGGGGAGGTGGTGTTGCAATGTTAGTTTCGAATCTTATGGAATCGGAAATGCTGCCTGAATTTTCTTGTATCACGCCCCATTACGAAGTCTTGGCAGTCAAGTCTGGCACAAGGATACTTTGTGTCTGCTATCGTCCACCGGGTAGCAGTTCTGCTGAGCTTTTTTTATTTCTTGATTCATTCCTAGAATTTGTTAACATGAACCAATATCAGTTAATTTTAGGTGGCGATTTTAACATTGACATGCTGGCCAATAATAACACAACAATCGAGTTCAATACTTTACTTAACGTTCACTCCTGTGAAAATGTCATCATGTCACCTACACGGATTACGACAGAATCAGAAACACTTTTAGATCTCTTCATAACAAACTTCAAAACAGATAGCTTGAAATCTGGCACCATCGCTTATGCTCTGAGTGATCACATGCCAATTTTCATATCTGTCAATCTCACTCCGAATTCCCAACGACAACCAGACCAAACGTCATTTTATCGAGTTATAAATGATCAGACGTTATGCGAGTTCAAGGAACGCTTATCTATTCTTAACTGGGAACATGTTTTTGAGGAAACCGACCCTGATGAAGCATACGAAAAATTTTTAGAGATATTTACTGACATTTATAATGCTTCCTTTCGACTGAAGAAATTCTCCCAATCAAAGAAAAGTAGAAAACCATGGGTCGACAAAGATATGTTGCAATTGATAAGAAAACGAGATAAACTTTACGGACTGTTTTTAAAAAGTAGGTGTCCTGAAGCGCTGAAAACGTTCAAAAAATTTAGGAACTTCGTTACAAAGCAACTTCGCATCGCTAAAAAGCAATATATTTATAACCGATTCAATTCAACTGGTGGACAGTCCGAAAAAGTTTGGAAGGTTTTAAAATCTATCTTTGGTAATTCTTCCGAACCGACCACAAAAATTATTCATGAAGGGATTGAATTAAAAGGTGCTGACCTAGCAGATGCCTTTAATGACTACTTTCTTTCTTTTGCGGACACATCAAACAGCGATGTAAATCTGTCTAATATGAGTGCCCGAAATAGCGAAACAATATTTCTAATGCCGGTTACAGTAAATGAAGTAATTACAGAATTTTTATCACTCAATAATAGTAAAGCTACAGATGCGTCAGGTTTCCAGATACAGCCCATAAAATTTACTATCGACATTCTTGCACCTTGCCTTGCCCATATCTTCAACTTATCTTTAGTTTCCGGCGTTTTCCCGCGTCTTATGCAAAGGGCAAAAGTTATAGTAATATATAAAAAAGGGAACAAAAATGTAGTGGGAAACTATCGCCCGATATCCATCTTACCTGTGTTTTCTAAAGGCCTCGAAAAAGTTGTTCTTAAACGGCTATCTTGTTTTAGTGAAAGATACAACATTATCACTACAGCTCAATATGGCTTTCGTAAAAACAGATCTACTGAGTTAGCTCTCCTTGCTCAAAAAGAATTCATACTAAAAAATTTTGAATAAAAAAACATGGTACTAGGATTATTTCTAGATTTTTCAAAGGCGTTCGACCTTGTTAATCACTCTGTGCTGCTTAAAAAATTGGATCATTACGGTATTAGAGGCATAGCCCATATGCTGATTGCCTCATACTTGCGACATAGGTCTCAGTTTGTTAGTATTGCCGGTGAATGCTCCCAGTTGAAAGCGGTAGCTTCCGGCGTTCCGCAAGGGAGCATTTTGGGTCCGTTTCTTTTTGTTCTTTATGTTAATGATATTGTCCACATCGACAGCACTGCTAAGTACATAATTTACGCAGATGACACCAGCTTGTTTTTTTCGGGTACTTCAACTGCTGATCTCGCAAATCGAGCTAATAAAACCTTAAAAGAAATAAATACTTGGGCGGCTGATAATCACTTAAGAATGAACGTTAGCAAAACTGCAGCAGTAATGTTTCACCCACGTCACAAACACTTTGAACCTCCTCTAATTGAATTAAACAATACCAGAATAGAATTTGTGCCGTCTGTGAAAACTCTGGGCGTTTCCTTTGCAGCAGATATGTCGTGGAATGATCATATTAATTACATAGTTCAGAAACTTTCCAGAACAGTTGGTATCATGCGCCGTAATTGCTTTAATTTTCCTACATCAGTTAACTTGTTACTTTACCACTCTTTGTTCTCTTCCATAGCCAACTACGGATGTATGGTGTGGGCAACAACAACAGCTGGAAACATCAACAAACTCACTGTCTTACAAAAACGTATTATACGCATTGCATGTAAAGTGCCGTATTTCTTCCACACTGCTGGCCTTTTCCATCAACACAACATTATACAGATGAAGTCCATGTATAACTACAGACTGTGCTATAAATATAAACTCGCCATGATGAAAAATGATGACTCCTTGCTTAGACTTGCTGGGTTAGAGCAGAGCAGAACTGTGTATGATACCCGCACAACAGAACCTTGGAATGTTAAGAAATGCCGCACAAACTATGGCAAACAAATGTTGCAGCATACCTTACCGACACTTCTGAACCATTTGTACTGCTACGAGAATATTGATTCATCTAATATTTCTCTGAAAGAATTGCCCCAAATGTTCGTGTAGTTTTGTACTGTACAAGTACAATGTACTGCGTACTGAAAGTGTATGTCTCATTCTCTGTACCGAACGCACGTGTTTTTTTTGCTTTTTTGTTTTTCTCCTCACGTTTTGTCTGTTGTTGTACTCCGCCGCCGTCAATGCTGCACTGTAAGAGGAAGCCAGGACCTCTCAAGCTGTCTATACAGCTTTTTCTCTGGCTGTCCTCGCAACACCAGTTGCGGAAATAAACCTTCAAACCTTCAAACCTTCAAACCCCCTTGGTGCCTTGTCAGCCCCACAGTCCATCTCAGCGTACCAGGAATCGGGAAAAAGTCTGAGCTGTCGTCGCCTGTGCTGAAACAACTGTCTCTGCTTCTTCTGCACGAGAGGTACGCAGACAGTGCACATATTTATACTGACGGTTCCACAAACATCCAGTGTTCGTCCGGTGCTGTAGTCGTCCCAGAAAGAGGTATTACCATCAGCTTTACGACTGACCACCCAACGACATCTACGTCTGCGGAACTAGCTGCTCTTCGAGCTGCACTTTGTTTTGTCAATCGGGAACCACCTCGACAATGGTCAATTTTCAGCGACTCAAAGGCAGCCCTACAATCTGTACTATCAGCTCTTCGTCGCGGGCTATTCGAACAGCTCGTATTTGATATTAGAAGCCTACTCCATACATCACATGAGAAAGGACATCACGTGACGTTTCAGTGGCTGCCAAGTCACTGCGGCGTCATCGGAAATGAAGACGCCGATAAAGCCGCTCGGACAGCTCTTGAAGACACACAGGAAGAGGCCATACCACTTTCACGGTCCGACGCAGCCAGCAGACTTCAAGTGCTTGCACGGGAGATCACGCTCTCTCTATGGTGCACACCAAGCAGCCAGACCAACCGCAGCAATCATCAACACGTCCTGCCCTCCTTGATGCATCTGTGAATGCCAACTGGACTCCGCCGAAGTGAGGCCACCCTGCTTTATCGCTTATGGCTAGGGGTGGCATTCACGAAATCTTACACATTTCGCATTGAAATGGCCGACAACGCTCTCTACACTACCTGTTTTTGCGAGGAGACGCTAGAACCCATTCTGTGCGACTGTCCTGAATATAATGTTCAGAGACAGTCCCTGGCGTCCATTCCAGCTCATCTTGACAATAGACCATTGTCAGTTGAAACGATTTTCAGATATCGCCGACTGAAGACATCGCAGCTGAAGGCGACGAAAGGACTACTTCGATTTATGAAGGATACGGGCTTGGACAAGCGGCTGAGACAGTGCTGTCACGTACCGCACAAGAGTGACAGACTGTTACCAACGATGTGTGTGCCGTGTTATGTTCCCTCTATCTCTTCTCCCCATCTTTCATCCCCCCATCCCGCTCCCATGTGTAGGGTAGCAAACCGGTTAGGCTAAACTGGTTAACCTCCCTGCCTTCCTTCTCCACTTTTTCCTTCCTTCCTTCCTTCAGTTTCCGACTAAATGCACAGGTGTTCCACTTACTTCTTTTAAAGAAAATACTGTTTTATGCATTGAAACATAAAAGCAACTGTAACACCAACGAATTTAGGACGACACATCGAAAATTAATGTCTCGATACTGGTGCAGTCCTGAGAATTCGCTCTTAGTGGATGCGCCTTGCCATCCTACTAGCTACAATTCGTAGAATAAGATATGTGCAGTAAAATAATTGTTTAAAGGTTAACTAGTGTAACTATGTTAATTATTTAATCACGCACTTTGGTTTCTCCTAGAAGTAGTGGCCGCCCCATCGAGTAATTTCGATCAAGGGTTAGAATTGTGCTACCTTCCACAGGTAATTTTTAAAAATGTGCTACCTCTAGAAAAACACCCTGTACAGTCTTCACAAACAGCTGTGACGTGAAAATGAGCCCTGCTGGGAAATGTTTATTGAATTCTCGCAGTTTGTCTTCTATTGGTTTAGCGCAGCGGAAAGTGTAGAAATATTTAGATGAGTACTTGGTCCCACTTATGGGCTTTCGGATTCGTCATAGAAATACAAAGAAAAAGATGTTAGAAAACATGGCCAGGCCTTCGAGTTCGCACATTCATCTGTGAAAAGTTATGCACCGTAGCCATAAGTGCAATTTCATGAAACGGTGTCGCCGCTAACAACGCTGGCGGGTGGACTTCTCGGTCTTTGTTTTCCAACCCATCTTGCATCACTCTAGACCACAACACTCCTTACCTCTCTGGTTTGAAGATTTCTGGTTCGGGAAAGAACTCGGGGTCGTAGTGCATGGCGTGGGCTGGAATCTCGACGCGCATTCCCGGCGTAAAGCGGACGCCAGCAACTGTTGTGCTTTGCGAACATATCCTGGTAAGCCTGAAATTTCAAAAATTAATGGCGTTGGCTGATGCTGCGGCCGCACAGAGACAACGTTGGCAGACATTTGTATGTTCACACTTTGAGATCACTCTGTGCCACATCATACGTGAGGCACATTATTCTGCCCACGAATAATTCCAAATGTCTGCAGTTTTTGGAGTTTAGGCGAATAAATGCAGGAACCTGGTGATAATCTTATGTTTAGTAATTGTGTGCTAACCAGAAAATGGAGGCGCGCAAGGATCGTATGGCTTAAGAAAGCAATAGCCCTCACTATTTATGTCCCGTCACTTCATCACTGTAGAGCTGACTATTCGCTTCATTACGAGAGAAAGGAGCAGCGATAAAGGCGGCTTTGTGAAATTCATGCAAACTTCTACAACTCGCCGCAGACACTCCTTGCCAATGACGCACCGGTACAGTATAAGAACACACGCCACATGTGTGGGCGGGTAGGTGCGTGTATGGGCATTTACGTGTGTGTGCGTGTTTTGCCTGCTGCCAAAAACAACGACAAAGCCGAAGAAGTGTTGTTCAGTTGAACGTACTGCTCCTTACAATGACACCCTTTTTCCGTAAATAAACTGAATGATTTATAATCTCTTAATTGGGACTACGACCACTACGTTACCCTCCGCGGCACTGCCCATTTCTGAACAGTGTGTGGCTAAAACTTTCAACAAAAACTCAATAGTAACACTCTGAAAAAACTGCATGGGGATATTGGAGGCATTTTGAAATTAATGCAAAATACGTTTTTCGCATCGACATAGGGCATCGGTGGACAGCAATATTTTCTAACCACATCTAACTTTTTCGCAGTGTGGTAAACTTTGCATATGATAGGTAAGGCTTTTCTATGGGTTGATTTTAGTGTTTACAGCTAAAGCTATTCTTACGCTGAGCTGAAAACAGCGTCAATGTCAACACAAATTAGTCCCCATTCATGCAATAATTGCGCTCATTTACGTATCCAACTTAACATTTAGCGCTTGAGCTTCACGCATAACTATAGAATAGGAGCACATATGCCAACTAAAGCGGCATAAAATGCCCCCTAGCGATGACAACGCGTAGCTGTACACACGCCTCATCTCGGCTTTAATTTAAACTCATGCACGCAGATAACTTACACTGACGTCGGTGAGTACATCCGCAGCGTTTCACTGACGACGGCATCAAGAAGCACCATCGACCGCAGAGATTCGTAGTTGGCCTCGTCCTGTTAGACAAAATGCACAAAGAAGTGGTAAGGAAGCAGTGTCGATATGGAAAATGAAGTCACGCAAGTTGGTGAGTTAACGCTAGTCTGAAATAGGCGTTGTTCAAATTTTACAGGCATTCACGTACATCCTAGTTCGTCACTATGTTGGCCACATGGGCTAGGCCCGATCGCAGCACTAGTCCCAATTGAAAGGTGCGGGCCCAGTTCGCAAAAATATTCAGCTTCTTCCGAGATCTCGTGCCCCTTAACTCTTAGCGCCCACAGTAGTACATTGAACAGATGGCTGCCATCAGGCTTAACACGGTCATGCCTTACGCACTTTCCCGTTTCTCCTATACTCAAAAGAGCTTCGCCATGATAATACCGCTTGAAGTTTTTGACTTAGCAGTTCTACTAGACCAAGCTACCGGTATTTTCACGGTAGAGCCTTCATATTCGAAATATAGCGAAAAAAGGGCATGTCTGTTCTTTGTAAGTCTGACTGCTACTGCAAATTGAGAAAGTTCGCATTCGAGCTTTGCAAATCTTGCCCAGCCGAAGCTATGCCGATGGTATTACACCCTCTATGAATGAAACAAGCAGTCCCCAATTTCTACGCGCGTAGATATGGACTAGCACAGGGGCATGCGAAAGCATTCATATTGAATGCTCCGCAATTTCACTTTCTTTCACTTTCTTTAAGGTCTATATACTTAAAAAATTTTCGGATCCTAATTACTGGAGATACTCGTTGCTATCTGCATACGTCGTGGGCTGCCTTGACGAAACTTAACTGCAACGTTTTCATTCGTGCTGTTTGTCGTCGTCTGGCTGCAAAAGGCCTTTTGTCCTCGCTTGCGTGTGGCCGGCTTCAGATAAACACGTCACGACAAATGGTGTAGATAAGGGCAACGGCTACGGGCCCTTGCTATCGCCTACTGTCAAAAGTACTAGCTCCCTCGTGTGTATACTCACCGCGGCATCAACTTCTTTTATCACCGCTTCCTGAATCTCGGGGTGGAGGGCCAACGAGTACGCCGCGCACGTCACAGTCAGAGCTATTGAGTCACTCCCAGCGATAAATAAACACATGCACTGGGCAGAGATGTCGTTGAGTGCAGATTCTACAAACAAAAAATCGCAGTGTGTCAGACATGGATAAGGGACACTCTTGAAGGTATTCAGATGAAGTGGAATGCATGGCCATGTCTTTATTTTTTGTCACTTGGGCAAGGCAGGCGTACGGTGATGAGATTCATAAGAGAAAACAAAAGTGTGTCATTGGATCTTCGTCCAGTGCTTATTTCGTATTAATTGCTTATTAAAATAAATATGGGCTGCTAAAATTTGGAAAGGGAAAGTCGGACATTCTAACGCACTCTTCAAGTGCATGCGAAGTGCACAATGCAATGCCTAACAGAGATGCGTGGTCCTTTTAGTTTTCTTTGTGAACAGAAAATAGATCTAGGTGCCAGCTGATTATACCCTAAATGACCCTTCTGTTCTCACCAGTTGTGCATAAAGAAGCTCTGTTAGATGCGAATACCATCAAAAAATCATTGATGGAAACGCTCACTAAAGGACTAGAGCCAGATAAACCGAAGTACAAAAAATACAGTTTCACATTTTTTTTAACATAGAAATATAAGATAGCCTTGAGTTACTTCTGTGCGAAAAAAGCCGACACAACAACTAAAAAATGTATATAAATCAACATTTTGTTAATCTTCACTGATCCTTGCTCTCCAACTCATCACGGGTAGTGCCACGCGAATAATCTGAAACGGCTCGTTTCAACTGATCACGTCGCACACTGCTTTAAGCACATTACAAAAATGCAGGCAACACAGACAGTCATATGAAGAAAGAAAATTTCCTTTAGAATAATTTCATTTCATAAATGTTCTCCCAGGAAGATATCAGTTAACTTTGACAAATAACGACGGATTGCTTCTATGAAAACAAAGACATTGCTCCGATAACTTCCATAAGAAGAACGATAAATGCTCACGATGGTCTCTATCTCTCCAGCAAGCATTTCAGGTGCCGCGCAAGTTAGTTGCTAATCGATAAGTGTGTTTTTGGTAGGTCAATGCCACTCGACTTTGTGGCACTTGCGCCATGGACACCGCGTATCGCCACAATCAGCCAATGCCGCCACGCCAAAACACAAGTGTCTCGTAGAAACTTGCGAAATGACTCCTCACGTTGATTGGCTATTGTTTATACGATAACTTGGCGAACAATGCAATTTAGGTACAGCTATGGTTCTCTCCGTTTTTACAGCACTTATATTGAAGCTCGGAAGACTATGTATGAATCAGTTTATTATCAAAATGGGGAAATGCTGCCAAGTAGAGATTCATGTATATTCTGGTAGTTCATAGAAACGACACACGGGGGGTTCTAGGAAAATTGCGAATTACCTGAAAGTCGGACGCCTCCTTTCCCATTTTGCTGCATTTTGGTGTCCATGTACATTTGGAGTGCATCGTCATGCCTCTGCACAATAAGAAAGCACGCGGTTGAACTCTTGATGAATCTTTAGTGCAGAAGACACAAGTAAAATGTTTGGCAACAGGAGCTCTTTCTTTGAATTATTCAATAATACAAGCAACTGAATGTGTTCCGGAGAAGTCACTGAAGCCGTAAAAGGAATCCCCATAGTGCAAAGTAAATATTTATGAGGCACCGCTACTTCATTCGTCGAAGTGCAATATGCAAATGCACAGACATTAGAGCTCTTATTTATACAGAAAGGAAGAACTCGGATACTAAATACAACAGTAGTCATTACTTGGCAAGATAATACAAGGGCATGAAAAACAAATTGCTGTAGCGAAATAAAGCTACGACATTAACTTCTCACGGCGATTCATTATTCGTGTTCCCTTCGCCCCAACTCTATGACTGCAAGAAATATACCAGATATTTTAGTTCACCCACAAAGAACACTCCGTTTCTTTTTATCACCCTAAAAAGCCCGTAAAAATTGTATTCATACGATGCGGGTCTGAAATTAATAATCAGCACCACAAATCTTTTCGTAGAGAGATCATCAGTTTTAGAGATTGAAAACATCACTGAGCAGGTGTTGGTTGTAATGTAATGTTGAAGACGGTACCAATAGATATAAATTTAGAGCGTAGTCCCTCCCTGGCCCCCCCCCCCCCCCCCCCCCCAGACATCTCGGACGAAGAACAAAGTTGAAGTTGGCTTTCTGCCACGTGGAAGAGCCACTTAAGGGAGAGTGATCAATTCATCTTGATACGCCTAAGGGCTCTAGAATAAAGTTCGTTATTAAAACAATAATGGGGAGAAATCGACGCGCCCAACGTATACGTGGGAATCGGTTCGCTGTGCCTTCTTCGCTTCTATCTAGATCAGCGCTCCTCGCTCAATGCACGCGTTCGTTATATTTCGTTCACTTCTATCGCAATACACGGCTGCTTCTGTTGCCAGCGTGTTTACTTTTGTATAGCCAACTTCAATTTTCTTTTGCCCACTTTTCTGCTTATCTGTACCTAAATGTCCTTCGTTCTTGTCATTCTGTTCAGTTCGCTTCCCTTTCAGCAATTAGCTACTTTTGATGCTGACTTTCTCATTATTCTTTAGTGGGCTCCTAGAAACTTCTGTTGTGCACCGCTTCAGTTCGTTCCTCTTGTTCTGCTTATGTACACTGGAACTTACTGAAGCCGTAATAGGAATCCACATAGTGCAAAGTCAATATTCATGAGGCACCGCTACTTCATTCGTCGAAGTGAAACATGCAAATGCACAGGCATTAGAGCTCTTATATATACAGAAGGGAGGACTCGGATAGTAAAAAAAACAGTAATTATTACTTAGCAAGATAATAGAAGGCCATGCCCTTCTATTATCTATTATCTATATCTATTATATTATGTTATCTATATCTATTAGAATGACATGCCCTTTCTGGCGAATTGATGAATAATGTTTACATGCACAGTGGCCCATTGCCAGTTCCACATATCCAGTGACCCAACTTGTCCATTTGCACATGCACCCAATGGCGCATGCGCAGTGACTCAAGTTGTGTAATCAGCAATACAGCAGCGCCAACCACAACGCGAGGGGAAATGCAAGAACATCTTCGCTTTGAAAAATATTGTTCAATAATCACAGGACGGCGATATGATGAGGCGAAAGAGATTATAGATTGAGTTGAGCTTTCAGGTTTGGACCGCTTATGTCATATGGGATTATGAAAAACCAATAAATCTAGCAGAACGACTTTGGACTGCTTAAAGCTTATTACCAAGTCAACCTTGGTAGAGGTGCAAAGTAGCGGATGCATACGAAAGTTTTGTTTCCACAATCACACGATTTCGTTCCCTCACTTTGCCTAAAGAACCACCTGTCTTTTCTTGAAATGGCATCACTAATACTTTCATTATCTACTTTTCGTTGAACCTAAAGCCTCTGTGAGTTCTAAATATCCGCTTTTGTTTGGCAGAGAACCATGGTATTTTGTTTTTTATGCCACTAATCCTGACGAGGTAGAATGTGTAACTCCTGGTTTAAAATGAAATGGCTGAGCTTTAGATAACACTACTGCACAGCATATGAAAATAAGTTAGCTTTCACTGTCACTCATGCTAATTTTATGATTTAATTTTACCTTCAGAACAGTTTTCATCGCCAATTATAATTTTTGAAAGGGATGCATTTATGGAAGAAAGGCAGTACATCATCAATCGAAAGCTACCGCACATTGTTGGTGCTCCCTATTATTGCCGTACTCGCGCATAGAGAAATTTATCTAATTAGGTTAATAAAATATTACAAAACGTTTAGCACCATGACTGCTTCTCAGTTTGGATTTCAATAGCGGTTTTCTGCAGATGCTGTCATCACGTGTTTAATTGACATAACTATACCTTGCAGTGAGTATAAGGTCTGGCGCTACCAGTGCGTTCATAACTTGAAATCGCTTGACGCGCTTAACAAAATTATTTTACAGCGTAAGATATTATGGGCTTATTCGAACAGCCGTTCCGGTTGGCGAGGGTGTCCGTCGCCGCCGCCACCAGTGTAGGGTATCTGTCGCAGTTATCGCGTAGCGCGCGAGAAGCCACGCGATCACAACCGCGCCGCGTAGCGCCGATACGCGCTCACTTTGCATTGCAGACACATATTGTGGGGCGTATAACGTCATACTTATCCAAGCGATTCTCGTTTTAATGTTTCGTGCATGCACACCCTTAACTTTCACACTGGGACGATGGATCCTTTGAAAGGGGGAGGGGGGGGAGTGGCGCGTCTGTAGAGCGGAAAGGACAATGACGAAAATGAGACGTATCGCCATTATTCAGAAAAATAACGAATAAGAGGAACAATTGACTAGCATGCAGTATTAAACAGTCCGTTCTTGTTACTGCTCCTGCAGAGTGAGTAGTGCTTTGGACCCTCGAGTTTCCACAAAGATGGCATCGTATCCTGACACGTATCACGAGATGTGACACGTGTGCCACGTAGTCTCGCTGCCTGTGTTACCCCTTCGCAACGCGTTATAGCGCCTACTCGAAAGGTGCGAACCGCTGCTGGAGAAGCGACTCGTAGAGCTACGCGCACGGCTACTACCAGGCAACGTGGGGCTCCACAGACCACTGTGAAGACAGCAGCACAAACAGCAAGCGGTCATCGACGCCGGGGGGACGGTTCAGTTCGTTCTCAAGAAAAAGACACAAAAAAGACTCCGCTGCGAACACCCTCTTGACACAATCATGCACAGTTGCTTTTCGCTGCTCCATCAGCCTCACCGATTTGCCGTTTGCTCTCTCAAGGTACGTTATCTGGCTGCACACAGGCTTGACGTCATGCACGACTACATCTTAATGCGAGTGTCTCTATATGTTTCCCCAAGACTTGGCTCCGCCCCATCATATCAACGCCTACAGCTGCGTCGTGTCAGAAAAGACAGCTGAGCACCCGGCCTCGTGTGCGGTACTATACGAACGAGGAAATGAGCGTGTGCCAATCAAGGAGCCCCAGACGCAGACTTTGCCAACGTTTGTGCATTGCGTAATTCCGAGGGTATTGTGGTTGTCTAAGTGTAGGCGTAGCCAGGTGCTCAACATGGCAAGATTGCGTACTTCCTGACAGATACATTCTTTCCTCAAGACGATGTGCTCCTAATGGTTACGGGCAATTTCAAAGTAAACACGAGGGATTCCCCAATTGCCTGGTTCGTACAGTGTGTGCAAGAAAACCTCGCCATGGAATCTGTTCCAAATACACAGTGTAGCTCTTCGCGCACAGGTTCTTGTTTCGACTTTGTATTTAGAGATATCGAAGTACCCTCACTATGCCCCGCTGCATGGCCTTCTAGGCCTACTTTCCCGAAAATAAACACCCTTGGGTGTGTTTCACTAAATGTTTTCAAATAAAAACACGACTTTCAATACACTTACTACCTTGCATTTGACGCCTTCAATCAGCCTACGCTGTGACTGTGCTGCGTTTGCCGCGCAGCCCTTTGGCTTTTGTTTATGAACCTTCTGTGCCACGGCATTGCTTTGTCAGCCTTTTCTTGTCGAATAATTTTCATTCGAATATACGTAAGCTTGTGTTTATTAATCGTTATAGCTCTGTTTTATTGGAGACTGTCAAAGTTATTTATTGGTGCGGCCTATAGTTACCGGTAGGGAATAAATAATACACAACTGGCCGTTAATAAAAAAGACCGGGACCGCACTTTGAGCAGTAATTTTATACAGTTTAATGTATTCGGCTGTGAGTAAAGTTGAGAGACATTTCGCATAAGGTGTTGGTATAGAACCTTGTGGGAAGCATTTTTGTAATTTATAAAGATAACATTGGCTTGAATATTTGTATTAATGTTACAGAGCAAATAACAGACCAATATGACCAGTATAGTTTTGCCATTTGCTTTTGTTATTGTTATTTTGCTATTTCCACCAATGTCATTTTTTTTGCATGTAATAACTTATTTGGGCAGATATTTTCTTTCAGTTCTGTGAGCTGGAGAGTTTTATTAAATACACTTAAGTTCAGGAGCTGTAACAAGCCCCTTTATCGAAACTTACTTCACTGTCGCGCAGTCGTTGTCCGATCAAGTGCTTTGTGAAGTCCAGCGCATACTGCGAGTCACCTTTGTTCGGAAATTCCACTCTGAAAACCTTGAAAAGCCTTGGGAGAGTGGCTGGATCATGCAAAATCAGAAAAAGTAAGAAAAAAATGTATGCGCAAAGAATAAGATCTGCTGTACTTGGGTTCCACACAGCAAGCACTAAAATAGAACAATGCTAAAGCTCCGCAAAGGCACTCTAAAGACAAAACAGGTTACTAATGTTGTTAGACTTATTAATCAGACGACGAAGGATTTCAGCTGAATGAATGCTTGCAATAAATGCCTCCAGCAGAAGTGCTGCTTTAGCGACATGCATAGGAATTCAAAGGTAAATGCTCCTTATCAACTAGAACTTGCATAGGGCCGTCAATGACTGCTTCTGCATTAAGTGCTATTCGTCGTGGTGCAGCTATACATACGTAGACCTATGTATATATAGACAAGGTCAACGGCTACTTCTGAGTCAAGTGGTGTTCCTTTTGGCCAAGGAATCATAAAATCGTTTAGGGCTGTGCATGTCTGTTATCGGATATGAAGTTTATTACGCATCTAAATGGGCAATCACAAGGTGATGTAGCGTTATTATTTTGTGATAACAAGTACCAGTACCTTTACAGAAACACTAATGAACAGGAAACAAGAAGATATGGCAGTAATCGATTTTTCATTACGGTACCTTTTCAGCGACGTCACCGCTTCAAGGTCTAGAGTATGATAATGCATGACTTAGCTTTTACCCACGAAAGAAAATGCCCGAGTACATTTAGGAGGTGAGTACTCACTCATCATGAGTAGCCTCCAGCCACCAGGGGCACTGAGGAAGCCGCTATAGCATTTGAGCATTGGGTGCTCAGTGTCAACGTGACTATCAATGTCCAGGTCAAAGATGAGTAATGTGTACAAGTCCATGGCCGATTTTTCCAACAATCTGGGGAGTGAGAAATATGCACAATAGAGGCCCGACTTTGCCAATGTGCATACTTAAAATGCGCGCATACTAATAGGGGCACCGTATGCGATATTAGCGTCAGTATTTTAATGGACTACGTCTGGTTTACATATTGAAAACATAAAACTTGTGGACACGGAAGAGAGAAACAGTATGCGTTGAGTTCACTAATTTGAGGAGGCAAAGAAGGCCGACTGCTTAAGGGTGGCGTTAAACGAATCGAACTCTTCTGTGTCGTTCCGAAAAAAGCAGACCAGTGTAAAGTCACCGGGTAGTTGTTTTTTAAAATCAATTTCAGCTTTCGATCTAGCGCTTTACGCATTCAAATGCCCAGGGGCAAGAACGCTTTGCATGCGCCATTTAAGAAATTCGTCTGGCGACGGTGAGCCCCTAGTTTTCCTCAGGAGATGCGCCAGTACCTTACTTTTATTTACTGGTCCCACGTACTCTCGCATGTTGCTTAAGCTGAACACTGTGCGGTATATGCACGCCAGGGTGGAGCTAGATAGGCTTTCGTAACATGTGACTCGTCAGCTATGTAGTCAGTTATATAGGTAATATGGCACACTTTCTACAGAAGCTCTACTAAAGGCGGCTATTTTGAACAAATATGCCTTAAGGTTTGAAAATAGTACCCGGAAGTAGCATGTGCACGTCATCGTTAAACTGCCAGCGATTTACTCCCATGTATTATTTCGCACTGCGAGAAGAATGAACAACGCCATGACCACCCTAATGTTCTTTTTCAATACATTTGTTTAACATAGATAGTGTGTACTGCACGCATAATGAAGATTTCTCTGCGGTTCCCGAAGTGGTGATGGTTTCAAAGCTTACATTAGGCTTCCCTTCGCAAGGAATTACTTAATGACAGGAGGAATAGCAAGTTACCAACTGCCCGCTTTCGACAGGCAGGCAGGCAGGCAGACAATGAACTCAAACCCCCTTACGAGGGACAGCTGTCAAAAAAGAAGCATAGCAGCATAAGATATCGCCCACCTTGACTAATTAAGGAGTTGCTTAGCGATTAAAAAGACTTGAAAGCGCCGATTGAGAGTTGCACATTTTAGCGGTTAATCAAGTTGCTAGTTTGAATATTGATTCATTGTGATTAGCGAGTTCATTGCTGTTCTGTAAACTGAAGGAAACCTAATACGCGAACTTAACGAAACCTGACGAGAGACATTCACCGTCATTCGCTTGCGGTAATCAACTAAAAGAAGGTTCTATTTAGTTTTCTAGAACGATAAATCCAAGGAGAACAAATATTAAGAAAGAAAACATCACCAAGTTATGTTTGCCCCGTTATTATCCCTGAATCACAGAAAAATTATGCTTCTCTTGATCTGCAAGAGGCTCGCGGATATTTTTTAAACAGATATATTCCTTTGCAAACTAGCCCACTGAACATTGACGTATAATGCGGGTGGAGTTTTCGAAAGAATGTATTATCGTAAAGGCTTATCCTTGCCTCAAAGAAAAGCAAGAAAGGTATTATACTCACTGGCAGAGATTCGTGGGCTGCCCTTTATTGAGCTTCGCCAGCAGCAACTTCGTAAACCTGTCCATAGTCTTAGTCATTTTTGGTACCATCTGAAGAGCAAAAAAAAAAAAAAAAGGATAGTCTGTTTACGTTTCTTTGGCCGAAGGGATTACGAACGTTCGTAATTCGTTTACTCACTATTCGAACCATTCGAACCACACCTACCGATTTTAATTTAGCCGTTGTGAACATTGGCGACAGCGAACTGCGTGTATGCTTCCATTCGTCATTTTGCTGGTGCAGCACCATTTGGTCCCAAAGAGTATTTCCTGATACCTTGTCATCCTGGTGTTGTGAAAAAATGAGAAGGAGTACCGAGGGAATTATCTTATTTATTTGCAATCAGTGGAAGCCAACCGACAATGAGAGAGATGGGAATTTTACTGTGGTTATTGAAAGGCAATGGAGCATATGGCTATTGACTGTGGACTCGATATGTGCAAACCATAAGAAAAATGGAAAATAGAAGAGGCAACTTGGCCGCCGATAAGACCTGAATCCCCATTATCCGCATTATGCGTGCGATGTTTTGTTAATTCAGCTACGTCAGCAACTGTTCGTCTACGGTAGCGCATATTTGTTTCAGGTAAGGAGAGTAAGATGAGCTTAAACGTAATTTCAATATGAAAAAAATTTACGAGCTAGTGTCATCGCACGTTTTAGCCGGATAGAGCCAGAACGGTAGACCACAGTAACTATTCGATGCTTAAGAATTTATAGCAATATGTATCTTGCTAAATAAAGGGATAACTATTCCAAAGTGATTGCTTATCTACAGTGTGATGCAGTGTCCCTTTTTAAGTACAATTGCTTGCCGCTGTTCTTTCTGTTCTCGGTGTTTCTATACGTTTACATGGTTAGTAATAATGCAAAATGCTTGTTTGTAAAAAAATTTATTTTTAAGGTTCTGCCTCTCCGGCGGAGGTTTTCAGACAAAAATATGCAGAACACGTGAAAAATCGACATAAACTATAAAAAAATATTTGGTACAGAGAGAGAGACATAGAGAAAGAAATGAGAGAAAGCCATGGAGGTCAACCAGAGCTAAAGCCTCCGGTTTGCTACCCTGCACAAGGGGAAGGGAAACGGGAAGCAAAGACTGAAACAAGAGCGGTAACAAAAATAAAAGCGTGAAAAATAAAGAAAGAAAGGGGATGGATATGCGATCATTATAGTCTTTCTAGTAGGCCAATGCCACGTAAAAAGGTCAAGAAAGCCTTGACCGACTTTCGCTGCGACGACGATATTTGGTACAGGAAAGCGAGGTTGTATAAGCGTTACACTATGAACCCTTTCCTGCCGTTAGGAAGCAGTAAGGGTTAGAGGGCGGGCGTGCCGTAAACGCCTCCGGCACCACCGGCATAACTGAAATTAAAGAGAACACTGAGGGAAATGCAATATTTAAGGAAAGCAGTGCCTTTTTTGTAGCATTATAGGAACTGTTGTCATCTCACCAGTAATAATTCTATTGCGTCGTCCCCACACACGAGAGCCGTACGCGGCTCTTGCGTTTCGGGCATTTCATGTTCGTGTCTTTACGTGGTACCATTACAAAGAAATGATCCCTTACGAGCTCGCTCAATGCTTTCAGTTCTATAAACATCAGAGTTTAACTAAATAGTACAATCCGCATACTTTGTGTGCAGGTCTCCTTTTGCAATTATATTACGATTCGTTGTGCCCTGCCCGCCTTCAGCTTACCTAAATAGTATAATCCATAAATCTGGTATATGCACCCTTGTTTTCAAAAATTTCATTACTCTTTATTAACCAAATGCCTAGCACATATTTTTATGCCTTTCTTCCCCCTGATTACATAGGCTTTGACGATACATAGTCCGTCTGCTTCAATATTCCATACACGACTTATGAAAGCGTACCCCAAAGGCACGCAAAAACTTAGCCCAGCCTTCCAATATGTCGTGAGGAAATTATGGGACCTCGTTTCCTCATGCGGGACTACAGAATCGGTGGGCACGTGCTTTATTATTTCCCAAGTTTGTATTCTGCGGACATCCATTGGTTAAAATTCTTATCCAGCATAATTCTCATGTGACAAACAGCCATGAAAGGCCGTTTTAATGTCATTCAACGTAGACTGCATTGCAGGAATGCTCATAATTGCACGTTAGCGTTCGTTATGAGGCACTTATTGTCACTTTGATGCGGTAATATAGTTACTGTATAACAAACTTGGATCACAGGGAGAAACGAACGGGACGGGACGTTCATTACTCACCGATTTGTTGACGAACGACTTGAAGTCCTTGACACAAATTTCTCTCAGCACATCTGGGTCAGAGACAACAAGGCTTGGTACGAGCCCCTGGTATGACCTGAAATGTTGTAGCGTTCAAATTAGCACTTCATCTTTTTACCTACAAAGGGAAATACTAATGTTTCGTCGCGAGAAAAGCGCATTATTGTCAGTGAAGTAAGACTGTTTAGAAACTTTCAATTTGTAGTTTTCAATTTTGTGCTCTTTGTTTACTTCCTAAGGAGATGCTCTGGATTGGTGCAAAACCCGATTAGATCACAAGCTCTTAATTTGCGCCAGTGTCATGATGCGAAAACCCCACGAGCCTCAATTACTAACAAAAACACACGCTTAGTAGACCTAGTACGACAGGCGAGGAAAACTGATAAACGTGAAAAACGAAACGTGCGCGATTTTTTATTTTTTTTTTGCATACAAGCGGGACAATCAAAGTGTGCAGTTTTATGGCTCCACGGGTAAGAAGGCGTGCGTTCCGCGTTAAACCAGAAAACGCAGAAATGACGTTCTCCCAACCTAGAGGCTCATTGAGTTAAAATTGTACAAACCCGTATATCCGGCCATAGCGCTTGTAATTCCGGATAGCAACTTTATTGAGCTCCTGGAAAGAGAGAGAGAAGAAAAAAACTCAGTCTGTAACTTTAAAGACTGCACGCTCTTTTGTTAAAAACCTTAAAATAGCAGTAATAGAAGGTACTTACTATGGAGAAACTGTCTACTGCATCAGCATAATGCCAACTGTAAGTCAGCTTTCTTTTCGGGGAAAACAGCCACTATGCTAAGCAGATGCTCTAGATATGCTAGTCTTTTTAAAGAACCTACTGTTATTTCATACTTTTCTTTCAATAAAATGGTATTTAATTTCAACATAGAAACTATATTATTCGAGAGGATTGGAGATGTCAGAGAATCTCGAGCAAAAATCAGAGGGAATCCCGTTGCGGTGAGCTTCTAAACAACTTTGCGCCTTTTGAGCATCGTCGTCCCTAGAGACTAGAAAAATGCTGCGCGGAGTAATTTAGTCACGTTAGTCACAACGTAGGCACCTTGAACAGGGTTAGTTTTTTCCTTACTGTAGCAACGAATGACTGCAGATTCAGCGATAATTTCGGCTAATCCGCTGCTCGAGATGTACTTACTCCTGTGAAGTTGTCTCGAACCACACGGAGGTACTCAAAGAAAGACAAATATGGGATGCCTTTCCCTTTCCAAAATGTAAAGGTCTTTGTGAAAATTCTGGAAAAGAACAATAAATAAAGCATAATGGTTGTCGGAGCGCAGATGAACACAGCCTTGTAGCTAGGAGTGATTACAAAATCCGCCTATTTGTTCATTCAAGCTAACCAGAATATTTTAGGTCGACAAGTTACTTCCTGATTGATAAGACAGTGTAACTCGGAAGGCTGAGCCTACTTTGAAACAAAATAACTTTCTAGCGGTTGCTTTTCATACGCGGCTTTGAGGTAAAAAACAAGCTCCATATCCTTCTAGCACCGTCTACCATGGAAATCTGCGATCCACTGAAAATGCTGTCATGAAAACACGCAGCTTCGAAAGTCGCCCGTTACAAATGTATGGGCATTTTCGAATATTGCTTTGCTCCCTCTCCTTAGCGCTGCGACGAAAATATTGCTGAAGTTATATATTAATGGACAGCTTGGGCCCGATTCCGTGCCAAACTCTCTTATGCAATTGCCAGAAATTAATTGCGGCCTTTCAATCGCGCCTTAAACGGCCTTTCTTAAGTAATACGAAATAACGCCTAATCTGAGCGCATTTTATGCACATGGGCGCTATGTACTTCTGTACACAGGTAGCTTTGATATTCATCTTTAGAGTATTGGCTCCCATGTAGACTCTTTTCATAAATCTTAACATAGCGGTCCGGCTGTATAGCCGGTACGACTATACCAGAGACATTCCGTGCGCTCAGTAAAGATGCAATGTCTTGTGTAATTATGTCCTGCATTTTGGCGTTGAATCTTTCGAATATAAGGCAACCTAAGCGTGGTACTGAGTGAATACGCCTCCCACTGTATTTCTTTATGACATCAATAATTCATCGAACGGTTACTCCAGCTGGTGTAATATCGAAAACGGAATGTAATATTTTTGTATGTTCCAGTCGCGAAGAAAGAACCTAGTCATATATATTTCTTAGATGTATGCCGTAATTTAACATTTTAGCAATAAAGTTAACTCGAGGAGGCAAAAGTCTGTCAGGAATATGCCATACTCCTGTCCTGACCTAAATGACGGCAACCTACACCCGCCCATGTTCGATGCTTATATTGGCACTTAACTGTCTGTATCCGCAATTTTTGATTTGGGTGGTTGGGCCAATGCGGTGTATTTTGCCGTCTAGTACATTGCAGGTGCTCACATACATGTCCATCTGATGTGCCGGTATCGCGCGGAGTGGTTTTTTACTTTCAACAGCGTGTGCAGTTCAAGAAAATCTCGCGTCTTCCCCGAATTAAAGTTTTATCGACAGCATCAAAGCATAGCGTTGACTTTGGTCTTCCTTTTTTTTTTTGTTATCCCTTATTTCTAACTACCGTGAGACCTGCGAATACGGGTCGGAGAGGGGCTGCAAATCTGTGATGCAAATCTGTGCTTCCAATCGCGTGCGTTTCGATGCTCGAGGCTTACCCGACCACGAGAAAGACGATGCTTAGGAGGACGAGCATGATGGCGTGCAACATCGTGGCTCCCGGGGCCGCACTCTCGGCACGGCGAGTTTCGCAGCTCTGCGCCGCCGAAGCGGGGGGATGTCCCCTGAAAGCCCCTTGGTGAGGGAAACAAAATAGAAGATTACGCGGGAGATGTTTTGTTGCGCCTTTTGCATTATCCTCGATAAACGAGCCGGTCATCGCGATAAGGAACCGGCGGGGGAACCCAAGCCAAGTCGATAAGGCAAGCCCTGAGCGTCCTTGCGGCACGTGCGGTGCATGATGCGGCAAAACCTTCTCCCGTACAAGCGCAGCATCTGTGAGCTCTTGGCCAACCTGTTGTGATGAGACGTCGTGGACCGAGAAGGGTTCGCCTTGTTTTCACCTCACCTCCTAACATGTCACGTGCCGTCTTGTGAGCGTGCAGAGATACATGCTCGCGAGGCCTTATTTGCCTGCGAACCCTCACGTCTCGAGAAGATCACAATATATAACTAGTTGCCGATAATCTTTGGATGTCAGTGCGGGGAAACACATGAGAATGTGGGGAGAACAGAGACCGTGGCATTAAGTACGCGACACTTTCTGGTTTTTTTCCTGGTGTTCTTGTTTTAACGAGCATATTCGCGTAGGATCAGCGAGGACGACCGATGCTGTAACGCATGCAAAACACTTTCTTGTATCGTACCGACACTGCTTGTGCTTCACGGCGAGTTTATATCGAATGGAACACTGCGTATATTCAGAATGAGGTGATAATAAATAGATTCATTGCCTATGTGCCAGCAGATGTTCTGCTGACCTCGAATTTTGTTGTAGAGAAGTACAGACACAAAGAACAGCGAGCGCACACATTGAATTGGAGCATGATGACCTGCGTGGAGAAAGAACAGCTGGGTGAGCATTGAAACTGAAAATAGCAATGAAGTGTCCCGCACGCACGGCACATTCCTTACGGCGCGGCAAACAGCCGTAGTGCAAATTTCTCTATAAAATTCCGCTTTTGATTCCTGATCGCCCGATAAAGATTTCTTTAAAGTATGTCGCTACCTTCAAGAAGGAAGTTTACAATTTTAGCCGAACAGTCACAAGTGTATTTTTGGTTTCTAAAGCCTAGGTAGTTGGAACCATTAAAACAAAAAAGTGACACTGAAAAAAAAATTTCTGTACATCAAAATTTGCTGAAACATGGGTGTTGCACCCGCAGTCATACCTACGAAATGGTAGGTGTGATTTAAAAGCGATTTACCAGGTACATAACCAGGATTATGACCTGTGCTTTTAACCACCATATTCGCTGCATATCTATACTAAGGAGAGATATTGTAAAAAAACACTGAAAAATTTACACCCGGCCGATGTGAAGCGTGAAGCGTGAGTGAAGCGTGAAGACGCCTGCAAATACCTGCAGAGGTCCATTTTATAGCTTGATGATACTTCGTGGTCTTGGCACGTAAAACCCCAGAATGCAATACCTTAATTGTGATAGTAAATTTTCCTACACAGAATGTTCTGTCGCTTCCCAGTTTCCTGCGATACTAAGTCGCGTATCATGAATTAGAAATAAACAGAACTCTCAGTAGGCTTCACCCAAATAGAAGTTTATAAAGAATGTTACGTACATGCAGCCGGTGCAGCATAGAACCCTGCCACTTCATTCTCAGCGGCCGAATGCCGTAGCCACTATGTTAACGCGGTGGGGCAAATCAAACAATTCGTTTGAACTGCAGCCTTAGCGACACAGTCATATATTGGGGTGCATTATGTTCAGCTCACTTGTTCAGCGATCTGTCAGAGTGCCTTGCTGTCTACCTCGCACACTAGGTTAAGAAAAAGAAATAATGGTTGGTCTAGTTTGACTTACACTGGGGATGATAAAAATTATAGAAAAAAAATGACAACGCACACAGGGAGGAAACACAAAGGCAAGTGCTAATCAGAATTACCTGTTTAATAGCGGGAAGGGTTTCAACTTAACTGTGTTAAGGATGAGCTAAGATGTACCTGTTCTCACTGAAATTGTCCCAGCGCTGATCTTGGCCAATGTCGTCGATGCGACCAGTCTTCTTGATGTACTAGGGCACCGAGCGAAAAGAGTGAACCTGGAAAGATGAGCGGCAGCTGCTTCCTTATTCCACGTTGCCTTTATTTAGAGAGCCCACATAGCTACATGCCACCGTACTCCTTATGTCTCAAAAGCATGAATATGTTACGGGCTGGGTGGAAACCACGCCTGAACGAGTTACAATGTTTTTTTTTTTTTTTTTTGCTATTTCATGCTCCACTAAAGGAAGCAGCATTTCTAAACGCTAACGATGACCACGTGTTGTTGGTGACCGACAGCCTTGAACGCTGTCACATCCCTTTCGCCGGAGAGAGATGAGTGCAAGCATCCTTCTCTGGCTAATTTGATGAGCTCATACGAGAGTTTTCCGGCTCAACTCCTTGGCCTCGCGAGAAAAGATTGCAGTCTCCATTGAAACTTGCGAGACGTGCATTAGTTCGCTAAGCGACTGTGTACGCCGGCAAGATGTCTAATAAAGCTAAACGCGAACAGCTTTAGTCTGAGGAAAGCCCATATATTGGTGCATCATTACGAGGTAAATCAGCGTTTATCACGAAAGCGCCGGCACGTTAGCCAGAAATCCGCATATGAAAGCACTCATATTATAATATGACTGGGAGGCATGTAAATGAGCCTGTGCAGATTCTTTTGATTTGCGCACAATCGATATGGGGGAAATACCAGGAAAAATGGAATTAAAAGCATTTAGAGGTTCGTTTGTGATTTCTGTCTTGTGACCTAGAATTAAAAAGTAGTTTTCTATTGAAAAGGATTGAATAACCTACGACAGTGCACAATTTGACATCATTTTCCTTTTCACTAAAAAATTGTTTTCCGCGTGTTCATTATGAATAAGCTCATCAAAGATGACGGAATGTTTGAATGAAGAAAAGAAAACTTTCGGGCGTTCAAATGATTGTGTATGAGTGAAATTTGCAGTGTCCTGTTGCGACTAGATCTTTTTTCGTTAGCACAGTACGTAAACTGAGCACAAGAACTACAACTAGCAGCACTTCATGCACAGTTTATAATATTATTAAAATTGCGATTCGTTCTATAGTTTTCCACAGAGGTCCATCTGAGCTTTAAAGACGACCTATCGCAGGATGCCCTTTTGATGAACAGACCTACCTCTTTAATGGTGAAATTTGTCTAGACGTCCGCACTACTTTTCATTCGCGAATTGGGGCTTTTGACATCGCCACGGATCATTGCCATGGCTTCGAGCTCCGCAAAAAAACGCGCAGCAACTTGCATTGGTATAGCAAGATCTTTGTAAACGAAGTACACGCCCATTTGCTTGTGCGTGGCTGTTTTATCTCAAGATTTCCGCTAGTTCATCGTAGCTGATTTTTTTCTAACTGAAGAATATTCGCGCTGATTATTTGGAGGCATTCGCAATAATCTCTAATGAACTTTCCATTGTGTCAAGCAATGTCTCTCATTTTCACTCTATCGTGAACACATTAGCTCGTTTTCTCACATGCGCTGCCCGCTTGGTAAGCATTACTAGCTCTTAGATGCATTAGAATGGCGTCGTATTGCTATCTTCTTTCTTGGTAGAAGACAAATCTCGTAATGACATGATTAAGATTGTAGCATCGGGCTCTGGCAGCCACGGCAAGATTAAAATGCCTCTGTTCTATATTAGGTTGTGATCTGTTGAAGTTTAGTGCTCGATACCCGTATGGACATTTATGCGCAGTGGTTTCTTTAATTTGTCACCTGGCTACCGCTTATGAACCACGCTTTGCTAGCTGTACAAAATATTGTGAGAGTATTGAGACTGCTAAAAAGTCACAACAATATTTCTGACAGAGAGAGACAGCTTTGCTAAAGATTAGGCATGGATGAGTGTAAAGCTTATTTTTCTCGATATTATGCAACTATAGTAATTGAAAAAGCCGCCCACAAGCCGTAAGCGACGGGCAGCTGTCGGTACTGTTTCCTTCCAGGCGTCTATCATTTACGATATGGCGCTTCGTGCACGCTTTGTGATCTGTGCATAAATTTGTTTTCTATATGGTACATGATTTCAAAGTCATCTCTGTAGAGTGAATCGGCTTTCATTTGTGGTGACCAAAGGGTGCATTTTGGTTCATTACTGAGTTTTAGGATTCCAGGGAAGCCACGTTGTTTTTAGTTCCATCGCACAATAGTTTACCAAAATTGTGCATTTCCGAATCATGGTGCTTCTCTATGCGTGTTGCGCTAATCCACATGGCGGAGGAAGGTTCGTGAATGAAAACGTTAGAATCCGCCTGAAGTTACTACCAAGCTGCTTGAAAAATACCTTAGGCGATCTTCCGCGTGGAATATTTGAAGGCTTCGCATTGGAAATTTGTCCTAGAACGCCGGCCACGCCATGTGCCATCACTGTTCACGGGCAGCCACTGTAGTCATTGAGCAAACGAGTGACTAGCAGATCGCAGGTGAGGTCGTATTTGTTGACAACACAAAATGCGGGAAGACTGATTAACCGAATGACAAGCAAGCTTGAGAAAAATTTGCGTTTTATCCACGCTTTCTGATAAATTAAGTTATATCTTGAGTTTATAATTTTAGTTGTTGGTTTCATTATCCTTATAAACTCATTCTTCTTGTTCGACATCCAGTAGTGAGTAAGTGTCATCCCTTGGGAGCAAGAACAAGGCACGAAAGAAGATTTTAAAAAATTGAGTGCCCTGCCACTCAGTGAAGAAAGATAACCAGCGAAGCTTTATTTGGAGGACTATATTGACAATCATATTGATTTACATGATTATTGCTATATTGATTGAATAAAGACACATACACGTAACTTGGCGGTTGTTGTCGCCTTTATTTTGTATTATTCGTTACCACAGTGACCGTAGCTTTGTGGTCGCTGCGATACGTTGTACTGCTATGCTAGACACGTTCTTGCAAAAGGTTAAAATTATGCACGACCGGTGACGCGTGGTCGGCACATTGACGTCCATGTAGCACTCAATTCCAAACCGTTCCCACAATAAGGATACAATCCACTTGCCGTCGGGGGGCGCTAGATCGACGGTAAGTTCGACGATTGGTGGGTATACTATTGCGTTTTGTTATACTTTTCGACCCTCCAATGGGAGCGAAGGAGTGCCGCCACCCTACGCTTTATATATGACCATGAAAGTCATGCGTCATACATGGTCGATAAGATGATAACATTCAGAGCGACCATCGCTCTGAATGGTCGGTGAACTACGGTCACTGTGATAACATAACGCGGAAGCAGTTGGACGACTGCATATTTTTGCCTTATGCAGCGCTCTTGCCCACGGACACATTATTTATGAGAACCTAGTAATTTACAGCTTCGCTGTAAGAAGACTTGTATCTTCCTGGTACGTCGTGCAGTATCCAGTGAATGGCTAATTTCCTTTAAGTTTTGCCACCACACTTAAGGAAGATCTACAAGGTCAGCTAGCCGAGCGGTTGTTTCACAGTGCTGATTCCCTAAGCATACGCAGTAGAATGTTCTTAAAAAATCCAGGAGTTGGTATACTTTATTGGTAAATGGAGGGACCTTAAGCCCTCCGTTTGCGTAGGCCCCACCTATATATTTCTCCAAGAATACTTCGCTAATTTTCTCATTAGCACAATACTGCATGCCCAGACATCGCGACCATGACCGATTCGAGACATGTTCCTTCATGTTTAGCATCTCGTAAGCGTTGTTTTATGCATCAACTATTTCTTGGCGTAGAGTCAAGCAACATGCGCGATGTTAGTCGCTGAACATTCCCGAACTCCTAATTATCTGTTTGTTTGTGTATTCAAAATACCAGTTTACTACAGCCATGAAACTATTTAGCCAGAAACTTAAGGCACCCTGTCGCATATTACTAAGTTCTTAATTCACCTCCTAGATTATTTACACGAAAGAAAACTAAGAAGTTATATGGATAGAAAACGGTCTTGCGTGAGGTATTACGTATCAAAAGCAAGATTTTTAATCCAGCGTCAACTAAGAACAAAGCAATAGGTTTATCAGAACTCTGAGGCTCCGATGCCTAAAGAATAAAAAAGAATGCTGATGAGTTAAATACAATCACAGCTAAGCAAAACACAATCACCAGTGCAGGAGAAACCAACGAAGACTCAACCATTAGAACCTGTAGCCTTCATGAGTTTCGCATAATGCGGTGTGACTGACAAGCTTTGCATGGAGTAGCGCTTAATGCTGAAGCTTTGCACTTATCAACAGCATAAAAATTCTCCCCCTTGTTGCTATACGTTCACTTAGCTCTGCTCTTTACTCACTGATGTAGACAAAATTACAATTTTCTGTAATTTTGTTGCATTTATTAAACAAGAGGCTTCTTAATTGGCTCTGAGCTAAAGCTTCAAAGAAAAGCTTCACGGCACCTAGAAGAGCGATTTCAGAGAGAAGATGACCAGCAGATATTTACTAATGAATAAGACATGTAATTATCATACATCGTGTGTGGACGGCCGATATGCCTGAGCGTTCTTGACCGTTTCACCATATCTTATACTCTGCTAAAATTTCTCGTAAGTAAAAAAGTGCAGTGGGGCCATGACATAGAACTGAGGCTCCAATGCATGGCGCTGTCTGCTGTCACCTTGTATTCCGACACTCTGTCCCGTGACCGTGACCATCTGCGATACTCCTGCTATGGACGCACGCCATCCTGTGTAGTGTTCTTTTCGGCCAGCACTGTCGACTGTGTCATTCGCTTACGGGCAGTAGTTGACGCATCTTTTTCTAGAGGGCGCTCTAAAATAGCACTCTAGATGCTGCGCTGTTTGCGTATCAACGTGCATTACTTGTGACGGCAGTGCGTTAAACATGCCTTACAGAGAAGTGGAACATTGTGGTCGACTTGCCTGGGACACTGGCGCTTGATAAATTCCAGAGTGCTTGCACCATGCTCAAGAACCGCCTTGGCAGCAGAGCCCAACAGCGCATCAGTATCATTTCGCCACCATCTGAGCATGATTACAATAGTGCTGTTGCAAATAAGCGAGTTTTCTCATAGCAGTTATCGCCTCTAGTAACGTTGACCTTACACGAGCACATGTCTGTTTTCTGTAAGAACAGTTAAGAGTTTCCTTGACAATAGCCCATAGCTGGGCCGAGTGCTCGAACTAACTATGTAGCTTTGCGTGTGAAGTTTGCTTGGGGAACAGCAGTTATCCCGGTCTTCATTCCCCTTACCCGCTTTCCCGATTAGGCCTCCAGCCATCATTGAAGTAGCCTATTTCCCAGCAAAGAGAAGAAAGGCGACAATGAGCAGCGAATGTGTGCATCGGTCGGCTTTCTGGTGTCAACCTGAGCTCAGAAGTGGCCACTCTGCAGAGAAATGCTACCAAAAGGCCGGGATTATTGAAGAGGCCCAGTATGTCACCGGGGTGTTGAATGTGTTGATTCTAAGTGTGTTTATTGAAAATAAAAGACAGATACCGCCATGAATTTCATTTTTTCCCGATATTTTGTTCCTTTAATAAATTTCATACTCAATGCTTTTTTTCTTATTTTTAACATTCGTGTGTTTGCTTTTTTTCGATTTATTATTTCATCTCCACGGCGACTATAACTTTGTTATCACTATGATGTACCTCCAGTGGCTCTGTGGCGACACCAGAAAGGTTCTTTTTTAATGGGAGGTCTATTCAGGACTGATGACGCGTCATGGGAGCCGTGATGCTTGTGTAACATTGAATGCCGGACCTTACAAACAGTAAGAAAGCTTTCCAAAAAAAACTTAAAAATGCACCAATTAGTACAAACCTTCTAGCTTACAATGCTTGCATACGGTCACAACTGGAGTATGCTACCCTCGTATGGGATCCGCATTACAAAAAAGAAATTATGCAACTTGAAAAAATTCAAAGGAAAGCAGTTAGGTTTATTTTTGGAAAGTACAAACGCCTAGATTTCCCTTCAGATTTAGTAAAACTCAATAATATACCGACGTTGGAAGCCCGTAGAAAAGTTAGTCGCCTATCATTTATTCACACTGCCTTTCCGGAAAAATTAAGCTAGCTCTCCCAAAATTTGTTAGGCGTCTTAGTAGGAGGACAACGCACATGGCCGTGAACATTCTTTAGCACCAATCTTCGCTCGCACAAACGCATTTTCATATTGTTACTAACCGCGCACTATCGCGGAATGGAATTCTTTGCCACCTAGCGCATTTACAACTGATGAATTGTTAGTGAAATGCAGCGTCATGTTCTGAATTCCTAGCCTTACTAGTTATTTTAAGCATCTGGTGAATTTGTTAAGCATTACTACTACATGTGTTTTGTGCTTTTCTCTTTTAATGACCACATTTCTTAATATTTCATGGCACGTGTTTTTTTTTTCGTTTATAATATGTATTTGCTTCCTGTGTTCATCCCTTGCATTGTTTGATTATGTACTTTTGTATTGTGCATGAAACCCCTCCTGCTCGAGCCAAATCACTGGCTTGCAGTATTTCAAGATCAACAAAGTAAACGCCACGAACCACTTTCCGTCTGGCCGGGACACGTCTCTGTTGAAAGCACCCACGATTACAACGGGAGTGGAGTCGGTAGGGATACGCTTGGCTTTGGCGGCACGACCTTCGTCCCTATTACGTGATGCCCACCGTCGCCGCGCACACTCCCGCTTCTGTCCATAACGGTGTTCATGTTGTTTCAAGGGGCGCTATTCTTCCGCAGTTCTCGCCGCACGCGGCTTACCCATTGCACGGGTGGAATGAAACTCAGATAAGGTTACGTGGTTTGCCTATAGCACCCGTGACGGCCAACCCGCAATCCACACTAAACAGTGTCTATTACGGTTTTACTCTTTTTATTACAATATTTTTTTATCACAAAATGTTTTTACGCTTCTCGCGATGAAACGCAGCTGGGGCATACGAGGCCATACGCTTTCGTTTTGTGCTTTAGCTGTTTTAGCACTGGTGTGGCCGCCATCTTTTTTGACTACGCACACAAACTGCCAGAACCTAGCATATAACAGCTCCGCCGTAAAACGAAGATTAATTACACGCCTGATGGTAAGGTCGAACCTTCGTTCTATAGCACAGTGGTCCGAAGCTCTGACCATTAGGTCACAATCGCCAGCATACATTTATCGGGCGCGCCACCTATCTCTTTGAGATCATCGCGTAGCGCGGGTGCGTGAGAGCATACGGTAGCGTGACACTTGCCTTTACGCCAATGACAGAGGAATAAAATTGGAAATTTGAAAGCAGTTAAATAACCACTTCACGATAGCTTCGCTTCACAGTGATTAGAAGATGTGCATCGGATCTGCATATATATTTAAAAATAATTAGGCGTGCAGGAGCATTCGTTAACTAAATTATGAGGCCTTACGTGCCAAAACCACTTTCTGATTATGAGGCACGCCGTAATGGGGTACTCCGGAAATTTGGGCCACCTGGGGTTCTTTAACGTGCACCTAAACCTAAGAACATGGGTGTTTTCGCCCCCATCGAAATGCGGTCACCGTGGCCGGGATTTGATCCCGCGGCCTCGTGCTCAGCAGTCCAACGCCATAGCGAGTAAGCAACCACGGTGGGTTCAGTTTCAGTTTCACTTTATTGATGCGCTTGAAATGGATTACAGACAAAGTAACTCTAGGAGGTCCCATAGTCAAATATTGGGGGGGGGGGGGGGGGAACCTAGGGAGCGGTTGTCATCATTGGTGATGCAGGCTGCTCCTTCTCGCTTAGGCAAACACTACATAGTGAATATAGACCGGGTCAGACAAAGTAGCAAACAAGATTGAATATTAAAGCTCACTGTAAAATTCGCAACGTGCTAGCGCTCAGCTGAGAGAAAGTTCAAATTTGTACGTGCTACGTCATAACACACACAATTCTCCGAGCAGCTAATGACAGATCGTAGAGAAAAATTAAGAAAATGTACTACACTCTCTTGCAGTTCACATCTTATTCAAGGAAGAACAGTAATGCGAGAATTCGGCAGCATGTTACACTCCTTTAGCATGTGAGGGCAAAAGCCTGTTGCACGCGTGGTAATCGATTTGTACGGTCGGAGGAGTCAGACTTCTTGCAAGACATAACGAGCCACAGTGTGAAGTAAATTTATCGCGCTCTAGGTCGACCTCTTCAACGACACATGCGAGCACCTAATGCACTACCTGAATGTTCTTTCTTTCGTTCTGTCTTTCTGTCCTTCTTCCTTTCTTTCTTGCTTTCTTTCTTTGGTTCTCTTTTTCTTTGTTCTTTCATTTTTGTTTCCTTCGTACGTTTTTTGTTTCATTCTTTTGTCCTTTCTTTCGGTCCTTCTTTGTTTCCTTAGTTCTATCTTTATTTAGTTGCTTAATGCATATTCAGGCATTGCATCTTTGCTTGCTTACGGGGGTAGATCAATTCCTGATTATGATATTTTTGACATCATATTTTGCATCACTTGCCTAGACGCCGTATTTTTTGGGTATGAGCCACTGCAACGAGCCCCTTAAGGCTTTCGCCATACGGATTTGGGGTGCAACAAGGTTGCACCACAAGTCGTAGCTAGATCAAGGTCAAAGCATCCGCCACAGAAATCTGTTAAGCAGCATAGGAAGAGATAAAAGCCCCGTTTACTGATGTAACGAATGCTTAAAAGAGAAAACAACTCCTTCTGCTTATAGTAAAACATATATTCTGCGCACCACGAAAAGAGATCAAGAAAATTGAAGACGTTGGTTAGAAGGTCACCGTCGTTGGCGAAGTTGATTGCACTGATAACAGAAACATTACCAGCAAAGATGTGCGTTCATGTATGAACTTCTTGAAGAAACTGGGATTTCTCATGATTATTTGGACCTTTATGATATTTGAGATTACTCGTCTCATTTAAAGAACGCTTAGTTGAATGTGCACATCAGTTTTCACTCCTCTAAATATAACTTAATAATTGCAAGGTTACAGTGAGTGTATTCACAGTGATGCTCATGGAGTGAGTGTGCTTATGAATGCCCACCTTTAGCGCTTTTTTATAAACCACTTTGGCTGTAGTTATCTTCTAGAACGGTAATTGCATCCTAACTCGTTTGTTCAACGTGAACATTATTTGAACTGATACCACGTGCTAGCTCTTTGACAAAGGCTATTTTAAGTCAGTGCAAGTTTCTTTTTCATTGAGTGTTTTATTTCTTTAAAACAGATCAGTGAAGAAGCGTAGTCAAAGCATATCAAAGGTACTAATCTCTCCGTTCCTTTAACAAAGCTAGCGCGTCAACAATTATATAAAACAGATGTGTTTTTCTATCATGCAGCGTTCTCATTTTTTAAATTGCGCAGATTTTATATCTCTCTTACAATCATGCTGCAAGGAAAACCTTTTTGTTTCCCCCTTTGATGTGTGCTAGTTGGCTTATCGTGAGTTACCGAAAGGTGGTAATGAGAAGACGATGACAAATGCTAGGTGCAGATAATTAGGAAGTCTTGGCAGATTGAGACTACACTGGCTACAATGAGTTTTTAATTCCCACCCACAAATTTTTGGAACGACTTACTTAGTTTGGCGACCTATTCCTTTGGTAACTTTCGCAATAAATTATAATCAATCGATTACGTATGTGCTAGGCCATACCGACAGGGGTATATGAATCGCCATTCAGATATTTTTTGCAATACCCACCAACTTAATTGTCATTCTTACTGCTCATTTGTTATTTCTTGACTCCTCTTTTCTTTTTAGATACCTTTCGTTCACTTAGGCTGAGTGCTTAAGCAAAATAAACCTCTACTCGAGCTGCTTGCTTTCATTAGTTATGTCCAACTGACAATTCCAGGACTCAGAAAGAAAGCTGGAGCGCCATTGCAAGCTTTAAAACAAGCAACTTTGGAGCACATTCACAACGTGCATGGATTCCGGCAACATGTATACACAGATGGTTCAGTAAAACTCAACAGCTCTGCTGCTGCAGTCATCATTCCGGCAAAATCTGAGGAAATCAAATTTAGAACTTCATGTGTGACCACATCGACGGGTGCAGAACTCGCCGCGCTCCGTGCTGCACTGGATTTCATTAAGCAGAAGCCACCGCAACAATGGACAGTCTTTAGTGACTCCAAGGCAGCCCTTCAGTGCATACGAAGCCCAATGCGCCACGGAGCCAATGAACAAGTGGCCTCAGAAATTCGGCACATATATCATCAAAGCCATGACGAGGGACACAACATAATCTTTCAGTGGCTTCCAGGACATTGTAACATCAGCGGGAATGACCACGCAGACGAAGCCGCCCGATCTGCACATGAAAGTGGTCAACAAGTCTTCATTCCGCCTTCGCGAACAGACGCTCCGGCTAGGCTGCGATTGATGTCCCGTGAGTGTACTTTGCCCCTGTGGGACTCAAATGTTTTCACCATGTGTCGGTTGCGTTCGTTGTCTCCGGACATACGGATGCACCTCCCGCCTGGGTTACCCCGACGTGAACAGACCCTGCTCTACCGACTGTGGCTAGGCGTTGCCTTTACGAACTCATATGCTTTCCTCATTGGAATGGCCAACAGGCCCACGTGCGACATATGCAACATCGACGAGACGCTCTCACATATTATCTGTGTCTGCCCGCAATATAGTGCTCAGAGGTAAGTGATGTGCAGAGTATTGGACCAGTTGGACAATCGTCCACTATCAGAACTAAAATCTTTAGGCCAATGCTCCGAAAGAACATCCGCGTTGAAGGCCTTACTCGCGTTATTAAGGTTCCTGCGGTCTACGGGGCTTCACGACAGACTCAAAGAATGCCGCCCCCTACCGCTCTCTAGTGTACGCAATTTGTTCGTGCTTGTCTCCCTTTCTTTCTATCTCCCCCTTCCACTCTGTTTCTCTCTTTATCCCCCTTAACCCATCCCCCTGCGCAGGGTAGCCAACCGGAACTACCTCTGGTTAACCTCCCTGCCTTTCTCTGCATTATTTTCTCTCTCTCTCTCTCTCCAACAACTTTTTTTAACTAATTCCTATAGTTGCTGGCACTCATACCTGTAGGGAAAAGTTGAAGAAACGCATACAGTTTTGCGATGCGAATATGAATGCGAGCCATAGCAACCGACTAGCCTGTCTTTTACAGAGAAGACCGACTCATTGGCCACGACTCTTGGCCAATGACAATTAGTTTGCAGGCACTGCACCATTGGTAGTTATCATCCTTAGTATCATCGTCATCACCGTCGTCATCACCGGCATCATAGTAGTCGTCGTCATCAGTTAAGTGCCTGCGCTATTGCGTAATCTCAACAAAAATAAAAGGAAAAGAAAAGAGATGCACATGCTGTTGGAGTTCACTGCACGTAGGTAGGTCTCACGAGACATATCTCCAATGGTTGTTCAGGCTACTGAAGTGGCATAAGCTGCAAATTATCTGCCCCTTTCCAAACTGACCTGTAAGTGTAAAACAGCGTGCGTATAAACACCACGCTTGGCGAGGAATCTTGATGATGCACTACGTCGGCGTCTTTCTTCCGTACACGTGCCTTCAACGTTTATCGTCGTGTTTTGCGGTCGCGCGATAAGACGCGTCTGTTTCTGTGGCGTGATCTGACAGCGCTCCCGTTGCCCCACAAAGAGTCTGAACAACGAGCCCGAGGACTGACATAGCGCGAAAAGAACGGGTTCCTGCCAGTTGAAAAGGAGCAGAACCGCTGCTTGTGCTGGGCGTCGCTTCGCGTCCACCCCACACGCCACGACGAGTGCTGTTTCTTTTGTCTGGATGTGGGGTCGAATACCTCTTGCAACGCTTGTCGCGTGGCTGACCTTCTTGCTGTTCGCCTCCTGTTCTCGGGCATTCGCATCTGCCCTTGAACTTGGTCGCCACTGGAGGCGAGAGTTGTGGACAAAGGGCATTAGCCTAGGTGCTTGCACTTTATTTGCACCCGTACTGCGAGGTTCCTTTACCCCGTACACATTGCTGGCCTCGGCGCTATGTTGACGATTCGGGCTACGCCCAAATGGGTTCAATATGTAGGCCCCATTTAAAGCTGTTGCACCGTAACCCGTAACCTACATTGACAGTCTTATACAGGATGACGTTCTCGGACACTTATAGATGAACAGAATGCACAGCTCAGTGGGCGTTATGGCTGCTCACGCGGGCGCTTTTCTTTAACTGACTGGCGGCAAAACTTTTAGGAGCCATCATTTTTTTTTTTTTTTGGTTTGGCTTCATGATCACAGTACCAAATAATGATTTCGCCTGTAATAAGTGTATGAAAGCCGCCCGTTGCGAGAACACACAAGTATTTAAAGACTGATTATGTTCTCGGGTTCGGGTACCATGACCGGCACTATGACAGCTTGAAATTATAGGACAGCTTCATACTTACTATCCCAGTGTTTGTGTTTGGAGAGAAATGAAGTGCTACTTAGTACCATCTTCGTGATCCATACGCATTCACAGTAAGCCGTAGGCTGCGTACAGACGGTGCAAGCGCCATAGCTCCTTTTTTGAGGCCCGAAGTGAGAAAATGGCGTTTGGATATCGTAACGGGCACTATTGTACTGTGGATATGCGCATACTCTGCAGCTTTATTTACTCCTCCTTTTTTGCGGCAATCAGTTAATAATGACTTAATTTGGCTGCGCATAAATTTTAGTTAGCTTTTTGTAAGAGGATGCGCTGAAATATATTTACTGTAAAACACGCTTCTGTTGAATTAACACCCACTTACTTTTAACATACGCTTTCAAAATTAATTTATGGCGTTTTACTTGCCAAAACCACGATTTGATTATGAGGCACGCCGTGGTAGGTGACTGCGGAAGAACTTGTACCACCTGGGGGTTCTTTAATGTACGTGCATCGAAATCTTAGTACACAGGTGTTTTCACACCCACTTTTATCTAAATAAGCTTTCCACGCTATTTGCAGCCAAATTCTCTTGTTCTAACTGTGTCAATAAAGCATATCACGCCAAAAAATCTGCCGTTTTGTAGTGCTTTAGCAAATACACTTTGCCCTAAGTATAGTGGCTCTGTTTATACGTGCTTCTCGACTTAACTTGGTATCTTGCCTGGCATATCTCGACAACCTTATCCATTGTAAGCTATATCAGTGCAGATTTTCAATGGAGCAAGTTCCCAGTATATATGCTGCGGCAAGAATTGTGCGCACATCAGCTAACTTATGGCTTGAATGCTGTCGGTATTTGTACCATGCCCTTGCTACATGCACCGTTAAGACAGCGGGCACTGTGCAACCAGCGCACTTGCGAGGATCATTGCGCGATATTCTCTCGACACGGCTACGAAAGTGACCAGCGTGGTGCGCTGGCCAATGGAGCTCAACGGTGCTCAATGGAGGTGGAGCCGAATGAAGGATTGTTCTTGTTGGGGAGCCCAAGCCCCTGTTTCACTCGCCAATAGTAGCAGCAACGCATGGCAGCTAAAACCCCAAGGAAACACGATCTTGGCTTCTAGCGCGAAGTGAAGACGGACACAGAAAGGAGCAGACAGGACGAGCGCTCGTCCTGTCTGCTCCTTTCTGTGTCCGTGTTCACTTCGCGCTAGAAGCCAAGATCATGTTACCGTTCCAACTCGCCCAACTGTCTATCCTTTTGCCCCAAGGAAAGTTGTGAGTGATCACTGTCACGCTGCTGCCAACTCAGGGGGCTCAGAACCCCTGTCGGAAGTGCCGGAGTGGTCCACCCTCGAAATACACTCCCTCTTCCTTTCCAAGTACACCCTTTTTCTTATGTATGACCTGAATAGATGAAAATCGCATGAAATGATCTAACCGAAAACAGAACAGAAGAACAACGGCAAAAAGAAAGAACGAATTCTTGTTTCGTCTCGGTTTTCCTTCGTTTGTTTTGCTTCCGCTTTAAGCGATGGATAGCTAAAAACTGGTGAAGGTTTTTACTCTCCTTCATAATTGTACCGATACGTGAGGCGTGCCTGCCAGTGAAGGCTTTTATTGAGCTAGATCACAGCAGTGGCGGGTTCTGTAACGGTGTGCCAATCTAGTAAACAACAACACAGATAAAAAGAAGGGCAAACACTTCATTGCTGCCAAAATTGGGAAAATGCGCTAAGGTAAAATGCGCGGTGCATTAAAGTAGTAGCTTGTGGTGCGAGGAAGGATAGCGAACTATTCTGCCTTGAGGTCTTCGGTTGTGGTTGGAATATCTTCTGGAAAACACATGAAATCCTCAATGTTGATCCAGCTGGGTGTCATACTGTTTGTGGTTGCTTTAGCACTGCACTTATGTGTAGCTGATACAGTTGTAACTCTCGCGAGTGCACCTCAAGTGTTCTTGGAACACCTTGAGCAGATGTAAATTGACATACTCGGGCTTCTTGACGTCAAAAATTCGGTGGTAGACTCGCTTATTTTCTTGGACCTACGCTACCCTTTCATTCTTTCTTCGAATCTTGCTATACCAGCCGCTCTTTTGAAATGAAGCGATGCCTTTTACTGTGCTAAGCACTCATGACCTAGGTATCCGGGTATTCCTGTAACGTAACGCTTTCCTCTTTACACCACCGTTGCTGTGCGCCAATACAGATAAGTGTTAGCATCCAACAGATAGCTGTCAATACCGCTGATGTTGAAGACATATTGTGAACGATCTTTAAAAGTCGTTTCAAACCACTTGTAATCATCACAACTGCTGCCGTTGCAAAAGTTTGTGTTGTGGAGCCACCTACAAATACAGGGCAAGTGTCAGGGTATTTCTCGCAGACGCATGACAGCGTTATTTCTAGATTCTAAGTCGGCTCTGCAAGAAGTAGGATATTCAATGAACAAAGTAACGAACCAGCCCCTTATCAAAAACGTGACTCTGTGGCATGAGAAACCACACAATGAGGGCCACCTAACTGTGCTACAGTGGATACCCAGCCATTGAGAAATATTAGGCAATAATTCAGCAAATATGGAAGCAAAGCTTTCGCATACCGACAGCAACTGAGCCACCTCGCCCAGTAACCTCGACAAGACGTTACAGTACTGCATTCCTGGTCAATACGGGCAACGTACAGTTCACACTGGGTCAATCCCAACTTAGCACGATCGTCTCTTCACGCTAGACCTGGATTTCCCATTGCAGGGTTTCCATCCAAACCAACAAACGTCATACAACTTTACTACTCAGACTGAGACTGAAAGTGGCGTTCACTGGACATTATCTTCATATGATAAGCTGCGAAAACGACCAGAGCAGTCAGGCATATGATACTCCGCAGACAATCTCAAACATGCTCCGCGACTGGCCTGATTACAGCACAGAACATCAGACGCTCAAGAGTACATTTTTTGTTGTGCATGACAAAACCCCTTCGAAGTAAAAGATTACGGGCCCTGAAACAAGTGTGAAAGTTTACTGTTAGCAAAAAGAGTGCTCTTGATATTTTTTAACGGAGAGCGGTCCCATGTGCAAGCACTAGAACGGCATGACAGGCGCCTGTACTTTGGGACGTGGGTGAGGTGTGCGCGCAGAACATCTATGTATGTTGCATGCGTGCATAGTTCACTGTACATTATCGTCGTCATCTACACTCAGTCTCTCTCTCAAATTCCATCCATTTCTCCCTTTCCTATATGCAAAGTAGTAGGCCAGACACAAAGCTCTTCCGGCCAACCTCTCTGCATTTCTGAGAGTAAAATGTTTTCCCTTGTCAAACTGCGCTCAAAACAGTGCAAGAAATTACGTAGATTTGAACCACGAACCCCCATACTCTTATGCGGCGGCTATATTGTCACTCAATGACCTCTTGTTGTTTTACTTTTCGAGTTGACAAAATGATCTTAACGGGTCAAATTAAGGATAGCAACTGAAAACACGAATCTCTTTCGTTGCTGAAACGAAACATTAACACCACCCGTGGGTCAACTGAGTGAGCGACACCCTTCCTCGGGTTCCATATCACCAAGAAAATTAAATAATTCCCTTTATAATCCCATAGACTGTACAAGATGCTTTGTACGGGTCACTTAAAGGTAGCAAAAAAGTTAACTTTATGCATTATTTATATATACCTTAACATACACAAGGGAAGAATAAACGATGAGCGCAGTCATACTTGTCTCAAGGTTGTATGACTCCCAAGTCGGTCATAGCAATAAGAAAGCAGCACCCCACATAAAATTGAACCCGTAGAAATATTTCTGAGTGTAGTCAAAATTATTTTATTCCTCCAACTATACAGAAATAATCCTCAGGATTGTTCTTCGCTTCTGGCTTCACATTTGTTGGGTTCCAAGCAATAAATGCGCGGCTGTGATAGCCCGCCACCGCAATGCATTGGCCTCGGAGAAAAGGAGATGAGCTGTAATTTTACTTTACTAGATCACACAATGGTTGCAACAGGTCACATTTATGGTAGACCCACAAGTATAAAATCGATTTTACGAATAAAATTAAACATGGAAAATGCCGCAATATGACGAAAAGTTATAGACCACGTAGCACAGAGTGTAGAAAAATAATAGCCAACTGCGTAGCCCACAAGTTATACACCTCTATGTTGGTTGTTTCGATGCTAAACCTGGAGCTCCGTGTACCTGCAGCGTACACAAACTACACCTCTGTTCCAGCCGGAGTGCACTCCGGAAAATCTGTGGCCCCCATAATCTGACGGCATGTTGCGTTGTTAAGTTGTGCATCTCATTTGTTCCTTACTTGTGCATCTCACAAATTTCACCGTATTACTGATAACCTGAACCACTGTGCACAATGGCGTTCAAGTGGAGAGAAACAGAGTATTGCGTATGTAAGCGTTTGTTAGGATTTATTACTGGGGTGGCTAATTTATGTGAAGGCGTACACAGTTGAACTGTTTAGCACAGTCATTGACTTGAAGCAGCTGAGTCTGTGTTTTTTTGGTGCAGGCGTCTTCAACAAAAACGTGGTCATTAACATCGCGCAATAGTTATCGCTTGTTCATTCGCACCTGTTTATAAAGCCAACAGCCAGAACTATATAGCGGCAACTGCCCAAACTAAACCGCCTGTCTTCTTCCGTGGACAAGTGAAAGGGTGGTATAAGCATTCGTGGGGAAACCCAAACTGCTGTTAGCAGCACCCGCGATCGCAAACCACGTTGTTCGTAAAGTGGCGAGAGCGCATTTCTTTTTTCTCCTCTGCAAGGTCCTTTAACAGCTCACAGCAACTGCAACTCCTGTGGAGTCGGCTGTGCCGTACGCTTGTCGCGGATAGCCCCGCGCGGTTCTCTGCGCCTCGGCGGCTGTGTGTTCACTCGAGGCACTCGAGAGAGCAGATAAGGCGTCGTATGACGTGCCTCTCGAGTGTCAGGTCGACCCTTTGTGGAAGACCTCGGCTCAAGTGCCGCGAAACAAAAGATCCACTAGCCGCGTTACTGCTGCGGCCCTCGGCGACGCCAAGGACCGCGGCAAACTGCCCCTTGCCTGTGTTCGTGTAAAGCGCCTGCTGCTGGTGGGAAGCGAACAACCGTTTTGCACGCGGTCCTCTGCGCGCTCCGTGTCGACGATAGCTAGTGGTGCGGTCGTTTCGCATTGTTGACACTTCGTAGCTGTTAGTTCGCCCTTCGGATGCTATCGACAAGTACGTGCGATGAGATTAGCGTATACGTTTATACGCCAATCTCATCGCACCCTTAAGGGTCCGGCATTATTTTATACTAGATCTGACCATCAGCCTGCCTCATGCGCACTTTTTGATCGCATCCGTTCCCACTTGCTTGAGGCGTCATATAGCCGTCTGCTAGCGAATCATGGTTCTCGCTCTTTGCGGGTGTTTAAGTATCGGTGATACAAAAATTCAATTATGGGGTTTTACGTGCCAGAACCACGATCTGATTCTGAGGTGATACCGAAGTGCGGGACTCCGGAAATCCGGACCACCTGGGGTTCTTTAACATGCACCTAAATCGAAGTATACGGGTGCTTTCGCACTGCGCCTCCAAAGAAATGAAGCCGCCGTGGCCGAGATTCGATCCCGCTAACTCGTGCTTAGCAGCCCAGCATCATAGCCACTAAGCAAGCACGGCAGTTAGTATCGGTGATATCCTAGCGATGGCCTTACACAGTGCTCCTAATAATATAATGACTGATTCAAGACGCAGGTTTTAAAAAAAAGTTTGACTTTCACGCAGTTATGTTTTCACCCCCGCTTTTCTTGTTAAATAAATCCGTATTCATTTTTTTCTGTTTGTGCAGATTTCCGGCGCAGGGTTCGCAAGTGTAAACCGGACTTTGAATGGTAATCGGGAATATAAGTACATAGAGTATAGAACTGCCCTGTGCACGAAAATGATTCAAACCGAATATTCCGTCGCTATTTAGCGATAATTAAGCGCAAGAGAAATGCGCTAGCTTTATGTCACTATTCGTTGAGGTGCTCGAACCATAATTGAAGCACGTTCACCAGAATGCAAACCAGTATAAATATATATATATATATATATATATATATATATATATATATATATATATATATATATATATATATATATATATATATATATATATATAACATCCATCTACACGTACACACCTACACGTTCTTCTAAGCACTCTCATCGCCTACTACCTCCACCACGTGATCGGCTTCCCACACTTCACACACATACTTTTTTTTTCATTTGGCAATCACCTCAGTGGGCATGCGAGAGATGTTTGGTGGGCAGATTTGGAAATTGGTGAAGCAGTGCCGGTGAGTTCCTCCGCGCGCGGCTGCGGCAAAACTGTTGAGAAGGTGTGCAAGAGAAGTCAGGTGGAGTCAGGCAAGTTAACTTGTGTATCACATTTAAGAAACTCCATAATTATTATTATTATCATCATCAGCAGCAGCATCATAATCGTGATCATAATCATCATCACCCTCATCATCAATAGTGCTTGCCTATATCCATGTGCACTGCACGTTCTTTTTGTTCTCTAAAGAATATTAAGTTCTCTGAAATATCTGTGCTATGCTGAATGAACGCAATACCCGGCCGCGAATTTTCTTATTACACAGCTCCAGGAAGTGAAAGCACAACTAGATTTTTTTTCAATGTTTATTTAAAGAAGTTCACCACATACGACATGTTCTGTAAGGAGCAATGACGGGGCTAAGATTCCTGCAGGCATACGCGCACTAGGCCGTTAAACATAAAGAGGGGCGAATTCAAAGGCAAAAGTGAATTTAAAGTTTGTTGTCGAAGAGCGGCTTGTTATATTGGGCGCTTTATATTACCTCTTCGCTTAGGACAATGTCAGTTTGGCAAACAGAGTGCATGTGAGAGGCGTTCCAGTTTTCTGGTTCGCTTAAGTGGAGGAGCGTGCTAAACCTGTGTACAAGCAAGATGTCGTCTTTCTTCTTGTACTGTAATGTGCGGCACCAGCAGCCCTGTGATGATGATTAGGATTACGACAGGTAGACAAGGCACAGACAATATTAAAGCGGATAGCTTCCTTTTGATCTTTCGGTGGTTTTGATGGTAGCGCGGCTGCAAGCACGTCGCTGGTCGGGCAACGGTGGTTGGCCTCCGAATGGAAAACGTTCGTTCCATCTCTCTTTCTGTCTACCACACACTTTTACGCTCTCTCTCTCGCCCTTTCGTTCGCTTGTTTGTGCGTTCTGGCAATTCACTGACACTGGCAACCATCGATGGTTCCTGCAGAACTCATTAACATTTTGCGGGATTGGGCGTGACAGTCGAGCCTTCAGCTGCAGATGATATTTGGATTACAGTAGCACGCTGCATACGTCCATTGTGGGAAGCACTGTGGGGTCAAAAAAGAGGTAAAGTTTAATGAGAGAAAAATTGAGAAGACAGCCTGCGTGCTGCGACTTTATCCTGGTACTCCACGTTGAGAAAATGACTCAATCCCTCACGACTTCAAGTATACCAGAGGGCTGGAAGAATGTCAACATTTACTCATTTATAAGAAGTGAGGTGTTAAATAATGGAAGAATTAGAGGCTCTTTTCCATGCTTTCAATGTTGCATAACATATTTACAAAGATGGCAGTAATATATACGAACACGAGCAAAAGAGATAACTGAAGACGGTTGTTGGCGCTCGCGCTCACTCTGCTTGGCCGTTGATCAGAGCGCCAAACTTAAAGCTTACACGACTGCATCGATTGAACCCCGCACTGCAACTCCGACCTCCACTGGGACTTCCTCAACGTGAGGCTACGCTTCTCTGCCGCCCTTGGTTAGGAGTTGCCATCACAAAGGCATACTCTACATTACCTAGAGTGACCGACAGCGCAGCATGCGAGGTCTGCGGCACCGAAGAAAATATCGAGCACCTGCTGTGCCACTGTCCACGATGTGCCTCAGAAAGACAAGAACTTGCTAACGCTCTCCAAAAACTGGACCATCGGCCGCTTTCTGTGTAGGTGCTGCTTGAACACCGCCCCCATCGGTCATCGGTCCATAAGAGGTGAAGGCGCTATTGTGCTTCTTGAGGACTACCGGCTCGGGTGAACGTCTGGGAGTATTAATGCAATTTCTATTCGACCACACGCGTCAGCGAACTCACCACTAATTTCGTTCTTTCCTTCCCTGTTCTCTCTCCCTGTCAACTTTGTTTTCCCCTTTCCAATTTCCCCGGTGTAGGGTAGCCAACCGGACGTTATTCTGGCTAACCTCCCTGCCTTCTGCTTTTCTCTTTCCCTTTTGCCTTAGAGATACTGGGCTGCAGCTTAGTATAAAGAAGTGCTACTTTGCTACGCGCCGGCTCACCATCTTAAGCCACGTTGTGTCCAAGGATGGTGCTTTTTCCGACCCTGCAAAGCTTCGAGTCGTCACCGAGCTTCCCAGGCCGACTACAATGAAGAAACTTCGCCGCTTTATCGGCCTTTGTTTTTTATTTTCGCCGATTCGCCCGCTACTTCTCCTGAATAACCGCCTTTTTAAGGCAGCTTCTCGCTAACAACCAAGATGATTCGGCTTGATGTTCCGCTTGCGACGACGAATTCGCACTTCACGCCATCTCCTAACCTCTCTTCTTATCCTGCGCCATTTTGACCCGGACGCGATCACATAAATCCACACGAACGGTATCGGTGTCAGCCTCGCCGCTACTCTTGCCCAACACAAGTCTGGCTTCGACAAGTACATCAACTCTTACGCCAGCCGCACCCTCACCAAAGCGGAAACAAACTATTCTGCTACGGAGAAAGAATGTCTCGCCATCGTTTGGGCGATCGCAAAATTTCGACCTTATCTTTACGGCCGACGATTCGACGTCGTGACTGATTACGATGCCCTATTCTGCTTGACTTCCCTTAAGGATCCATCTGGTCACGTGGCTCGTTGGGCACTACATCTCCAAGAGTATGATATTTGTGCAGTCCAGGTGCGGACGCAAACATGCCGATGCCAACGCCCTTTCCCGCTCTCCTTCCCTATGAGTCTGGAGTTGCGTCTGTCGTCAGCTACTGTTATTTGTCCTTTACCTATGCTAATATGCCATCCAAACACCGCCAGGGATTTTGGATAGCCTCTCCACTAGAGTTGCTGTCGGACCCGTCACCGCGAACTACCAACCGCACGCTTCGACGCACTGTTTGGCACTTTACGATCCGCGATCGGCTTCTGTACCACCGTAATTACTTATCTGTTCATCGTAAATGTTTGCTGGTCATTCCTCGTCATCTACGTTCCGACATCTGTGCTTTCTTTCATGCGGACCCACAATGCGCCTATGCGGTAGTATTGAAGACATACGCACGCCTGCGGGTTCAGTACTACTAGCGGGGAATACAAGGCATCGTTACGGCAGTACGTGCGCTCGTGCTCCGAGTGTCAACACCGCAAGAGCCCACCATATGTTATACCACAGGGCCGCCCCAACCCTTGCCCTGTCCCACTCTGCCTCTCGACCGCATACGAGTCGATTTATATTGACCTCTTCCGAATGCTCCAAATGGCAACCACTGGGTCATCGTCGCCGGGGACCACCTCACCAGCTAGGCCGAAACTTCAGCGCTTCCGTCTGCCACGTACATTACTTGAAGTCGCCTTGTTCATCCTCCATAACCTCGTTATGTGGCACGGTGCGCCTCGTGAGCGATAGAGTGATCACGGACGTTCCTTTGTGTCCGAAGTCGTACAGGCTCTTCTGCGTGAAAGCAACATTGTCCATTGCACTACTAGTGCATATCATCCCCAAACCAACGGAATGACCGAGCGTTTTAATCGCACACTAGGCGACATGCTTCAATGTGCATTTCCGCTGACCATACTAATTGGGACTAGAAACTGTCCTTCATTACCTGCACTTACAACAGCGCCACCCAGTCTACCACAGGATTTTCCCCGTCCTTCCTTCTTTACAGCCGTCAAGCTTCCTACTTCATGGTCACTATCTTCCCATATTGCCCGGATTTCTCCAAAACCACTACACTTTCTTAAGTAGCAATATGCTGAGGAATGCCACTAGCTCACGCGCTCAATCACCTCGCAAGTCCAGGCCAGCCAGAAAGACTGTCACCACCATAGCTCCTCTTCGCCGTCACATTCGCCTGGTACATCAATGTGGCTCCGCGTTTCCTTGTCCGCTCCCGGCCTTTCCACAACGCTGCTGCCTAAGTATAAAGTCATTGAGCCCCTCCAGCCATTTACGGACCAACGGCGCCGCGACCGCGAAACAATTCACGTCGAACGGCTGAAAGCGCACTACGACCGGACACAATCGACGTTTCCTTAGGTCACCAGGGTCGCTTCTCTTTCACTGGGTGATTATTGTAGTGATATATACGAACACCAGAAACGGACGGAAAAGAGGACTGATGTTGATGCTCACGCTCGCCCTGCTTGGCCACTGATCAGAGCGCTTTCGTTTCCCTTGATATCTGCGATAAATCACGACTACATCTATGCGTGTGCTTGCAAAAATACTTTCCAATAAGATCAGGGCCATGCTTGACTCCACTCAACCAATAGGCTGGCTTCAGGAAAGGATATGCTACAATGGATCACGTCCATGTCATCAATCAGGCAATTGAGAAATCTGCGGAGTAAAAGCAACCTCTTTATATCTCTTTCGTGGATTATGAAAATGCATTTGATTCAGTGGAAATAGCAGTACTCATGGAGACATTGCGTTATCAAGGAGTACAGGATGCATACTTGAATATTGTCACGTGGTGGTGACGTAGAAGAACACAGTAGCAATACTGTGGACGAGAAAACTAACTTTTATTGGGCGAACTTGTGCCCGCAAAACAGGCTACACTTATAGCACAACGAAAGCGGCGAACACAGTCGGCGATCGTCGGAAATCTGATCAGCGGGTCAAGCGCGTCGGCTTTTATAGAGCAGTCATCGAATGTTCCAGACTAATCGTTGGGACCCGCGTGCCTTCCACAGAGTTCTACATCATTCGCGTCAGGCGATGAAATCAGATAACACAAGGTTCGGCGACAATAGAGCGCGGATAGAAGCATCGATAACTTTCCAGAAACTTCGGATACATGCAGGCGCGTCCCACGCTGTGTGATAGCATTTGTTAGGCGGCGAAGCGTGGTCGCCCGATAAAGATAAGTACACGTGTCAATACCCCCCTCTTAAAAAAAAAAGCATCGACCCGATGCTGCAACCAAACGAAAGTAATAAACAAAAGCACTCGTAGCAAAGAAAACAACAAAAATAACGAAGCTCGTCAGCGTCCGTAAAAGGGTTTAAGGCGCACCACGTGGACCACTTCCGATCGTGCGCGGCGCCGCTGTGAATGCGAAATGCCGTCTGGCGCGACCTCATAGTCCAGAGCCCCAATACGTCGGAGGACCTTGTAGGGTCCGAAATAGCGTCGCAGTAGCTTCTCACTGAGTCCTCGTCGGCGTATCGGGGTCCATACCCAAACACGGTCGCCGGGCTTGTACTCGACGAAGCGTCGTCGGAGGTTGTAGTGTCGGCTGTCGGTCCTGTGCTGGTTCTTGATCCGCAAGCGGGCGAGCTGGCGGGCTTCTTCGGCGCGCTGGAGATAGATAGCGACGTCAAGATTGTCCTCGTCAGTGACGTGGGGCAGCATGGCGTCGAGCGTCGTCGTCGGGTTTCTGCCGTAGACCAGCTTAAATGGCGTGATCTGTGTTGTTTCTTGCACCGCCGTGTTGTAAGCGAATGTTACATACGGCAGGACCGCGTCCCACGTCTTGTGCTCAACGTCGACGTACATCGCTAGCATGTCGGCGAGGGTCTTATTCAGGCGCTCCGTGAGACCATTCGTTTGCGGATGGTAGGCAGTTGTCCTCCTGTGGCTTGTCTGGCTATATTGCAGAATGGCTTGGGTGAGCTGTGCTGTAAAAGCCGTTCCTCTGTCGGTGATGAGGACTTCTGGGGCGCCATGTCGCAGCAGGATGTTCTCGACGGTAGAGCTTTTGTTTCAGCGAAGCGGGTGAGATAGTCCGTCGCCACGACGATCCACTTATTCCCGGATGTTGACGTCGGAAACGGCCCCAACAAATCCATCCCAATCTGCTCGAATGGTCGACGAGGAGGTTCGATCGGCTGTAGTAACCCTGCTGGCCTTGTCGGTGGTGTCTTGCGTCGTTGACAGTCTCGGCATGTCTTGACGTAACGGGCGACGTCGGCTGTCAGACGCGGCCAGTAATACCTTTCATGTATCCTCGACAGCGTCCGGGAGAATCCGAGGTGCCCAGCAGTTGGATCGTCGTGTAAGGCGTGCAGTACTTCTGGACGCAGCGCCGACGGAACAACAAGAAGGTAGTTGGCGCGGACTGGTGAGAAGTTTTTCTTCACGAGTAGGTTGTTTTGAAGCGTGAACGAAGATAATCCACGCTTAAATGCCCTAGGGACAACGTCGGTGTGCCCTTCCAAATACTCGACAAGGGCTTTTAGCTCCGGGTCCCCTCGTTGTTGATCGGCGAAGTCTTCCGCGCTTATTATTCCAAGGAAGGCGTCGTCATCCTCGTTATCTTGCGGCGGCGGCTCAATGGGGGCGCGTGATAGGCAATCGGCATCTGAGTGTTTTCGTCCGGACTTGTATGTTACAGTGATGTCGTATTCTTGTAGTCTCAGGCTCCACCGCGCCAGCCGTCCTGAAGGGTCCTTTAAGTTAGCTAGCCAACACAACGCGTGATGGTCGCTAACCACTCTGAATGGCCTGCCATATAGGTAGGGGCGAAATTTCGCTGTAGCCCAAACGATGGCGAGGCATTCCTTTTCCGTTGTGGAATAATTGCCTTCCGCTTTTGACAACGACCGGCTAGCGTAAGCTATCACGTGTTCATGTCCATCTTTTCTCTGGACTAGGACGGCACCGAGGCCTAGGCTACTGGCGTCAGTGTGGATTTCGGTATCGGCGTGCTCGTCGAAGTGGGCAAGTACGGGCGGCGACTGCATGCGTCGTTTGAGTTCTTCAAATGCGTCGGCCTGCGGCGTTTCCCACTTGAACTCGACGTCACATTTAGTTAGCTGTGTCAGCGGCTCAGCAATGCGTGAAAAGTCCTTGACAAATCGCCTGTAGTAGGCACACATGCCAAGAAATCTACGCACTGCCTTCTTGTCGGTGGGCTGCGGGAACTTTGCGATGGCAGCTGTCTTCTGCGGGTCGGGGCGGACTCCAGACTTGCTGATGACGTGGCCTAGGAACAGAAGCTCATCGTAGGCGAAGCGGCACTTTTCTGGCTTCAGAGTGAGGCCTGATGACTTGATGGCCTCGAGTACTGTTGCAAGCCGCCTAAGGTGATCGTCGAAATTTCCGGCGAAGACAACGACGTCATCCAAGTAAACGAGACAGGTCTGCCACTTCAATCCTGCTAAAACCGTGTCCATCACGCGCTGGAACGTTGCAGGCGCCGAGCACAGTCCAAATGGCATAACCTTGAACTCGTAGAGGCCGTCTGGGGTGATGAAGGCGGTCTTTTCGCGATCTCTTTCGTCGACTTCTATTTGCCAATAGCCAGACTTGAGGTCCATCGACGAGAAGTATTTAGCGTTGCAGAGCCGATCCAATGCGTCGTCTATTCGTGGGAGGGGGTATACGTCCTTCTTCGTGATCTTGTTCAGACGACGATAGTCGACGCAGAAACGTAGGGTTCCGTCCTTTTTCTTTACCAGGACAACAGGGGATGCCCACGGGCTTTTCGACGGCTGGATGATGTCGTCGCGCAGCATTTCGTCGACTTGTTCTCTTATAGCTTCACGTTCCCGCGTCGAAACTCGGTAAGGGCTCTGGCGTAGTGGTCGAGCGCACTCCTCGGTTATTATGCGATGCTTTGCGACTGGTGTTTGTCGAATCCTCGATGACGTCGAAAAACAGCCTTTGTATCGTCGAAGCAGACTTCTGAGCTGTTGCTGCTTAATCGCGGGGAGACTTGGATTTATGTCGAAGTCTGGCTCGGGAACTACGGTCGTCGGGGTAGATGCGACAGAATCCGAGAGGACAAACGCATCGCTGGTTTCCTGAATTTCCTCGATGTATGCGATCGTCGTGCCCTTGTTGATGTGCTTGAACTCCTGGCTGAAGTTTGTCAGCAACACCTTTGTGTTTCCTCCGTGCAGTCGAGCGATCCCTCTTGCGACGCAAATTTCACGGTCTAGCAGTAGACGTTGGTCGCCTTCGATGACGCCTTCTACGTCAGCGGGTGTTTCGGTGCTGACCAAAATAACAATGCTGGAGCGAGGCGGGATGCTCACTTGATCTTCGAGCACACTCAAGGCGTGGTGACTACGAGGGCACTCCGGCGGTATCGCTTTATCTTCCGACAGCGTTATTGACTGTGACTTCAGGTCGATGATTGCGCTGTGTTGGTTCAGGAAGTCCATACCGAGAATGACGTCTCGTGAACACTGTTGGAGGATAACGAAAGTGGCAGGGTAAGTCCGGTCATGAATGGTTATTCTTGCCGTGCAGATTCCAGTCGGCGTGATGAGGTGTCCCCCAGCGGTGCGAATTTGAGGGCCTTCCCATGCAGTCTTAACCTTCTTCAACTGGGCGGCGATGTGTCCACTCATGACGGAGTAATCAGCCCCTGTGTCCACTAAGGCGGTAACTGCGTGGCCGTCGAGAAGCACGTCGAGGTCGGTGGTTCTTTGTCTGGCGTTGCAGTTGGGTCTTGGCGTCGGATCACGGCTGCGTCGTGTTGAACTGAAGCTTGAACGTCGCGTCGTCAAGTCGTCTTTCGTCGGTGTAGTCTTGGCTTCCTGACTTCGTCGGGGCGGCGGGGTGTCGTCATTAGTTCGTCGAGATGGTTGCTTTGTCGTCTTCGTCGGCGGCGGAGGATCTTCGTCAGTTCGACGAACAGCAACCGCACCTCCATCGGTTGCTGCTTTTAGTTTTCCGGATATGGGCTGACGGACCGGCCGCGGGCTGGGCCAGTGTATGGTCGGCGCTGCGGCGACAGGTAGCGGCCTGGTGACGGCGAACGGGAAGCTCGTCGAGGGCTCCACTGAGTGGTGGCGAGGTAGTCGGCGATATCGCGAGGTCGTTCGCCAATCTGTGGCCGCGGCGCGTTAACGGCGAAACCTCGCAGTCCCATCTCCCGGTATGGGCATCGGCGGTACACATGGCCGGCTTCCCCGCAGTGGTAGCAGAGCGGGCGGTGGTCAGGAGCGCGCCAAACGTCTGTCTTCCTCGGGTAGCTGCGCTGGGCGACGGGTGGTCGTGCGGGTGGCGGCGGCGGCGGACGACGGAATTGCGGCCTGACAGGGCCCTGGCGCGGTCGCGGAGGGGGACCTTGACGGCGTGCGACGGCGGCGTAGGTCATCGCTTGCGGCTCAGGCTGCGGCGATTCAGGGGCTACTCCAAGTTGTTGGAGTTCCTCACGCACGGCGTCGGCAATGGAAGCCACTTGAGGCTGTGATGGTGGGAACAGCTTTTGTAGCTCCTCCCGCACGACAGCTCGGATAGTCTCGCGTAGGTCGTCGGTGGCCAGTGACTGAACTCCGGCGTAGTTTGTCGCGTTCGTGCGGCGGTCGAATTGCCGGTTTCGCATCTCGAGTGTCTTCTCGATGCTAGTGGCCTCGCGAAGAAACTCGTCGACGGTCTTCGGTGGGCTTCGTACCATACCGGCGAAAAGTTCCTCCTTTACACCACGCATTAGTAGCCGGACTTTCTTTTCCTCGGACATTTCCGGGTCGGCGTGGCGGAATAGGCGGCTCATTTCTTCTGTAAAAATCGCGGTGGTCTCGTTAGGCAGCTGCACTCGGGTTTCTAGGAGTGCTTGGGCTCGTTCTCGGCGTACGACGCTTGTGAATGTCTGCAGGAAGCCGCTTCGGAAAAGGTCCCAGGTCGTTAAGGTGGCTTCTCTGTTCTCGTACCACGTCCTGGCAGCGTCTTCCAATGCGAAGAAGACATGTCGCAGTTTGTCGTCGCTGTTCCAGCTGTTAAATGCAGCGACCCTCTCGTACGTCTCGAGCCAGGTTTCCGGGTCCTCGAATGTTGAACCGCGGAACGTGGGGGGCTCCCTGGGCTGCTGCAGCACGACGGGGGATGCTGGGGCTGCCATTGGGGTGGACTTGGTGGTAATCTTCCTGTTCGTCTCAGGTAGAAGTCCGTGCTCTGGGGGCAGTCCTTGCAGTCGGCGGCTAGCACGCTGGTCTTGGGCGACGTTGGTTTTGTCCTCGGGTTTCGGGCTTGGATCGCGGCTTTGCGGGGGCGTTCTGTACATGAACGCACAAGCACCTCCACCAGATGTCACGTGGTGGTGACGTAGAAGAACACAATAGCAATACTGTGAACGAGAGAGAGAGAGAGTAAACTTTAATGAACACCAGCAGTTCTGTCGGCTGGGCCTAGGCCTCCCACGATGGGATACTGTGAACGAGAAAACTAACTTTTATTGGGCGAACTTGTGCCCGCAAAACAGGCTACACTTATAGCACAACGAAAGCGGCGAACACAGTCGGCGATCGTCGGAAATCTGATCAGCGGGTCAAGCGCGTCGGCTTTTATAGAGCAGTCATCGAATGTTCCAGACTAATCGTTGGGACCCGCGTGCCTTCCACAGAGTTCTACACCATTCGCGTCAGGCGATGAAATCAGATAACACAAGGTTCGGCGACAATAGAGCGCGGATAGAAGCATCGATAACTTTCCAGAAACTTCGGATACATGCAGGCGCGTCCCGCGCTGTGTGATAGCATTTGTTAGGCGGCGAAGCGTGGTCGCCCGATAAAGATAAGTACACGTGTCAATATCTTGAGAAATATCTACAAAGATTCCACAGCTACCTTGCTTCTCCACAGGAAAAGTAGAAAATAACTTGTCAAAGAGTATTCAAGCTATTAGACTGGGAAGGGTTACGAGTAAGGATCAACGGTGAATATCTCAACAACCTTCGGTTTGCAGATGACTATTCAGCAACACTGGGTATGAATTCCAACAAGTCATAAAGGAACTTAACCGAGAAAGTGTAAGAGTAGGGTTGAATAATAATATGCAGAAGACAAAGGTAATGTTCAATAGCCCGGCAGGAAAACAAAAACTTATGATCGCCAGTCAGCCTCTACAGTCTGAGGAGGAGTACGTTTAGTTTATCTTGGTCAATAACTCGCAGGGCACCCTGATCACGACAAGGAAATTTACAGAAGAATAAAAAGAGAGTGTAATGCACATTGCAGCCGTTACCAAATCCTCGCTTTGAGCTTCCTACTGTTGTTGAAAAGAAAAATGCACAGTGATTGCAATCTACTGGTGCTAACGCCTGCGGCATAAAGGATGTTCCCCATCCGCCGCCAAGATTGGTGAGGGGTGGCGCTGGCTAGCACTCCCAAGGTTAGTTCTAGTACTAAAAACATAAATACCCAAGAAAACGTATGGCAAGACGACGTCGCGGTATCTTCATTGGTAAGAGTATCACACGCACGCGTAATGCGAAGAAGTAGGACCGTTCCCCACCTGCGGCAGGTTGTTTTTTTTTTTATCCACATTCATTTCCCTTCACTTATAATTTCTTTAATTCACTTAGCAAGTACATGTATTTCCCCTATGTTGTCCTTGGTGTCTCTTTGTTGGCTTCTTATGATATGAATAATAAAAATCGGGCCCCTTGGTCAACCCCCTATTTTCTCGTTCATTGCATAACGAAGTTCTCGAATCCGGCAAAATTGATGCCGTCGGGTAGCAGGTGTGGGTTTATCGACCAGTTGCCTTCACGAAAGAAAAAAAGATCACGTACTCGTGACGCCTGCGGCAGAAAGGATGTTCCACATCTGCCGCCAAGGTTTATGAGTGGTGGCGCTGACTAACACTCCCAAGGTTTTTTTATAGTAGTAAACACACCAATACCCAAGAAAGCGAATGGCAAAACGAAGTCGCGGTACCTCCATTGGTAAGAGTATCGCACGCGTAATGCGAAGACTTGGGATCGTTCCCCGCCTGCGGCAAATTGTTTTTCAACCACTTTAATTGCCATTAATTTATCATTTCTTTAATTCAATTAGTAAGTACATCTAATTTCCCCTATGTTGTTCTTGGTGTCTTTGTTTGTTGGATTCTTATGATATGATTAACCAAAATCGGGCACCTCGCTAAACCCCCTTCTTTGCCGTTCAGTACATATATATATATATATATATATGGTGGTTCTTCGTTTTTGGGTCAAAGCAGACAACTCGAATTTATTGCACCTCGAAGAAATCTCAAGAAAACGGGGCTGAACCCTATTTGTCTACGCATGTGCATCCTTCGGGGAAGGGCAAGGCAAGGTACAGATGTTCAGAGGCCGTGTCTCGTCCCCGTGCCACTATTCTGCATTGGAAACAGACGAGGGCATTTCACTCGACCTGGAGCTGTTCCCATAGCTTATCCATGTTAAGTAAAGATAAATAAAGAAGTCGTTGCTAACTCTTTCAGTGGAATCGGTCGTCCCACGAAGGTAAAACGTGTATACAAATAACCATAATCTTTAATTTAAAGCGCGAAAGTTAACAGTGCCTGGACAAATGACAACGACAAGCTCGCACGACCAACTGATGTTTTATTGTCAGTTGACGGAATTTATATTTGGAATTGAATTGGCTATCAGAAAACAACGAGAACTAGTGAAGACGGAAGCAAGAAAAACAACACAAGTGATTACCGCAGAAGCCCCCTAGTGATACTTGTCAGATAATGCGTGAACATTCTTTATAGTCTTTCATCTTGCACTCATGCAACGAATGATTGACTTAGTGGCCGAGTTACGCACACCGTGGCTCACTGTGTCAAGGATAATTAATTAATATATGGTGTTTTACGTGCCAAAACCACATTCTGATTATGAGGCACGCCGTAGTGGAGGACTCCGGAAATTTAGACCACCCGGGTATCTTTAACGTGCACCTAAATCTAAGTACACGGGTGTTTTCGCATTTCGCCCCCATCGAAATGCGGCCGCCGTGGCCAGGATTCGATCCCGCGACCTCGTGCTCAGCAGCCCAACACCATAGCCACTGCGCAACCACGGCGGGTAATGTGTCAAGGATGACGCCGTGTGCTGCAAGTATTGCAACGACCTGTTGCAATTACCTCACTGGCGAACCTATTTAGTAGGAGTTATTGCTATTGGGCGAAACTAACGTAATACTTAAAAATCCGTAATGTAATCCAATATGAAATAATTGTTGTTACCATTACTAATTTGACTGGGCTTAAGTACTGCAATCATAACTATTCTTAATTAGGCTTAAGTCCTCTTACCCGCAGTTAATCGGCATTAGAGTTCATCTATCTAAAGGTAAACAATAGAAGTTCTTAATTATTTACGTAATTACTCTTGATTAAATAATTAATTATATATCTCGTATAAATTATAAAATTTATATCTCGTATAAAGAATTAATTTATAATAATTTGTCTAGCGAATAGGGAATGAATTAAATGGTTCTTTAACGAATTAACCTCTATTAGGCTTCCTTACCCTTGATTTGTCTTACAGTCATATTTAGGCTTAAATAATCTCGTGGGAATAATTCTTATTAGTCTTTTATTAACCTTAAGAACTTTTAATAGTGCTTCAGTACTTACTATACATCTAGTCATAATCATAAATCTCAGTTTTCACGCATGGCAAAAAGGAATTATCCTGTATGCCGCCTAAGGACACCATGTATACCTATATAGAACGCATCGTGTCACGCGTTTTAGAAGGACGGAGGGTGGATTCCCGAGATAAAGAGCTCTATAGAACGCCTACGCATGCCACACGACGGCGAGTACGTACGGGGCGAAAATGGGTCGTTGCAGCTGCGGTGGCATGTCGCGCATGCCTCCACGCACATGTTCGATAGTGAGCAGTCGCGCAAATGGCGCGAGCTGCTGCGGCACTACGAAGCGGTGGCTGTTGTCGAGAGTCGGCTTCATAAAAGCACCAGGAATGTGCCAGAAACGCCATCGCCCGTAGACGCCCACTGAGGTAGGCAGCAAAGGGTACTTTTAAGCAGTACCATCTTTACTACCCTTATAGGCGCGCAGAGCGCCGACATTGTTTTCTACCGAACTGTAGTGTGCTAAAACAAAACAAAAAATGCAGCAGAACCCATCTCACGATGACTGCTGACGGCAATGCGTCAGGATTAAATCAAGATAACGACTAAACGGAATTGCCAGCGTCGATACGAGTTGTGTATGACGCGTGTACTGCAGCGGGACGTCCCTTTCGTGATTCGTTAAAAAAACTTGGCAACATCCAGCAGCACCACCGCGAAACCTGCGCGAGAACATCGAAATGCATGGCGCGCCGGTGCGTTCGAACGTTGAGAAACGCGTCGTGCAACAACCGGGCTCCTCTTTCGCGCTCCTCTCTCGCACAATTTATGTCAATCGGTCAGGTTGGTTTGAGCGGATCTTTCACGCGTTGCCTTTGCCAGGGGTGCAACCCTGAGAAGGCAGTGATCGCTGCCTACATAATCACTCAAGTTGTCCCAGGCAGCATCCCTATCATTTTTTACGAGGGCACGCTCCGGACAGAAATCACGGGTTGCCGAGTTCCCCACATGGGTTCAGTACGCCAGGGCCGTGAACAACGTGAGGCGAAGGGTGGAGATGAGCTCCGCCAGCTTACGCCATCTGGCCATCTCAAAGTGATAGCCACAGTGAAGGCTGGGAGCACTGAAGTCTCCTAGGATCTGCCAATTTGATCGCGCGAAGGAAGATTCACTGAAAGTTACGTGCGGCTTATGCGGGGGGCATGCAGTATATGTTAAGGATATGTATTGACGGGTCGTGGCGTCTCAGAGGCAGTACCCGGACCATTGTGTATTCTTGCTCAGTGCTCAAGTCTAGGTCGACCTGAACCGCGTTGTAAGCCTTATTCACCAGCGTGCACGTCCAGAGGGATCCGGAAGGTGCTGCATCTTGAGAATTTAGCGGGCTCCTGCAGGGCAAGGATGGCCGACATGTCACCGACCGACTGCAGGTAGAGATAGAGGTGTGACCGCTTTTTCCAAGCTCTGAAATCCTCAAAGTTCTCACAGTTTGTCAAGATGAGTCAACTTTCGACCATTTTTTTCAGCAATTTCAAGCTTTCGCCACGCCGCCGCGGAGCTAAGCCTAACGGCGGCGAGGCCCGCGCTGCCCTCGGTCGGGGATTCCCCGGCTATACCGGTTAGAAATCAAGTCACCGGATACGACTCGGAGTCCCTAAGGATCGTACACATGGATACGGATCAAACCGGGGCACCTCTACCAACCGAGGAAGAATACCTTCAGGATATGATCCGCGCCTTCCGCGGAAGGAAGAACATCACGGCGGCCTCGAGCGACATCGGCATGGGTGCCACCCCGATGAATTATTGTCGCAGAAGCTGAACAACAAATGAAATAAATGGAGGCAGACCGATTCCTACGAATATGCAGTAAGGGGTTTAAAACCAATAAAATATATATGAATAGCGGTTATGAAGTAATACCCAAACGCATATTCTTGAGGTAACATACCAGTCGAAAAATAAAGCATGGGCACGGTAACTCCTGGTTTCCTAAGGTCTGGTCAGCGAGGGCAGAAGTTTCTCGCGAAGCGTGTTTATCTGGTCGTTTTCTGAGTTGTTTTTCTTTTTGTTTTGGCACATAACAAGCGGCGGCTCACTCTGGGCATATGCAGGGCGGGATCAAGCTGCGTCTGGCCCCGAAGCGGGCCAAGCAACTGCGGCGGCGTCCGCAGAAAACGCTGCGAATCGAAAAAGACAACATCATCGTGATGCCGATACCACAAAAGACCGTCAACTTCAATATAACTTTTGGTCTTGGACAAGCTGGTGCTGCAATCCACTGCATCCTCGGGGACGACGCAAGTGCTGGACTTGCGGTATTGCCCAACGTAAATATACCTGGTAGCGAAGCTTCCATAGGAGCCCATACGTTCAAAACATGGCAGTTCATCGTTGGTTCATGCCGCTTGCGCCATCTGTATGAGGAGGGAACACTTCTGGCGGAAGAAAAAACAATGTGCCGCCATATCCGGTAAAAACAGAAGTGCCGTCATTTGGTTTTCGCATGTGCGAAATTTGTTTTGGTGGCTTGCCTTTGGAGCTATACATTCAAATGCCCCGCCATTCGCTTTGATTGGCGTTTCGAGCATTCAGCGCGGAAAGCCATGCAGGAAAAGGCCAGCCGTACGGTTGTGGAAATCGCACCGATGCACGGAACATACTTTCTTTAGAGGCCGACGAAAGCTTTAGGTGTAGAGTGCTGATCCTACCGTCAGATGCCAAGCCCGTCGGGCAGCGCAGTCACACGAAAACAACTGAACAGTTATCTGGCGGTCGCAACTCACTACTCTTGACTATACAGGTCAAGAAGCGATGAAGCTACCCGCGTCACCAAATTCAGACAAACGTCGATATGCAAAACAGCACAACGCGTGAGGGGGCGTATTTCAAAAGGCGAACTTAACGAGCGCGCCTTTCTGCGCATTTCAAGAGCTGCATTGCACGGCGTCAACCCCCCCTTGTAACAATGGGCACTGAAAAAGAAATAATAAAATGAAATAAACTTGTATTTTCTTCACTCGTCACGTAAATATAAAATTGACCAGGAATTTTATTTTCGTTGAGTGAATATAACTGTGTATATCTTGAATGAAAAAAAACACTTTTTTTCTTTCCCAATGTTTGTTCACTCCAAACTTAGTCGCGCTTCAATCGCTGCTCCCATAGCCGCCCTTGCTAATGTCGGTGACAATTTGTACTGAACTGCTTTTCGCCCGAAGCTTCGTGACCTATTTGGGTCGACCTTGTATTGACCGTCTGGGACCAATACGTGCTAGTGCGTGCTCAAATCAGTGGACGTCGCGGAGAAGCTACTCCGGGATGTTATTTTTCCGCTCGGGGGCCGCCAACTACCGTTCCGGGGACACCCCAAACTCTCCGGTGAGTTCTGTCGGGGTGTCGTAACTGTCTCCCAGGATGAAACCTCCAAATCCGTGAAACGCAAACTCAGTGCGGAAGCAATTGTATTGTCTGTGCGGAAGCTGGAAGGAACCCCGGTTATGGGATCACCTTAGCGGGGACCAAGGTGCCACGGACGGTGTTTACAGCCACGAACGGCTCGCTGTTCGCCTGTACAAGAAGGCGGTGCCTGCATGCCACCGCTGTTGCAAAGTGGGCCATCGCGCCAATGCCTGCCCGCGACTGCAGGCCGGGCGCTACGGAAGCAGCAGGGTCCAGGTTTCTGCTGCCAATCTTGATGGACCGGCAGAACACAAGTGTACTCCGAGCTGCCTCATCTGCGGAGGCGGCCACCCAACCGGAGCTCCCAGCTATGCCGGGCGGTTCCGGAAACCCATCTAGTCGGCTTCCCTACCCGGATCCAAGCTGAAGAAAGTGACGGGGCCGAAGCAGGCTCCTGCGCCCAAAGCTGGCCTCAATCTAGAGCCGCCAAGCCGGAGCCCAAGAAGGCCCAAACTGGGCCACCGATAAATGTAAACTTCGGGACCCAGGCGAGGCCCCCGGTCTCAAGGCCAAGGATTTCCCGCCCTTCCAACCCATTCAGCCACAGGTGAGCAGTTTAAGTGGGGCAGTCTCCAGGCCCTCCCCCTTCCCTCCCCTACCAAAAGCGCCCTACAGCAGCTCAGGCACCAGAACCAAGTTGTAGCGCGCAAAATTGATTAATTAGAGACCAAGCAGGCCGGGCCATCCGAGCCAATGCTTGAAGCCGAGCTAGAGGACGTAAAATTTTAACATCGTATCATCTGTAACATCTTGCCCGCTAGCGTCTCGCGGCCGACCACGGACACGGTAGTTAGACCAGTTTCCACTGCCGGTCACATCGGCCGCCTTGAGGCCCTGGAGCGCAAAACCGAGCAACGGAGGCAGCGAGAGGCAGTCCTCCCGAATCAAATCACGTCGGCATTCCGTGAGATTCTTCCAGGGCATGATTACGGCGGCCTTAACGCAAGCACTTCCCGAAATTGTGGCCCAGGTCACTGATTCGGTAGCCCTAGGTCAGCACCCAAATTTAAAACACCACTCGCTACGACTCCCCGCAGCTCAAACGCAAGACAGCCTCCAGCCAGGTAGCGGAGGAAAGCGGTTCAGGGCCAGCTCCCGATGAGTCGGTGCATCCCCTGACAGGCGTTGCGCCGGCTCCTGGCTCGAGCCGGTCCCCCGCCTCGTAAAATAAATACAAAAAGATGGCTAGCTGAACGTGGACGCGCGAAGGCTGGCTGCAGCCAGTCACCTCTCGTCCACGGACCGCAGCTGGGCCGGTGCGCACCAGTAGCGCGAGCCGGCACGACTCCCGCTGTCACGGGTGACGCCGGACACCAGAGTCGTCTGATTACGACCGGGTTCCGACGACAGACCACAGACCGAGTGGCGCATACCTCCACGGCAGGACATAATTGTTACTGTAAGTTCCCTGACACTAGCGTATAAACGATCGCCCCATAGACTTAGCTTAACACTGGGGGTGTGAACACAAAGCCCAGTTAGGGAGGGCGCATTCTGTGTACAATAAGTGTTGTATTTTAATATGTGTGCAATTTAAATTCCTCATTCAATGAATATTGTCGTGGCATCGCACCTTGCGTTCATGTGTTCATTCTGCCTGCCCAAGGGAACCTACCAGGCCCTGACGTACGCGTGACAAACACATTTGTGTGATCACTACTAGAATATGCTAACGTTCTTTTATTTCTTTTTCCCAAAGAACTGATTAACAAACTAGAAGCAGTCCAAAGGAAGACACCAAGATGTATTCGAAATAAATATAGGCTAACAGACTTACCCACACAATTACTAAAACAAGCCGGTATCCTCAACTTGCCAAACCGAGCCAAGTTTCCACGATGAAATTGATGTATCAACTTCTTCATACCGAATCAAAAATAGACATCTCCAAATACTTAACTATAACGCAAACACGACCCACTAGACCACACGACCCACTCACCATCATTAAACCAACACCCAGTTCATACGGAAAGCCATAAGCATTCGCTTTTTCCTTTAATGACGCTTGAATGAAACAAGCTGGACCCTACTATCACAAACAGCAGAACTTTATCTGCTTTCTTAACATTAGTCGAAAACGAATTATCTGCTTCAGTCATGACCTACCTGTGTTACCATTTATTTCTGTGCCATTCTATTTTATTTCATTTCATTGTATACATAGTCCCAGTTAACTTACTGATACCTGAAGCGTATCTTATAGATTATTACCTCATGTGTAAACCAAACTTTAACAACATTTATAAATTTGTGATTACTGAGTACCATTATTTATTTATGCTAATTGTTTGCCCCTTTTCCTCTTGTTTATTCTGAAGTATTGTATTATTTGTAAAACTACCTACCATCATTGCTAATTGTCAGTCTGTTTCATTAACTCTTTATTTACTGCCCTGTATTATGCTACAATTAATGCCTGTCATTTTGTTTACCTTTCCAAATTGTCTACATTTTGATTACCTCATGTTTTTCGTAACGGTATCAAGATGTATTACTCTATTATTTCTGCCTACCATATTGATTCTCTTTGCTAATTGCCTATGTATTGTGTGTAATCTAAATCTTGTGCTAATTGCTATCATTATCTTGTGAAATAACTATGTACATGCCCTTGTTATGATCCCTGATGGGATTGACAGTATCAATAAAAAATGACATTCCTGCCACTCTGAAGGTGAAATGTCAGCGAAAGCTGACGACAGTCGAAGCTCTCAAATGAACAAAGTGCTTTCGCTGCCGTTCCATCTTCACAGAGTGTAATGGTTGCCGGAGATCGCGATTCTCGTTTTCGTTCCGCGTCGCGGGAACGTTCTTCGGTGGTGGTCGTTTCGCGCAAGCGCCGTTTACATTCTCGTTGCTGTTCCCTCGGGCACTCCTCGTACGCATGTTGTTATTCAGGTGTACAACTATACGTGTCCGACCCATCGATAACGCAGCTGTCTTTAGCGTCAATACCTCTCCTGCTTATATACGGCGATAACCTTGACGTCATGTTATTTTTCATGGCGAGTGTTCTGATCTGTTCTGCATTTTGACATCTGCGCCACCGCACAGCACCCGTATGCGGTCACACACAAAGCAAACACTGAAAGCCATGGGTTTGTTAGAAATCGCTATGTCCGTTTCTGTTGCCGGACGCCGAAAAAGATGCGGAAAGTTAGTCATAGGCAGCTTTTGCTGTAAAAGATAAAATAAATGCAAACTTACACCATCACGGGCGTCCTGCTCGTTTGACTCACTGAATTACAATTGCAACCAGTTATATCACATGAAGCCAACATAGACACAAATCTTATCAAATCAAATCATTTCGTTATTATTACATCGGAGATTAATTGCAGCATATAAAATATAGAGACGTGGATCCCATCGTGAAGATTACAGAAAAATAATACTAGGATTAGCTGCAGTACGAACAATGGAACAGATATATCAAGAAATAACAGTACGCATAACGGAATAGAAAAAAAAAACCACGAAAGAAAAAAAAAAACGGGGAAATCGGGAAGTAAACACTACATAGAAACACAAATCTATTACAACTAAACAAGCACGAACATCAAAAACTTAACGAACAATATTTTAATGAATTCTTCAATGAAATTAAAGAATCTCGATTTTGGAGACAGGGGTAAATGATTCCACAATCTGAGCGCAGAGAAGGATGACGATGATTACCATAAATAGTAGAAACCTCAGGTAGCAAAACGTTATTGTTAGAGGCAAACGTGGTACAGTTGGTATTTAGTAAAAGCTCAATCAATGAAACAGATAGAAATTTAAGCTGATTTGTTATTTGTTCATACAACAACAAAGTTAGTCTAAACCAAAACAAGTTATTCATATATATAGTTAACATATTGTTGCAGCGCAGAAGAGCAGAGGTGCTGCGGTCACGTGGACAGTGAAAAATAATCCGAATACGCGATTTTGCAAATGCCGAAGGGATGAAAGATGATACAGATAACTTTTTCCCCATGACACGATGGCATAACTGATATAACTACGAATGGAAGCGAAGTAAAGACGAAGAAGCATCTGATGAGAAAAATGTGAGCATTCTTTAAGCAATGCACGAATGCCGAATGCTGTGATCTCTGTAATGTGAGTAATATGGTTAGAGAACTTAAGGTTAGTATGCCTGGTCATCCATGCCTGGTCATCCGGTTAACTTAGGCTGAGGTTATTTAAAAACCAGAAATTTGGACTTGTTTCCATTAATAAGTAAATAATTTTCATGGCACCACTTGGACACGTTAAAAAGGACCAGCCTTTAATTTGGTAGTGACAGCCTTAATAAATGCATCAGCAAAGGAAATAGTCGCATCGTCGGCATATAGAACGCAGTGAGCCATGTGTAAACTGTCAACACGATCATTGTTGTAAAATAATGCTAATTGAGCAAGTAATGAGCCTTGAAGCACTTATTCGTTAACGGTCTTAGTAGCGGAAAAGAGTCTGAAATTTACCATGTGTGCTTTCTGCTCAGCAAGTCACTTTTCAAGAACTTGAGGGCTGGACCTAAAATACCGCATGCTTCGTATTTGTTAGACAAGACCAGATGATTAATGATGACAAGTGGTTTCCTTAAGTACAAAAAATAAACAGAAATACCGAGCCGGCTACGTATCCTGAATCAATAGAGCGTTTGATATAGTTAGAAAAAGCACGGCAAGGTTCGTGTAATTTCCCGCTAGAAAATCAAATTCGCATGACTTCAGTAAATTAGAATTTTCCGGGTATTTGTTTAGGTGAATTATGAAGAATTTTCAATAATTTTACTAAGGGAAGAACGAATGCAGATAGTTGTGAACTGACCATCTATTGCGCTTTTTATATGTCGGAAGAACTTTAGCTACATTTAGAGAATTAGGGAGAACGTCATCCTCGAAAGCACCATTCATAATTAGACAAAGTGATTCACAAATGACATCGACTACAAGTTTTAAGTGCCATGCTAAAATTTTATCTATATGTGGGCTAGCCTCTAAGGTGTTTTATTGCTGTAGACACATCAACAGCGGTCACGGGAAAAAGAAACAGGAGTGGTTAGAAAGAATTAGGTTACAATGCGAAGTGCTGGGTTATTCACTGAAAATTTCTAAGAAAGTAGTCGGTAAAAGCATTAACACCCTCAGGGCTGTCATGTGTTATGCCATTATATATAATTGTCTGCAAAGGTGAACCTTGTGGTGATCGATTTAAGAAATCGTTCAAGCGCTGCCATTGCGCCTTAGAACTTCTTGAGTCGTTAGATAATTGATTTTCGTAATGTTTTTTCTTAGCATATTTTAGCAAACAGGAAAGAGAGTTAAGTATTTTTCATAGAGCGAAGTAATGCAGTGTTAAATGGTTGCTTTTTAATTTTTCTGTAAAGGTTATCTTTCTTCCTCGTATTTTTTAGCAATCTCTGCGATAACCACTGATTCTGGAGATATTTGTATTTTTTTAACATCCTATTGTTGCTGTACACTGGTCCACGGCTTTGAGAAAAAAGTGAAGAAGACATGTTGCAGGCCTGATCTCCATCGCACAACGGTGTCACGCTAGACCACTCAGTTGTAGTGATGGAATTAAATAATGATTCCTAGTCAAATATAGAAGTCACATGAGTGAGAGTTCTAAAGGGGTTCACCAGGTTGAATGAAGAAATATGGGATAACCATCACCAATGTTAACTTCAATTACTCCAGCGTAGGGAGAAGGCGACAAATTAAAAATTGCGTGATCCAGCAATGAAAAACAAGCAGAACGGTGAAATCTAGTGGGCGACGAGATATTGAAAAACATAGTGACTGAAACAATCATAATTATCTGTGTACACTGTATTTTCAATATTAAGCAATTTAATGTTGGTGTCTCCAGCTTATGGCATATGCTTGCTTAGCAGACGTAGACTTGTGCAAAATAGTATCCAGGCTAGAATTGAAATTCCTCAAGTTCGAGGAAGTAGAGCGGTGAATGCACCTTAGCATAACGTTGCTATTATCCATAAAAAATTAGTGCCCTTCCACTCTGTGAAGCAGGATAACTCGCGAAGCTGTATTGAGATGACTGTGTTGATAAATATATTGATTTATGTGGTTATTGCTATATTGATTAAATAATGACACATAGGCGCAGCCAAGGCTGGGAAAAGATACTTCGCAATTATGTCGAGACACGATGCAAGATATTCGGGCAACATATATTTGAGATACAGATAGATGTATACTACCACTATTATTGTATCCGATATGATACTTTCTATTTGTACCTTAAGATACTTCGATAAGTTTGCTAATTTCTTACTATAGGTCTACGTAATGTAGCAGGAAAAGCGCATGCACACGAATGTTTCCTTGGAAATTTCCTTAACTGCTATCAACCTTGTTTCATTTGAATGAAATATGTGTTAGTCTGTTTCGGAATGAAAATATTAGTTTGACCAAAAAGGACAAACATTTTGAAATACAGATTATTGGGTTCCTTTAGGCGCTTAACATGAAAGACCTTTATATTGCTCGCGGCTTTTGTAGCCGATGGGAGTCGTTGCTCTGCTTGCCGACCATCTAGCGGATTGCCATCTAATTACAAGAACGTCAATAGGAAGCCTCAGCAGACGGAGCAAATACCGCTATGCAAGGAAGGAAGGAAAAAGTGGAGAAGGAAGGCAGGGAGGTTAACCAGTTTAGCTTAACCGGTTTGCTGCCCTACACGTGGGAGCGGGATGGGGGAATGAAAGATGGGGAGAAGAGATAGGGAGCACATAACATGGCACACACATAGTTAGTTAGTCTGTCACTCTTGCGCGGTACGTCACATCACTGTCACAGCCGCTTGTCCAAGCCTGTCTCCTTCATAAACCGAAGTAGTCCCTTCGTCGCCTTCAGCTGCGATGTCTTCTGTCGGAGATATGTGAAAATAGTTGCAACTGACAATGGTCTACAGTCAAGGTGCGCTACAACGGACGCCAGGGACTGTCTCTGAACATTATATTCAGGACAGTCGCACAGAATGTGTTCCAGCGTCTCCTCGCAAAGACAGGCATTGCAGAGAGCGTTGTCAGCCATTCCAATGCGAAACGAGTAAGATATCGTGAAGGCCGCCCCTAGCCATAAGCGATAAAGCAGAGTCGCCTCACTTCGGCGGAGTCCAGTTGGCATACAGAGATGCATCAATGAGGGCAGGTCGTGTTGACGATTGCTCCGGTTGGTCTGGCTGCTTGGTGTGCACCATAGAGAGAGCGTGATCTCCCGTGCAAGCACTCGAAGTCTGCTGGTTGCGTCGGATGGTGAAAGTGGTATGGCTTCTTCCTGTGTCTTCAAGAGCTGTCCGAGTGGCTTTATAGGCGTCTTAATTTCCTATGGCGCCGCAGTGACTTGGTAGCCACTGAAACGTCACGTGATGTCCTTTCTCATGTGATGTATGGAGTAGGCATCTAATATCGAGCACGAGCTGTTCGAATGGCTCGCGACGCAGAGCTGATAGCACAGATTGTCGGGCTGCCTTTGAGTCACTGAAAATTGACCACTGTCGAGGTGGTTCCCGATTGACGAAACAAAGTGCAGCGCGAAGAGCAGCTAGTTCCGCAGATGTCGATGTCGTTGGGTGGTCAGTCCTAAAGCTGATGGTAATACCTCTTGCTGGGACGACCACAGCACCGGACGAACACTGGATGTTTGTGGAACCATCAGTATAAATATGTGCACTGTCCGTGTACCTCTCGTGCAGAAGAAGCAGAGACAGTTGTCTGAGCACCGGCGACGGCAGCTCAGACTTTTTCCCGATTCCTGGTACGCTGAGATGGACTATGGGGCTGACAAGACACCAAAGGGGTATCGATGGTTTAGATGCAGCGGTGAAGCCTGAGGGAAGTTTGTCGTTGTACTTGACGATAGTTTTAGAGAATGATGATTGGTGCCTGTCTGAAGTTAGTGTTGCAAGGTGGTGATAGGGGGCACGTGCAAAATGTCTGACGTGCGTTCTCAGGGCTTCCACCGTGATGTGAGTTTGCATTGGATGGTCCCGAGCAATCGCAATAGTTGCTTCTATTGACGTGCATCTGGGCAAACCAAGACAAACTCTGAGTGCTTGAGCTTGTGCTGCCTGCAGAACACAAATATTTGTCTTGGAGGTGTTGTTCAGTACAGGTAGACTATATCTTAAAAAACCGAGAAAGAGAGCTCTGTAGAGTCTCAGCATTGCATCTACGAACATCCCCCACGTCTTTTCTGTAAAGTATTTAAACAACTGGGAGGTTGCTCTCAGGCGCCCTTTCATGTAGGCCACGTGCGGGCTCCAACAGAGGTCTCGGTCGATAATTACGCGAAGAAATGTGTGGGTTCTGACGTAGGAAATGGTCCGCCCATTGATCGAGATGACATAAGGCGTCATTGGCTTGCGAGCAAATGCCCCTAGGGCGCATTTTTCTGGTGATATGCTGTGACCTTGCTCACACAAGTAGCTCGCTGTCAATGTAGCCGCTCTTTGAAGCCGTGCACGTATCTGAGGACGTGTGACTGCCGAAGTCCAGACACAGATGTCGTCTGCGTCTATTGAAATTTTGGTGGTAGTTGGCAAGTATTCAGCAAGTCCAATAAGAGCGAGGTTGAATAGCGTCGGGCTGAGAGCACCGCCTTGAGGAACGCCCCTGCTGGTATAGCGTCGCGTCGTTGGGTCATCGTCAGTTAACACATAGAATGATCTTGCAGATAGGTAACTCGCAATCCACAAAAAGACTTGACCACGTAGGCCAACCGTCGCAAGAGCGTCGAGAATGGCCTCATGTAATACGTTATCGTATGCCCCTTTCACATCTAAGAATAAAGCTGCAGATAAACGCTTACGGGACCTTTCGTGCTGGACATATGAAACGAGATAAACTACATTGTCGATGGAAGAGCGGTCACGTCCGAAACCAGCCATGGAATTCGGATAAATCTTGTAGCGTTCAAGGTACCATTCCAGGCGGCCAAGGGTCATCTGTTCCATTATCTTTCCTACACAGCTGGCGAACGCTACTGGGCGGTAAGAGGTGAGCTCTAGCGAGGATTTGCCCTGCTTCAAGATTGGCACCAGGCGGCTCACTTTCCATTCGTCAGGAACATTTCCCTCCTGCCATGAGGTGTTGTACAGACTCAACAATGCTGTCCGTGCGGATTCTCCGAGATAGCACAAGGCTCGGTATGATATACCATCTGGACCCGGAGATGATGAGCGCCTGCAGAGAGCTAGTGCCGCCTCGAGCTCCTCCATTCTAAAAGGAAGGTCCATGCGGCAATCACGGGAATGGGGGACGTCATCTCGGGCTGGAGGATCTGGACGTGTCGCTTGGTCTGCCATCCGCGCACAAAAGTCTTCTGCGACATCGATGTCTTGCCGCCCTTGGAAAAGCGCGAGCGCCTTGAATGGAAAACGCTGTTCCGAAAGGCAACGCAGAGCTTGCACCGTTTTCCAGATGTGAGACAGTGGCTTGCGGGGTCGAGTGTCTGGCAAAACGTTGCCCAACGTTCCGACGCTAATCTATGCATTCGACGCTGAATCTTCTTTTGCATCCTCCTGGCTGCCCTAAGGTCATGGATTGATTTTGTGCGCCGATATCGGCGTTTCGCCCGGCGGCGAAGTGCTCGAAGTCGCTCTAATTCTATGTCGAAGTCGTTTCGCGTGTAAGAGATCGTCAGCATGCGAGTGGCGTTTTGCACCGTATTTTTATTTGTTTGCTCTAACCCAGATGGTAGGCCCTCGCGGCAGGCATCTTCCATATCAGATTTGAAGTTGGCCCATTGAATCGTCCGAATGGTATTCCGTGGGCCAGATCTAGACGACAAGCCTTTGATGTTCAGATAGGTGGGAATGTGATCACTCCCGTGTGTCTCAATATCTGGAAACCACTTCACACATCTGGCGAGAGAGTTGGAGGCGAAAGCAGGTCGAGGCAGCTGCCGTATGTCACGCCTCGAAGAAAGGTGGGGCTACCATTGTTCAAGAGAGTAAGGCCATAGTTGTACCGCTATGGAGTTTTACCTTGTCTGTATACAGCAGCAGCGGCGCATTTAGCGACATTTTTTTGCGACGCATCTTATATACAGAGAGCACATAAAACTGCAATGAACTTTCATATTCTACTTATCTGCTGGCCTAAAGCGTTCGTTCGCGACATATTCGGGCCGCACGCATTGGTGATCATTGCATGAAGGCAACTAAAAGCGAAAAAAGCAAGAAAACAAAAGATCGGCTGTGCGCAGACGTTCGCGCATGTTTTTGTGAAGACGGCGCGAGCGTCACCACATGGCTCTGCTCCACCAATAGGAATGCGCAGACCTCGCTGGAGGGCTCTGACGCAAAGATAACAGAATGTGGCTGCCTTTAGTTCTATTCAGGTGACTTAGTGACAGCAGTATCAGCTTGAGAAACGAAGGTCAGACAACGTTTATAATTTCGCAGGGTGTTGTTGCTATAGCAGCATCTTGTATCTTAAGATACACGGTACAATCTTTAATGCATCGGAAATACAGATACTGATGCAAGTCTGGCGATGATAGATCTTGCCAGACGTATCGTGATACAGTTACAAGATACCCAACGAGTATCTAAGATAGTATCTAAGATACATGTATCCCCAGCACTGCACGTAACTTCCTGGTTCTTATCGTCTTCATTTTGTCTCATTCGTTACCACAGTCACCATATCTTCGTGGTCGCTGTGGTACAGCACCATTGGTTGTACTGCTATGCAAGACATTGTTCTTGCCGAAGGTTAAATCTATGCACGACCGGTGACGCGTGATCGGCACGTGGACGTCCGTTAGGCCTCAATTCTAAACCGTTCCAACAGGAAGGATACAATCCATTTGCCATCGGGGCGCGCTAGGTCGACTTTATGGTCGACGATTGGTGGGTACGCTATGACGGTTCATTATACTTTTCGACCCTCCAATGAAAGTGAAGGAGCACCGCCATCCCACGTTTCTTAAATGGCCATGAAGGTCATGCGTCACAACGTGGTCGATAAGATAACATTCAGAGCGAGCGCAAACACTAAAAACATCACGCGGAAACAGTTGGACGCCTACATATTTTTTTCATTCTACACGGCTCCTAACCAAGGCCACATTTTTCATCAGAACCTAGCCATATACAGCTTCGCTGTAAAGAAAGGAATAATCTAATTCAATCCACACAGATTCACAATGTATTACGTCAAAATAAAGATCTTGTCGGCGAGTGTAGGGTAGATGTGAGGCGATAAATATTGCTGAGCCACCATAGCTACCTGATGAATGGTGGCAGTATTCAACTTCGTAGGATAGCAGGCAGAAAATGATCCCGTCTTACGTGCAGAGCCAAGTTTTGTAGATGCAAACGATTGAGAAGAAATGAGCAAGTGAACGACTTATAAAGTTATTGATCTTATCTGAATTTTTGCGTAGGCTTCCTGCTTTGAAATTAGCGAGGGAATGGTTACTGTCAGCTAGCATGTGCTTCGCCTCATCAGAAGTTAGCAGGGCTATGATGAAAGGATAGAAGTAAAGAAAGTGTTCGGAACAAAAAAAATATCACTGTCCAAGCACTACGTATACAGATGGATAACCAGCGAATCTGAAACGTGTGGAACAGTTGTTTATCAGTTTAATCCCGATGGTTCATTAAATGACGGCTTGGTAGGCTTCCGGATTCTCAGTACGCAGTTGCTGCTTGCGCTTCGCTGCACGAGCCTGTTCTTGTGCCTGTGATTGAAAGCGGCCTGTTCCGAAGGACTTGGTATGAGCCGTGGCCTATCCGTTTCGGAGCCGCAGAAAAAATGCAGCGCGCCGCTCGGCTGCGATGGAGAGCAATGATGTCACTACTGGCGCAGCTAATCCAACACCACCTAGATACCACAAGGCCCTTTCATTCTGACCCATGATATCATGTTACCCGGCCCGACTGCCATTGGATGTAATGGGGATTGTTAAGAACGGCCCGCTGAGGTGCAAGTTTTGCCAGCCAGTTGAGAGAGCGGCGTCAACTTTCGCTGTTAAGAACGGCCCGCTGAGGTGCAAGTTTTGCCAGCCAGTTGCGACAGCGGCGTCAACTTTTCTTGGAAAGCCACCGTTGCGCTCTAGCCTCGGCGCCGTTGTGACTAAACGCGATTGGTGGACCAACTATGGTTACTGAACCCGCCACCGCCGACCTGATCTGCTATAAGCGGTGGAGTTGCCGAGGGAACGTCTCCGGAGGCCCCTTCCCACGCGCCGTTCAAGACGCAAGACAATGGACAACCGGCGGCCGCGCTGCGGGGGTCCGCTCGGGGAATCGGATGTGCCGTTCCTGACGTCAGCTCCGAGTTCTGCGAAGGCCGTCTGACATCAGTTGGGGACCGTGAACCTCGCGCAAAGAGGTGTGTGTGTACGCCCTCGTATACGGTGCCTGGTCGAACGTTTCCCTCACCTTGGGATCGAGGGAGGACCGAGTTTTTATAAACCGCTGTTGTGCGGCTGCTCAGTGTACTTTCTCTCGCAGTCATGCTAGGCTGATGAACTGCAACGTCCTTATGTAGATACTGTAAATAAATCCATATTCCTCGTTCTCGAGGAGAAGCAGTCCTTCCCTTCAGCAACGTGCTCAGCGTGGATAAGTTGGACGACGGCATGGGCCAGCTGCCACCTAATTCATTCCCGACTCCAATCTTGACAACTGGTTACGAACGGTGGGATTGAGCACCCCAATCCTAACAGGATGCTCCCGAGTAGAGTCAACAGTGATTTTGACGTCGCCGCTTTCATCACGCCAGCCTTGTCAATGAAACTTTCGTGCCAAGTAGCGCGACGGCATGGATACAAGTAAACAGGCCTTGTGCTATCTAGGTGATGTTGGCTAATCGTACGCCTATCCTTCTTCTTTTTTCGCGCATGTGCGTGGGGCTGCGCGGGAGTTGTTTTTGGCGTACTGGTGACCGATAGACGGACGGACGGATGGACTAATCGGCTAGCCATATAAAGTAAAAAGAAGAAAAAGCCTAGTGGCTGAGTAAAGATGCCTAGGTCACTTTCATTGATAATACGATGAGCCCTGCTGTCACTAGATTTGCGAGCCTTGATATCGCAATTGTCTGTCCACAGAAATTGCCAGTTGTGCTCTTTTTTCAGTGTAAGCGCCTTGGCAAACAATCTTTTGCTCTCGGGAGAAATATGATCACGCACATAAATGCCTCTCAGAGCTGCCGGAGAATCCAACATCAGAAGTGCTCGAGCAAGCCTTAGCCGCTTCATGGACAAAGTTTTTCTTGTCCCGGCAGCAAAACTGCGCGACGATTTACTTTTCGTCTTATTTAGTTGAAACGCGATGAATTGTATCAAAGCCACCGGTCGTGTAAGGACACTTAATAGCTCCACCTACCCACTTCACAATGACCACACAGTCCTCGCCCTGAGTGACTGGTACGCTCTTAATTACAACATTACTCAGCCGCAAATACTGCGGGAGCTTCGTAACTCTTCTGGTTGGTGCCTTAGTATGCGCAACCAGTTCCGTGTTAGCCACTGTCAATTCATCTTGTTTCACCTTAATAGAGTCAAAACTGTCGCACAGAAATTGCGCACTTTCACCTAAGGTCGTATGCTCCCCAAGGCATTCCCGAGCTAACTCCTCCTTCATTTTAGCTGTTACATCATTAGCGAAAGCATCAAGACTAGGGCGAAGCAACGACTTAAGTAATTAAATCTTTTCGCCAGCTCTGCGTTAGACGGCATGGTGAGCAAAGGTAGCAAATACACGCACAAAAAAAAAAAAACACGTTCTGGGAGGCAGCAGTCGCGGCAAAAAGGAATGCACAATTGCGTGTAGAAAATACACCAACCTGCAGAGCAAGTAGGAAGCAATCGCCACGGCTCTAGTTGTCGCAACCGCTGCCTCAAAAATGATGTGGGTGTCAAGGTAGCGTCCTTTTAAGTCCTCGTTGGTAACGTCAAGCTAGCAGGCGACCTTTTCGGGATACTAGTGTCACAGTCGTACCTACTGCTATGGCCGCCGGACTTGATAGTTGATGCGGCGCACACGTGCTTTGAGGACAGCTGCATCCAGATAACTGCAGAGAAAGTAGGAAGCAATCAACACATGCTCTAGTTGCCACAACTGGTGACTCAAAAACTGTGCCTGAAAGGATGTTCCAGATCCGCTCTCAAGGCCGTGAGTTGTGTCCCTGGCAGAACTCCCAGGTTTTTTTCTAGCAGAAAAACATATATACGCCAGAAAGTGCATGGGAAAATGGAGCCGCGGTAGCTCAAGTGGTAAGAGCATCGCACGTGTAAAGCGCAGATGTGGGTTCGTGCCTCACCTATTCATGCACTGAAATTTTCATTAATTTATCATTTCTTTTTTTCATTTAATAAGTACAAGTAATTTCCCGTATGTTGTCCTTGGTGTGTGTTTGTTGGCTTCCTAAGATATAAGTAATAAAAATCAGGCCGTCGGTTTCCTTTCTTCTCGTTGATTGCATCCAGTGGAGCTCAACACGCTAACGAGGCTGCTTGGTTCCCCTTCGCCGACTTTTTTTTAATGAAATTGGATATACCCAAATTGTTATACTTCTTTGCGTGGCGTTCGTTTCGCACGAGTCGTTGCTGAGTTTAATTTACACATACACGTGCAGCCCTGGCAGTAAAAATGTACAACTAACCACTGCAATGTAGTTACCAGAGTTCCTATTTGAATATTATTACCCTATATTTGAGAGAAGAATTAATAGGGCTAGTTATGTATTTTTGTTTACGCAAAACGTTTTGTCGAGACGCTCCCTAATGCTTCATGTTGAAAGAAAATTACCCACAGGAAATAACATTAAAAAAACGCCACAATGGCCACGCCCTTCCGTCCCTGTTTTATATTATAGCAAGAACAATTGTTGTCCTGTCCTTGTCAGTGAAGTACTAAGGCCACCCTTGTGGAAAAGCGCATGAAAGGTATTCACTCTTCACACACCAAGGTGTAGGCTGGAACTACTTGGTCGTAACATTCACTCAAATTGGAATTCTTTGGCATTGCCTACGAGATGTTTAGACACATAATGTCTTAGCCTTTAGCCTCGCTGAACCAGAAATAAAGCAGCCGATGAAGAGTTCCATGCAGTAGGACAGTGTTTTAGAACAAGCCACCCAAATAAGTCACTTCAAACAACACTCACCATGCATTTAAGCTCCGGAGATGCAGACACTACGTGCGAATAGGTGCAGTCGACATCACCGGGCACCGCAATATACACGACGCGCGACAAATTGCAGATCAGCGTAACGGAAACATACGCGTCCGGTTGATACTGCGCGAGTCGAATGGGCGGAACAGTAACGTGTAACGCAAGAACTCTCGTGGCGTGATCAAAACACGTTATGCTAAAGAAAGGGTTCGTTGCGCTAAAGCAAGTTTCTATTATTTGAGATGCATAACAGTTGTGTCCAAATGAGAAATCAAGCGAAGCAAGCCACAATATTTGTATCAAACTGAAAACAGTAAGTATACGGTGATCGGGGTTCACTAAGAAGATAATTTGTGCAGTAAGTACCATACCGCTGAATACAATGAGAACGTTTTGTTGAAGCAGCCCGATAGGGTGCCATTTAGAAAAAAAAGTTGTCATAATCATTCATTCCCGTATATGGGTTTCATTAGTGACGCTATTTCGAAACTTCTAATGTCCCTGTTCTCCACAACAAGGTGTATTTCATGGGTGTTCGTGAAGGGCCTGTCGCTATAATAAGCTCCTCGTTAGATAAACATAGGAGGTAGCACACTTCCGATTTCTTGCCGCCATTTCTCACATTTTGCATGATTTGTCAACCTATCGCTATATGAAATTACTATAACTTGAACGTCAACGTCCGTGGTAACTCTGCGTAGCATTCTTCTTGAAGGACCAATCACGTATAGTATAATTAATTTAGAGAAACACACGTGAAAATTTGCTGGGGCCTCAATGAGACTTGTAGACTATTATTTCAAAACGTTATATGAATTCTTTCGAGCATAAAGTTTGAATAATACCGCAGAAAAGGACATTTAAGTGCATACAAGAGTGACGCTGAGGTTCGGGTAGCATCTTCATAGTATTACAGATTATTTCCACTGTGCACAAAAATTGTTAAAAGTTACTGCACTGAGTCCTTCCATGGTATAAAATTCTTGAAAAGCTTCTTCAGTGAATTACGCCTAATTAGCCCGTAGCAAGTGCGGTCAAAATATATGGTGTCACGGCGTGCTGCTGCTGGGATATCAGTAGGGCATCGGTGTCCATATTAATTCTTCCCCGAATTACTAAACCTTACTTTCTAGCACATTAGAAATGTGACCCATCTCAATTTATAATCAGTGTACTCTTAAAAATCAAAGGGAAATAGGTTAACGGAACGAAGAAAATCAATGTTCTGTTAAGTTACGTAAGCTTGACGCCCAAGTTTACCAGTCTGTATGTTATGCTACATACCTTTATCCGCGTTTGACCAAGCTGCTTTAATGAAACCTCTTAAACTTCAGAGCTCCGTTTGCCTGAAAACGATAACGACGACAAGTATGTCCTAACGCGTACTGCAAGGCTTTGCAGAAATACGTAAGCAGAGCAGTCTGTATATGATGGTGAAGAGTTTCAACTGAAGTAGAAATGATCATGACGATATACTGCTGGTAACTTATAATCTATCATGCACGCTGAACTTTGCAAAATGTAAATTAGTCATATAAAAACTTTAGAGAAGTGCAATTGCCATCACTTGAACATAAAACTTTGTCTATCTTGTTTGGAATTCGTAGAGCGATAGGCCTAAAAGCATCCGCGCTTTGTTAATACTACGAATCAAAAGGAAAAGGATGTGGTTGCGATATATGGCGGTGCTGCAACAATCCTCGTGGCGACGGCTCTCTTACAGCGAATCCTACACGCCGCGTAACAGTCATTCACGTCTACGCTCCATGTTTACAGCCAATCAAATAAATAGATTACTCAATGGTATTGTTATTGTTGCTGGTATTATAAGTAATAATTTTATTATTAATAATATTATCATCATTTATCATTAAATGTTATCATTTAGAGCACTAACTACTTGTCTTTGGTGACTTCAACACACCTGGCATTCAGCGCAGCCAACTGCACCTATTCCAACTACAATAATTTCATAGCGAACAAATAGTGCACTATGCCAAATTTCCAAGCCTTTAACTCCCTTCAACAACAGAAGTTCACTGAGAAATGTCACAGTAATGTTTTAGAGACATGCTTTCAGTGAAATATTGAAGATTTTCCTAGTTCGTCCTGACAAGTTTCGCCCTCGCTTAGGATATGCGCGTCCTACCGGTTCAAAACGCGACATATATTTTCCCCGCTTTGCTTTCAAATCTGCTGACTGTGTTGGCCTATTCAAGTTTTATCTCCGTTTGATTGGTTTCTCGTGACTTGTATATGCGGCATTGACGAGCAGGTTCATCGCCTTACGAAAATAGTTCTAAATGGTACACACGACTACGCTCGGAAGTACAGCCAAAACGATATAAATTCTGTATTTTTTCTCTGCTTAACTTAGAAACTGCTCTAAAACGAAAAGACCGTGCCTACGGAACAGCCGAAAGTACCGAGCCTGACAAATGAATAGGAGAGCTCTGCCTCATGCGGTCCCTCCGTAATCATGCGTATAAGCAGACTCACAAGTATCACCTTGGTTATGGTGATGATGATGATGATTATGGTGATGATGATCATGGCGATGATGATTATTATTGACATATCCTTTGAAAAGGCCCGGTGATAAATAGTATCATTACCTACACTTGTAACGGATCCGATCCCATCCATCTCTTGTCCGATTTTTTTTTCCATGCTCTAAACATGCCTTCCTTACCTCGACTGTTGACTGCTTAATACTTCCGTCCGCTTGAAATCCCAGCGCTTCTGGAAGTTGTGTGATACCTATATATGGGTCTCCCTGTCGAATACCTTCGCATTCTATTAGGATGGGCTGAGTTCTCACCGGATGTTCGCTGTAGCAGACACATGCCTTATCTTGGTGCGAATATTTGCTCCGGTATGTTATTGTGCTTGGACAGAGCCTCAAATAGAAAAGCAGTGCACTCTGTGTTATCGTACATATTCTCCCTTCTAATTCCTTTCTTGCTATTCTTTGTACATCCCCGTTGTCTCCTTTAGTTTTTTTGTTTATATCCGATGCGTCCCATTTTCAGTTTCTGAGCCTCTTATTTTGTTTTTGATGACTTCTGGTTGTATATTTAGGCTTCCAATTACTCTGTACTTGGTTGCCAACTTTCTTGACCTCTTCCTGTATGCTGTGAGTAAACTTTTGAGGCACAGATATTTTGGGTACTTTAGCCCTATACATATATAATAATCTAGATTAAAGAGTCTTTTCTCAAAACTACTTTTTCTCTGCTGTTCTCTCATTTCAAAAGAGGCCCAACTCATGCCACCTGCACTACCTCATTTGGGGTTTTACCGTGGGCCTGTAAAGACAACCGGCCTACTGATCTATGGTTAACTTATAACCCCGACAAGATATCTGATTTGAAGCGCAAGAGAGCCTTCGCGAATGTTAGCGCTGGCGCCGTTACTCCCTTTGTAGATTCCACGCGCCACTTCATATTTATTAGCACCAAAGTGCTTTATGTTTCATTATTGCTGCATTGCGTTTCCCCTTCGTTTTGAAATTATGTTGGTGCATGCTTGAGCAAGTTTCTCATTGGTTTATGTATGCACCTAGGTATTTATATGGCTTAACAGTGAGTGTGACTTGTTAATGAATTGAAAAAATGCAATTACTCGTCTATTTAGTAAAGATAATTCCTGATTTCTCGGTGCTAAATCTAAAAGGCCTCTCACTAGTTCTGGCCATCTTGAGCTGACAAGCGCTGTACTTACAATGCGCGCTAACAATCATGTCTGCAAAGTATTACACCACGGCGCACCGCGAAAATGACTGAAATTTCAAACCAGATGCCACGCCCTTCTCGCGGGCGCCGCACTCCCAGCCGGAAAGTGCGACGTCAGTCGCGCAAGTGCGCCTATGTAAATTGCTGCGCTGTGATGCCACTCACAGTGACACGTGATTTCGAACATTATTCAGCGAAATCACTCAATGGCCCATTGAGCGAAAAAGCCGGCGGCGTCGGTAGCAACGAAAGGGCACGTAAATTCCCCTTGGCTGTGACGACAACGCACGGAGTGCACCTCGACGAAGCAGATCACGTGAATCGCCAGAGCCGCTGCTGTACAATAGCGCCAGGTGTCGCGTGAGGGGAGAGGGCAATAAGCTCCCTAGTTAAAAGGAGTTAACAAGGTGGCGACACTCCTCCGTTCCTGCCGGTTTCCTCCTCCCAGAACTGCACTGTAATGCCCCCACGAGGGGTAAAAAATTATGAGGGTGCGCATAAAAAAAGCGAATGTTTGGTGTGACTTATCACGCATGATTTGATAGAAGTAAATCACATATAGAATAAGCAATTGCTTAGTTCAAAGTAAAAGGTACCATATAGGAAAAAGCATAATGCGTGGTGTCCAACTAAGAAAGTTGTGTAGGTTTTATATTTTACACCACTAGCTATATGGCGCCTCACATGCTCCCTCGCATGCGCCCACGTCGATCGAAATTCACGCTTGTTACTTGCTTTCCACTCCGGCGGCAAGAAATAAAAGATGCAAACAGCCATCGCTTAGACTCACTTCATACTGAAGGCAGGGCATTAGGTATGATTTGTCGGTGTTACCGAGATCAGCCCTTTGTTTGGGCGCTCTCAGGCCTCCACAGATAATGCCAAGGTATAAAAGAGATTTGAATTTAACCTAGCAGATGGCACCACAGCCTTCGACCTGACGCGTTGGGGATGCGTAACACTTCAAAAGCCTAATGATCGTCCCTAACGCGTAAGGGGCGAGTAGCAGGTGCGGAGGTTTCGTGGTGGCGGCAGGGTTCACATAGTCACGGTACTTTCAAGTTATGAAGAGACTTTAGAATAACCCTTCCTGGAGCCAGCCTGTTCACTTGGTTGATTGAAGTCGTGTTGCCCTGATTTTATTGGGAATCATCTTGGTGAATATATTATGCAACACTGAAAGCATAGCGCATGTGAATAGCGCTGTTGGGAAGCCAGTAGTGCGTTATAAATTTTCTGCAGTATTGGTAGTAATCTCTGGCCTCTCCGCCACATAACGAAGGCTTTGCTAAGTTTATTTTGAAAGTAATCGGTGTGGTGGTCCCATAGCATCGGTTCATGCAAGATAACACCGAAAGTAATAGCTGTAGCGGAAAGCTCTATTCTCGTGTCATTAAGTGTGAGACACTGAGTTAGATCAGAAGGCGTGGACTTCCCTCTAAAGAGGGCTGCCTTCGTTTTGGAGCAATTTAACTGAAGTTAGTTAGTTACCGACCAGTTATATATATTGCTTAGTATTGATTTGCCGAATTTATGAGTTCATCTTCCTTAGTTCCTGAAAATAATAAAGTGGTATCATGTGCGTAAACAACATATTTATTCGAATTATCAATATTCAGGATATTCTATATATATATATATATATATATATATATATATATATATAAATGATTGATATACTACAATATGCCACCTTGAGGCACACACAGCTTCATAAGTTTCCGCGAAGATAACTTTCTATTTATTAATACGGATTGCTCACGGTTGGTTAGGTAACTTCTAATTAAGTCTGATACAATTCCGTGTATACCGAGATAATTCAATTTTTCTAATAGTTTTTCATAGCTAATTCTGTCCAAAGCTTTTGAGAAATCTAGGAATACTCCCAATATTAATTTCACTGCCTCCATGTTTTTCAAAATGATTTCTTTTTGTCTAAGAGCACTTTCAGTCGAACAGCCTGACCTGAACCCATTGAAGTGGTGCTAAATAGCACCCTTCACAAAGAAAGCAGTGATGCTAAGGAGAAAATTTTTTTCTAAACCTTTAGAGAACAATGAAAGAACATAGACTGGTCTGTAGTTGCTAGTTTCTATTGACGAAAAATGTCAGGGGTTAAAGATATGTTGTAAATTTGTGTGACGTAGAGGGTGAGCAAGTAAACAATTGAGAGTTGGTTGTGTTTTTGATCCGTTTACACCCTCACATTTGATTTGCATAAAGTTTTTGAACATATTAAGAAATCCCATGAAGATACAAGAAAATGCTAGAGGGCACTAGGGACTAGGGCAAATACATCAAGGCATCCCGATCGTGAGTGCTTTCAACAAGTAATAGAAAGTGGTCATTAACTTTGTTCACTAGGGCTTCCATACTTAGGAAACTCGCTACTCACCTTAAACTCCTTAGTAGTACAGACGGGTCGCTGTGATGATATAACGGAATTCAGCTTATTTCATATCTGCTTTGTATCAACGATCCCATCAAACATGAAGAAGTAATAGTCATGTTTAGCTTGCGGTTGCAATTTAGTATGATTATTGCGGTATTTTTAAAATCCATTAACGCGTCTGCATCACGGCTATTCACGAACGCTTGACACAACCTATTTTTTTCTTTTATCATTTTCATTGGCGTAGAGGAGATATATGGCTTGCGAGAACCCTTAGGTTTTTTTACATGGTTTTAAGGAAAACGATCTTGCTATACGGAGCGCAAGATGTTAAGGAAAGGATCGTACACCCTATAGGTGACGAATAGGAAAGTAGGTCACTCCATCCATCTCAATGAGCTTATTTCTTCTCGCAATAAAGAGAGAGATAGTGAATTTATGTCTACGATATAAGTGTCTGATTACACTGGGTGCTTCTGTTTAATTGATACAGCAGTATTGAGGTAAATCGACGAATGATCACTTACAGTGGTACTAATCGGCCATGGTGTAGTAGGCTAGTAGATTTTGTTATAAATAAACATATAAATGTTGCTGTATAGCAGTAATGCGAGTCGGCGTAGTTATCACATTTGAAACGCCATGTGAGAGAAGTAGATTGGACAGGTAAATTTGTTTGTATTTGTGAGCATGTCAACGTTCAGGTCGCCTCCGACTAATGATGTGTAACTGTTATCATTAAGAAACAAAAAAGAATTTATCTCAAAATTAAAAAAAGATATTTGATGCTCCCGTGAGGAGCTCTAAACACAAGAGTGAAAAGAAAATTTCGGAACATTATACAAAAAACTTCAAAGTCTTCACAACATCGAGACTATTCATCAATCTACTGATAGCAGATACTTGCTTCGACATAGATGCACGCATCACCATCTCTAGTTTCTCTGTTTATGAAGGCAACATCATATCCATCAATATGAGCAATAGTGGCATAATTGCTGTATCAAATTTCAGGCAGCATTGCGGCATTAATTTAAGGGTAAACTTGTCAAGAAAATTCCACAACCTGTCATCTTTAGGACGGGCTGACTGTATGTTCATACGAAGAAAACTCCGAGTCGATAGACGCTGATCCGCAGCAATATTATTTGATTTAGAGGGAGCGGTACACTTCAGACGTATTTTGACGCTAAAGCTTTAGCAACACAAAGTTTGACATTCCAGTGTAGAAGCACTGCTGTGGGTATAGGAACCAATAAAATGCTGTGCATACCATACCAAGTACTGAAAAGAATATTAAGGGCAATTTTAATTTGCACGTACATGACGTGATCGACATCAATACTGTAGCATGGATGAATAAACAAGTGCAACATTGGTCTACTATAGGCTGTAAGATATAAATATTAATCAAAAGGTTAAGGGTTCGTCGATGAAACTCCTGTATTCCACGGTTCTTTTAGGAAGCACATACATAGACGCTATCAGGTGCATTCGCTAAGTAAAAAAAAAAAAAAACCGCAGCAGTTCGAAAAATGTCGATGTTTGAATAAAGCCACCTTCAGCATTCCTAAAAGATATCTAGAAGATCAAGAATAAGCATAAGTTCGTCGAATTTATTTCCGCCATAGTATCTGTGGGCACCATGACAGAAGTAGCGTCGAGTATAAACAGCGGGTAACCTAATCCATCGTGTAGACGGCACCCCCGGACTGACCCACCCGGGGGAAATCGGCAGTCGCCTTTTCCTGTCCTCCTCTCTAGTCTTCGTCTTTCTCTCTCGCCTTTTTCATCTTTCCTGTCTTCTCATCACTTCTCCTCACTTCCTAGTTTCCCGGCGGCAAGGGTTAACCTTGTGTAGCTAGCCAGCCTTGGTTATGCTGTATTTGGTTATAGCAGCGATGTACGGCTGGCGTTGGCAGGGTTCCTGTCACGCAGGAACTCCTGTCACGTCCCCCTGTTGGGCTCCATGGTGGGTGGTCGGCATCGCGGCCGAAAACCCTACTGTACTTATGGAAAACGCTTTTCCTAAACTCCCTGATCGCCCTCACAAACGAGGGCGCACCGAAGACCTCTTTCAGTTTTTCGGACGACAAGTCCAGAACTTTCCTAGATACCACGTGATTCACTCGGAAAACCCAGACAAACTAGTGCGCAACATTTCACCGTTCCTTGTTTCGAAGTCTTTAACTGAAGTTTTTGGAACAGGATATAAGGCGTCCAGAGTGACAAGTGGTTATCTTCTCTTGGAGCTCCACGATCAGCAGCAGTACGAGAAACTGCCGAAACTTGTGTCATTTGGGGAGACCCAAGTAACAGTAACCCCGCACCGTACCATGAACACTACCCGTGGCGTTGTCTCGGACGATGACATGCTAGAGCTCACTGAAGCTGAACTCTTGGAGGGCTTCAGCGAACAGAATGTCATAAATGTTAAGCGAATTAAGATGAGGCAAGATGGTAAAGAGATCAAGACGAAACACCTGATACTCACTTTCGGTTCTAGTGTCCTCCCCGAGTCCATCGAGGCCGGTTATATCAAACTCCGTGTTAGGCCATACGTGCCCAATCCTCTTAGATGCTTTAAGTGCCAAAGGTTCGGCCACAGTTCACAGAACTGTCGAGGCCGGCTGACATGTGCCAAGTGCAGTGACAAAGAACATTCTTCCGAAACGTGCCAGAACACCCCACATCGTGTGAACTGTGATGGCGAGCATGCCGCATACTCGCGGTCCTGCCCGTCCTGGAAAAGAGAAAAAGAGATTGTGACAATCAAAGTCAAAGAAAACATATCTTTCAAAGAGGCACGTAGGCGGGTGTCATACCTGTCTAAGAGCAGCTTTGCCGATGTGGCGCGTAAGGGGGCAGCGTCACAACGGCCTCCGGCGGCTGTCCGACCCACAGGCAGTGAGTCGGCAGTTACGCCATCTGCCCCCGCGGCCGTTGCAGCTAGCGCTGCTCCGTCAACACAGCAGAGGGGACCATCGACCCCGAAGGTGGGCGCAGCCGAGGCTGCCCCAACATCCCCGGCCCTTTCCAGCGCTGGCAACAGCCGGCGCAGCCAAATCCCTCAGGGAGCCCCATCGACCTCCGGGCTGGTGGGCGCAGGGGTCTTGCAATCCAAGGCGGGACCTTCCCTGGTAACTTCTCGCTCGCAAGAGCATGTGTCCGGCGCCTCACAAGAGGCAATGGACACTAAACATGTCCTCAAGCCGCAACAAACGCCTAAGGAGCGGCGAGGCTCCCTCGAACGCTCCAGAAAGGGCAGAACTCCCGTTACAGGGCCTCGAAAGAAATCTGTAACCTAAGGCATCACCTCCGTTTCCGTAAACACAGCACAAATTTTTCTTTAAATATGGATACACAAATCATCCAATGGAATGTCAGAGGTCTTCTCGAGAATCTCGATGATGTGCAAGAACTCATCCATAAACACAATCCAAAAGTGCTGTGTTTACAGGAAACACACTTAAAATCAAAACACACAAACTTTCTCCGACCGTATGTCAAGTTCCGCAAACATCGCGATGATGCTGTCGTATCATCAGGCGGTGTTGCCATTTTTATTCATAAAGGTATCTCCTGTCAGCGTTTACAGCTACAAGCGCCCCTTGAAGCAGTGGTGGTTCGAGCTGTTCTCCTAAACAAACTCATCACCATTAGCTCTCTTTACATACCCCCACATTACAAATTAACGAAACATGAATTCCAATCCTTTATAGATCAATTGCCAGAACCTTATGTTGTTCTTGGCGATTTCAATGCGCACAGCTCCCTGTGGGGAGACTCTCGTATAGATGCGCGAGGTCGTCTTATTGAACAGTTCCTTTTTTCCTCTGGTGTGTGCCTTCTGAATAAGAAGAAACCCACATATTACTGTCTTGCGAACAACTCCTTTTCTTCAATTGATCTGAGCTTAGTTTCCCCGTCCATACTGCCTGAATTCGAATGGTAAGTTACGAAAAATCCTTACGGAAGCGACCATTTCCCCATACTATTAAGAACACTTAAAGAAGACGAATATCCACCACAGGCTCCTAGGTGGAAGATTGAGACAGCAGACTGGGAGAAATTCCGAAACTTAACTAGTATATCATGGGATGACATGTCCTCGTTAGGAATTGATGCTGCCGTGGAATATTTTACAGCCTTCATAATAGATGCCGCAACTAAATGTATATCACAAGTAAATGGATTGGCCTGCAAACGGCGTGTCCCGTGGTGGAACGACGATTGTCGGATCGCTCGTAAGAAACAAAACAAAGCGTGGGGGTTGCTACGCGCCTCCCCCACTGCGGAGAATCTTATCAATTTTAAAAAAGTAAAATCCCAAGGCAGGCGAACCCGCCGACAGGCCTGAAGAGAGAGTTGGCAGAAGTTTTTATCTGGTATCAACTCCTATACAGATGAGGCCAAAGTCTGGAACAGGGTTAATAGGATAAAAGGGCGACAAACATATTCAATTCCTTTGGTGAACACACAAGGTGAAACACTTAAAGATCAGGCAGACTCACTTGGAGAACACTTTGAACGCGTGTCGAGTTCAAACCATTATTCGCAATCCTTTTTGAAATACAAACAAATAGAAGAATGTAAGCCAATAACACGAAAATCCAGACAAAATGAACCTTATAACCGGCCGTTCAGTATTGCTGAGTTGAGAGCTGCCTTGACCGCATGCAAAAGCTCTGCACCGGGACCTGATAGAGTCAAGTACGAAATGATCAGAAACTTACACACTGACACCAAACTTACACTACTCACGCTTTTCAACGCTATTTGGGCTACGGGATACCTCCCATCCACATGGAAAGATGCGATTGTGCTCCCTGTTCTTAAGCAGGGTAAAGACCCTTCCTTGGCGGCAAGTTACCGTCCGATAGCTCTTACAAATTGTCTTTGTAAGCTTTTTGAAAAAATGGTTAACCGCAGACTTGTGCATTTCCTTGAATTCAACAATATCCTCGATCCCTTTCAGTGTGGCTTCAGAGAAGGGCGGTCCACAACGGATCACCTTGTGCGCATTGAGGGAAGCATTCGCGACGCCTTTCTACATAAAGAATATTTCCTGTCCGTATTCCTCGATATGGAGAAGGCGTACGACACTACGTGGCGCTATGGAATCTTGAGAGACTTGTCGGGAATTGGCATCCGTGGCAATATGCTCGTCCTAATAGAAAGCTATTTGTCCAACCGTACATTCCGCGTCAAAGTCGGCAATGTATTGTCGTGACCTTTTATCCAGGAAACTGGTGTACCTCAAGGAGGTGTACTTAGCTGCACGCTCTTCGTCGTGAAAATAAACACCCTTCGTGCTTTATTACCGCCAGCCATTTTTTATTCTGTTTACGTAGACGACATACAGATAGGCTTCAAATCCTGCAACCTTACTGTATGTGAGAGGCAAGTTCAACAGGGCTTGAACAAAGTGTCCAAATGGGCAGAAGAAAACGGATTTAAAGTTAACCCCAAAAAAAGTTCTTGTGTGCTTTTCACAAGAAAGAGAGGGCTCATTGCAGAACCCAGTATCGAAATGTATGGTCAGCGAATTCCTGTGAACAAAGAACACAAGTTCTTAGGCATCATACTTGATTCGAAATTAACCTTTATTCCACACATAAACTACCTCAAGGTCAAATGCTTATAAACAATGAACTTACTCAAGGTGTTATCCCACACAACATGGGGCAGCGACAGGAAATGTTTAATGAATCTTTACAAGAGCCTCATCCGATTACGGTTGGACTACGGTGCCGTGATCTATCATTCTGCACCCCCGAGCGCGCTAAAGATGCTAGATCCGGTCCACCATCTAGGAATCCGACTGGCCACAGGAGCTTTCAGAACAAGTCCTATTGAAAGCATATATGCAGAATCAAATGAGTGGTCACTTCATCTGCAGGGAACATTCATCAGCCAAACATATTTTTTGAAAGTCCACTCTAATCCTCAGCATCCGTGTTTTAATACCATTAACGATACGACATCCCTTCCCTCCGTAAGACTGCCTTTCTCGCTGCGTGTGAGGGAGCTTAGTGACGAAATGGGTGTCTCAATCCTCGAGCTTCGCCCAATGCAACCAGCCAAGCTGCTACCTCCTTGGGAGTGGCAGCTAATAGAATGCGATATATCCTTCATGCAAGTTACAAAACACGCTCCAGAGATTGAAATCCAAATGAATTTCCGGGAAATCCAGCAGGAGACATCACCTTACTAGCAAACTACAGGCCCATATCTATCTTGCCGTGTTTCAGTAAAGTGATAGAAAAACTATTAGCACAGCGCCTATCTAATTACTTGGACAAGTTCCAATTATTAACACCAAGACAGTTTGGTTTTCGTGCTGGATATTCTACTAACCTAGCTTTAATCACCCTCACTGACAAGATAAAAGCGGAAATTGATGGGGGCAGATTCGTAGGATCTGTATTTATCGATTACTCGAAGGCATTCGATTCCATTAATCACAATTTTCTCTTTACTAAACTCAGCGCATATGGCATAACAGGTCCATCTTTGGAACTACTGCGGAGCTATTTATACGACAGACAGCAACAGGTTTGCATTTCAGGAGTGCTGTCTGACATAAAAATAATTAATACTGGCGTACCACAGGGGTCCATACTCGGTCCCCTCTTATTTCTAATCTTCATTAATGATTTCCCCAACTGCCTAACTTCTACAGAATGTCTTTTGTACGCGGACGACACCACTATTTACACCTCACATAACGACATCTTTACGCTAACCGAGCTTTTAAATGATGAACTACATAATGTCAGTAGTTGGTGCAAAAAAAAAAATAAATTGCTGATTAACCCTCAGAAAACAAAGTTTGTGGTTTTTAGTTCACACAGTAAATCTCGACATAACCTTCTACCACTGTACATAGCTTCTCACCCAATATTACCATCTAATGAGTGCTCATTTTTAGGTGTTCAATTAGACCCCTTTCTAATGTTTAATTTGCATGTCAGCTTCATAAAAAAGAAAGCTGCCTATGGTATCAGGGTGCTTTTAAAGGCCAGACAGTACTTTCAAAAGCACACTCTCCTAACATTGTATTATGCCTTCATTTATAGCCATTTAAATTACTGTATCAGTTCTTGGGGTCTTACATATCGCTGTCATATAGCTCCCTTGCAGCACATCCAAAATAACGCTGTCCGTATCATCGCTTCAGCTCCTTATAACGCTCATGTTACCCCCATCTTCACTGAGTTAAGTATCCTCACTATAAATAAAATTATCTGGTACAACCACAGCATCGTTATTTACCGCCTTCTTCAAAACCCACAATTACATTATGTCATTGGCAGGAATAGTCTTGCTAATCCTAACAATACCAGGTTCTCTTTACAAAATAACCTTTTACTTCCAAAATCACGCAGCAACTATGGCAAACTAACTGTTGGTTTTGCTAGTGTGAAAATGTGGAATAATTTACCTACTCACGTGAAATCCTCACCTACATTATCGTCATACCAACGTTCACTGAGAGCTTATATTAATACCCTGTAAACTGCATCTATTCTTTGAAGTATGTTTATGTTGCTTATTATGTAATTTGTTTTATGTTGTGATGTGTTGCCATAGGTTTTATTACTTTAACACTGTATAAATTGTGTAATCCATTCTTTGTTTATAACCGCAACTGACGCCTTTTTATTTATATATTATTATGTAACTAAGAACAAGAGGTCCCGCTGCAGTTTATAACTGTGGGACCTCTTTCTGTATAACTTCTACTGCATATATGTACTACTAATGAATGAAGCAATAAAACTTGAAACTTGAAAACTTGAAACATACTCCTGCACGGAGTTCTACACAGACGCATCAAAGTCACACGACGGGGTGTCCTATGCAGCCGTCGGTCCATCCTTCTCGGAATCCGACGTACTGCATCCGGAAACTAGTATCTTTACGGCTGAGGCTTACGCACTGCTGACGGTCGCAAAGCATATAAATAAATCAAAACTCCAGAAATCAGTTATATATATACGGACTCCCTTAGTGTTGTGAAGGCCTTGATGTCTTTCTGTAGCCACAAAAATCCGGTAATTAATGAACTCTACTCCGTACTGTGCAAAGCATATATAACTAACCAACATGTGATTATATGCTGGGTGCCTGGACATAGGGGCATTGAGGGAAACGTACTAGCGGACCAGATGGCCACATCCATTACATTGCATGCAGTTAGTCCTACTGCTTCGGTCCCTGTCACAGACCTGAAGCCTTTCTTAAGAAGAAAACTGCGAAACCACTGGCAACGTATGTGGGACGCCGAAGTAAATAATAAACTGCACGTAATAAAGCCACAGTTAGGTTCTTGGCCCTGCGTAACAAAATCACGGCGAACAGATGTCCTATTCTGTCGCCTCAGAATAGGACACACGTTTGGCACGCATAACTTTCTACTCACTGGAAATGATCCTCCAACCTGTGGTAGATGCGGGGAGAGGCTGACCGTCCTCCACGTTCTTCTGGAGTGTCGGGCAGCCGAATCTGAAAGAAGGAAACATTTTTCCCTAGCATACCGGCAGCACATCCCCCTACATCCCGTAATGCTACTCGGCCCAGAACCTTTATTTGATGCCAACGCAGTCCTAAGTTTTCTGAGAGATGTTGTCTTGCATGTTTTTAACCCCACATGTTCGTAGTGGGTCCTCTCTTCAGAGGATGCCGCTGCGATAGCTCTTTAGTATAGCACATGCCTCTAGGCCCTTGTGTTTCAAGGGCTCTGACGAGGCAGCAGTGCTCCAAGTAATTTTACCATCCTATATATTTTTTTATTTTGCATCATTTTCCTACGATGGATTTTAATGTTCATAGTATTCGTCATTAGTCATCGCCATAATTTTATAGCACGTAGATTTTACGCACTTTACAGCGACTATTTTTAGGCCACTTTACAGCCAAGTCACATCTTCCATAATACATCGTCAACATTAACACTTGTCATGGCGCTCTTTGGCCAAACCTGGCCCTTGCGCCACTAAACACAACACATCATCATCAACCTAATCCATCACGTCCAGGTCCGCGTCACAGGTAACATGTAGCACAGGCAATTTTTCAGATTCGCGCATCAGGATCATTCCCTGTGACACTTTCATTCTTTTACTCGTCTCAGCTGTCGAGCTTTACGAAGTAGTCGATTATTCTCAACACACAGGTGCTGATTGATATACACAGAATTAGTCACTTCAAAGCCCAGGCTACCAGTGTTTTAGTTAGCCTTTCGTGCAGCAGAGAGGACTATGTCTCCTGCAGACCTAGTCGATAACTTTATGATGACAGTAGGTTTATTCTTACATGTACCACACCAATTTCCTTGTCGGTGATGCTTGTGCCTATGCATGTGGCAATTTGTCCAACCATCTTTCTCAGTTGTTCGCTCAATCGATTTCCACTGTTCTTCGACTGTTAATCTACTGCTATCTCATCTTCTCCTGCTGCTTTTCCCAATAGAACTGCAATAACAGCGTATGTGCTGGGAAAACGCACAATATGTGTTCCAGCCTCTCAGGCGTCAGGCACTGTTCACTATCAAAGCTGTGCAAGAAAGAAAGCGTTTGAGAGACGACTGGTGATAACCGATGCATTTCCACATAAAAGTATGGTACCTACTAAGCAAAATTTAGGGATTTTGCACCCCTTCAGACACAGTGAAACATACTCATTTCTGAGGATTAGCCAGTAATGAGCACAGTGCCCCCCGCTCCCACCTCCGGCACAAACCCAAGGACTAAATAAAATACAACAAATCAAGGAATCTTTCCATGAAATATAATTCACTTTTATATTAAGAAACATCGGTCCGTTTTAGAGAGATATCTGTCTGCCGGCATTAAGTACTGCTGCTGCTGCTGCTGCTGCTTCTTCTTCTTTTTCTTCGTCTTCTGCTACTGCTACTGAAGCAGTGGCACAGACCTAGGGGCGAAATCAAAAGAGAACAAAGTATATGCAGAAACCTTTGAATTCGTCAATCTATTACAATAACAGATTGGTGTGCTTCGGAGATGGATGTTGAGAGACATTATATGTTCCATGTTTTATGTCGAAAGTTAATATTCGTATTAATTAACGTAATTATTCTCGCATACTTGCTCAGCATAAAAGGGCCACATAAGCCACTTAGTTGGCAGTTTCATATAATATTCGCCTATATATCGAAATATATCCACCGAGGTAGCGACCGACCCAACAGAAAAGTAGGGAAATAATGTAGAGATACCCGGAAAAGTAAAGAAATAAAGCTTCTCTTCAAAAAAATGTATGAGTAGACAGCATGCATGAGCAACCATCAAATTACGTACTCTATCTGAGAAATAAAATTGTAGTGCGGAGCAGGGCTTCCTGATCGAGCATATTGCATCTCCATGCCTCTGATGCGGAGCTGTATATGTAATGTTTTCGCTTACGGCAGTTACGCAGCGTTCCTCTGAAAAGCTACGCCTACACACTCAACATAACCGAAAAAAGCACCAGAAACGGTACAGGGCAAGTACGACAGGGGTGTTGAAATATCCCTCGCTTTCGTAGTTTTCACCAATTTGTTCGTTCGCATATCGTATAAGGCTTTCACGCGCGACAGGAGCTGCTCTTCTGTACGTATTACTTTAAAACAACATATGCCACCGTATTCATCGTTTCTCGCAGTTAGCTGAGAGGTATCGAGGAAATCTGTGGGAACCGGCGTCCGTAGACCGAGAAGAACCATCAAGCGAATCGTTCTTATTTGTGTGTTGACATAGCTCTTGGTCGCGGGGGTTTCTTCTCGCTGACAAATATCTGTTCGAGGCGGATTCACCTGGAAAACACGCTTCAAGATGAATTTCCTCTTGTGTCATCTGAGGCATTACCACCATCGTCCTGCTGAGAATTATCTGCTTCATTGTAGGGTAAGCCTGCATGAACTTCGCGGCTGTCACGGCGAGAACTGCTGCGATCTCGATGCACTTCTTAAAATGTGGCATGCTTGTAAATAGGTGAAACACAAGAGTGCCAGAATCATGAAGTGCCAGACGTCATAATGAGAGGTTTGTAAGCGATTTCTGGCATATTACTTTGCATCTTAAGCCTCTGAACAAAGGTTGCCTTATCGATTAGCAATGAAAGACGAGTTCAAAAGTATGTAAAAGTGCCTGTCTGCATTGATAGCAACGCTCACCTTTTTACTTTGGGCCTCATGAATAAATTCCAGTGACAGGTTTTCAATCAAGATTGCCGCCTGTCCCAATCTGTCATGAATTCCGCAACGTTCATTTCTGGTGCCTCAAGCCTTGCAAGTCAATCACGCAGTAGCGAAAGCGAGAAAACTTATTTTCCCTTATTTAACTACAGACTCAAGTTCGCTCATCTTAAACGTAAATGCTGGCTGCGTACTTGCTGTTATGCCACTGTCATGAAAGGTTTTAAAAACGTTTTCTGAATATTTGAAGGCAGCTGTTGTTATTCCAAATGACACCAAGAAACCGAGCATGATGCGACCAACACTCGGAAATCTCATTGTCAACGCGCACAACGTTCTCGCATACCCTATTTGATGTACCAGACTGCTGAGGTGCTTCTTGTATAATATAGTATCATCCATTTTAAAGACGAAAGTGCCTGCTTCGGGCGCATCTGTGTAGGTTCATGAACTTGATTTAGTTTACGAAAACCTGTCCAAGCTTTCGCACTTTCTTTATCAGAATCCTATACTGCACCATAAATAGGCTAGTCGTCTTTGTTTAACTGCCCCAAATTTTTAAAGTTAGACCAATTGAAATCCTTGTGGCATTATTTTATGATTCGAATGTTTAGTCGTAACCACTAGATATGGAGTGAGTCGAGCAGTCTTATGCGTAATTAGCAAACCTAGGTTAATTACCTTTATAACCGATATAGGGTGGCTAAAGTAAACTAATAGTTTGGAACCTGCACTTGACATTATCTTTCTCAGCGCAAAAATTTTTGCTAAACGAGCTCGTGTAAGAACTACTCGAAGAAATATTTTGCATGGAAACGCTCTCTGAAAGCGTAACTGACGCGGAAAAAGAACGGCTATATGTCGACCTCACCCTCACTGCAGTGAGCCTTTCGTGATGTTACCAATGTCGTCAGTGACATGGCTCCGTGAGCAGGTTCCTTCAGGCCATCCCACTTTCCCTTTTTTTTTGTTCACTTTGTTATTTCGAAGGCAAGCAGTTTAAATGTAATGCAGACATAGCCGCAAGCGTGTGCCATCGAAAGCAAGGTGCCCCTCAGAAAGGATGCATGATCGAATGATGGTTTAGATTTAGTTCGTCACTGGCATCAAGACATTGCGCTGCCTCCGAGGGAAGGAACATAAAGGTGAACGGCTAGGCAGCTTCTCGCGTGGCCGTGCGATGGAGGAAGGAAAAAGAACAGTGCATTACGTCACGGAGCCAGCCTTGGCAAGCGACAGCTCCGTGAAGCCCATACATTTGCCCAGTGGTGGCCGAACATGTGACACCTTGCATCGAGATTACGGGACAAGAATCGAGATTTGTTGAGACGTTTGGTCCCCCGTAGCTATGCCAGTAGTTTATATTCGAGGCGGGATTTTTCCGCTGCCCTGCAGTGGCTCTGCCTGCAGAGCGGGAACACAAACCAACCGCGCACTTTGGCGTTCGGTGACATGTTGGGCCGCCAGGTGTGGCCTCAATCACGTTTCACGATGCGCGCTTCTAACGTTCTCCTTCCACCATGGCCGTGCCTATGGTGACGGTGCCATCGTGATGATTTCAAGGGAGGTCATATTGACGTCACAGGCGCTCTGTCTTTTCGCGTCCGTTTCCCTTTCTGGTAGGGAGAGTGCTACAATTCGGTGTAATTTGTTGTCTCATGGTTTTATGTGAGGTGTCCCAGCTAACATAAGCGAAGCGCTTAAGGAGAAAAAAAAAGATCACGAAAACGCAATACAAGGTAAAACTTTGAAATTTATGATATTGAATCGTCAGAGTGCTGGTGATCGAACACAGTAGTTCTTATAACCGTATCTTGCAAGATGATGCGTCAATCTAATTTTTTTTTCACCGAACAGCTTGGCTAACGTTAGCTAGGAACCACGGTGCATAGGCTTAAATAACCTCTATCTCATTTGTCTGCGAGAGTAGGTGTAAGCAAGGAAGTGGTCTCTCTCTCTTTCTCTCACAGACGCACATGCACACAGTACACATGCACAGATAAGCTTCCGCACACAGACATGCACACACGTGTTAACACGAATGATGCACATTCGCACACATACACATTCACACTCGTCCATGCATGCATCTGTGTGCGTGTGTGTGTGCACGCACACACACATACACTAACGCACACGTACGAACGCGGTGGTATAAAGGTTATAAACAGGGATAAAGCGCTTCAGAAAGGCTGTCCAATGTTTCGATAGGAGGACTTATCTTAATCAAAGGCGGCCTCGTCATCCTCGGCATGGTAGTTTTAAAGGGTTAGTACAGTGACGTCACATGCAGTTGTCGGTGGCGGCTGGTTGTAAAGGGAGAGACTTCAAAGAGAACCCTTTAAAACTAACATGCCGAGGATGACGAGGCTGCCTTTGACGAAGATATAGGTCCTGCTATGGAAACGTTGGCCAGCCTTTCTGAGGCATCTTATCCCTGTTTATAACCTTTATACCACAGTGTGCTATTCCATCTTTCAGCCCCTTTCTTGATTTTGGACGTGCGAACGGAGGTACACACAAATGCAAGCACGCGCACGCGCCCATGCGCATCCTCACACATGCATACATTCACTCACTCGCGTGCATCAACATGCAAATACGAAGGCACACGCGCACACAAGCATGCGCACGCGCGCTCAAGGCGTGCGCACGCATCACTCTCACTTCCCCCCGCCCCCATCGGCGGCCTCTGAAGCACGTACGCGAGCAGACTGAATGACACTCGTTCAGCCATTACTGTTCCAAACTAGCTGTAATGACTTGCTTTACCGTGGAATTTGGCAATTCAATGGGCCCTCTGCCGGGAGGTTGCACAATGATTTGCTCCTGTCGTGTGACTAAGTGTCTTAAGCGTATATGTTGCAAGAATTGGGAGTACCATCTCGGCCTTCTTAGTCGAAAGGGTTTGAAACTCTGGCGATATGTTCCGAAAATTACAAAAATTCTGCACATTCAGTTACGCTGATGCGTTTCGATGAAGTTCCACTGAATACCGAAGGAGCAATGCCAGAAGTTCTTGAGTGTGAAAACAACTCGCATAAAAGCAGTAATTCTGGATAATGTTCATACCTGCGCTAATTACTAACTTTTCGTTTCTTTCTACGAGTGAGGTGTTCTCCTTGATATCCCGGCGCTAATATTAGCAAAAGGCAGAGTTGCTCATTGAATCAACCTCGGAGGACAATGAATAGATAGTTCCAATACTTTGCTAATCCAGCACCAATAGTTTAATAGTGCACTGTCAATGTGCCCAATGCTAAACTTCCGTTAGAAAAAGCTTGTCCTCGCTTTTATGGAAAGAAACTTCGTTAACTCATAAGGATGGTGAAACGTGGCGATATAGGTCTCATATAATATATGAATGGTCTCCATAAGATTGTATAATTATTCGACGGCAGAGCACGAGGGATACAAAAGTAAATTTTCTCATGTTAGGATATTTCACACAGTGCAGCAGTCAATATTCGACCGCGAATGCCGCGAATGCAACGATAGAAGGGTGTGTTATCCGCGACGACGTGCCCCCATCCTACCACTTTTCTCCTAGATGCTCTGCGCGAAATTTGGCTCCATTTTTATTACTGATTCGTTCACTCAATCTGCTGCACACGAATAACCGTAGTACCAACAGCAGCCTGTCATCATGAGATCTATATTCCGTGGTAGAGTTATAGAAAGCCACTTGTATCAGAGAGGTTATGTTAGACAAAAACCGGCGTATTCTTCCCCGGTTCCTTGCTTTGCTTTACTTCGTAATGTGAACTATCATGTCGGGGGTGTAATTCCAGCCTTTGCGGCCGCCTTCCGATGGGGGCGGAATGCAAACGCGCTCCTTTACCATGCATTGGACGCATGCTAAGTCTCTCTACGTAGACAAAATTACTCCATAAACCCCCATTCAGGCGTCCCTCTTTAAGAAACGTGCAGTTTGTGAGTGGTAAACCCCACAATTTAATTTTGTTTCGCTTGAACTTGAGGGAAGCTTCAAAAAGCAATCGGGAAATCGGAGTGATTTCTTAGATCCTGCCAAGGCGTAGTCGACTAACCTGTCCGAGCATGGTATTTGCTTATTCATTTACTTGCTTATTCATTTCGTCGCCTTTGTTATATGTCGACTGAACAGAATATAGGCGACCAAGCGTCTTTATTTCTTTTCAGCTAAAACTATATGAAACAAGCGAAAAACAAAGCCAGTGAAGCACGTAGAAAATTACGTGTTTTATTTAGGCAGAAATAAGAAGCCGGCTAACCAACTCAAGTACAGTTCACTTTAATTTTGCCACTTCATATCGAAACGAGCTGGAATTTCCCAGTATGGTTTCACACGATGCGCTTCGTCGAAACCAAAACAATTGTGAGTGTAGTTGTTCTACGGGCAAGAAATTCTGCACTATATAGAGGCACACCTTTTTACTACAAAAGTTCCAGAGCGTTGATTCAACAGGAGATATTCGGGAATGGTTCACAGAAAAATAATTATCGAAGGTCTATAGTAGGGTGGTTGCTGAGAAGATTTTCGTTGTGCCCACAAGAGTGCGGCTTGGAGAAAAACACAAGTTATTATATTTTGTTTCAGACTGGTCAGACTTCAACGCTTTTGCTGTGTAATGCCCAGCCAAATTTTGTTCGATGAACTCTCGAAACCCTTCCTATCACTTACCCTTGCCTATGCTCCGGTTCTTACATTCGGCACAGGCCCCATAGTCTACCTTGTCAGTTCTGCAGTTTTCGGTACGTCTTTGCATGGTGCAGCACTGTATTATGAAACACTACTGATATGAAATCGAGTACCTCAGATGTTTTTTAGCATGGTTTCCATCATTATGATAACTATAGTGGCTCCTCACACAGCGGTTTTCACTGTGGGTACTCCAACATATCTTGGCAATTACCCCACACAAAGCCGAAAGACTCGTTCGTGTCATGGGTCCTCCCATGCAGGTACTTGCTCAGAGCCCAGTTGCTTATATGTGTTCGCGATGCACTCGTAAAACTTAGCAAAACCGTTCGGACCTTCCATAAAAGCAAGAAATTACGAAGTGCGCTAGTGCAATAGTAATACCCAATGGCAAATAACCAATGACCAATTATGAACAATTTACATACGAGCTTCCCTCTGCGTGGCGAAATGTGCCAAACACCCTGCACTGTTTCAGCAAAAATTGAAAAATTCCACAAAAAACACTATTTTTGTTTAATATTATCATCATTCCTCCTCAATTGTAGCGTAAATAAGGAAAACGGAAATGAGAGCGGGCGCACGGACAACTTCCAACACTAGGGTGCCGAACGTGTTAACCGTGTGGTGCTTTCCAGTCACTGCTATAAATTCTATAAAAAACAAAAGGCACCTAGCAAGAAGGAATCCGGATGATTTCTCTTTTTCAGTACGTACCAGGGTCTGACACCGACTCTCGTTGTCGCTGATCCAGGTGTGCTGCATGACATTATTGTCAAGGACTTCAATTCGTTCGTAAACAAGTCGGTGAGCGAGAAATTGGGCACTGTGCTTCACTGGAATAAAGGACTTGCCACCTGCAGCGCATCGCATTGCCCAGGTTGCGATTACGTCGGTTCTTTCGATACAAAAGAGCCCTCAATCTTTCCGTCTATCCCTCGCTCTCAGCGTATAAATTACATGTAACTAATTGCATTAAGCATCAAAAACAGTCTAATTCCGTAGATTACTTTGTGCTATATGACCGAATACACAATATTTCAGTAAAAGAATGCCAACCGTGGTCTGTCGTAGTAAAAATAAATGAATAAAAGATATATATATATATATATATATAGATCTTTGTGTGTGCGTGTGCGTGTGTGCGTGTGTGTGTGGTAGTTACCGTGAGAAAAGCAAAACAGCGAATCGAGAAAATAATGTTTTATTGGGCGAACTTGTGCCCACAAACCCAAGTTACACTCAAAGGACAGCAGTAGCCACGAACACGATCGATGGTCGTCGAAATCTGATCAGCGGGTCAAGCGCGTCGGCTCTTATATATCAGTCGTCGAATGTTCCAGAGTAATCTCCGGGACCCGCGTGTATTCCACAAAGTTCTACACTATTTGCGTCCCGCATGCATGCCATCAGATTACACAAGGTTCGGAGACTGATAGCGGATGGAACTGTCGATAACATTCCAGAAACTACCGATACAGGCAGGCGCGTCCTGCGCTGTGCGATAACATTTGCTAGGCGGTGAAACGTGGTCGCCCGATAAAGATTAAGTTACACCCCTCCTAAAAAGCGTCGACCTGATGCTGCATACAAAACAAACGAAATAAATAAATAAAAACACCCTTAGCAAAGAAATAAGAAAATAAGGAAGTACGACAGCGCGCGTAAAATGGCTTAAGACGCGCCACGTGGACCACTTGAGATCGTGCGCGGCGCAGCTGTGAATGCGAAATGCCGTCTGTCACGACCTAATAGTTCAGTTCGCCAATACGTCGGATTATCTTGTAGGGTGCGAAATAGCCTCACGATAGTTTCGCACTTCACACGATCACCGCGCTGGTACTCGACGTAGCGTCGTCGGAGATTGTAGTGTCGGCTGTCGGTAGGCTACTGGTTCTTCATCCCTAGACGGGCAAGCCGTCGGGCTTCGGCACGCTGGCGATAGGTGGCAATGTCGAGACTCTCCTCGTCGGTGACGTGCGGCAGCATAGCATCGAGGGTCGTCGTCGGGCTCCTGCCGTAAACCAGCTTCAACGGCTTGATCTGTGTTGTTTCTTGTACCGCCGTGTTGTAAGCGAACGTTACGTACGGCAGGACGGCATGCCTGGTCTTGTGTTCGACGTCGACGTACATTGCTAGTATGTCGGCGAGGGTCTTATTCAGGCGCTCCGTAAGACCATTCGTCTGTGAGTGGTGGGCAGTTGTCCTCCTGTGTTTTGTCTGACTGCAGTGCAGAATGGCTTGGGTGAGCTCCGCTGTAAAGGCTCCACTCTATCGGTGATGAGGCTCCGCTCCGCTTTGTCGGTGATGACTTCTGGGGCGCCATGTCGCAGGAGGATGTTGTCGACGAAGAGTTTCGCCACTTCGGCTGCGCTACCTTTCGGCAGAGCTTTCGTTTCAGAGAAGCGGGTGAGGTGGTGCGTCGCCACGACGATCCACTTATTTTCGGATGTTGACGTCGATAGGGTCCCAACAAGTCTATCCCGATCTGCTGAAAGGGTCGGCAAGGAGGCTCGATCTGCTGTAGTAATCCCGCTGGCATTGTCGGTGGTGTCTTGCGTCGCTGACAGTCTAGGCATGTCTTGACGTAACGGGCTACGTCGGTGATCAGGCACGGCCAGTAATACCTTTCCTGTATCCTCGATAGCGTCCGGGAGAATGCGAGGTGCCCAGTGGTTGGATCGCCATGCAAGGCGTGCAATACTTCTGGACGCAGCGCTGAGTGAACAACAAGAAGGTAGTTGGCGCGGACTTGTGAAAAGTTCGTTACTATGCAGGGCGTGCAGTACTCCTGGAAGCAGCGCTGAGGGAACAACAAGAAGGTAGTTGGCGCGGACTGGTGAGACGTTCTTTAATAGAAGGTTGTTTTGAAGTGCGAACGAAGACAATGCTCACTTAAATGTCCTTGGGACAACGTCGGTGCGCCCTTCCAAATACCCGACGAGGTTTTTAGCTCTGGGCTTTTTAGCTCTGGTTGTTGTTCAGCCAAGTCTTCTGCGCTTATTGTTCCAACGAAGGCATTGTCATCTTCGCCATCTTGCGTCGGCGGGTCAATGGGGGGCATGATAGACAATCGCCATCAGAGGGTTTTCGTCCGGACTTGTAGGTTCCAGTGATGACGTATTCTTGTTGTCTGAGGCTCCACTGCGCCAGCCGTATTGAAGGATCCTTTAAATTCCCTAGCTAATACAACGCGTGATGGTCGCCGACGACTCTGAATGGCCTGCCACATAGGTAAGGGAGAAACTTTGCTGTAGCCCAAACGATGGCAAGGTATTCCTTTTTGGTCGTAGAATAATTGCGTTCCGCTTTTGACAGCGTCCGGCTAGCGTAAGCTATCACCCGTTGAAGTCCGTTTTTCCTCTAGACTAGAACGGCACCGAGGCCTAGGCTACTGGCGTCAGTATAGATCTCTATATCGGCGTGCTCGTCGAAGTGCGCAAGTACTGGTGGCAACTGCATGCGTCGTTTGAGTTCTTCAAATGCGTCTGCCTGCGGCGATCCCACTTGAACTCGACATCACATTTAATTGGATGTATCAGCGGCTCAGCGATGCCTGAAAAGTTCTTGACAAAACGCCTGTATAGTTGGCCCAACGAATCTACGCACTGCCTTCTTTTCGATGGGCTACTGGAACTTTGCGATGGCGGCTGTCTTCTGTGGGTCTGGGTGGACTCCAGATTTGCTGATGACGTCGCCCAGGAACAGAAGGTCATCGCAAGTGAAGCGGCACTTTTCCGGCTTCCGAGTGAGCCCTGATGACTTGATGACCTTCAGTACTCTCGTAAGCCGCCTAAGGTGATCGTGAAAATTTCCGGCGAAGACGATGACGTCATCCAAGTAAACAAGGCAGGTCTGCCACTTCAACCCTGCTAACACCGTGTCCTGGACGTGCTGCAAGGTTGCAGGCGCCGAACATAGTCCGAATGGCATGACCTTGAACTCGTAGAGGCCGCATGGCGTGATGAAGGCGGTCTTTTCGCGACCTCTCTTGTCGGCTTCTATTTTCCAGTAGCCAGACTTCAGATCTATCGACGAGAAATATTTAGCGTTGCAGAGTCGATCCAATGCGTCGTCTATCCCTGGGAGGGGGTATACATCTTTCTTATTTATCTTGTTCAGTCGACAATAATGACGCGAAAACGTAGGCTTTCGTCCTTTTTCTTCACTGAGGTGACATAAGATGGAATGATATGGTATGGCAAAACTTTATTGAAGTCCTGCAGATCGTGAGTCTTCACGAAGCGGGCCGGTCCTACGTGGGAAACGGAAGGCCGAGCCTCTCGGCCGCATCATGGGCCTGCTGGACAGCCCAGAGTTGGTCAGCCAGAAGATGGCTGTGGAGAACCGCCTCCCACCTGGCCGAGCTGTTATCGAAGATAGAGCGTGACCGGGCACACAGCCAGGGCATGTGGTCAAGCGTGGCTATTTCTCCACAATCGTGGCAGGTAGCATTGGCGTAAGTATCGGGATAGATTTTATGTAAGAGCGACGGATTCGGATACGTATTCGTTTGTAGTAGACGGAGCGTTAATGATTGAGCTCTGTTGAGCTGCGGATGAGGAACAGAGTAGGTTCTACAGCTGAGACAGTAGTGTTTAGTAATCTCGTTTTAGGTGGAGGGCGTGTCCCTGTTCTCTGGGGAGTCGGCTTCCGATTGGTCGAGGATAGTGTGGTGGGCAAGTTCACGCGCAACCCTGTGAGCAGACTCGTTGAGGTTGCGAGGAGCACCCTTTATCTGACCCTAATGTGCCTGAAACCAATAAATGAAGTGGTGCGTGATTGCCTTGCCTCCAAAAAGTCTGAGGGCCTGTTTGGGAACGGTGCCTTTTTCAACTGCTGTGATAGCAGATCTTGAATCACTATAGATGACATCCCGTGAGCTATCCAGCAGGGCTAGTGCAATAGCCATTTGTTCAGCTATTTCGGAGCCCCTCGACCGAAGCGAGGTAACATTGGTGATTCCTTGCCAACCATCGACAGTGACGATGGTAAACGCCCGACATCCCTTAAAAGAAGCGGCATCCACAAAGCTAACCTGTCGCTGATCATTGTGTATTTGCCTAAGAAGGTTGGCCGATGCCCACGGACTTTTATATGGCTGGATGATGTCGCCGCACAGCATTTTGTCGACTTGTTGTGTTATAGCTTCACGTTCTCTCGTCGAAACTCGTTAAGGGCTCTGGTGGAGTGGTCCAGCACACTCTTCGGTTATTATGCGATGCTTTGCCACTGGTGTCTGTCGAATCCTCGATGACGTCGAAAAGCAGTCTTTGTATGGTGAAAGCAGACTTCTTCGCTGTTGCTGCTTAATCACTGGGAGACTTGGATTTATGCCGAAGTTTGGTTCGCGAACTACAGTCGTCGGGGTATATGTGGCGGAATCCGAGAGGACAAACGCATTGCTGGTTTCCAGAATTTCCTCGATGTATGCGATCGTCGTGCCCTTGTTGATGTGCTTGAACAGACAGGGTTGAAACTCTTATAGACAAAATCGAGACTCACATAGGCCTTCGCCCAGGCATGGAAATGATGCCCAGCATGGGCCCTACAGTCATTCACCCTAGCCTTATCTCAGGTAACGCACAAGTACAGCACCACGATGGCCAGCCCCACTAACGAGCTCGTGGTGTGGCAGTGGAACTGTCGGGGCTTCACTAAGAAGCAACCTCTGCTGCAAGAATACGTCCGGCACGCGCAACCCAAAGTTGACGTCATAATAATACAAGAAACAGTAGGTACCGTACCAAAGCTTCCAGTTTACACTGCGCATGCCTCGCCGATTCCCGTTTATCGCGGACTTGCAATTTTAATCCGGAAAGCGATAGTAGCGCAAGAACACAGCGTAAGCGGCACACATGCGGAAAACATGCTTGTAGAGCTCCTTCCCAATAGAACACGGAACCACAGTGTATTTCTCCTCAACGTATATAGTAATCCGGCTCACTCACGGGCTCGTTTCCTCTCTCTGTTCCGAGGGGCACTTGCCTTGGCGGGCGCAAGCCCATTTCTGGTGGGGGGAGACTTTAACGCCTCGAACTAGCCCTTGGACTATGGCTACACTACCGCCAAAGGTCGACGTCTGTGGCAGGACCTGCATGATGCCGAATTAACTCTTATTACGGATCCCATGGCGCCGACCCGCACGGGCACATCTACGGCACGGGACACGACACCAGACCTGATGGTGGTCCGTAACATCTCTCAAGCAACGTGGTGCAATACCTTTGAAGATCTCGGTAGTGACCACATGATCATAAAAACACGAATTCCTCAGGCGGGTACACCCCCTTTTCCTAAGCTATTCAAATGGACGGACTGGGACAAATTGCGAAAGCAGCGAGTTGAACAGAGAGGTGAGGAGAACATCGATGATATCGAGGCATGGATGGAGACGCTCAACGACGACATGAACAAGGCGACGCAGATGCTCGCACCCGAAGTCCAGGTTGACAAGATCGACAGCCGACTAGCCCACCTCTGGGAAGCCAAGACGTCACTACACGCAAGATGGAAGAAGCAAAGGCACAACCGAAAGCTTCGTAAGAAGATCGCACATATCAATCGCCAGCTGGAAGAACATTGCCGGACATTAAGCCCCCAACAGTGGTATGACATCTGCAACGCAGTCGATGGGCAGTTCCACAATGGCAGCACGTGGCGTCTCCTTCGTTACCTCTTGGGGGAAACGCAGAGCAAGTCTGCTCAGCGAGCAAACCTGCAACGACTTTTACTCAAGGAACAGGCTACCACGAGCGATCACCAGCTCGTGACACGCCTGCTAGCCAAGTACTTGCCTCAACGACGAATTTCACGAATCAGAGATCCGCGCAGCTCTCCACGACCTTAATGGCAAATCAGTACCTGGTCCCGACAAGGTTGCGAACAAGAATCTACGAAACCTCGTTGATGCCTTGATAATCGCTCTTACGGCATACATCAACAAATGCTGGCGAGCAGGTTGCATTCCAGAGGCGTGGAAACCTCTATGCAGTCCTGATACCGATGCCAGGCAAGCCGTCCAGCCTCGATCACTTGCGGCCCATTTCCCTCACATCCTGCGTTGGCAAGGTGATGGAGCACGCGTTCCTTTCCCGCATCAACCACCACCGCGAGGACACTGGAGCCTACACACCCACTATGGTGGGCTTCCGGTCACACCTCTCCACTCAAGACGTGACCAGCCCTACCACTAGATTATCAATGACCCAACTAGTGGCAACCGAGCCATCCTCGGTCTAGATCTGGAAAAGGCATTTGAGAATTTATCACATGCAGCAATCCTGAGCCGCATAAACAAGCTCAACTTGGGGAGCGAAGCTACTACATCAGATACTTCCTGCCGCGCCGCACAGTCATCCTCGCGGTCGGCAGCATGACATTCGACGAACATGCACTAGGAAGCACCTGCAGTCCTGAAGGGTCGGTCATATCCTCGCTCCTTTTCAACCTCGTGATGCTGGGTCTCCCGGCCTACCTCGACGAGATCGATGGCCTCCATCACGCCTTATATGCAGATGACATCACCCTGTGGGTCAACAAGGGCAGTGGCGGTCAGACTGAATGCACTTTACAAGCAGCGCTCTATGCAGTCGAAACCTGCCTCCAAGACACAGGTCTCCGACTATCTCCACTCAAATCGGAGCTGCTCGTCTACCGCCCGCGCCGCCGGCCCAAGCCTACAGCCGAATCGCGCCAATGTGACGATATAATCCTCCATACGCAAGACGGCTCCTGCATTCCCCGAGTCCCGAAGATACGCATCCTAGGCATGCATATAACAGCCAACGGGTCAAACATAGAAGCTATTCACAAAATCGAAGGCAAGGTTACAGCGGCTACCCGCCTCATCAAACGCATTACAAACAAGCACAAGGACATGAAGGAGGACAGTGTCATGCACCTAATACACTTTTTCGCAATCAGTCACATCACTTATGTGACTGCCTTCTACAACTGGAATGTCAACGAAAGGGAGAAAATCAACACCCTTATACGCAAGACTTACAGATAGCCCTTGGCCTACCGGAGTCCACAAGCACTTGATGAAATGCACGCATCCACGCTTGAGGAAATCGTGGATGCGCAAAGAGCTTGTCAACTCGAACGCATGTCTCTGACAGCCACGGGCCGGTACATACTGCAGAAACTCGGCTTCAACTACCACTTCCAACACGGTCAGAAACAGGTAATTCCGCCCGACCTCAGCCACACGCTGATTGTCGCCCCTATCTCTCGAAATATGCACCCCAAATTTAATCGGGGCCGACGCCAGGCCCTTGCCAAGGCACTGCTGCGCTCCTTGGGTGGAAAGAGGACTACGCGCTTTGTAGACGCCGCAGAATACACACGAGAACACCGGTTCACGGCGGTAGTCGTAGACGTTAGCTCCCAGCTTACGCACGCGTGTAGTGTCGCAACGGAATACCCCGAAACAGCGGAAGAGGTAGCGATTGCGCTTGCGCTTGCGCTTACCGACCCCTCTGCGAGGTAGTCTTTAGCGACTCACAATCCGCAGTGCGCAAGTACGCGCGGGGGCGCATTTCCTCTGAAGCTCTCCAGATTCTAAGGAAAGCTGGTCGACAGCGCTTTGATAGCACCGTGATCATGTGGTTTCCAGCGCACGTCGCCACCCCCACCGCTGAGGGCCCCACTAACTTGAACGAGGTGGCCCACCGCTCTGCGCGAGCACTGACCCGCCGCGCAGAATCGGAGACCGCTTCTTCGAGTTCGGAACTCCTGGTTCAAAACACACGAGAACGCTTGGTCAGGTACAATGACATCACCAAGCACTACTAGCTAGGCAGGTGGTTGCTGCCTCCACCTCACCCTATGCTGAAACGTCGCCAGGCAGTCGTCTGGCGACAATTGCAAACACTAACCTTCCCCAGTCCAGTGCGATTGCAGCACATTTTCACCGCGCGATACCCGACTGCTCTTTGCAAATTATGTCAGGAAACTAGAGCAACGCTGTCGTGCATGTTGTGGGACTGTCGTGTTACATCAGCTACAATGGCAGTAGCTCCGGAGGCTCTTGCGTCGAAGTGGGCTGCCGCTCTGCGCAGGTCCAACCTCAAGACACAAGAGTGGGCTGTCCAGCAAGCCCGAGAGGCGGCGACGAGGCAAGGCCTCGAAGTGCCCTCATGGGAGACCTGAGCCCGGGTCGTCAAATTTGCCGGATTCAAAATAAAGTTGTTTCCATCCATCCAACCATCCATCTTGAACTCCTGACTGAAGTTTTCAGCAACACTTTCGTTTTTCTTCCGTGCAGTCGAGCAATCCCTCTTGCGACACAAATTTTATGGTCGAGTATAGACGTTGGTTGCCGTCGATGACGCCCTCTACGTCTGCAGGTGTTTTGGTGCGGACGGAAAGGACAATGCTGGAGGGGGGCGGGATGCTGACTTGATTTTCGAGCACACTCAAGGCGTGGTGACTACTTCAGCTTTCCGGCGGTATCGCTTTATCTTCCGACAGCGTTATCGACTTCGACTTCAGGTTGATGATTGTGCCGTGTTGGTTCAGGAAGTCCATGCCGAGAATGACGTCTCATGAACACTGTTGGAGGATAACGAAGGTGGCAGGAATGGTCCGGTCTTGAACTGTAATTCTTGCGGTGCAGATTCCAGTCGGCGTTTTTGGGTGTCCTCCAGTGGTTCGAATTTGAGGGCCTTCCCATGCAGTCTTAACCTTCTTCAACTCGGCTGTGATGGGTCCACTTATGACGGCGTAGTCGGCTCCTGTGTCCGCTAAGGCGGTGACTGCGTGGCCGTCGAGAAACACGTCGAGATCGGTGGTTCTTTGTCTTGCGTTGCAGTTAGGGCTTGGCGTCGGATCAGGGCTGCCTCATGTTGAACTGAAGCTGGAACCTCGCGTAGTCAAGTCGTCTTTCGTCGGTGTATTCTTGATTTTATTGCTTCGTCGGTATAGCGGCGTCTCATCGATATATCGTCGAGATCGTCTTTTCGGCGTCTTCGTTGGCGGCGGAGCATCTTCGTCAGTTCGACGAACAGCAACCGCACCTCTATCGGTTGCTGCCTTTAGTTTTCCGGATATGGGCTCACGGACGGGCCCCGGGCTGGGCCGGTGTATGGTCGGCGCTGCGGCGACAGGTAGCGGCCCTGTGACGGCGAACGGGATGGTCGTCGAGGTTTCCACTGAGTGGCAGCGAGGTAGTCGGCGATATCGCGAGGTCATTCGCCAATCTGTGGTCGCGGTCCCGTCTCGCGGTAAGGGCATCGGCGGTAGATGGGCGCGGCTTCTCCGCATTGATCGCAAAGCGGAGGGGGTAGTCGGGGGCGCGCCAAACGTCAGTCTTCCTTGGAATGCTGGGTGGGGTGATGGGTTGGCGTGCTGGCGGAGGGAATGGTGATGGATGACGGAACTGTGTCTTCACTGGGCCTTGCCGTGGGCGGGGAGAGGGAAAGTGACGGTGGGCTACAGCGGCGTACGTCAACGCTTGCGGCTGAGGCTGTGGGGATTTAGAGGCTACTACTCCATGTTGTTGTTCGAGCTCCTCACATACGACGTCAGCAATCGGAGCCACTTGAAGCTGTGATGAAGGAAAAAGCTTCTATAGCTCCTTTCGCACGACCGCTCGCATAGTCTCGCGTAGGTCGTCGGTGGCCAGTGACGGATCTCCGGTGTAGTTTGTTAAGTGCGTGTGGTGGTTGAATTGCCGGTTCCGCATTTCCAGCGTCTTCTCGATGCTGATGGCCTTGAGAAAAAACTCGTTGACGGTCTTCGGTGGACTTCGTACCATTCCGGCGAAAAGTTCCTTCTTCCCATCACGCATGAGTAGGCGGACTTTCTTCTCCTCGGACATTTCCAGGTAGGCGTGGCGGAATAGGCGGCTCATTTCTTCGGTAAAGATAGCAACATTCTCGTTTGGTAGCTGCACTCGGGTTTCTAGCATAGCTTCGGCCTTTTCCTTCCCCACGACGCTCGTAAAGGCCCGCAAAAACCGTTACGGAATAGGTCCCATCTTGTCAAGGTTGACTCTCGGTTCTCAAACCACGCTCTGGCGGCGTCTTCTAAGGTGAAATATACGTGGCGCAGCTTGTCGTCGGAGTCCCAGTTGTTGAAAGTCGCGATTAGTTCGTAGGTCTCCAGCCAGGATTGCAGGTCTTCAGTATCTGATCCATGGAAGGTTGGTGGGTCCCGAGGTTGTTGCAGGAGAATGGGGAATGCTTGGGCAGCCATTGGGGTTGTTTTGGCCACAATCTTCTTGGTCGTTTCATGTAGAAGTCCCTGTTCTGGGGGCAGCTGCTGCAGTCGGCTGCTTGCTCGATGATATGGGACGACGTTGGTTTTGTCTTTGTGGTCGGGGCTTGGTGAATGACGCAACTAGCGTTCTATTGGGCGAACTTGTGCCCACAAAAGGAAGTTACACTCAAAGGACACCAATAGCGGCGAACAGAATCGCCGGTCATCGAAATTTGATGAACGGGTCAAGCGCGTCGGCTTTTGTACATCAGTGGTCGAATGGTCCAGAGCAATCGCCGAGACCCACGTGTCTTCCAGAATGTTCTACACTATTCGCGTCGCGCATACATGCAATCAGAATACACATGCTTCGGTGACCAGAAGCGGATGGAACCATCGATAACATTCCCAAAACTTCTGATACATACAAATGATTTGCTCTGGCCCTTTGGGCTAGCAGCTCGTTGTCTTGTTGCTGTGAGTGCCCTCTCCAATACCAACCATAATGCAGGTTTGGTGAGCTGAACACCAATTTCACGATATGCATTTTTGTACCTTTAACGGCAGTGGTCACGAACCGTGCGGGGAAGTCAGATAATTTGAACGACGCATGGAGACTGCATTCACCATGCCTCTGTTACTAGCAAAGTCAATCGGACCAGGACGAACTTTTCTTCAACTGCGAGACTTCCTAAAAAACTGTATGGGTTTCCTTTGTAGCTTCACGCAGCAATTCGGGTGGATGTCAGTTTTTGCGGGTACACTTGCCGGTATCTGCTGCTTCGGAATTCTTTAAGCAAGAAGCTTGCACAGTGGCTATAGAAATTAGATCAGTGAAAGCATTCTACAGAAAGAATGAAAGAAAAGCTTTTCTTAAGAACCTATGTAGCCTTTGCAAGATGGAATGCAAAATGTCAGGCGCTTACATCGATGACAGAGAAAATATTAAATGTGAGTTACAAAAGTATGACGTCCTGCTCTACACAGATGAGCCAGTTCGACCTCGAAACCGGCGTGCACCGTACCCCGAGCAGCGTAAATTTATGAGCGACATGACGCTATCTTCAAAATAAATCCGGAAATATAATCCAACGATAATCTTGCAATATATACTAATGACATAGTTTCACAGTTTGAAAGCTACTCAATGTGTTTTTAGTGCCCATCCCAAAAGTCACAACGGGAAGGCCTTAGACTGTTTTGTGTTTCTTCTAAAACATTTACAGGATTATGAGTGTACATTCGTCAGTACCATCAGTGGTACCCTTACGATCCAAGAAAAATCCGGACACCTAGTCATGTCTTGTGAGTTGTGAATGCGAGACAGTAATGTCCAATTGAACGCCGCGGAGCGATCGTTCGAACTCCTCGCGGGCAAGCGAGTGCGTTGAGACGCTTGGCCAACGCTTCCTATAGACAGCACAAGGCCAGTGCACTTCAAGCCATGACATCATTCTCCCTTGCCCGATCGCCATATAATCTAATCGGGATGCATCCGAGTAAGCCGCGGTGATTTTGACGTTACTGTTTTCGTCATGCCGGGCTTGGCAATGAAAATTTCAGTCCAAGTAGCATGATGCCATAAAGCAGAGTGCACATGCCAGCTGTATAGGAGGCGCTGGTTTAGCCCAATGGGTAAGGCACTCGGCTTCTGAGCATAGGGTCGTAGATTCGAAACTAATTACTGCCAGCGTCTTTCTTTCCAGTTTCCTTGGTGTTTTTGAACACTCATTTCTTTGCAGCGATTACTGATGGTAAAATAGAACGCAGACGAGAGCTTGCGCAGCGAATGGGCGCGCGTACAACACATGTTTCCGAGAGCAAGGTTGAGGTGGCCTCGCGGCGACGCCCCCTTTCGTCACGCAACAGGTGGCGCGGCAGCAGGTGTTCCATTTCGCCAGCTCTGCTCTGTCGAGGCGGGCACGTGACGTGGAGTCGCAGAAAAAGAGAACTTAGGTGTCGTTTCGCTGCTACAGGTGCCGTATTCTTCACTCAAAGGGCCAATTAACACTTTCGCATCAAAATTAAGCTAGCTGTCAATAACTTGCCTTTGTGGAAAACACCCGGTGCCGATGGACTTGCAAATTAATTTTACAAAGCTTTTAAAGAGACCACCAGTCCCATATTATTGGATATTCTCACTAAAAATTTAGAGGTGGACGCCTTTCCGCAGTCTGTTTGCAAAAACCTTACAGTAATAACTCCAAAAATTCAGACAAGGACAAACTGCGTTGCCTTGAAAGCTACAGACCAATCACAATGTCAAACGTTGACTACATAATGTTTGCGAAAGGTTTATCTAATAGAATTCAATTTGTGATGTGAATTCTCATTGGCTACCATCAAACGTGCGGAATTAGGGGTCGATCTACTCAAACCAACATGCATATAGCGCGTAAATTTCATCAATCACTTTACACTATCACTGAGAAGGTTGCAATGCTTCATGTAACCTTGCTAAGGCTTTTGATCGTGTCAGTCATTCCTATTTATCGTTTCTTCTGGTACAAGCCAAGGTTGGCTCCGCTGTGCTTAAAAACGTTAGGCTTTGCTATACCCATTGTTCTACGCCCTTAGGTATTAATGGTCATCTTTCTGAACCCGTTTCTATTTGCTATTTTGTAAAACAACGGTGTCAGATGTCGACATTACTCATCGCTCTTTATCTAGAACCACTATACCTAACGTACTGCAGTCGAGTTGCATCCATGGCTTTAACAAACTGGATAATGACGTAAAAGTGTTAGCTTACACCGTTTACCTAGCGCTCTTCTGCACGGATAACCTCAGTGTTGAAAATGTTGTAGCTAATAGACAAATTTAGCCGCGTGTCAGGAGTTCGTATGAAGTTTAGGCCTAAGGTTTGGCTCACGGTGTTATAAGCCAGAACAATTTACAGGCATTACCTGAACTGACGTTCCGCAAAGTATCTTAGCATGCCGCTGGATACATACAAGGGCGCAGTATCGGAATGAACAGGTTTAGACCCTGGAAAGTTACGCTCAGAGTTTCATTGGACACCGACTTCCTATTTCCTTAAGAGCTTGAGCATGTAGTAAGTTTTTGACAACAAAAATTTACTACGCATTGCAAGTTGTTATTTCCGCAAAGTTTTCACCGAATTTCGCTACTTTCTTATGGTATTCAACTTCTCAGCTCATGAGGCGGGAAAATACTTTTTAGGCCAGTTAATGGGTTGTCCCAGTTAGTGTCCTAGTTAGGCCAGTTAGTGGGCTGTCCTGGGTTTTGCGCTGAATTTTCCACCTTCAAAATAGCGTGGATGGGCTTGTACTTTTGTCTCCACTTTTTCTCTTCGTTTCCCTGCATTTCTGGGAGCTGCCGCCCCCTCCTTGCGGCAATGGATGAAGAGATCTCCGAGGACTTTCCTGATGCGCAGCCGTCAGGTCGGATAGCGTCCAGGAAACGTGGAAGTGCGTCAAGCGATACAGACAGCGAGGCCACTGAGTTATGTTTGGACAGCTATGACTCGTAGGACGATGACTTACATGTCGTGATGAGTAGATCAACAAAAAGAAGACTACTACAAGCATCTTCCTCACCAAGTGCTTCTACCGTGGAGAATGCACCGCTGCGCTGGCCGCACACTGTGCTCTTTATGCCTGTGGACCCGGCGACCAAATTGCGGTTCCTCAACAGGCAGGTCCTGTCTTCGTTACTCGAAAGAATCGCACCAAATGAGATTAAAGAGGTGTGAATAACCTCGCGTAAAATGCCCTGGCAGTTGATGTGCTACATCGCAGCGCCCTTGAATGCCTACGTAATATAACTGATATCGACAATATAAAGGTGCGATAAATGATCCCTACAGGCGGCGATGGTACTGCGGGCGTCATTTATGACGCCGACGTTGCCATGCGGAATGCTGACTTGCCCATACTGGTCAAGCCAACAATAGAAGGCACATTCATTAGAAGAATTTTCAGACGGGGAAACACGCGCTGTGTGAAGATTTTGTTTGAAGGAGACAGCCTTCCTGCCCACGTCAAGGTAGGACGTGTCCGCCATCCAGTACGACCATTCATACCAAAGCCCCTCCAGTGTTTTAAGTGTTGCAAGAATGGTCACGTAAAGGGTGTCTGCGTGAACAACGTTGTGTGCCCGCGGTGCTCCGAGTCTCATTCAGAAGACGCCTGTAGCACATACGTTCTAAAGTGCCCTAACGGCAGTGGTCCTCACAAGGTATCATCAAAGGATTGCCAGCGGGGACGGAATTCGCGATCCTAAAACGAGTGGTGCGGGACAATTCAATGCATAAAGGGGCTGCTGCCTCTGTTCGGCGACGTCGGCATCCACACCGAGAATGTCCACGAAATTCTGCAACTGCAGATAGGAACACGCCATCTTCCGTCAGAAGGATTGCCGCATCAACGCCTAGTGCGCCCAAGACAGACACATGGAAAGCAAACAAAGCGGAAAGACTCGCCCGTCCTGAAGAATGACCTGAGCTACCCAGGGCACAACTCGCTGCTAAGTTGCCTCAAAACGTACCGACTTCGATGGCTTCGGCAACTGCTGAAGCGACGCTGGCTGATGATCTCCAGGTCGTCAACATACTGCGGTCGCTCATGAATGCCATTCTCGTTATACTTACCAACATGAAATCTTCGTCTGTGCAAAGCGCGCTACAGGTGCTGGACACTTTGACTAAAGTACTTGCAGCTTTTGGTTAGAATCATGGTTCTCCAGAAGCTGTCCTTTCGTGACGAAGTCCGGAACACGTTGATATTGCATTGGAACGCCAGAGGACTTAAGTCACGCATGTCGGACTTTCCACAGTTTGTGTTCATGGATAAGTTCCCCATCATCGTCATCTGCAAGCCCCTATCAGATAACATCAGACTGTCCGGGTACGAGTGTTTCATGTCCGCCACCCACGGAGAATGCAGCAACATCATCGCATTCATACGACCTGATCTTACGTATGTCCATCATCCAGTGCCACCTGACCAAGAAAGCCAGTACGTATGTCTGATAGTGAAGAAAGGCAAGGTCACTTTCACAGTAGCTGGAGCCTACACATCGCCCTCAAGTCGGCTGGACTGCGAGCGGTCACGACGAATTACGACAGCGACTCCACAGCCTTTGCTGATGACTGGAGATTTTAATGCCCACCACCATCTCTGGGGACGTTTAAGATAAACTCGAGAGGCAGAATATTAGTCATTTGCCTCCGAACAAGAATTCTGCTTGTTAAATGATGGAAGCCCCATGGAACTACCCACTGGAACTACCTGCGTGGAACTACCTACTGTAGCTGCCTTGGCCTCACCTTTGTTTCACGCTCCTTCACTAGAAAGGTCAGGTGGTTTCCGGATATTGAAACGTGGGTAAGTGACCACCTACCCACTTAGGATTGAAGGGCTGATGGGCTCCAAGTTGACCGGCGTCACGCAATGTATCGACTGGCCAATGTACAAATCAATTGTCGAAGACGGCTGTCGTGATGACTTGTCCTCTAGCCTAGAGGACATCATAAAGGGTGCCCTAGAGGCTGCCATACAATCGCTTCCAAGAACGTATACACGCACCGAATACGAAGTTGAGCTGGAGAAGCTTCGTGCAGTTCGTCGCCGTGCAGAGCAAAGATACAGGCACACGAAGTCTGGAAATGACTTGAGGTTGGCCAGAATAACTCAAAAGAAAATTCAGCATCGCATGGACAAACTTGCATCGCAAAGATGGATGCCATTCTGCGAGTCTTTGGATCCACAGAAACCTTTGTCCTAGATATGGAGAACTGTTCTTGGTCTCCGTGGACCCCCTCAGCAGCGCCACCCTTTTAAGTCCTTAGCCGTTCACCAACAATGCAGCGAGATTGACGTCGCTGAAGATTTCTGCAGGAGGATCGCGGGCGAAACTAGTTCCGCTGGAACATACACGCTCCATCACTCACCAATTTCACGTGACCGCCACATGGACATTCCTTTCTTCATGGACGAACTCGAAGCTGCACTTCCCTTGTGCAAGCGTTAATCCTCACCAGGACCCGACGGTATAACCTACCGTGCCCTATGTAATCTTGGTGAAGAGGCTCGGAAAATGCTCCTGCTCTTGTTCAACAGCTCCTGGCAGACAGGTACGGTTCCCCAGGAATGGAAGACCAGTTGCCTGATTCTGCTGCTCAAACCTAGCAAGTGCCTGTAGACATTGCATCATACCGACCAATTGCTCTTGCTAGTTGCATCGAAAAACTAATGGAGAGGATGGTTCTAGCACGGCTAGAATGGTACCTCAAACATTGCCAGGTGCATCCAGATGCAGTGGCCGATTTCCGGCGTGGCCGTTCTTCCATAGAAAACGTTATTTTTTCTGCCAAAATTATCTGCTGCCCTGTTTTTGGATGTTAAAGGAGCGTGCGATAACGCAACGCACGAAGCTATTTTCAACGCGTTAGAGGCAGTAGGACTTGGCGGCAAAGTTTATTTCTGGATAAGTAGCTATCTATATAAGAGATCATTTTTCGTACTTACTGAGGATGGCCCGACCTCCCAGCATTACAGTAACTGTGGGGTGCCTCAGGGCGGAGTACTGAGCCCAACGCTCTTCAGTGTAACACTCATTGGACTCGCCGACATCCTGCCATGCACCGTTAGGCTCTCCATCTATGCCGACGACATTCGTATTTCGACGTCGAGTGTGGCGCGACTGCAGCTTCGCGCGCGGCTTCAGAAGGCAGCCACTTTAACATCATCCTACCTTCGAGAACAAGGACTTCATATATCATGTGAATAGTGTGCAGTGGGGGCGTTTACCAGGAAATCAATGTCTCCATACGTGCTATCCGTAGACGGACAGCTGATCTCGTACAGCACGAGTCACAAATTTTTGGGGGTGGTCATTGGCAAAAATCTCTCCTGGACCCCTCATGTGAATTATGCGAAAAAATGCCTGACAGGAATATGCCATATGTTTAGGTTCCTTGCAGAAAAGACCTGGGGAGTGCCAATACACTCTATGCTGCAACTGTACAGGGTCCTCTTTATTGGATTCTTGGCGGTACAGCCTACCGGTCGTCTCCAACACCTGCAGAACTAACCTGAATATAATCCAAACCATCCAAGCCCAAGCCCTCAAGGTATGTCTTGGTCTACCGCGGAGTGCGTCAACGACTGAAGTTATTGCAGTCGCTCAAGATTCCACTATTAGAACGCACATTAGCACTGAAACAATGCGTGTGCACATAAGACACTTCGCCCTGACCCCTACCCACCACCTAGCAAGTCTCCTAGTAGATAGGCCCCACACGACATTCAATGCGACTGTCTTCGCGCACCGTGCCTCTCTCAGGTCAGGTTACGCACCTGCAGCAAGACCTTCCATTCCTCCGTGGTGCGTGCTCCGTACTCACGTAAACTTCACAATCCCAGGACGTCAGAAAAAGTCAGACTTGCCGTCATCAGCCCTCAAGCAACTAACTTTACTTCTCTTGTACGAGAAATGCAGCGACTGCACACACGTCTATACTGATGGATCAACTACATCAACCAGTTCTGGTGGCATTGTAGTTATACCAACAATGAGAATAACCCAGCGGTTCAAGACTTGCCATGCGATTACGTCTACAGCTGCAGAGCTCGCGGCTCTCCGTGACGCGCTTAATGTGATAAATGCTGAAAGTCCTAGAAAATGGGCAGTCTTTTGCGATTTAAGGCCAGCCTTGCAACGCGTGCAGTCGTTTCCCCGACATGGAACTCACGATCGGCTCACGTGAGAAATCGTGGAACTTGTCCATCACTTAAAAACTTTTTGTGCGCAGACAGACAGGGACAAAGAAGAGGAGCAACACAAGGACGAGTGCTCTAGCAACCATCCTAACGACATCAGTCCTTGTGTTGCTCCTCTTCTTTGTCCCTGTCTGTTTGCCCACAAAAAGTTTTGAAGTAATGAATCTGTTCCAACTAGGCTGGCTCGCAGTTATGCTTCAGTTCATTGTCCATCACTTAAGAGAAAAAGGCCATGATATCTCTTTTCAATGGATACCAGGAAATTGCGGTATCATAGGAAATGATGACGCACGTGAGGCAGCTCGGACGTCAAACCAAAAAGACCGCTGCGACCCTATTCCTCTCTCCAAGACCGACGCCGCGAGACAACTTCGCAGTCTAGCTCGCACGATCTCCTTAGCAGAGTGGAATACCGCACATACACAGCGCACAAGACTGCACAGACTAAACCTATCACTGCAACTCAGATCTCCGGCCGGTCTGCTTTCTTTCTTAGTGCGAACTCAGAACTAATATCGTATCATCAGCTAACAGGTCCCTAAGATTCATGAAGCATCCTCTTCGTCATGAAGCCCAACAGGTGAAACTTCTGGCATATAAACCACTTAGAAGAAAACTTGAGTGCGCCATTCCAATATGGAATCCACCTCAGAGATAACTAACGAATGCACTCGAATCAACTCAAAGCCATGCCATCCTTCGTTCATAATGCATATTCATACTCCATCAGCATTTCATTTCTGAATATTTTTTCCAGCCTCAAAAGTTTAGAATTTCGTCCCTGCATCACCAGGCTTTGCATGCTGCACAACATAATTCACCATCCACTAAATCAGGCGCCTTATATTGTGCATCGCACCCACATGTCACACTGCACTGCGCATCTATTTCAGATTACTCGGCCCTTTTCCCGCAGGGCAATATTTCAGGATCCTTCTTCCCACGACCAATTGTCGACTGTTGCCGTTCCCCATGAAGTCACATGCGCATCGGCTTTTTTTGATGCCATCACCACTCATATCCAAAGGCGACAACCTCTACTGTTTTTATCTGTCAAATATGTAACCCCACTCCTCTGGTAATATTTATTTAAATACCCTTTGAAGGGGGTCTTTAAGGAAAATAAACTGAAGACGGGAAGTAAGAATCAATCATGGCTGATAATAAAAGTACATTGGAAGAAACCTACAAGGGTGCAATCGGAGTGGCTGAGATCTGACACCGTATTGAATAAAAGCAATTATTAAGCAACAGCGCTGTGATAAGAGACAAGGTAGGCACGTATCCAGGAGCCAGACATAATGCTATTTGGTCTGGGTGCCCCTGCAGATGTTCTGATTTCTGTTAAAATACACATTTGGGTGATATAATTTGTTATATTTTGATATAAGGTCATTATAAAACATCACAGGTGCCAGATGCATTGATAACTGAACATTTGTCAATATTCTAAAAGTATAACATCCAAAGATGTCATTGAAATACGTTCAGGCAGTGAGAAGAACCTACGAAAGGCGTGCATCAATTTCTCAAGGGAAATTTGTAAACTACACGCAAGATAGAATCAGTTTGGACTAGCCGAGAGCAAGTGCTCACAAAATGAATTTCTTAGAAGCGAAACGTACGTGCCAACAATGTCGACACACTTGAAATGAGTCAAATGTATTGTGTCCTTTCCTGTGCAAAAGGAAGATCCATTGTTTACTAATTGAACTTCGATTGCATGCGTACATTTCTTTTCTCTGAGTCAAAGTGGTTCTGTCGCAGCTTACGTGAGATAAATCTTACATTATTAACAAACATCGTTAGCAAATTTCTGACGAGGCACTGCCCGAAGATACAAGCCCCCGTCGAAGAAAGGAAGAAGGTGTCCCGCCAGGAACTTTAGCGGCACCTGTTAAATGCAAAAAAAACACAAAAGTTTGAGCTGTCAACCAAGTGAATTTCACTTTAAGTCAGAGTTGTCGACGAGTAAGAAAGTTCTTATTAGACTAGGAGCCCTTTAGAAGCGCGAAGGTTTGAGACGCCAATGAAAACTTCATTCTGTAGCTGGACGGTCCTCGCAAACTTTCCCGTTCCAATTTCTTTACCGCGCTTCAAGAAATGAAACAAATTATTTGTTTGTGTTGCAGTCTGCATTTCGTTTCTGAAACTTTTTTAAACTTCAGGCCTGCACCCGGATCTCCATATTAACACACACTCGACTACTGATAACACTAACACAGTTGAAACAAATTTCTGTATATGATAGAAATGTTTGAACAATTGGTTGTGCATGCCTTCGCGTTAACAAATGCAAAAAAAATCACTAAACGTGCACCACTACTTGGCAAAACAAAATTTTCGTAGCCGTCACTAACGAATGCTACTGGGCTAAGCCGGAGTCCTGGATTGGCGGACATGTAGCACTGTAAGTTAACAGCTCGCATCACTCGACGCCAATGATTTCTTGGAGCGTATAAACAGCCACGCCAACGCAAACCATGATGCGGAAGAATAGAGGCCTGAGATCTGGATCAGTAATTGAGAAGGTTCTCGGTGTGCGTCTGCAGGTTGATACTAAGATGAGGACACAGCCCATAAGCCACAAAAATCAGATTCGCACATGACGCAGATCTAAATGTCCCAAATACGCTTTGGCCCATATTTTTTCAACATGTGGCCACAATAATATTTAGCAAGCAGGGTTTAATGTCAGTTTTTATGACAGTGTACAGGTTTGCACAAATCCGGTAGGCAACAATTACGCAGTGCCTAAGCGCGCATAAAGAAACACTTTCTATTAATGAAATAGAAGAAAGGCATCTTGTTACATCTGGCTTGAGATATTATTGCTTTTAATGTTCTTTCTTTCAATACGTTGGGTCGTGCATGTTTGGGTGCGACAAAAATATCAAATTTCGAGTTCTGTAGATCACGTCTGATGAAGCTAAATTCTGATATAATGAACATTATTTCACGCTTCCATTAAGTCCTGTATACATGAAAGCTTCGGAAGGAGGATAAACTATGTTAGTGTCATTCAGATTTGAAGCTGCTCTACCAAGCAGCCAAGTGCATTTGTATGCACTAATACAACTTAGAAAATACTAATACGGTCAAAAATGCTACCCTGAAGTTATCTTTTTTTGTTGTGGTGCATGGTCGTAGTAGTCATAGGAACGTGCTATGCATTTACGGTCTGATGAATAACACAAGGTCTTCCAAAACTTTTACGACACCCTCATAAACAATTGTGGTTTTAATGCGTAACAGCTAATGATTTGAATTACCTATCACTTAGTAGGCTGTCCTGGCAAGGTGGGGAGGTTGTCTGTTCATGGTCGTTTATGGTTGAATCAGGACACCGGGTGTTGCTAGGTATCTTCCTGATATATACATATATGCTGTTGCTCGATCCACTAACATTAGACCTTCTTTATTGTAACATTCACTTTTTCTTTGTCGTAAAGATCGCGCACACATGAAGCGCCTAACGCGCCAAGCATCTGAACAGTTGGCTTGCACTAGGAAAAGTTATAAGAGAGTTTTATATATATTTTCAGGCAATAGATCAAGGGCTCATGCCAAGCTCAGGGGCTCATGTCTGAAAACAGAATAAAACACCCCTAAGAATTGCCCTTGTGCAAGGCAGCGCTTGAGACGCTTCATGCGTTAAGCGCGTCGCATCGCAACAAAGCAGCTGACGTTAAAGAGAAAAAATATGACACTTTCACTATATTGGCCAAGCAATTAGGGCGGTAGGATTATGTTAGAATATTACACGAAATGCATGACTCGTACCTGGAGTGGCAGTATGAATTGAAGCAAAAGTAAGCTAAGTAAAAACTTGCTGTTGTGCTAGGAATCCTCTGAGTCTTGTCATCGGACAATTTCATTTCTGATAATTAATTAAAGCCAACGTTTTTCTTATTGACTTTAGTTTCAAGTGTCGCTCCTGGAACGGTGCCGGAGGTAGCGCACAGCTGCGCCAATAAAATTACGTCATTTTTAGGTTTGAGCACTGTGTCTGTTTGCCGCTTAAAATATTTAAGTGTGTCGGAGATTTCTTTATTCACATTTCTTTGGGGACTGCCATTCTCAAAATTCATATGATTAACTGTGTCAGGAATGTAAAACTTTGTATGGGAAACTTTAGTGACAGAGTGGCGTGGCAGTATAACCCGCGTATACCGCATGTCATGTAGCCTGGCATGGCATACGGCATACATATACTTAAATATATACGGATCCTTGCGGCGACTCCGACTATGACGGCAGATATTCACTCGGAGTGTTCATAAAATATCTATCGAATTAAATAGTTATGAGAACCGTTTAACGGCTGGCTTCTTGGCCGACCCCCCGTATTGGGTAGATAGCGAGCAAGCAAGCCTTCGTGCCCGAAAATTGCTGCGCTTCTCTCATCATACTGTTATTCTGTGGCGCGATTGTACTAGATCACGCACGTCGTGTCTTGGGATTCAACATGTTTTAGCGATGATTAAGCGTAACCCTTGTTTTACAATGTTTATCATGTTTACTGTTGGACGTGTTCGTCACTAAAATCTGCAGCGCATGTTTTTTTGTAGTTCGCTTTGCATTGGTTAGAAAGATATCAACCCAAGCTTGATTCTGCCATATTTTTATGCATTAGCATAAAGAGTGTCGAAGTGTGAAAAAAGTGTATGTGCGCGTGTGTATAAATATGAAGGTGGTCTTCTGCGCATCACCCTCAGTTGCACTTCGCTTCCCGAAGAAGCTGGATGTGTGTCGAGTGAACTCCTGAACAAGATTACTCGATATAAAGAACACGGTTACAATCATGAACCGAACAGGTGCGACATATTCCTGACGCATTTCCCTCGCATTTAACGCTGAATCTCGGCTGAATCTTTCGTGAAATATACCGTGAAATCTTTCGTAAATATACTTACCGATGTTTCTGGGCAAACCTCAAACTTAACCTGCTTAAGCAGACAAGCTAGAGTTGTCTTCGCTTGGACCAAGCCGAGACGCTTGCCGATGCAATCACGTGGTCCGGCCCCAAACGGCAGATACGTGAAAGGCCTCAAGGCGTCCTTGTTTTCCGGCATGAACCTAGTGACAGGTGTAGAGTAGAATGAGTAGAGGAGGTCAATTGCAGTTACGCCGGAAGATAACACTGTGCGCCATACAAGCATGGTGGTGATTAAGAACACCGGCACCACTGAACAGTCTGGCAACGAACTATGAAACAACAGAAAGCATAGAAAAGAACAAACTTCGTTTGAGCTTACTTTGTCTCCTATCGTGTCCGGAAAAGTCAGGGGGCAAAAATGAACTTAGCACTTGTGGTTACTACTGAATGAGCTATGCATGAAGCATGCATTAGCTATCAAGCGGAGTCTTTCATCACCATGCTTCGCGATTAATTTTAGTTTTGTCGAGCTATGGCAATCAGTACGGCCACTAATTGCCAATATTTACACGTAGGTAACGCTAGCCAGTAGTACGCAGGTAACACTAGCCAGAAGTAAAAAGAGTCATACGAGTTGCCCGTACAAGCTCGCTGTAACACCGTCGTCTCATTGACTCACTACATTGCTTTGTTAAACCCATCTTTATTTTCGCATGTTGGGGACATAAGAGTTTGAATGCCACGGGCACTTTTACGTAACATATCACGCAATGTGGACACCTTTCATTCTTATTTACGTCGGTGTGCATTGAGCTTTGCAATCTTGATGGTAGGTTGGGACCAAGAAGATTGGGGACTTTTAGATCTAAGCATTCGTATTGTTTGCCTTTCCTTAAATTGACAACACACCTCTCTGGATTGAACTTCTCCGGTTCAGGAAAATACTCCGGATCATGGTGGATTCCGGCCATGGGAATGTCGACGCACATGCCCGGCTTGAAGTGGATTCCAGCCACCGTAGTTTCCTCTGTACAAAGCCTCATATTTCTGCAATGTCCAGATACAAAAATACCGTAACAGATTACTATGGACCTATTTGTTATTATTATGAAAAATTTTCTCAGACTACTTGAACATAATTTTCGATGGGAAATGCTATTTTATTGAACGGGGAGGCAGGTGTAGAAGAGACGCGCACAAAAGGAACGAGAAAGACATCACTAACGTAGGCCATTTTCGCGAAACACTAATTGCCACCATTAAATGATGTGTACCTCGTATTTCACGCAAGTTTGTTTGATATACTTCTTCAACTACATGCATTTTTCTTTTGATTTTATGACAACGTTCGGTAACAACTAACCTAAAGCTTTCAGTTCTGATGTGGACAATTGTCCAACTGGTCCAGTACTCTGCACATCACTTGTCTCTGGGCACTAGATCGCGGGAAGACACATATAATGTGTGTGAGCGTCTCTTCGCTGTTGCATGTGTCACACGTGGGGCTGTTGGCCATTCCAATAAGGAAAGCGTATGAGTTAGTTGCGGCAACGCCTAACTACAGACGGCACAGCACCGTCTGTTCACGTTGTGGTAACCCAGGCGGGAGGTGCATCTGTATGTCCAGAGACAATGAACGCAAACGACACATGGTGTAAACGGTCGAGTCCCACAGGGGCAAAGTACAATCACGGGACATCAATCGCAGTCCAGCCGCAGCGTCTATTCGCGAAAGCGGAAGGAAGACTCGTTGACCACTTTCATGCGCAGATTGGGCGGCTTTGTCGGCGTGGTCGTTTCCATTGATGTTACAATGTACTGGCAGTTATTGAAAGATTATGTTGTGTCCCTTGTCATGGCTGTGATGATATTTGTGTCGAATTTCTGAGGCGACTTGTTCATTGGGTCCGTGGCGCATTGGGCTTTGTATGCACTGAAGGGCGGCCTTCGAGTCACTAAAGACAGTCCATTGTTGCGGTGGTTCCTGCTTGATGAAATCAAGTGCAGCATGGAGTGCTCCGAGTTTTGCACCCGTCGATGCACATGAACGCGTGAACTTTTTAATTTGACTTTCTCAGATTTTGCGGGGATGAAAACTGCAGCAGCAGAGCTGTTAAGTTTCACCGAACCATATGTGTAGACATGCTGGCGGAATCTGTGACATTGTGAATGTGTTCCAAAGTTGCTTGTTTCAAAGATCGCAAAGGCACTCCGGCTTTGTTTCTGATGCCTGGAATTGTCAACTGCACTTGCGGCCGGTGCACACACCACAACAGGTCGCATAATCATGTACCCGGCGTAAATTGTGATGGCAAGTAGGACTGATGTCTTGCAATACTTTTGGCAAAAGTTAAATGTGGCCTTTTTGTTGGCAGGCAAGCGAGATGGTGGGAGGGAATCCGAGTCAGGGGTCGGATGTGTGCTCTCAGGACATCCGTATCGATGTAGACTGTCAAAGTAACGTCTCTGGAAATGGCCAATGTCGCAATCGATGGTGCAGTTTTTGAGAGAGCGAGACAAGTTCTGAGTGCTTGTGCTTGCCGGCTCCGGAGTTTGCGGATATTTGTAATGCAAGTATTTCCTAGTACAGGTAAGCTGTACAGCAGAAAGCCTGAAAACAGTGCTTTACACAGTTGCAACATTGATGGTACTGTTGCGCCCCAGGACTTCCCGCTGAGGAATGTAAGAAGGTCCACAATGGCGGCCAAACGCTTTGTCATGTACGAGACGTGAGGGCTCCAAGACAAGTCTCTATCAGTGCTCACGCCAAGAAATCGGTGCGTTCGTTTAATCGTATAGTTTGGTCATTAATCCGCAAAGCATACGGGACAATCGATTTGCGAGTAAAAGCAACGAGTGCACATTTCTCAGCTGAAAGCTCCAGGCCTTGCCTTCTGAGATATGTTGACACAGCCGTTGAAGCTTTCTGAAGTCGCGCGCGTACTTGTACAGGTGTCACTCCTGAAGCCCATATGCAAATGTCGTCTTGATATACTGAGAGCTGAACGGTTTGAGGTAACGTATCAGCGAGACAAATGAGCACCAGGTTGAAAAGGGTGGGGCTGTGTGCTCCCCCTTGCGGTACACCACGACTGGTATAGCTAGATGGCGTTCGCCCGTCTTCAGTCAAAATAAAGAAAGATCTTCCATTCAAATAGTTGTGTATCCAGCGGAAGGTGCATCCACCAATCCCTAAAGCTTCTAACGCGTCCAGAATTGCATGATGATCTACATTGTCGTACGCACCTTTAACATCAAGGAATAAGGCCGCAGTGATTCGTTTCAGAAGTTTCTGGTGTTGTACGTATGTTACAAGGTCGATACGGCCATCTATTGACGAGCGTCCGCGTCGAAAACCAGCCATTATCTCTGGATAGACGTTATAAACTTCCAAGTACCATTCCAACCGTGTCAGGATCATTCTCTCCATTGTCTTGCCGACACAGCTGACCAGTTCCATTGGATGGTAAGATGACAATTCCAATGGAGATTTGCCAGCCTCGAGGAGTGGAACAAGGCAACAGGATTTCCACGTGGTAGGGACCACGCCGTCCCGCCATGATGCGTTGTATAGGCCAAGAAGTGCATCTCTGGCCTCTTGACCAAGGTTTGCAAGCGCAGAGTATGGGATGCGATCGGGTCCTGGTGACGAAGATCGCCTGCACCCAGCAAGTGCGGCCTCCAGTTCTTCGATGGAGAAAGGCGCGTCCATGCGAGGATCCCGGGTGCAAGGGGGAACAATAGCAATAGGTGCGCAAGGTGAATACCTGAACGCCGGACCCGTGATCCCTACGAAGTAATCTTTGGCTACGTCGACTTATGAGGGTCCTTGATGGAGGGCTTAAGATTTAAAAGGACGGCGCTGTTGAGGAGCTGTTAGAAGTGCGCGGATTGTTCTGCAGACAACCGACAGAGGTTTACGCGGATCTAGAGACTCACAAAATTATTTCCAGTGTTGATTTTGCAGTACAGCAAGGCGACGCAGAACTTTCTTTTGAATGCGTCCCGCCCCTCTAAGGTCACAGACCGATTTCTTCCGTCTGTACCGTCGCTCCGCTCTGCGGCGGATTGCATGGAGGCTTTGTATTTCTGCATCAAAATCTGTGTATTTCTCCAGGGGACGAAATGAACGCATAGCATCCTGCATAGTCTTGGCAACCTCAAATTCTAATGTGGACGAAAAGCCTTCGTGGCATGCGTCTTCCATAAGTGATTTAAACATGGGCCAATCTATTGTTTGTTTAAAATTTGATGGAGCGAATTTCGTTAGGCCTTTTATCTTCAGGTAGATAGGAATATGCTCGCTTCCGTGGGTGTCTTATCTGTGAACCAATAGACGCAGTGAATGAGGCATCGAGAAACAAAAGCAAAGTCTAAACAACTACTGTACGTCTCGCCGCGCAGAAACGCTCGACTGCCATCATTTAGACAGCAAAGTTGATGGTGGCAAGCAAAGGAAACAAGGTTTCTTCCTTTGGAGTTTACCTTGTTGCTTCCTCAAAATGAATGATGCGCGTTGAAGTCCCCAACAACAACCCATGGACCAGGAGTCGCATCTATATAGTCACTCAGTCTCTGCCTATCGAAACGACTTGATGGCGAAGGGTAAGCGCCCACTAATGTACACGTAAGTTTGTTTTTCCACGGTCAAACAGACATACTGATTACTGTCATCTCGCCTCACTGTATTAACAACGTAGGTCAGTTCACACCGTATGTATATGATAACTTTGCTAATGTCATTACAAGTCGATGACACGTAAGGTTCATAGCCTGAGATCCGGACGGGTTTCTGTAGGTTCGGCTCACAGACAATATTTTGTAGAACTTTCCATCTGTAATGCTTCACAAGGAAGCGCCCTGGGGGTATCACAAATAAATAAATTAAAAATAAATAAATAAATATGAACACCGGCTTTTGTGCTGTGTATCTTTATTCAGTGTGCGCGTATCATTCCGCCGTCTTTCTGTACGATACATTTTACCAACTTGCGCAGCTTTCTGTAGTGGTAAGCTACTTTATCTTATCATAATACTTGATGCAGCCACGTTGTGAATGACATCTACTTGTGAAATGGACAGAAAGTTTTGCTTTCAATTTCATTTTTCTCTCCGGTGTTATGCCTCTGGTAGCCATCAGGCCAGGCATCATGCAGGCATAGGGATGAGTTCGTACTGGAGTAGGAGCGAAAGAAAAAGGTTTATTTACGTATTGAAACAAGTAGCCAAATTCTAGTCAGCGCCCTCTCAGTGCCACTAGAGAGGTCCTTTTTAAGCCGTTCTTCTTGCTATAGTTCCCTACACAAGGGAATTCGATGACCTTGTTGTGGCCTATCAGAGGTGTCGTACAGTTCACAGAACTCCGCCTCTGATGTCCAACCTTCAAAGCAAGGACGAGACAATTTGGAAACAGATTTCGTTTGCACTTCTTTGACGAAACAGTTCACGCTCGTTATCGCCTCAACGGAAGGTGACGGACGCTGTCGTTTCTAAGTAAAGCCGTTTGTTCGGCCGTCACAGTGCGTGTCGGGCACTGCTGTCACCGTCTGGGCGGCGCTCACGCCTCGGGGGAGACACCCAAAGAGTGTGCACTGCCAATTTGGGGTGCTTGTTTTCCCGTCACACTCGGTGACGGGCACAGCTGTCACCGTCTTGGCGGCACTGCTTCCTCGGGAGAAACGTCCAAACAATGCACCATGCCTATTCGTTGCGCAACACTGGAGGACATGCAATTATTCGTGATTTCTATGGCCATATACTTGTAACTATCCTATCACTGTTTAAGTTGAACTGTTGTTGTTAGTCTGATCAGGAGAAACATGAAATAACATGCAAACAATAATGAATATATGAAACAAATAGTTCTATGTATCTATAGTCTATATCAAACGTGATGTAATGTAATGTTTATTGCATAATGTAAAAAAAATTATACATGAATGCTAAGTAAAACAGGCATCAATCTATTCCTAAAGGATTACGCGGGTTACTGCAGCCTGTCCAAAGCGTCGTAGACGTCGGGAAGAGGGTAGGTATTCTGGTGAGCGTTATTATTTAGCGTACGATATATTATTTCGCCAAATCATACTCAGCCATCCTTTTGGTTACGTGCGCGACCAAAGAGGTTGTTGGAAGCATAAATTATGTTGTGGACCGGCGAACAAGAAATTATATCTTCATTCAATTATCTTTGACTACGAGGAAGAATCAAGGCAGAGGCTGCGACGTTTGATATGGGAACTGCCGGTTTCAATATGGTGCGCAACCACAGATGTCCAGCCTTAGGCGTGGGAGTAGACGTCGAAGTGGCTAATGCTTGCAGCATTGAAGATAGCAAAGCTCTGACGCTGGTAGAAGTCTCATTACAGATGCTGGTAGCCTGAAAAGGTGACGAAGTGTCGATGCACGGAGGCGCGGTTGAAATCATCTCCAGCTCCGGGAGATGTAAAAACACTGGTATCTTCAGCAAGAACGTTTGTTCCCACCCGCAGCAGCTGAGGCTAATTTTGAGGGTTCAAGACGATAAGAACACGACTGTGGGAAGTATGGTTCAGGCTGCAAGAAATGTCCACGAGGAAATGGCTCGCGTGGGTTAAGCAACAACCACGGCAACTCCGTCGATGATGCCGTTAGAAGCTCATGATTATATTGGTCTTAGTCTTACACTAGCGAATACAAGGAAGAAGACGCGGACGTACGTGGCGTATTAGAAGCATCGGTGAGATGCTGCTGTGAAGCACAATGGGGACGGAAATTTTCTGATTTCTTTAGGCTATACTTGGATTGGTATGAAGTGAAGAGAGGTGTGGTGCCGGTGATACAAAGCCAGCGGTCGCAACATTATTTTTGAGGCAGAATGAGTGGAAGATACGACGAAGGATAATTGACGAATATCTGTGGCGAAGATGCTGAGCTCGGTGTAGTAGCGCATGCCGTCATTGAAAGCACCAGCAGCACACTGTCCGATAGTAAAGATTAGAGCGCTATTCGCGCCGTGAAGCACAGGTCCGAACCCGGGCATGATAAACTTTGCCCACTTCATTACAAATCGCAGGCACAGCGAAGCCTAGGCCGATTGGTTCATCTGCTGGGATATCTGCAGCACACATGGAAAGAGAATTGGCCCGGTTGATGGCAGGTACTGACGTAGATAAAAAGAAAACAGTTTAACAAACAAAAACAAAAATAAATATTTATTTTTCCCAATCGACGGTCAATTGCTGGACAGCGTGGTGGCGCGATGGCGTGACGAACAACTGCGGTAAGGTGAAATAGCGCGACGTACCGAAGTGCACAAACGAAGTGTCACATCTACTGCATGGAGTAACTGCAGGCTGAATGAGGAGGGAAATGGTGACCAGCTACAGCGCCAAGACGATGAGCATAATCTCATCCTTCTTCCTGTCGACGCCTGGGACAGAATTGTAAGATGTATGCACGAAGGCCTTGCTGACTAGGCTGTATCCACGCTGTGGGTGGTAGGGACGCTAATTATGTTCCTGAAAGTTCCCGCGTACGGTATTGAGAATCATCGCTTGGAGATCAGCATCATACACCAGAATTCGAGACTTACAGACGCCACGTTGAGTCGAATAGCTTGTATTTTTCCCTGGCGTTGAAACGAGGAGCTCCTATCGCAACCAGTTTTATCGGAGTTTTAACAACAAGCGCGTTAAAGGAAATGTATTCAATGGACCTCAAGATAAGAAGGGTGCGTTCTACCTCCATCAAGCTGTTGTCGTCTCAGCAAAATAGGTCAAGCAGGTCTTCAGTGTGTGGCAAAAAAGACTCGCCCAAAAGTTAAACACGAGTTTTCGACTTATTAATGAGCTCAAAGCGGCCAGAGGCTGTAGAGAGCATTTGGCGTAAATACTAAGTAAATGCAGGTCAGCGCATCAAGTCAGGCAGACCCGTCGTTAAGAAACCACAGCTTCGCTACGCCAGTGAGAGAGAAAGTGACATCTTGTATCGACTGAGGCTCGTTCGACTGAATGAAGGCACTTGCTCAGTTTCAGCCATAGAGCCATTCACCAGTGATGTGGCCATGAAGGACGGCAAAACATTCAATATCATTGTGAGGATGGGTGAAGGGCAGCAGGTTGCGTTGGCAACTCTAGGGGCGCCTTGGCATGTGCATAAAATCAGGTCTGTAGTTGAAGGGCGCGACCGGCGATTCGAAAGGAGCTCCAACGAGGAGAAGAGCGCAAGAGGACTGCAGAATTAAGGAGCATTTCCACCACTTTTGTTACGTAGGCCGAGCCAACCATTTATTTGAGCCGGAGGAGAAGTTTGAGCTATTCATGATTATCTACAATGATAGGTTCAAAAGCTTACAAAGCACTTACAAGGCAGCACATACCTGCTTAATGCGATAATATTATTGTGGGATTTCATCCACTTTGGAGGTAATCTATCACCTAACATCAAATGTGGGCCGGTACCGATGGGAAACCAGTTTAACACGGCGTCTCATAATGCAAGCTATCAAGGGTAAAGAAATCGAGAATCTGGCCCGTGACGCACATGCCAGACATTTGAAAGAACGACTCTCGCGCGAGAGAAGCATGCGTGTGATTGTAGCATATTGACTAGAGCATTAGACAGCTGTGCTGAAATACATTGGTTCGGTCACATCATCCGTAACATATTTCTTTCTAGCATTATAGGGGGACTTGACTCACTTTCGAGGTGTGTTGAGCGTACGCAAGCACAACACATTGTGTACAACATCGCAAGTTTCTGATCGACACAAGGTATTAAAACGTTACTTTGATAAATGAATGTGAGCAAAGTCCCCTGTGATGCAGAGGCGCACCGCTGTCGAGACGGCACAATCATCACAATCTAAGCACGCATGTATTTCAATACTTAGGGAGAAGAGCTAAGGTTTGGCCTATACTTAGAAAATTAGTCAGTTTTCCGCTGAGCCACCTTTGTTGTGCTATGTCGGGAGCTCTTATACTTGGCACACATTACCATAATAACGTGCTATCTTCATGCGTTGTTTTGTGCAGAGAGTCATCAAATGAAACTGACAGACACAGTATAGCATCGCGTTGTCATGGCGCTCACATTGGATCGGGAGTGCAAAGCCTCATTGCCTCCTTGAAGCAAGCATCGAGATACGGCATCTCCTGCAGAGCATCGTATGTGAGTTCCCCCTGAAAGAAAAAAAAAGAAGTATATTAGTCGTTACCCTCTAAGTTCCAAAGTCAGTAGATTTAAGGCAGTGAGAGCAGGCGCTTTTCGCCTGTTCTCCGTATGTTTCATTTTCTGAACTCTGTAAGTATCCTAACCGGAATCCATTGCACAAAGGTATTTGAGGGTGCTTGTAGTTCTAGTCATCATAATGGACACCAAAGGTATAAGCGCGTAGGCATGAAAAGTTACGAGCTTCCTCTTTGACACTTCTGCAACGCCAGAAACAAATGATGTTTTCCCGAATTTGGGAGCGCGTGCAGTCAAGTTAACCCTCAAAAAGAGAAGAGCAAAATATAATTACGAATGGCTGATACTTGTAGGGCAGACAGACAATGACAATAAAGAGCGCAAGAAAGCATACAGTTACAATGATGAATGGGGCATCACAATGCTGGAGTGGGCGAAGGCTTTGGTTGGTCAGACTCCATTTTGAACCATTTGGATTTTTAAACACGCACCCTCGTCCATGGACGCAAACATTTTGGCATTTCACCTTATAAGAATGCGACGGTGAAGGTCTAGATATGAACCCGCCAACACTTGTTTGGTGGCAAAGCGTCAGAGCCATGAGGCAATGCGCAACTATTAACGGCGTTACTCATACAGAAGACGAAGATGTTTCGCCGAGCTCCTCACTCGTGTCAAGATTGTCAAGTTCCGCACGCATAAGTGCATTACCTCTGCTTACACGCGGTTCTTCGTGGAACGGCTGCACGGGCTGAACGCAGTACTCCAGCTACTGTTTAATAGGGCCCCATAAAAGCCTGATCAAAATGCCTGACAAGATACCCATTTAAAATAGAATTTTGGGCTGGTGCATCCAAAATTCACATTAGGCTTCGCTTATCGGAATAAGATGTTAAGAAGTAAAAACTTACTTCACGATCAACGCCACTTAATTAAAAGCTAAGACAGCGTCATTCGATAACTTTCAGCAATTATCCCTTTTATAGAAGTGCAGCCGTGTATGCAGTACATGATTTATGCAAGCAAACAGCAATGTATTCGTTTCATACCTTTGTGAGCACCTTGTCTATTTCTGCAATGACCCTGTCTTGACAATCAGGATTAAGAGCCAGGTAGTATGTGGTAACGCTGAGGGCCATCGTGACGCTCTCTACTCCAGCAACGAAGAATCCTATCCCTTGGGCTGTTATCTCTTCAAGTGACATTTCTGAAAAATGTGTTTACAAAAGCTTTGGACGTTTCTTTCTTTTACAATACCAGAAACAACTTTGTAGCGTTACAAGATTGAATAACCCAAAAAATAAGTGGAGGAATGTCACACTGCTCGTGACTGTGCAACTGTTCTAGGATAAAGTCAGTATTTAAGTATCTTTTTCTTAGAGAAAACAGCCGCCAGCAATTCTTCCCAACTGTGCTACCTTTTTCTAGTGTTGTGAGGACAAACTCATTTTGGAGGTCGGCTGCAATATTTCCCTCAATACAGTCAAGCAAAAACAATAACCGGTGTGTCGTGTAAAAAAAACACTCATGTCTCCTTCCGCAATCCTAGCGACTCAATATTATGTTGGTACATTAAAAAGATCGTCAGTCAGCACTTCTACATTTACTTCAATCCAACCGTACTGTCTTCGCTTTAGCACGTCCAGTTCTCTCGCATATTATTCACTGCAGGGATCCCAGAAAGAAAGCAGGATACTTAATTTTAGAAAGCCAGTGCCCAACCACTCCGTACATATGTTCAACCTGCGCAGTTGAAACGTGCAGCCACGGTGTTATTACTGGGTTGATTCCGACGATTAATTACACGACGGCTTGGTAGGCTGCGGGATCCTCGGTACGCAGTTGCTGCTTGCGCACGGTTGCACGAGCTTCTTGTGACCGGGTTACAGCATCGACACGGCGTAGACGAGTTCGTTCCCCGTTTTGCTCGCGGCATTGCTGATCGAAAGCTGCCTGCTGCTCAGGAGTACGTATGACTCGTGGCCTACCCATTTCAGAGCCGGAGAGAAACTGCTGCGAGTGCGCTTGGCTGCGACGGAGAGGAACGACGTCACTACTGGCGGAGCCAATCGCGCGCCTCTCTCTCTCTCTTTTTTTTTTTTTGTCACGCATGCGCATGGGGTTGCGTCGGAGGAATTTTCGGCGTACGGGCGATGGATGGACGGACGGACGAATCGGCTAGCTATATACAGCTTCGCTGCAGTAGAATAGCTGTAAGGTAGTTCTTTACCACAAGAATCATGCGATTTAAGTTGTCTCGTTAAGAACCACAACTTATATATTGCTGAAGAAACAAGAACAATACAGGCGAAAATCAGGCTAGATTGCTGCTGAGTGTTAAACTGAGGTACTGTCTTTATAGCGCTTCCAGTAAATGAAGCTTATTCAATCAGTATGTATTCTGACTTGGGATTTCCTTCGTTACACGTAACAACACAATATTAGTTATTTCGCTTCTGTATTCCCATAAGCACACCGTTCACTAGTGCCCTTCAAATCTTGTTGTAAAATTGTGTGATCACTAACTATCGAGATATCTTTGAAGATAACGCAATTATCGGCTATATTCGTTTACGTACAGCACCATTGATAACATAGGCCAAACCACCTGCATATAAATTAAAAACATCAGTGGCCTCAGTGTACTTTCGCGAGGCACACGAAACATAAAATCATACAGTCGCGAAGGTTGATTCGAAATTTCCACTGTGAGTTGTTTCGGAGCTTTAGGTACTGATTCAATGAATAATGTGAAATGCTGCCTATGTAGCCTGATTTGTACTTTACCTTGTCATGCATGGAAAACGTTGTTTGATGCATTGAAGCAGAAAGGTAACTGGAACAAGAATGCATTTCGGCAGACACTGTGAAAAATAATATCTCGGAACCGGTGCTGTCCAGAGGATCTGTTCCAAGGGGATACGCGGTGCGAACTCTGTTCGTAGATTGAAATATCCGGCGTGACGTAATTAATTTAAAAGCTAATTAGAGTAATTACGTTAATCATTAAATTGAACATTCACGTAGAAGTAATGGCCGCCTCATCGAGTAATTTAGATCAAGGGCTAGAGTTGTGCTTTCTGCCATAGGCAGTCTTTAAACCTTTCGCGCAGCTAAAGAACACCCTTTAAATATTTGTACTTGTTGGATCTGCATTTTTTTACACAATATTAAACCGCATAAACACAACTCCTTCTTTAGTTGAAAGGGAAAACTGCCATCCACCCGAGTTGCAGCCCGAGGCTGTAAAGGAAAAAATATGTCTATTTCATGTACTTTGCTTCACCTTGGGGCCTTCCACAGAATTAATTTGCCATCCTTTAGCTACCGTTGAGATTTCGCGCACCTGCCTCTGGCGTTTCCCAAGGCACACTTGCTAGACTTTGAAGGGCGCTCTGAAAACGTTCACCGCAGCGTTCCGCAAAGTCCCTAACAACAGTGAATACATCGTCATAAGTTTTCTTTTTGATTTTAGAACATGCTCTATAGACTGTTGAAAAACATCCGAACTTCCGAGTGTTCGCCAGAATACGAGTAAATTAGATGTCTGGTGACGTACGTACCTCCTTTATAGGTTCTGCTTCAGATCAACAAAAATGGGAATAGCAGTGTTTTTTATGTGTATTAGAAGCCGTTTAACTTTATGTTTAGTCTAAGTGATGTGGTGAGCTTGTTAAGGGTTAACTTACCCTTTGTGGGTTATAAGTGCGTGTAACCAACACAAAAAAAGTTGTTCGCAAAATTTCCGTACGTTCTAAATTGCACTGAAGTTTAGCTAACCGGAAAAGCGGTGGCAATAAAGCATTTAAGTTAAGAGTTTATTTTTCAAATTGTTTATGCCACTCTCTGCTCGCATAACACCATCGCTTGAGTGAAGGAAGCTCCTCTAACAAACTAGAACGCAGGGCAAACCACTACGCACGTGCTACACAATCGTTCCCTGAGTTCACCTGAATTTACCTTTCATTTGTATTTGCCCAATGGGAATCATCTAGCCTAAGAATAACTTTTGGGGGGCTACGGCCGTCAACTCTCCATGTTCTTTTTTTTCATTCCTATGCACTTATTAAAATACTGGCCGCTGTCACAGGCACCTGTTATCTCTCCGCTCCTATGTGCGGAACTAAATTACAGAAACCTGATGTCGCCAAAGCAGGGGGGACAACTATCGGGAAGATATCTGCATTACCGAAAAAAATACCACTCTGTTTTGTAGCATATGTCGGCATTGAAGAAAATGTGGGCTCAAAGGACGGAACACCCACAGAGATGACGCATACAACACTTTCACGCTCTTTCTGCATCACCGCAAGGCCTAGTAAATCTAAAGAGGAATCGTGCTAAAATGTTGCACTTGCGAAAGAATACCTGAAACCAGTACCACTGCGCGGAAACTTTGTGCCCCGCGTTTCGCAGCCCATCTCATTCACTTGACTTTAAAAACATTTCATACGGGCAATGCATAAGCATTTAGAACTTATATCTATAGCACGTGTTGGGGTTAACCACATGTTTGTAGAGTGTATGCAAAGCGTAAAGCTGTGGGAGACAGTACGAGCACCGCAGTCTCTGTATGCTGGGATTTCTGAAAACAGACTGCATGTAATTCGAGGACGGGGGTTTCTCGGTGTCTTTCCACCAATATCACTACGAACATTATCGTCAGGCAGACAACGCTTACTCCTAGTGTCAGCATTCTCGGCTTTATTTGCTGCGTTATCTTCCCAGTTGTAGTCAGCATTCATAAACACCTGAAGGAAGTCGTCTTCTTCCTGCAAACCAAGAAATTGAAGACGTGAGGGAGCAACCCAATGCGGTAAATTCTACTTCAGTAGTCTAAAGAAACAGTGGTTTACCACACTGGTAAATTTATGCAGTTGAAACGACTCAGCAAAACAGTTAAGGTTCCAGTTTTTGTTCTCCAGCCGGCGCGAGCTTTTGAATGGTCCTACGATATGTTTTAGCAAAGTGTCTTCGACATAAGATAGCGCTGCCACACAAATGTCGTCCAGAGACAAAACGTTTTCCGAAGCAACAGTTACCCTATATACAAAGTGAAGCAGTTCGTAGCCTTGCTATTATGCACCATCACAGTGTTTGGAAGATCTCGAATATTCTGCGAAAGCAGCACTTGTGATCTCTTACGATCTCACTCGGCAAAGCAATACAAATATTTTGTGACTACTGGCCGAGCTGGACATTCAACCTGGTATCATTCATCATGAGCTTTGTGGCCCAGTGAATTATGAGGTTTTGCAATAGGCGAGCCGAAATAAGAAGCTTCATAAATTTATCAAGAGAAGTCTTGCGAAGCTGAAATTTATTCCTCTGGATTGTTACTGCGTTATTCATTTGAAACGCCATTTGTTGGTTAAAGTATCGTCATCGCGTGGCTTGAAATGATGCTCCCGCTCTACACTAGAAATACTGCACCGAAATATGTACCATGTGGCTGCGAGGAACCACGTAGCTGACATGTTACTGACACGAATCTAATTACTTGAAGGGTCCATTTAGCACGTTCAAATGGTTTCAAGGGTGTTGTCAACACTACATCCGCGCGCAAGTTTCATGAGACTGCGCGCGTATTTACAAAAAGAAAGTTCGTAGCATAGAATTGTCTGCCAGAGAAAATTACAGCCAGTCCTGATGCTGAACATATTGTGACGGGAAGGAAGGAAAGAAGCGTATATCTATATACAGATGGCTTTTAATTGTAGAGCTAACATGCGCAGAGCAGCGAAAAAACCTAAACTCTGCTTTGTCGTATCCAAGGCCACCATCAGCGTGCTCTTCTTCCCACATTACAAACTGTGACAATATCATTCGCGAAGGCGGCTGGCCATTGGGAAACAGCACTTCCGAACGGAAAGCTTAGTGAACTCTGCCTTTTATCTCTGCACGCGTAATAGGCACGTTTCTCTTCGTGTCATTTGGATCGGGCCTTGAGGGCTTCGTTTAAGCTCCCAGTGGATTACACATTCCATTTCTTTTAACTAATGTTGAGGGTGCCCCAATCATGCATACGTTCACTAAAATTTCAGATTTCTGTCAGAACTGCGTTGCTCATATGTAGGGCGAAAGTGCACAAAGTTGAAAGCACTAAGAAAACTAGTGTCCACTAGTTTGGCACTTTACCTTGTTTTTTGACTTCCTTTCTTCAATCAAGTGCGAGACAAATGCCTTGAATACATCAGTACTTGACTTAGGGGGATAATCAGGTTGCAGAACCTTGTACACAGTCGGCATAAGAACTGGAAGAGGTCAAGCACAATGTGCAGCATTTTTATTCATTCTTTTGACGATGCAGTATGCGCAGGTATATTGTGCAGGCTCCAATATTTTTGTGTTGCCAGAAAGTACATGATGGTGGCGCAGTAAGTATGCAATTCTATTAACGGGTGAGTAAGCGCCCTTCCGGTATAAGCTTCTCAAGCAGGCATCCACACAGTTAAGCTACATGAGAAATCTGAGTTTTTTATACGAATCCTTTGTGACGGAACGTTCATTGTCGCTCCTAAGGGCCGTTCCTCTAGCAAAAAAATATTGCGATTGCCTCTTCGACAGCCAGAAAATAAGAGGCCAGTAGGTATTTTGTGATTCTAAACAAGTGTATTGTGCCGCCTAACAGCGCGAACTGTAGACTTAAGCTCAGAGCAACGTCTAAGAGAACAACTTCTGGTGGCGAAGCTTTCAAAGTGGAGATTGTGTCCGCTGGAATAGAGCGATGAGAGAGAGAGAGAAAGCTCTTTATTGAAAATCTATTTATGGCCGTTTCTTACACTTACCTGCGGTGTTTGGGCATCGTAAACTGTAAGGCATGCTAGAGACATTGTTTCAAAGTAAAATAAACATTTATTGGTGTACAAAACCAGGTCTGTAATATTTCTCAACTTCGAATTTAAATCTGCAGCCAAGTTTGAGTTCTGGAGTGTCTGGTTCCGAAGTGAAGATCGCAGTGTCCCAGTCACGGTGGTTCTGGGAGAAAGGTGTCTCATGACCTCGCAAAGTGGGTTTGGAAAGCAATAGCCACTCGGATAATTGAGCCAGGAGCACACCAGTAGCGATAACCTTCCAGAAATTATGCGCTTTTGAACTCTTGCTTCAGTAAGATGCGAATTAGCAAAGATTCAAGTTCGGCATGTTAAGAGACGTGGATATTTTTACCGCTGTGAGAGAATAACTAGTGCTTTCAATTTCCACTATATCTTGGTTGGTAAAGAAAGAGCTACGGTTTTTTTCTACACGAAAATAAACAGCCATTTATAGACTGAAATGCAAACCTCGCCACTTAATGGTGCCGCCTTCAAAACAACACTTCATGACAACACTGATTTTGTAGACGAGACACACTGCTATAAGTGGTGCAGAGGTAAACAAAGACACGAGCTAATGAAAATGTGCCCACAAAGATACAGGGACTCACATGAAATCTCCCACACTTAAAATAGAAATAAGAACTATCCAATATAGGAACCTGTGGTTTGTGGCACAATGTAAAGCAATTCAAAAAGGTTTTTGTTGACTTTTTCTAACCTTTTCTGTTATTTCAGGTGCTGAATAGCAGCCGCAAATGTCAACATCTTAAAAAAAAGACCGATTTGTGGTGTGGCATGCGGAAACGAAGTCACCGATTCTGTACAATGAAATTTTCGACGTAAATTTCTACAGAAAACATGAGATCTTCTGAGTTGATTAATATTGATGCCACAAAGTACAGGTATCATTGTAACATAGTTTTTTATTTCATTGTGAAATCAGGGAGGTTTGGAGTAGACACCCCGCAAATTGCTATTCGATCGTCTTCAGATCACACTCGCATCATGACGCCATTGTGCCGGTGAGAATCAGAACCACATAGCTCCTACAACCGGAAAACGTGCTAAAATAGTTATTTGTTTGTGAGGCAACTATAATTACATTGATACTGATCCGGTGATGCATGCACGTGTTTCCTCGTGTCAAAGAAATCCCAAATACTCACATAACATTATGATTCTCCATCCACTGGAACCCATGTGAATGGCTTCAATACATTTCATAAGGGGATGATTCTTGTCATTGCTGTCGATGTCGACACTATAGTTCAACGCAGCTGTAATTTCTAGCGCCGTGTTGCTTGCAAGTCTGCAAAAGAAAGTTCTCATTCCTTTTTCTTTTTTTTTTTTGAGACATTCAGCACCGTTGAATGTCTCGAATTTGTTTTGGCAACTCACTTTTTCACTAATGCGCATGGTCATTCTCCTTATATGAGATCCTTTTGAGTAACAGCAGCATCAAATATTGCGGGTAACAGTTGTTACATAAGCTAATGTGGCGACGCTCGACTCTGTCACGTCTTCAGATGTCTTCCTTACATAGCTCCCTTCTCTTTTTATGCGGCTTCCCGGCAATACACAAGTGTCGAAGTCAGAGTATGTTGTGGTTGCGCAGAAGTATGAGATGGCACGAGTGTTCCGATGCTAACATTATCGGACGGCGTGTATTATAAGGTTACTATACTAATTTACAAAAAAAGCTGAACGAAAAAATTACAACGGGAAGGTGCCGCCATGTTGCTGCGACCCATTTGGCAACGCTACAGATATTCAAAATGTTATACAAAAACAAGAAATAATGCGCAGGTCATGCGTATGAACAAAGTAGAAAGATTATACCGTTTATTTTTCAGAGATTTTGCATGGCAATTCAGAAAAATTTGATACAAAATTTACGGTGCGTGAACGGCTATGTTTGCAGGCGCTTGACATAGACGGCGCCACCCTACACAGGCAGGTTCAGGATCACGTTAATTGCGTGTCTCACCTCAATAGCATCTCGTGGTGTGCGCCTGCTCGCTTGCACAGAGTTTGCGTTTGCTTTAAGTTCATTTCAACACGGTCAGCAACATTGTGGTTGCCGGTTTGCGGTTGCCGCAAGTCGACAACCAACGCGTTCACCGTATACTTGGTTATTTTCGTGACCTGCAGTGTTTCATTGTCGTTATTCACAATCAATGCAACGTGACCTTATGACACGTAAGATTGTTCGATGCTAAGTGTTTCGTCAAGAACGGCAATGTAAACGAGTGACGAACGATATTACTTTGTTTTTATAAGCTACAAATAACTTCAAAGCAAAGCATGTTTCAAGCATGGAGTGCGGCATCAACACATCTATCGCAATCGACACATTCACCAATTCGTACGAAATATATCATAATAACATCGCAGCATAACCGGTTACTGGGATAAAAACAAAAGCGGGTACATTCCAAGGAAAGACAGTAATCCTGATTTATTAAAGCGGCTGAAAGCGCAAACCAATTTCCATCCCCGCCTTCCAGAAAGTACACTCTATGGCAATGCTCGTAGATGATTTGGACTACGCCGAACGAGCCGAGAAGAAAGAGTATGCGATATTTACATGTCTTCTTAAGCTTCAGCGAAATTTGCGCGCCATTACAACAGTCATTCACGGCGATAAATGCAAATATAGCTACTCGCTGCGCCAAAGCGGTGTCTTGCTCTTACTTAGTAAACAGAGGCAGTGAAGGCAAGTGATGGAGCAACACCACGTGATCAAACATGGCGGCGCCTACGAGAACTCAGCGGAAAGGTTGTATGCGGTACGCGAGAACCGTTTCAATTGCACTTGCTTCGTTGTGTTCAGCTTAAGGACGGTGTCGCGCGTTGAGAAACCCGCGGAGCCTTTTCAATCGGCCGAATGCGCCGCTGTTCGCAACAATGCGCCCGCTAGCGACTTTGCCGCTGCTGGTTTGGTTGCCTGGTTAGTCGAACCAGCCATCGATTCTTCGGCGTGTTCTATTTCTTGCGTAGATCGGCTAGCCTAAATTCTTGTATGGCGGTGCAATAAATGTCCCTTCACTCGTCTACACTGCAATGTGTTGTTGTGTTCCTTGTTCACCGATCGAGATCCCACAATGTATATTTTGTTATTGCAACTATCGAGCTTCCAAACTATGCCAAGTGCTCACGTTCTAAATTTTGCGGATTTTTCTCTTTTGATGGTTCCGGCAGTTCTGTGTGTGTATAGACACAACTAATAAACGGAGTTATAGGCATCGTTGGTAAGTATTGCGGATTTATGCAAGAACAGAATAGAGAGATACGAGACAGAAATCAATCATGATAAATGTTTATTCGACGGCAACCTTTACCAGGCTCTGAACAATGAGGAAATCGTACGATTTCTTAGATATGCAGCAGGCTTTATTGTTATTGTGAATACTAACCCTTCTTTGACACAAGCGAGTGCAATGGGACATACGTTAGATAACACGCAGGAAAACCTTAACCTTTAGTGAAGACTTTCCCTACTGCGCAGCAGGAAGCAAAGGTATCTGGAAAAGCTGCTGAGATTAGCAGCATTGCTAGACTTCAAGATGCTTGAATATTTCTTTCTGCTTATGCGAAGCGTGTATTGCGCACCTTCCCTACGTTTTATATATATCCTTTCTGGATCAAATTATCTTGTTTCTTTCTAGTAGCGCCTGCCCCATTGCCTCTCTTCCGCCATTGTGACGAGCAGACGCTTGTTGAATCCTGGATGTATGAACCAGCTAGCCGAATAAGAGGTTGCCTTAACTTGTGGTAAGGAATGCGCGAGTATAGCCACACAACCTGCAAAAGCTTCACTGAGAAAGCACAGTTTTCGGTAGCATTTACATGGGACATGAATCAACAAACGTTTGCAACTTGTGGTAATAAAATGATCAAAGAAAACGCTAAATGTACGGACAAGCAAGTCAACTGCATTTAGTCAAAGCAAAGTCCTTCCAGAAAACTAAAACCGAAATGCCCAGAATTTGAACAAGACAAAGTTGCATCAGTAGAGCAGAATAATTTCACGTTATCAAAATTAATTATCTGCTGCAGACTGTCAGAAACTTTATGCTGAGTATAATTAGAGCATACAGGAGATATAGGTCTGTAACGGGAAAGTCTATTTGTTCTCAATTACTCAATTCCTTTTTAGCCACGCCACAAAACTGGTCCTTGAATATTTTCTACTGTGCATTGATAGCCGCCACGCTGTGACTTATTAATGGTAATTATTATTATTATTATTATTATTATTATTATTATTATTATTATTTGCTGTGAGAACTAAGATACACACAGAGAGAGGGAAATAGGGAAGGAGCAGGCTGGCAACTGCCCCCGAGAAGAGCGCAAACCTGCCTTCTCTTAGGAAGGGGGCAATAAAAAAGGTAGTTGTAAATAAGGAAAATGGAAGTAAAAAAGAAACAGCAATACGACAGGCCACAAGGAAATACGTAACGCATATGCATATAAAGCAAGTAGGAACAGAATGTCCACGCCGGAACAGAAAATCACTGAGAGAAAAAGACCCAGAACTGAATTTATCGACCTCTCCTGGATGATAATGAAAAGCTCTGAGTACTTACTTCCCTGTTGTAAAATGCTGGTCAGTGCCACATGCAAATCTGTCATTGCCTTCATAATCCTACTGTGACTCTCATCAATCCTAATCTCTTCCCCTATATTGGGAAACAATTTCTATTAGGGAGGAGGAGGAAAACCATTTATTAAAGAAGAAGGAAAGGACAAGCAGGTGTCTGCCTGCTTGTGCGGGAGGTGCCCTTAGTCAGAGCTCCTGTGGCTCTTGCTGTCTCCCGGCCCCGCCGGTTACGAGGGTGAACTGAGCGGCATCTTAGACTGACATGTTCATATGCTGGAGAAACAACTGTCACTGTCTAGGATACACAAACGAAAGTAAAAAGGGCTCAGAGCGTTTGATGCCAACTTACTCATAGAAGTTCACAGGTTTGTTTTTAGTAGCCGCGTCCATGACTCGTGATGTCATCCTTCCGGAAATGGTTCTTACTTTGTTCAAGATCTGGAATTGAAAAAATATGTCTTGAAACAGTATTTAGAATAAAAGCAACATTGCAGTGCCTTTCTTAGAATAATCTTTTTTCTCTGTGCGATATTGTAGGTTGTTCTTCAACTGAGGCCCACAATATGGACAATTTCTCTTGGCGAGAACAGCGCATAAGACGGTGAATATCTTTGAGCATGCTGTCCTCAAACACGCCCTGAATCAGTACATAATATTATAAACTGGCTGTTAGAACCTAGAGTATAATAAAACTTATGCGTATGAATATATTTGTCAAAATTCTCCTTCTCAACAACCCATAATAGCCAGAGCAAATGGGTCTACATGTATATAAGGCAATATGAGGTTTTCTTTAGGTTGTTATGAGATATGCGCACAACAAAGTGAATGAAGTGTCTAAGGATACAGCGGACGTGCACGCGAATATTTATTAGATACCTCGTTCAGTAAGGGTGCGAGTTGGAACGGGTTCATCATTTAGAGCGCGGAAAGACGGTGGCAAGCGCATGTACCCTCCCTTCTGCTTGTCGCCGTCTTTTCGCGTTTTAAACGGTTAATCTATGTAAAGATACGGTGGATCCATCAAGAGAAACCTCATCTGTGAAACCGCACCCCCAAGAGGGTTCACACTACCTTCAGATTTCTTAGAGTACCAACGTGAAGAATTTTAGTGCTCATCCACTCTACTTGCTTCGTTCAGTGCGTGTGTATTAAGATCGCTATGCAAGCATGAATGCAAGCTTCAGCAGCCAACTGGCCAACCTCACCGCTTTTAATAGCTAGAAATACGTACAGAAAGTCTATGCTGACAATAGGCTATGCAGGGCGTCATGCACGAACATTTCAAGTTGTCTCACTTGTTCTAGGTGGCGTTCTGCACTTGTTAGAAAGCATCTACGTGAAGTAGCTCACTTCGATGGCAATTCGTGAGAGCGCAGGATCTCTAGCTCTCTTCACTAACGAAAGAGGCGTCTATAAGTGGCGGTAAGTGGTAACCAATAATTTAAATGTGTTGCACACATGCATCATGCCAGAAAAAAGAACATTTTCTTGCTGGTTTGTATCTAAATGTCTTCGCCCAACACTCAATGACTTGCCGCAGGCGTCATTTGTTGGTTTAGAACAGAAAGACTGGACGATGAAAAAGTTTGACACAAGAGGAGAGAGGCCGATGCAAGATATCCACCTGCCGTGGGGTGACAGATGTGACATAAAGCAAGTTCTTTTTATTCTTTATTCAGTGAGTGCCCCGCTTTGCCAGAAAGGCTTTACAGCAGGGGGGGTTACAGACTTAAATAAAACACTTCTTCATCTATACAGCACACTTGCGTCTCTTGCAGCCGGTTCCAATCTCTGATGGTCATCGCAAAGAAGGAATTGTCAAACATAGTTGTCCTTGCACGGTACTCTTTCACTTTGTGTCGGTGATCATTTCTACTGGATATGTAATTGGGCTGATAAAAGTAGTTATTATAAGCAATTCCAGTGTTACCATGAAAAATACAAAAGAAAAACTTCAACCGCAGTTTTTTTCTGTGTAATGAAAGCAATTCCCAACCCAATTCCGTTTTCATAGCGCTACAGCTGTCTGTGCGCTTCTACCGCCCTAAAACAAACCGCGCAGCTCTATTCCGAATTTTTCAAGTTTATCTATAGACCTGGCCTGCATCGGGTCCCATACAGGGCATGCGTACTCTAAAATCGGCCTAATACAGGTGAGGTAGGCTGTGTTCTTTAAATTCTGGGGTGCCCATCTTAGATTCCGTTGGATAAAGTTAAGAGCCCTTGCTGCTTTACCAACAACATAATCAATATTAGCATTCCATGAGCAATCATGCGATAAAACAACACCAAGATATTTGCATATCGGTTCAGTAGTAATCACATACATATTCAGGTTGTAAGATGTTTCAATTTGTTTCTTTTTTTTGGAAACACGCATGTGCACACACTTTTTGGATTCAACGTCATTTGCCACTTCTGGCACCACCTTGTAATACGATCCAAATCGTCCTGCAAAGAAACGCCGTCACTTGCGACCCTAATCTGCCGATATAAAACACGATCGTCGGCAAATAAACGCATGCGCGATGAAATACCCACAGAAATATCATTAACAAAAATGAGGAATAAGAGCGGCCCAAGGACGGAGCCTTGTGGCACGCCTGACGATACACCAACTTAGGATGAACACCTCCCAAATGAAATGTACACTCACATATTGTGAACGCTGTTTACGGAAATTGGAAACGAAGCCTTAGGTGACTTGGGGCGACGCCCACTTCCGGTTTCCTGCATTGAGTCTTTCCCCTATTGTTGATAAAATTTTCACGAAATATCTTTCTTCTTTTATTAAGCTCATTCTTGATACCTTTTGCACATCAAGATAGAAAGGAAAAATTTCTCTGGGTACTCCAAACACGCCGAAATCAACAAAATGTGTGGCAGGTAGCTCAAAAGTTCGCATCCATGGGTAATGTAGGAATTCAATAAGCACTTGCACGGTGTTCGCGATTGACGTTGCGGCAAAATTTTCACTTTCTACGCTGGCTACACGGCTTTGATACCAATTTCTCAGTTTTGCTTTGCTTTGCTTTCGTTTTCTTAATTTTGGATTTTTTAGCACGGACGATCTTGGTCTGTGGTGGGTAAAGCCTTTTCTCTTGCATTTATCTCACTATGACAGCAAGCATGCAGTGCACCCTGTTGAGACTGGCCTGTGGGTGAATAATTTGTGGTGCGCCGCCTAAGCCACGACGAAAGACGAGACGTTTTAAAGACGCCGGGCCACCCGCAAGCATTGAAAAATGCCTAGGAGGCCGCAGCGCCGAAAAGACGTTAGCGTTTCTGCGCGTATTCTCGCCTACTATCCCGAGGCCCGCATCACTCACTAATGTCTGCGTAGGTTCCAAAGTGCTAGCTCCCTTCAGCGAGCATGTTCAGCGTGTGCATTCGTTCATACTCCTCCTTTTCCGCAAGGAAGGTGCCGGTGGTGTCTGTGTGTGAGCGCCAGTGCCTTTCCCTTTGCTGGGCTAGTGAGAGACAATTCATTGTACTTGCTTCCGTACACCGAGTGGCAACCGCGAGCGTGGAGAGCGTTCAGCTTGACTGTGTGTTGTTCTCCATGAGGGAGCTTCTAGAGCTTACCGCTCAATAACCATGCAATGAAAGGTTCGTCATTGTTACTCGTTGTGTAGATCGTCTTTTGCTCTGCATGAACCCCTCCGTGCTGGTCAAGCTCCCGACCGCCAATCTCACGCTATACCTCCGCGATCCTGGGTGAACCGTCCTTAACAAGTTCTGGCAACTATGGGATCCGACATCAACTGGTAGTCTGCTGAGATGCAACACTGCACCGGGATGGCCTACGCCAAGCCGGATTCTTGACTGCGAACTTTGGTCAACGCGAGGCTATTCTCCACGGAGTTCTACCACGCTTTTGCCAGTGCAGGTAACAAAGCAGGGAGAAGCTGTCCTTGACGCCTACAGTGCGTTAGCGTAAAGACATACAGTACTGTAGTTGAAAAAGCAGCACTCAACTCAGCCATGAATTTGAAGCAGTTGCGCAGACCGGAGTTGCAGGAGTGGCGAAAGAGTTGTGCCTGGATGTGTCTGACACACCGCGCACGGAGATCGCAAGCGCATCCTCGCTACAACTCAATAGGCAGTAGATGCAGAAATGACGGTTTCGACTGGCGAGCGTGAGTCACAGGCGCAGCACGATGATGCGGCTGAGGTCGAAACGACGTACGCTGTTGAACCCAGTGTCATCGCTGTGATTGCAGTAGTTAGAGTGTGTACCAATTAACATGATCCATCAGAGGTACCGCATTGCGAGAACTTTATAACCTCTGCGAAAGAGCGAGGTGTAGGCAATTCACACCGCGAGATGGAGCCTTGAGGCTCCATCTTGATGATGGATCCTGGATGATGAAGATTGGATTGGGGAGTATCGTAATTGTCAGTGCTTTTTTTTTTCTATGAACGCGCCGATCTGCAGTAGCTCAGGCGCGCTACAATGCTGCACGCACAGCAGGAACGCGCACGCACGGGATTCGCGTATTTTGGTGGTTCCGCGTTCTAATAACCCACGTATCTTAACGTCAAACATGCCGAAAGCACTGAGAAACATCAGACGTATTTAAATAAAAAAAAAACTACCGAATGTGTCTTTCGTACCTGTAAACAAATTTGAATGGACAAATCGGAAGTGTCTTAAGCCACAGCTTATACTGAGACATAAGTGTGAGGAAGTATTTGTCTAATGCTTTACCATGTGAGCGATTGCGCTCTATACTTACCGTTTTCAACTTTGCTGCGGTGAGTGCCGGGGTGAAGATGGCTCGCGCTTTCTTCCACTCCTCACCTGACAAGTTAAAGATGGACTTCTTCCAAACATCACTTCCCACGGTCTGTGCTAACTGCATGGAACAGAAGTCGCCATCAAAGTAAAAATTTAAGATTTTCGTCCTTTTCCTTTTGGAACCACCAACGTCTTCTATCAGGCTTTTCGCTAATGTTCTCTACTTATCAGGTCTTTTTTATTCATTTTGCTGGTCTCGGTTCTCAGCTAGACTCCCTCACCAACCTCAATGATACTGCTCCCTCTTGGGCACGCGCTCTAACTCTCCGCAGCGCCTGGTGGGACGCATGTCTGCAGGATGGGTGCGGGGAATTTAAAGACATTGTATTCACTTTTAACGAAGTCACCAAGCATATCAAATGGGCAGGCGGGCTTTTCCGCCTCCGCACAGAAAGCTCTGCTTGTCTCAGGCAATCACGCTCAAAATGTTGCAGACTATCTCAGTCATATCTCAGTTTAGCTTTCCTCAGCATTAGTGGCCCGGATGCCTTCGAGTCTACCTGCCCGGACTGCGGGTCAGTTAGCAGCTTAGAACACATGCTCTGGCGGTGCCCCTCGTTATGAGGACCTAATCAAGTCACCGAGGAGGAGTGGAGCTCTGCCAACAAGAGTTCCTAGTTTCTCCCACAGCTCCAGGCTGTCCAGAGAGCCCATCATGCGGCGGTGAGGCTAGGCCTCCCCGTCTACACGTGGGAGCGGCCCGCAGTGCTGCTCTAAGTGCGGTGCTTCTCAGGACTCCATCAACGTTCTTTGTCTGTCTGTCTGTTGCTCCACCAAACATTTAAAATATGGCTGCGACAGATAGCAGAATTCTAACGCTTCAGCGAAATTACACGATGCCGCGGCCATTAATTTTACGAGAAAATAAAGCGCTTAACTAAATAAATAACCTAATAACACTAATTAATTTGTGAAATAATTACCTTACGGCATGTATTTCAATCTGTGAATTATAGCCGGTGAGTTCGCAAGGTGTATCCACTTGGAGCAAGTTCTCAGGACGACACCAGCTTCTAGATAATAATCGAGGTACCTTTGTGCTTCAATGCATAAAACAAGGTTTTTATGAAGAAGTGGAACAACTGTGCATTATTATCACAAGTTTGTCTGTGCATATCTCGAAGCTTGTGCAATCCTCAGAATTCGTTCCACATCGTTATGCCCTGCAAACGCACTAGTTACAATTCGTAGATTGAAATATTTTCTCTTAGTTAAATAAATAAATATTATTTAGTATAATGATGTGAATTATTCAGATAAGTATTTTTATTTCTCGTAGAAGCAATGGCCGCCTCATCAATGTTTAAGGTTGTGCTATCGGCCACAGGCAATTTCTTTTAAATTTCTTGCAGATAAAAATAATCTAGTAAGTTCGTAATGATATCAGTGTCTACACGCAAAGGCTCTTATCTGGGCCCATCCTTTTAACGCGAAAGCGTTAAAAGGAAGTGGCAGATGGTTTATGGTACTACTCTGCTAAAACTCCCTTCTAAAACGCAGACATATCAATAACGAAGTGACATTTCTGTACGCACTTCGTTTTTGAACATAATGTGCCACTTCACTATTTCGTATTGAAATAACATGTATGAAGACCGGAACACGTAATTTTTTTTAAATCCTTTCAAGTACCCATCTCATGATTTTTCCGTGCTGTCACGGCTACGCTTTTCAGCGTACAAGAAACAAACGCGGTACCCCACTGTTCTTCCTGCTTGATTGGTTTACCAAAATGCATCGGACTGCCAGGTCAACAAGTTCGTAAAAGCATGCAAACTGCCAACAGACAGTCAATTCAAGGAAGGCGAAGGGAACATTAACTGTTTCCTTTAGTTGAAATGTAACAGTACCAAGGAGATGGAAAATGAAATTCAAGGAAAATACCGATTGCCAGGGGTAGGCGTGGCTTCCACATTTGCCGCATTACATGTCCGGTCACCACACACGCGGTGCTTGATAAACATATAAAGTGCTTAAAACGGCTGTGAAGGAAAGCAGTTATATTTATTTTTATTAAACATAATATGCTGGATTCTGTAACAGAACTCATGAGTGCACACAACATTCCTACGTTAGCTGTACGCAGAAAAATAAGCCGACTAAAATTCTTGCGAAATATTTTGTCTGGGAAGCTTGATATACCTGTGTCCTCATATCTAAAGTCTATTGAAAGAACAACATGCCACACTCACAAACACTCTCTACAACAAATATTTGTCAAAAACGAAGTATTCAAACAGTTTTTTTCCCGAGAACAGTTTTGGACTGGAACTGTCTCTGAAGTTGTGCGCGAGAATGTTAACCCATTAGTGTCCAGCGTACTTTTAATAGTACAGCATGCTTGTCATTTGCAAATAATTATAGAAGAAACATACAGTGTTCCTTAATATGCCATTATGCTGAGAAGGGTCCTGCCAAGGCGGTGACATTGTAGTTTTTTGTCAGCTGTACAATTTTTCGACCTATTCTTCGTCAAACATCGAGAATTGCTGAACATTGTAGGTGCTGTTATACATGCACCACTTTTTTTTTCAAGCATAGCAAATGCTTCTCGAAGCTGAAGCTTGTGTGCAAGTTTTAGAAAAGAATGGTTTATATGATGAACGCATGAAATCCCATACACAATGCATATTTATAACGTCGCAAGAAAATGAACGCAGGCGTACTTTGTAAAGTACGCTCGGCCTTTTTGTATGCGAGAGGGGTGTGCTTGTTCGCGAAGCACACACGATGGTTTCTTTATCTGTATTTCGTCAATAATGTTTTTTTTTTGCAGGCTACGAAAACTTCAGAGATGCTTGCAGGTAAAAATATATTAAGGATTCCATCAACATTCCTAATATTCCTCTCGGTTCCTTTCTTGCAGCCGACAAAGATAATCCTGCTCTTATCTTCTTAGTCAATAAAATTGTAAGCAGTGTTACAGTAAATTTTGAGAAATCATGATACTATTTAGATAATTTACAAAGACAGATAAGTTATGTGTGATTTTATTACAAATTTTAATATAGGTTGGAGGAAATAGAAAACAAAAAGGTAACGTGTATTCCTCTGCCGATCAGGATGAGTTATGCAAAAAAAAGTAGGGCAACACACATTGAGGAAGCACACGTGGACCCCAACTCTTGAAAGTTCAGAAAATTCTACTGAAAATGTCACCTAGCAAATCACTGAACAAGAATGTAATGCAAGAGACGACTGTCACTGGAGTAGATGCCACGAGTCTTCTGAATGTTTCAACTACCAGCGAACCAAATCCTGAATGATTTAGTCTTGAATGCCTGAATTCATCGTGAAATATCGCGTCTAGATGTGCATCAATAATGTATTTTCATCGCACGTGCTTCTGCAAGCAAAACCCAAGCTCTCCCCGTTACTTGATGAGGTGAAGTTACAGACTTAAATAGTAAAAACCCCTCCCAGCAAAGAATATGTCTTGCTAAAGTGCTAATTTTGCCAGCAGAGTGTTATGGAAGCTTGCTTAAAGTTTGGCTTGACTCTTCTCTGCAAGTCTTTAAGATAAAGTAAGCTCCAAAATATAGAATATACATTTGATGGACTGCATCAGGTTTTACTCCCCCAAAGGCCCAACGTACTTTATGAAGCACGCCATCGTAGTGTAATAAAGCACAACTCATGAAACTTTGACAATGCAGTAACATTGTGAGAAGACCATCTCGTACTGAAAATCTACAAAAGTTAACTGGTAGTTCTTCCTTATGGCTTAATGGTTTAACCTTGCTGAAACCCTTGAACCGCATTTGTCTTCCTAAATGTTGTGTTAACAAGAATTGTTGTAATATTTGTCCCAAGAGTATTGTTGCAAATGATTTCATCTGTTCTTATTTCTCATTATATTGTGACTCCACTTGTGCTATACTGGCCTGCAGTATTGATAAAGAACTAAATATACGACTGTTCATTGGCCAATTGCCCATTCATAAGTTAATGTACTACGTGACGCCTGCAGTTGGGACGAGGGACAGGGCAGAGCTGTAGTCCTCGATAGGAGGCCTCCGAAAAAGCAGACAGGACATGCGGGAAATGTGGTAAATTTTGAGTTTAGTCTGGTGAAAGCTGTAGCTGTCAAATCTCCATAAGTTTTTATAAGTTTCCCGAATTCCAGCTCGTTCTATGACAATCAGGTGAGTATTGGGTTTTCATGGTGCAAGGGCCAGTTCTTGGAAAATGGCGCCAAATACATGGTACAATGCGTGTATAGTGGTACACGAAGTCAGGGATTTAACATCACCGTAACGCAGACGAAAATCACTCACTGTATAAGTGTGTAAAATGCCTGTGTGCATGAAATAAGACAATAGCAAGTAAGGAGCTCTATGGACATAAAATATATGTTGCGAAGTGATCGTAAAATAAAAATTTAACACTATGCCAGTAGCACTAATGCCACACCCGAGCCCTGGCGCAGAAAAGTCGACAACCACGTGCTCTGAATACTACTATCGCAACAGCAACCTCTGAACAGAAGCTGCGCTACGGATCGCTTGGTTATAGAGCATGCAGTACACGAACGTAACTTCAAAAAAACAACTAAAACTGATTTATTGTCAAAGACTAGGTGATTGAGTAGAAACATTGCTGAATGAAGTGTATTTGCGGATGGTGGAGTAAGCAAAGTACTTTTTCCTATGAGCTTCCTATGGCGACATTCCAGTCACAAGCGGAGCTCAGTCACGTCAAGGACATTTACCACAGATTGGCGGATCATCACCAACCAACAGGTACGAGCGCGTGCCATATTCGTGGCCGTTTCTCCATGGACCCATGGTAGCTTCATTTTGTCGTATTTTCGTTATGGATGGCAAATTTTCTGACTGTTGCTGAATGGCATGCAGCTCATTGGAGATTTCAGTAAGCACATTATAATACGCTTCCCATAAGCACTGCCAATAAATCTTAAGCTTTTTCTGTAAGATAGGTTTCAAATGTATGATAGGGACAAATATAGAGAAGTGAGTGTTTCTTTAGCTTCTGTCTTATTTCGCTATTGTAATTAAGATGCTTATCCCGTTTTCCCCAGATCAAAACTAAGGGGGATGACACGTGGATCCTTCTTTAGGAGCGCTCGTATTTGTGTGCGCTCTGACTCCATAGCTTTTTTTCTTCGTTGCCACAGACAGCTGCCCGCGGGTATAGCCGGTGCTTGCGCGTGGTGGGTGTGGTGCTGGCTGGGTGGAACACCATTGCTCGAGAGGACGTGAGCGTCTGCAGCAGAATTGATGTAGCGCCATTGCTGTTGCCACTGCCGCATGTTCAACATCTGACATCATAGCTGTGTGTGGCGCTGGCTAACACTGTAAGCGTTGTGCTTGTACACATATGCAAATACCTAAGAAAACTGACGAAAATATGGCCACCGTGGTAGCTTAATCGTAAGGCGCAGCACACGTAAAGAGGAATATGATGGTAACAGAAAACAGAACGACCGCGCGTACTGAAGCAGGCGTTCCACGGCAAAGCTCAGATCGTCTCCATTTTAGCTGTAAGCCTGAGTGATGCATGAGATAATTATCTCTTCTTTCATTGAATATGGTCTTCAACGTCAGTGCCCACCTTCCTGAATGCGTCAATGTTACAGTACACACGCACGTTCAAACCTATAGTGTCCGTCGGCCCGTTGCGGACCCATTACGATATGACACCATGCTTCGTCAGGGGAGAGCGTCTTCTTTGAACAACACAATGCATAATTTAGTGCAACTACTTACTTGATTGGCATCGTGGAAGCTTGCTCGACCACGTTCTCGCTATACTTACCGTTCTGTCTGCAAAGTTCTGGAATTTCGCGGTCAGAACCTCCCGCAAGATGTCGGGATCTCCAACCACTAGAGTAGGCACCGTGCCTTGGTAGGAACTGCAGGAAATCCCTTCCTTTCCTTATTCGTGCACGGTATAGTTTGCTAATGATGAATAACATAAGCTTTGGTTACTTGATGAGAAATAGGCTGTACGCAGACCAGCCCGACGGCATTTTCTCGTAATTTGTCAAGTGGTTCATCCGACTTCACCAACTCCTCTCACAACCTGCTCCGACTATTTTTCGGTATCCGCAGGTATTTGCGAGACTGAAGTGCTACTTTCCTGCCCGACAAGTTGGTTCGCATCGACGTTGTAAGGTTCATATAAAACTTTCTATATCGCTTGTTGGTGAATCATTCGTAATACAAATGTTTGTGGCACAATACTGTTGAGCTTCCACGAGATTTGCAAACAAAAACCTGCAAAGGAAACATGTAGAATAGCTAGAGAGGTAGACAGTGTCCAGGAAAATTATCACCGTATGGCATAATCGCTTAAAGAATCACAGACGGTATCCTGCCGTGTCGATATTTTATAAACATCTAGGGCGTTTGCAAGGTTTATTGGTAAATTTTTTTTATTGTTTTGATTGAAATATTTAATGCACGTATCATCTTTACCAAATCTTGGACTCAATTCAGAAATCTTTTTGCTTGTAAGCGATCTTTGACAGTGGTCGGTCGCTTTTGCTAGTAATATATCCAGTACCATCGTTGGCTGCTATTCTCTTTTACGAACAATTCTAACACAAGAACTTTTTGTGGATACGGAAACTGGGGGTGTTATGCAAGATGCCCTTCGTCTCATACACTTCTGAGTTTGCCCGACGACAGTCAGCGTACGAGGCAGGCAAGGCATGAAAGCAGCAGACAATAAGGTGTCCCGATAAGCCGCATGTAACAGCACCAACGCACCATGCGCCTCATTTCAAACACAGAAGACTGGACAATGTTACGCTGCAGCCACGCTTATTTTTATCGACGCGATATCGCAATATCCTGGCTATCACGCTACCGGAGACTAAATGTCATGCTCGAAATAATTTGCTTGATTGTCTTGTTGGCCCTTTCGTACCAGCCATTCGCTGCAGGATGATATCAACACCTATCGACACTAACACGTATGGCACAAGCCGCTAGCGATGTCTTTCTGATGGGTGTTACGGCCGTACGTCTCTCTTATTTCGGGAATTGTCTCTGTCTACCGCTACCAGAAGGTACAGCGCAAAGTGTAGTAAATCGCAAATTATTTAAAGGGCATTCACTGGTCGTCACACACATTTTAAAGTGCTTTTAAACTACCATAAAATGCCTAATAAACGTATATTAGAAAACACATATTCTGTAACATTCTTGCACAGCTAATGCACTGCCTGGAGCAATAATAAATTGAGAGGCACCAACAGTTTGGCTACGCGACTCCTTGTTTTTCGGCCGTCCATAAGATAATGCCCAAATGATGACAAATAGAAATAACCGTTATTTTTTATGAGTTAGAACGATTTCTATGGGTTCCAGGGTGGCATAAGACGCATCCAGACACAGTGGCGACCAGGAAGGGACTGTCTGACCCTTCTTTATTCCTGGGAGCTCCCCTCGCGAGCGCGAGCTCGGCGCTGATCTTTGATGTTTTCTTCGCGCCATTGCGAGAGACACGCACGGACCAAGCATCGTCTGCTATCGCTCGTGACATTTGTGGGTTTTAAGACAAGTCGTCCCGACTAGATATAACGCTAAATATACCACACAACATTCGCGAGAGAAAAAGAGAAATTTGGCAAAACATAAGCAAACTTAAACAACAATCATAATCTAAACTATTCAAAGTATGGTCGTTCCACTTTCACTCATGAAAAGCAAATACAGTCACTGTCACTATTCTGCACCACACTGTAGTGCATCCGCACTGCGTCAGACACATCTGCAGCTTAGTATGACGCACGAGGTTGTTCCATGTCGGCAATAGGGCTCAGGTAGCGATTCAATTTCTCCACAGGCACAATGTCCGTTCCCACGCTATCCGCGAGTTCGATGTCGTTGTTCACGGGAGAGAGTCTGTTCACTATCTTGTGAGGGCCGTTGTAAGGTGTGGTTGATTTAACACCGGAAGCTGTAGCTTCAAAAAACACTAGTAGTCCTGATTGGGACACGAAGTCCTTCCGGCGCTTGTTGAAGTAGCACTTCTTTTTTTCTTGCGTCAGTCCGATTTAAAAAGCCGCAAGCACTCTAGGGTTTTTCACTCTTTCGCGCAATACCACGCCATAACTAGACTCTTCTTCCAGTTCTTCAAGTTCTCCGCGGCTGTAAACAACGTCTAGTGGAAGCACTGGATCTCTGCCATACAGCAAAAAGAATGGAGTTTGGGGAACCGTGTCCTGATGCCCGGTGGCGCAGCGAAGTACAGCATATGGTAGTACACCGCCCCACTTTTTTCCTTTGGCCATAGTCATAGAAATAATTTGCTTGATTGTCTTGTTGACCCTTTCGTACAAGCCATTCGCTGCACGATGATATGCGTAATTGGCAGCATGCATGATGCCGCGATGCTTGAGGTAAGCTTCAGCAGATCGTGCCTTCGGTTGAGTGCCGCCATCTGTAATAATCGTGGCTGGGCATCCGTGCTTCAAGATGATTCTGCGCTCACTGAACTTTTGAACTGTCGTGGCTTCTATATTACTCAAGGGTGTGGCTTCAACGAACTTTCTGGACAAGTCAATGGCAATGTGATATATTTATATCCTTTAGAGCTCTTGAATGGTCCACGATGTCCATTCCAAATGTATGGAAAGTGCTGTGCACTTCTATTGGTTGTAGTAATCCAAAGGCACCGATGTCCACATCTTCATCCTCTCACAAAGGTCACAGTGACTCACATACCGTTTGACATTCGTATAGAGGTTTCGAGAGTAGAACTTGGACATTTGCGCTTCAAATGTTCTTCTGGTGCCATGTGGCCAATGTACCTTCTATCATCCATTTCTTGAAGTGGCTCTGCTTGTCGCTGAAAAGGAAGGCAGAAGAGAAATCGAGTGCTGACCGGACCTTGATCTCTCCTGTACAACACCTCATTGTGCATCCAACATTTAATTTGGGCCTGTTCCTATTGCTTCTTTGTGCCAAACGCGCCATTCAGTAGATCCAGAACTTTAGCGCAGAGTGCGTCCAGACGCTGTTTGTTACTCATGTTGCCGCAGTATCATAGGGATGGAGAGGATACTGGAAAGATTTGGCCTTTTTCTGGAACAATGGGAAGCGTCCTTGAGAGATGATACAGTGCGCTCTGCAGGATTGCTTATTTGTAAGCGATGCGAAAGTCTAACTCCTGTAAGATGAGCGACCAACGGAGAAGACGTTGGTTACCATCCTTGTAGCGCCAAATTCAGCAAAGGGTATGGTGGTAACTGACAACTTGGAATCTGCGACTTATCAAGTGTTGTCGCAACTGTTCCAATGCCCATTTCACTGCAAGGGCCTCTAGCTCCGTCGTAGAGTAACTGAGCTCCGCGCGTTTAAGTGCCTTGTGCTGGTATAATACAGGGCGATATCTTCGCTCTTCATCCTCTTGCAGCAACAGACCTCCTAAGGCCATACGAGATGCATCTGTTTGTAGCTGAACATCAAATTTGGCTTTTGCATGAATAGTTTGAGGGCAGACGGCTGACAGAATTCGCGTTTTGATGTCTCAAAGGCCACATGCTTATCCTCTTCCCAGGAAAAAGCAGAATTCTTCTTTAGAAGGGATCGTAGAGGTGCAGCGCTAACGCTGTAGCTAGGGATAAACTTCCTTAAGTATAACATATGCCCCCTGAGTGACTGGAATTCCTGCGCGATTCGAGGAAGCCGGAACATGTGAACTGCGGCCAGTTTCGATGGGTCAGGACACCATCTTTTGTGACAATATGTCCAAGGTAATTAACAGCAGTGCAAAAGAAGAAACTCTTCTGTGGTTTAGACTTAAAACCTGCTTTCTGGAACCTTGAAAAGATGTCCATCAGGTGCGAAACGTGGTCTTCATACGTCCGACTGAAGACTACGCAATGATCCATGTAGACGAGGGCACTGTCATACTTAATTCCGTCAATGACGGTATTCACAGCTCCTTGACCCCTGAAAGGAGCACCTTTAAGGCCAAACGGCATGCGTAGGATTTCCTAAAGACCCGAAGGTGTAACCAAAGCCGTCATCTGTATGTCTTCTGTATGCATGGCCATCTGATAAAAAATCAGTGCCATTCCACTCTATGAAGGTTGATGACCAGCGAAGCTGTGTAGGCAGGTGGGTCCCTTAATGGCGAACTGTCCATTGCCGAGCGTCAAATGCCGTATGACATAAATGGAAGGTGATGGGCGACTAGTCGCTCCTCCACTATGCGAAACCTCTGAAGATGATGAGGCACCCGGGGGTATACATACCCATGTATTGTTGCAAAATAAGGCACGACACCATTTACTAACGAATCCCGGCACGTAGAACCGCCACGCACGTAACCGCACTCCGAGGGCACATACTGCTTTACCGTAGCCAAGGGGAACGTGCATTGGTCAACGTCCTTCAGTGCAGTAATGGTTATGAGATCACATGAAAACCGCAAGCAGTCACACACAACACAGGCTACACGAAATTGGTTTGCCACAAACTCCATGTGAAACCTGGTCGCTGCTGCGGTGAAATGTTCAAAGTTTGTGGAATCGGGGCCACATGAACGGTTCACATTTCTTCCCGCTTCGCGGTCCTGGCGGGCAGCACGCTTACGGGACTGCCAGCACGGGAGAGCGGAAGGAAAAAAGGAGACGCGCAACCGCTTGGAACACCGACACACAGAAGGTGGTGCCAACGTAGACATAGCCAACGCAGGTCAATGTGTAGTATTCGTCCTTACGAGCTTAATATCTGATGCGGGTTGTATTTGCACCTAAGTTATTAAACTTATCTTTGCAAGTGGACGGCGTGCTTAAAGTCTGCTTCACCTCTGCCGCGGGTCGGCCCGGAATTGCACTATCTTGGCGATCAGCCCACGTACAGGGAGAAATTCTTTATTTACACGGCTCGATAGACGCACATAATCTTTTTCAGAACCTAGCCATATAGAGCTTCGCTGTAAAGCCAGACACCAAGTCCATGAAAGAAAAGTACTTGCTCCCGGTGAGCGCCTGCAGGGCACCTTATATCCTTGGAAAGGGTCAAACAATATATTCAGTCACTACGCTGAGCCGTCGATAAATGACACACATGCCCGTTATCCCGTCTTTCTTCGCTCCCAGCGGTGAAGCCCAAGAGCTCCGAGAAGACCGGGCTACGTTGGCATCGATGAGGTCTTTGATAAAACTCTTGACGAGCTCGCGCAGCACAGGGGACAACCTGTGACGTCGTTGGGAGACAGGTTTTGCATCCCCAGTTGGAATGCAGCATTTCTAAACTTTGCAGGAGCTTATATTCGAAAAATAAGGAGCCACAAGACTCCTCCTTTTTCGGTCGCCCATAAGGTAAAAGTAAGGCAAAAGTAAATAAAGGCAAAAGTAAATAAAGATAAGGCAAAAGGCATAAGGCATAAGGCATAAGGCAAAAGTAAATAAAGATAAGCCAGTAAAACTGCAGGATCTTCAGGGAGGAATTTTATGTTTTCATAGCATTAGATGATTCATCGGAAGGTGTCGCCAGTGCTCGGGAAGATTCTGAACTCTGCCAAACTCAGGCCTTCCTGAAAAGCACCCATTGTCTCTAATTTTCGCCTCACTTTTTATGGCACTCTAGTAAGTTGATCTTATGACAGTAGATCCGTGTGTAAAAGTCCTTTACGCCTTAATAAGGGGCCACCAAGAATCAAGGGCTGAATTTTCAAAGGTTTGAGTTCGTAAGCGCTGTTACCTCTTCATTGGCCGTTGTTAGGATCGGCCTGTAGCTATTTCAGCCCGCTGCACGAGTTCCAATCCAACCGGACGGGACGCACTTCAGAGAACTGCGGATAACCGGCAGCCACGTGGCGCGGGGTCAACTCAGGGGAGTTCTCGAGGGGAGGTAATTGGTGGAACCTCCCCATGAGCTTTTCGAGACACCAGACGATGTGCTACTCGGCCGCGTCACCCGGGACGGCTCAGAGTTCTACGAAGCCCCTCTGACGTCGGCTCCGGACCATTACACCTGTGTGTGTGTGCGGCACGTGTATGTAAGCCCTCATCCGCCTCCAAGTCGATAGCCCTCATCCTTCTCCAAAAGGGCGGGTCATCTTCAATGACGTCGAACTATGACGTCGAACGGAGAGCTTATAAGCAGCGATTGTCGGCTGCTAGTGGGTGCTCGTTGTCGTGCTTGTCAATGTACTAGTGAGCTGTGTGCTCGTTGTCATGCTCGAAATGTACTAGTGAGCTCTGTGCTCGTTGTCATGCTCCAAATGTACTCGTGAGCTGTGTGCTCGTAAGCTGCTTGCTGCATGCTCGTCTTGCCCGCCCCATTTGGGAGTCACGCTAGACTGTCGATGTATCTCATGTTCAACTGTAAATAACATGGAAGTAAATGCTGCTCGCCTAGCCCTGTCGTCCCAAGGTCCTCCCTACAACTTCGACCGCTTCCAATCCCTACACCGTCTTCGCTAATAATACGTTCCACACCACGATTATCCTGCCTCTTCTATTACGAACAGTTTTAACGTAAGAACTTATGTGTGAATACCCCAGAACAGGAAGGGAGGGGGGGCAGATGCCTTTTAAATATAGTTCCTTCCCACGGGAACCTAATCGAAAAAAGCTCCTGTAAGCTATTTCGCACAGTGTCGAAAATGTTAAAAACGAAAACAAAAAGTACAACGTTTACTTACCCGTACACACGACCATATCGATTATAGGAACGGCGGATTACTTCGTTGACTGGCTGCAAGGAAGAAGTAATACAAGGTGATGGTCCCACGTTCATGTGGATGCCGCCAAACAATTTGCAAGGTAACGTTGTCGATTTATTCATAATACCACAACATAACATTCGCACTAGCCATGAAAACCATGAAAACAGACGGAAGTTTTCGGGTGGTCTTGTTCCCTATATTGCATATGTACATTAGTTAATGTGATAGGAACCTGCAATATTTTGTTCTTTCAGTATGACCAACTGGACTTTATTTCCCCACTTGTGTGGGGGCACAGGCTCGTTTGCCATCCCTGCTCGCTTTACGACGTTTTAAACATTACTGCAGTGATTGTCATGAACTTTCTCGTAATTAGTACTTGGATAAACTATGATTAACATGAATAATAGGGCAATTAGAGCACCTTGCAATGAAAGGCAGATTTGCGATTCACAAGCGAGCAAGTGGCGTCTTGGACGCTTGTGTTTTCTGAAATTATTTTTATTGAAGCCAACTGTGTCAAAGTAAGTAACGGGGAAAGCCGCGTACAAAATTTTCCATTGACTTCATCGATCGCTTTATTTCATTTTCAATTATTTTGATTTCATTCCGATAAAATTTTTATTAAGGAAAAATACAATTCGGTTATGTTTTGGAAGCTGCCCTGCGTCTCTTGTTTAAAACCCAGCGCATAATTTTCACATTATTTGCCAGGGTGTTCGTGATATTTGTACAAACACGTACCTTTCGTTTTACAGCTGAACACGTTATGGTAGCTCAGAGATAAAGGTTCCAGAGCAGGTTAATGTTGTCTAAGCTGTTATTTGGGCAACATAAACAATTTTAAGTGGTCTTTGTTTATAGGATACGGTTTTCTTTTTATTAGATGACCATGCGTCACTCCACAAAATGGTGCCCTGGAAAAGGACGCTGCCTGTGACATATCCTACCTTGGTGTAGATGTCGTAGACGAAGCGGAGGTACTGCCAGAAAGTCAGATGTGCTACGCCTCGGCCATTCCAAAATGTGAACGTCCGTCGCATCCACCTGAGAACGAGGCGAAAAATAAGAAAGTGATGTTTGCGTATGTGAGCTGAATGACGCGTGAAATATTATTTCGCCATCCACACTTTCACATGGTACGCCAGAAACGCTTCGTGGTAACTTGCGCTAAAGCATTGCAATGACACGACAGGGGCCACGGCACGAAACCACCATTCAGTGAGCAATGACTTGTGTGCGCATTTCGTGTGCCGGCCATTATGCTTACAACCAAATTTGTCAATGCAGCTACATTGATGCGCCAGTAACTATGAGTGGAAAGGAAAGGACACTATCGGAGAACATTTCAACATCTACTCGCGACCAGCGGATTGCGCGTTGCGTGGTTGACGCAAGGAAATGTGCAAATTTTTTTCTAAAATATTTTTTATACATTGCATATGCAATTATTCACTTTAGAAGTTTGTCTATGCAGGGAACTCCCGAGAAAACGCAGAACTGTTCTTACATTTGCAGAATATTACTTGTTAGCAGCGAATGGAACAACTTGTTATGAAAGCATGTGCATATTTGTAGCCTAGAGTGGCGGAACGTGTATTAATGTGCAAGTCACGCTGCCATTGTTTCTACTGCGTAATATCAAGCGTCTATGTTATGATGCATTCTTAAGTCGCCTACAAATGAAATGCATACAATCTTGGCAAAATTTGCCCCCTTCGGCAGCTATCTTGTCCGACAACAATAATCGCCATCTCTCTTGCCCGCATTTTCTTTCTTTAACGCCGCGAGCCCGGTACTTCCAAGTCACGAACGGCATGCGCGTTATCAGAGTGATATATTATTTTCGACAGGAAACTAGCTAGCGCCGCATTCTCATGAAAGGAAACGCAAGCAAGGCATGATGATTATCGTTGGGGGAGAAATATACGCCCCAAAGGCTGAAGTGTTTTAAGAGTGTAGCGCATGTAGGAAAGAGGCCGTGATAAAAGTCAATTTGCAAGTTTGCGCCATGTGACACCAAGTTCCACGTCGCAAACACCGTAACTGCCAAGCGATACGACGTTTTCTCCCACAGACAAGAATTCATGCCAACGACTTGTTCCATACAGCCATCAGCACCTAAGAACAGACATTTAATTCAATGCCCTTTCAGACTACCATATATGTGACATACTGCACATGCTTGATGCTCGATTACCCAGATAATAGCTTTACAAAGCGTGCATATTGGGGCAAAACCTTGCCGGAAATGCAGGCACACATTTATCAGAATTTCACGCATGCTGCGCTGCATGATGAGAAATAGCACTAATTTCCCGCACTGATCCCTCCGAACTCCAGCATGAACAATGTGCTGCGTGCCACTGTTAGGGGGCTACGCCTGCTACAATATGCTTCGATGCACTTACGTAACTAACTTGAAAAAAGGGGCGCATGATGTCGCTGTCAAATTATATAAGATATCGTAGATTGTAGCAGCAGTTGTTGCAGTAGCGAGGGCAAAGGGGCCCACCAGAAGCACAACTGCCTGCACCATTGTGAACGCTCTCTTCGTGCTCTTCACCGTGGCAGGCAGCATCAGCACCTAAAACCATTGTTACGACGTTCTTCGACATATTTCTTTTGAGTCACAATCGAGCTACTCCTTATCACGGCAGCGTTTTAAGAGGACTGTTTGCCCAGTTTCGTTAAGTGCTGCGTCGCGCCAATCTGTCGACCCCCGTAATCTTATACCACAGTCCGACGAGCTTCAGTGCAAATGTAACCTTTACCCAACGAATTACTTCCCGAAAATGTACCAAATGTCTGAGTTCTTTTATGCAGTCATGATTATTTATGTAACGTTCTGTTTCTGAAAACACATAACTTGATTGGTTTATGTCTACAATTTCCATAAAAAGTAAAAAAAACAACTAGAAGCTGTGTTGACGGCATTTTCCCGTAACTTGTCTTTGGCAGTGGGAGCAACGCAACGTCGGGCTGAACGAGTGTGACTCGACATTGGAGATGTCGATACGACCTCCCATGACGAGAACAGATCGGGATTGGGGGTCAAAGGGTTGAACATTTCCGTCACTTGCATTAGTTCACCCTATAACAGAAGCTGTCGTTTTTTTCTTCCTGCTGACCCATTGTTATATTCAGAATGGACGGCAGCCAACTCACTGACGTAATGCTGCCGGACGCGTCCTTTGGCGCCAGTTACGTTGGGTGATGCAACACAATAAAGAGCACGCCAGTTCTGATTTATTTTGAGGCCGGGACTTGCGAACCAGCGATTCATCGGTGGCTGCACTATTCGGGCTGTATGGCCTTGAGTCGCAATTCCGATGACCTTGTTGTCGCGAAGAGTTACACACAGCTGCTCGGGCGAACCTTCAGCATCTCTCGAGGTCTTGACCCGCAGATTGGGCTTACCCAATGTACAAGTTCTACCTAATGTCCCCTGAAACATGGGCAAACTAAAGTCATTGCAAGTAAACCCCTTTCTTTTAGGCAGAAGGATCCCTCATCAAAACGAGTTTCGCCGCTGGCACATCGTACGGCATGGTCGCATTTATGTTTTCAGTAAGCAACGCACCAGAGACCTTGTCACTGTTTTTTTTAACCTCCCACTGCCAAAAGGCTAGAAAAATTCTGTATCGGTCAAACTGAGTCACTGCTAACTATAAACTCGTTTTCGCAAGCATAAAAATTATAAATAAGGCCCTACTGCGTTACGTCAAGTTTTGTATTGTTGAAAGTTGCGCACGGAGGACTTCCCTTTAGGCCCATAAGTGAGTTCGAACATCACGCTTTCCGCAAGGGACCTTCGCCGGAAAAGAGATACCCGTTTGCTTTGTGTCACCACGCTTGAACATCTTTTCTGTCGATGTCCCCTAGTCCAAAGGGCTTTGAAGCACCCGTGCGTCCGCGGCGATGTCTGCAGCCAATGCTCGCTCTCTTTTAACGACTTTCATAGATAATCCAGCGGATTTAGAAAGCAATTCGCGTACTTTGAGAATCATTTGCGACGGTTCCTGCACAAGTTATTTGTGCTGTCAAGGTACGTTTCAGTGACACCATTTGCTGCGATGACTTGTGTGGCCACCCTTTGTTGACGCTGGCATATTACATGCAGTAACAATATTGATGCCTCATTTGGCATTGCCTACCCAAAACACCTTTAATACTCACCTTGCTTTGCGAACCCTGCCGAACTATCATGACCGTAGTTGCTCATGCATTAAAAAATCAATTATGTGCCCAACAGTGGAACCCACGTCCCTCAGCATAACAGCCCAATGCTCTAACAAACATTAGGCCACAATCGCGCGTGCACTTCTACTGTGCCAAGAACTAGCTCTTTGAGAGTATCACCGCGTGCGTCACATTGTGATGCACAGTGACACTGTAGCACATTAGCGCGCCCCAATTTCCATTGCTTCAAAGACGAAGAAATGGGCACTTTTATAACCTCTAATTACCTGCTTCACAAAAGCTTCTGTTTTCCGGAGTGAGAAATGTTCGTATAATTTGCATATTTTTTGTCTGATTTGATACTTGTGTAACGGCGCATCGTCATTCTTGCGCTTTATGTCTATATTTTCTTTGTGCTTTGAGACGCAACCCATGTACAAAAGCTAGAATCATTTTGGTTTATGGGTCTTATTATCCCAGAGCAATATAAATACAGCTAGGGTCACCCTATAGTACCAGTTCCAAAGTATTTACCACCTTACTTCCCTAACATGGAGCTAGGTCCCACTTTCTGGTGGTCTTTGTCCGTCACTACAATCGTGATAACCATCGTAGTCAGGTATCAAACAACATTACTTCCTCAACGGGATATTAATCGCTTGTATTTCGTTTTCTTTCAAAGCCAAGCTTTCTTTTCCTCTTTCTTGGGCGTTCCCGCGTCTCCTACTGCTAATGCTGCTACTGCTAGCATAGGCCAGCATCGACATGACGTCATTATGCCCTCGTTCTCACACAGTCGTGGAGATACATTCGTTGTCAATCTAGCGTCAATTACCTTTACACTCATGCCATCGTCTTCACGTCGTCGTCGTAGTACCGTTGTCATGCCTGGTGCGTAATGGCCCCACCCTTGGGCAATTGGCTAGCAGCGGGCATAGTGCAAACATCAGATATAATGCGTATTGCGACGGCCTTTAGTGGCAAGAGATGCACGTAACGTGCCGGCGTGAGAACTAACACCAACACGCCGTCATTGTCATGCCGTCACGGTTATTATGTCGCCTTTGTGCCATGGACACCATTCCTTAGTGTCTGTAGCATCGTCATATTTCTACCGTCTTCAGCCATCGACGTCACTGCGTCGTAACCGGTTCATCGCCATGCCATTGTTGTCTGCTTCGTCTTCATAGATTCACCGTCATGCGGTCGTCGTCGTTCCATGATCTGCATAAAGTTGTTGTCGTTCCAACATCGTCCTACCGTAGTCCACATATGATGCAATTCTTTTAGCATCGACATCTCATTGTTGTCATACCATTTCCATCATCCCATCGTCACGCTTTCGTCGTCATGCCGTCGACATCAGGCAAGTATCGATATCACGTTGTCGTTACGCTGCCGTCGTCATGCTACTGTCAGCATTATAGCGTCGTCATGCCGCTGTGGTCGTTCCATCTGCTTTTATTTACTGTCGTCATGTGATCGGCATCACTTCACTGTCACTGGCTTTAAAAAGCAGCGTGTGACAGCCCGAACAAATTCATAAAATACGCCATTTGAGCATTCGAGGCTTTGTTTGTTGCGGAAAAAGGAGGCCGCTGTGTATACCAGTCGAAATGAGGGAGGTTAAGATCGCGTCTTAGAACAATATTGCTTCCCTTATGCTCTGGAAAACACTTCACTCTAGCTTGATACTGGTCTACAAAAGAAAGCACACTGTCAGATTACTCCTTTAAAAAGTGTCAGCTGGCACCAGACCACCTCACATGAACTACGGGTTATCTGGATTTCACCGGAAGCAATGTGATGGTCAACGAGAACACACGACCCCTCCGTGCGCATCTGCGGAATCATTTTCAGCCTATGACTACAGATTGACAGCCAATGAGTACAGATAGTTTAACCTTGCGAATAATAATGTCAAGGTCACCTGTTTTGTTGCTAATGCTTCGGCAATTAACAATAAGAGACAGTTTCGTGTGATGCATAATTTCTTCTGCACTACTTTACTAGTGCAATCGTCATACATATATGCTACAAGACATCATGGCAAATATGAAATCAGTTGTCATTGTAACCCATGGCTAAATTGCTCAAAAGCTTCTTTTTTTCGTCTAACGTTTCCTGAGCAATCTTCTGACATAGTGATGCCCTCAGTTTTTCTGCAATCCTCAGGAAAGCCTGCCTTTCTTAAATGGTGCAAAATTTACCCCTACATGTGTACTTTTTCTACAAGGCTTAAGTTTACCAATCCGATGATCTCTTTCGAGTGATTTAGGGCAGATGCCAAGTAGTTTAGCACAAAGGTTCAACACCAGCTTCTTAAACACAGACCATGGTTCGTGAGCGTCGGAATCTGTTATAGCGTAAGTTCATATCAAATTTAATATTCCAATTCATAACTTCGATGCACACCCAACGAGTAGAATCGGCTTCCCGCATCACTAGTCACCACTTGAATGTGACGACGCATGCTTGAAATTATTAGGTAACATTATATGATAAGGTACCCATTTTTGTAACACAACGTACTCTTTCGCGCGCGCGTATGCTTGTGTGTGTGTGTATGTGAGTCTGTTTTACATAGCCAAATGCTTTATAGGTATTAGGCTTACCTATGCACATTTTTGTTGTTGTTTTTCGTTATGACTGTGATTTTTTCCAGCATAACTCTCATTCACGTGTAGCGACGTTTCGTTTCACGTAGCACACATGTTCAATTGAATGCAACGCCTCATACTCAGATCATGGTATTGGAACGTAACACATAACCAATTTATAGAGGCTTTTATCAGTGTTCAAGTGGCCAGGCAGGCAAACGGCAAAAGCACAGTGAGCTGGGCTCGTGCAGCTCCAACAATAGATGTTGTTGAAGGTATGAAAGCCATTGTCTTATTTAAAGTGATGTTCAGCTTCTCAAATACGCAAAGTTCATAGACACGTTTATGCTGGCCGTAAAAAAAGCACAAAGCATGGAGTCAATTGCTTTTGCAACAACGCCACAAAGGATCAAAACCACCTGTTCAATTCCCTAACGATATCAGCTTGCGGGAAGTGCTTCTAGCGTAGTCAAGGGTTGTATTGCTTTTCCATTCCATGTTTCACTGTCTTCGTCTATCATCACTGGCTCAAACGTCCAGCACCGTTAGCACTCATATCGCCAGCTTGGCGCAAAGGGTAGCAAGAAATGAATAGAAAACTAAATGTACGGTAACAAAATGCGCCGCGACATGACACGTTAGGATAACAAAGATGACAACGAAACTGTACGTACCAAAAAAGAAACGCCGAGAAGAGTGCGAGAAGTGCAACGAATGTGGACAACATGGTATAGGCCTCAAAAACCTTTGAACACTGAAAACGTTCTCGTTGGAAACAGCAAGGTGCTTTCGTGCTCGCACGGATGTTCAAAGGATCAGACTTCGCTTAAGCTTCAATATTTTGCAGTTCACGAGTGCTCTCCGTCCAAGCCACAGCTAAGCATGGGGGCGGCGATGGCAACATACGAAGGAAACGACAAAGGGCGGCGTTCGTATCGCCGTGGCAGCTGATTGAATGTTGCGCTTCTCTCTCCACAGAGCGCCACCGAGATTGCTGCGCAATCCGCCCTTCGCAGGGCGTCAGGAGGGCAACGCTGCTGGGGAAGTGATAGAGGAGCAAATAAGTAAAGAGAGATACAGCAACTGGGCTTCTATGTCTACTTCAATCTTAGCACAAAGCGCATCAGTGTCACTCAGAACCCCGAGGAAGACACAAAAGGAGGAGGAGAAACAAATATCGCGATATTTGTAGTTTAGTGTATAATCATTCATATACATATAGGACTGATCTCACTCCTATTGTGAATGAAAACGGCTTTGTATACAGAAGGGAGCCCACTTGTTATAGGCGCATTTTATGTAATGCACGTAAGTTACTTCCCAAAGAGCATGAGCCTGGAATTTAAAAAAATTCAGAGAATTTGTCGATAACTCCAGCTAGGAGCATTGATAGATGAAGCGATATAGGTCCCTATAGTAAAGATATTTTCAATTATTCAGGCGGTATCCACAATTGCGTTATATAATGAAGCGTCAAAACATCATTCAAGCAACAGCGGATAGCTTAGCTCGTTCTGGGTTTTTCTAAAGATCTTGTCTGCAGTCTAGCCTTGTTGACCCATTACCTAAATATTCACGAATGGCCCATACGGGTGCTAAAAGTGTGCCATATTTGTCGCGTGCAATATTGCAAGAAAAGCTCACAACTATTACAAAGACAGCAGAAAAGGTCAGGGGCTTGCATAGCACAAGCACACAGCGCTAAGCGCAAAAAATTTGTAAAGCCGACATTTAGTGTCTTAGCTGCGTATTAATCAAGGAGTTCTCCCCAATGAATTTTTTATTGCTCGCCTAGGTTCAAATTCTCGAATAGAGAATTGCTCCGCCCAAATTATTCAAATCTGCAATGAATCTTCTTTTTTTATGTTCTTAACAAGGCAGATACGCTAGCGGTCATGCATATCGCATGCATGTGAACAGGTGGTGACCGAAGGTTGCGAGAACTGTTAGATGCACTCTATAAAAAAGAGCATGCTCTTTCTATATATATATATATATATATATATATATATATATATATATATATATATATATATATATATATATATATATATACAGTCACTTATTTTTTAAAGAGAACTGGCGACGCTTAATGAGGACAGCTGGCTTCTTAATAACAAGGTTGGCGGGACCAGGCTATCGAGTGGGCGGGGCTAGCACGCGCATTGTTCACACTTTATGTTAAAACGACTGGAAAGCAATGAATTAGGGTTTGATTTATCCCACATGCGTAATGGACAAATGGTCCAATAGACGGTCACCGGACTCATCTATGCGGATGACATAGGGCTACTAGCGGACAATGCAAGACCTTTACAGACCCTTGCGAATATGTGTGGCAATGCGGCGACAAATCTGGGTCTTAAGTTTGGCACCGAGAAATGGGGAATTATGATCTTTAATGAAGACACCAGTAATTACGTGGTGTCAATTCAACCGCAAGTCATGTCCATAGTTAAGCAACATAAATACCTCGGCGTATACATAAACGAGGTAAACTTTCCTTACTCCCGCACCCATCAGAATAAGCTGAAATTAAAGGGGAAGCGGAATGCTGCAATAAGAAAGCATAGAGCGCTTTGGGTTCACAATAATTATTACTGGTCCATGGACTCTAAAGAGGAGCAATTGTGCCAGCGCTAACATTCGCAAGTACCATTCTGTGTTTCTTATCGGATATCTTGTCGGGGTTGGAAATTAACTAGAGATCGATAGGGCGACTAGCTTTTAGAGCCCACAGCAAATGCACAAATGAGGAAGTGCAGGGTGCCATCGTTTGGGCCTCGTTTGAAGTCAAAGAAACGCAGACCCCTACTAGTTTTGAAGAAACACTCAGGAACATGGATCAAAATAAATGGGCAGCTAAAGGGCACAAGTATCTGTACCTGAAAAGCGTGTGCACGGAATAGAGTAGAAGTAAAAAAAAGTTGGCGACCAAGTACAGTGCAAAAAGTGAAAATGTTAGAGAAGCAGAGACAGTGAATCGAGTGCAAAGAATGGAAACAAAAAGGACGATTGAGAGTTACAAGAATGAGAAGAGAGTAACTCTAACGGAATATTGGTACCATAACACACAAGGAAACGCCTTACTATTTGAGAAGAAAGACGACGGAAACGACGAAGCGTTGACAGGTCAATCTTAAAAGAGGTGTCTGCTTCTCCATATGTTAAGCACCTGGCATTTCTCTGGCATATTGAACCCGGTAACGCAATATCCTTGAAGTCTCCCTTCCAAATATACATTGGCGGATTCCCTCCCCGAATTTCTACTTACACAGGTCGGGTTTCGTTCCCTCCTCTCTCTGCTAGTTTTGTAATAAGGAAGAGGCAATCCATCACCTCCTTCTGTGTCGGCATGAAAAAGAGAATTGAAAATACCTTTTCGAAGACTTGGCTGGGACCTAACTGAACTTGCTTTTCTTTCACTTGGGGCTTCTACCTTAGGATTCAGCCACAGGAACGCTTGCTCCGCTGTCCAAAAAATTACAGAATCCAACTAAGTGCATTCTAAATTCGTTATTTTCCTTCTGTGTACATTTAGGTTAAACATTATTCACTCAAACTCATTTAGTGATTTGAGTTTAATCGATAATTCTACGATATATAGTGTTACGTCCTTATATATTCGCAAATTGAGGAGGAGGAGGAGGAGGAAAGAACTTTACTGTGTGCCCTGCGAGTTGGTGGGGAGGGCCAAAGGCCCCGCCTAGGTGACGGCCAGGAGTTCGTGGGTCCTGGCGGCATCCTCGGCCCGCTGGACGGCCCATAGTTGATCCTCGAGGGTGGGGCTGAGCAGCGCGGCTTCCCAGTGCGTGCGAAGGCTGCTGCTAGAGGCCGCGTTTTCTTTATTGTTATTTATCCCTCGGCATTCCCATAATATATGCTCCAGAGTGGCTCTGGATTCACATGTTTTGCATTTGTCCGTAGGATATACATCCGGGTATGTGATGTGCGAGAGCGCAGGATCCGGATACGTCCTAGTTTGTAACTGCCGCCATGCGACAGACTGCTTTTTGTCAATTTTGTTTCTTCTAATGCACTTCTATTAGCAGCCCGTGATCTACTCTTGCATTAAGTACCTTGTGCAATACATTTCGCTGGGCCTTAGCTGGTGCATTCATAGGTGTCCGATCTCCTCGTATCTTCTTCCGTCTAACCACTCGCGTTTGACAGCAAAGGTGCCTTTGTTGTTTCCTATCACCCATGTGGCTCCTACCCTTTATGGCGGATAGGCCATGAAATGGATAATTTATTCCAATTTATAATGAATCAATTTCCGAGGTCGCGCGAATATGCGACCTCGGAAATTGATTCACTATAAATTGTATAGTGGCAGAGATCGGACACCGCATTGAAAAAAGCAATTATTAAGCAACAAACTGTGTTAAGAGACATGGTGGACGTGTATCCAAAAGCCCGAGATAATTCAATTTCATCTAGGTGCCACTATAGACGTTCCCATTTCTGAGAAAAAAAAACATATTTGGTTGGTTGGATTTACTGATATTCCTGGTAGCTTTTATTATTATTTGATACAGGATTAGTATAGATCATCACAGGTGCCAGTTGCATCAAAAACTGAAGAGCTGTCAATATTATAAAAGTAGTACGTTCAAAGATGTCGCTGAAATGTGTTCAGTTAATGAGAAGAAACTGCTAATTGCGTGCATCAATTTGGCTTGAGAAATTTGTAGACTACACATAACATAGAATCAGCTGGAACTAGCCAAGAAAAAGCTGTCACAAAAAGCACTACTTAGAACCAGAATTCACCTGCCGACGATGTCGAAAGGCTTGGCACGAACATCCTGTAAAATCAAATATTGTGTCCTGTCCCGTGCAAGAGAACGAGCAATCGTTTCGAAATCGAATTTTGATTGCATGCGCACATTTCTGTTCTCGGAGTCGATGTTTACATACCCCCCCCCCCCCCCCTCCCGATCAGCTATTCTTCATTTCTTCTTGACGCTAATAGCAAGCAGTTCTATCGTAGCTTATGTAAAACAAATCCTTTATTATTAACAAACATCCTTTGTGGAGTGATGACGAGGCACTGCGCGAAGATACAATCCCCCGTCGAAAGCAGGAAGAAGTTGTCCCACCTTGAACTTGAGTGGTACCTGTTAAACGCAAGAAAACACAAAAGTTAAGCAGTGAACCGAGCGAATTTCACTTTTAGTCGCAACTGTTGACGGGAGAAAAAGCCGTTATCAGGCCGGCAGCCCTTGAGAAGCGCGAAGGATTAAGACGGCAATGAAAACTACATTGTCAAATTGAAGGGGTCCTCGCAAACTATTACGTTCCAATTTTTTGTAGTGCCTTTCAAGAAAAGAACCCAATTATGTGATTGCTTTGCAATCTTACTGCGTTTTCGAAACTTTTTCTAACTTCAGGTCTGCACGCGGGTTTTTATATTCGAACACAGTAGAGTTAAGATTAACCCTGTTAAAGCAAATTTCTGTATGTGCGAGAAATGTTTGAACATTTGGGTGTGCATCGCTTCCCATAAACAAATGCACGAAAGATCGCTAAATATACACCACTAGTTCGGTAAAACCAAATTTCCGGAGCCGTGTCTAACGAGCGCTACCAGGCTAAACGGGAGTCCTGGACTGGCAGACTTGTAACATGCGACACAGCTCGCAAACCTCGAAGACAAGTGTGTTTTCTGTGAGCCTATAAACAGCTAAGTTAACGCAAACCTTGACGCGGAGACCTCGAGGGCAGACACATGTATGAATATTTGAGAAGGTTCTCGATGTGCCTCTGCAGGCTGATATAGATCAATACAGATAAATTTCACCCAGAAGCCACAAGAACCGTCTTCGTACATGATGCAAATAAAAATGCCCCAAATACAGTTTGGTGCGTTTTTTCTACACCTGGCGACAGTGATTTTCGATCAAGCAGGTGTAATGTCTGGTTTTATGACAGCGCACAGGTTTGCACAGATTCGGCAGCCAACACTTGCGCATTGCCTAAGAGTGCGTAAAGCAACACTTTCTATTACTCAAATACAATGAATTTATCTTGTTTCAAATGGATTGGAATTTTAATTCTTTTAATACGTTGTGTTGTGCGTATTTGGTTGCGACAGATATAGCAGAGTTAAAGTTCTGCAGGTCACTTTTGTTAAAGGTGACTTCTGATATGACGAACATTCTTTCACGGTTCAGAATCAGAATCAAATTTTATTACTACATACGAAGTTATTACAACATGTAATTACAGAAGTAGGTCCCGGAGTCAGAAACTGAATTGGGACCTTCTGTACATGATATATACGAAAGGAAAAGTAAACTTAGTTAACGCCGCGACAGTAATAAATACAACTACAAAAATAAACTAGAATGGCAGCAATATAAAACAGTAGAACATGAATTAAATCAATTAAGCGACATATGGAAACATGAACAAATTGATCAGAAAATTGGCTTGTTTAAACAATTTCATACGTGATTATTAACCATGCTATACACTTCAGTATTAACCAATGAAAATGCAAACGCATGCATTATGCGGCATTACAAAGACAATGTTATGTAAGGCTCGGTTGGTTCAAAAGGAAGTTTTTCAATTCTGTAATAAATGAATGTAGTGTCATTAATTTTAAAACAGATGGTAGCCAGTTCCATAATAAAAAAGCGCTGAAATGAACAGATTGCTTGCCCTATTTGGTTCGAACTTTCGGGTAAATTAGGTTCAATTAAGTTCGCCTGAACGGGAATCTGTAGATGTGAAATAAAAGCATTCGTTACGCAACCTGTTGATCACCTATAGTAAGGTTTCTTCGTTGAAAACAAACTTTTCAAAGTTAAGTCTTTGTTGCCCATGAAATATTTATTTCAGCTTTCGCATACTTAAATATAAAGGGACAGCAATGTCTGAGCAAAGAAAACCAGCTCACCGGGCTGAAAGCTGCGTAGCTGTGCAACATGACAATATGCCACATTGTGAAGTTAAATCGTTAAACCTCATAACACCAATTTTATTCGCGGGCTACCAGTGGTGTTGATTCATTCACATTTTATAAGTGAGACATGCACAAAACATTATTCCGAGCACTTTAGGCTCTGTCGTAGGCACACTTCAAAGAATTGTAATATCTTGTTTTGTTATGCATTAACAAAGTGTTAAGCATGGGATTTACATTACTTAATATTTATCATTCTTGTATATTATCACACGTTTTATGGCTAAAGTCGAAATTGTGCGATCAGCCATCAGTACTTGGTGTTGTCTTTAAAATAATGCAATTATATTCACCAGGCACGTACCCAGGGGGGGGCCCGGGGGGGCCCGGCCCCCCCCCCCCCGAAATCAAGTGGCATACCCCCCCCCCCCCCTCCCCACCCACGCCACCACTCCTCACACATTCCTAAAGCGCCGCCAGATCAATGTTGAGACTTGGCAGCTGTTCATCGGTCAGCATTATGCTGCCTTTTTCACTCCTTTTAGATGGCGGTAGTTATCGGCATCTCTTGTAATGTGAAGGACAGTTTTCTCATAGATTCCGCACCCGCGCAATTACCTCGAGATGCGTTCAGTTGTCACCATCTATTCAACCGTCACGTGCATAGCTGTTGCTTTTGTTAGTTCAACCTTCTTTGTTAAGGCTGATGCTGGGACCAGGAGAGGGACGCGGCTGTTACTCAGCTGGTCTGTACTCTCGTGGAACGAGTTGCGGCCGGAGAAAACGCCAATTGCGTTTAACTTTTCCCTTTGCTTCATTATTTCCTTGAGTTACGGCTCGCCGTGACGCTGGCAGATGCCCGGAACCATATACACGTGATATGGGCTAGATAAGGTGGGAAATAAAATAATGTGAAAGAGCGTCCATCATGAAACCCTGCAACAACCCTTAAACCCATAAGCAAGATGACTGTCGCCCGTTACCTCGTCTGTTTTTCCCTAATTGTATAGCACTTTTCGTGCAAAATTGGCAACTGGAAACAAAAATCGCAAGGAGTTCAGAAATTAAGCGATCTACTAAGGGAGAGAGCCAAGGAAACAACCAAACTGCAAGCAAAAGCGAATAATAAAAAAGTTAACCGTTGTTTATGAGGATATTTATGGATCAACATCTTTTTATTTAAAAAGGAAGTAGAGAAAACGCCGCCGGAAGTGGAGAACAATTACTTCTTTTGAAGGACGCTTCTACAGTTATCGGTCGAACCGCCTCACGTAGCCACTTCTCTGCTGTGCTTATGTGGGTGTTTTTCTAACCTTTTGCGGTGAGCGCAGTACGTCTTGAATCGCAGAGTCCTGCGCTCTGCGCGGTTGTATGGAACTGGCGGCCGCACAGCGTTACGCAATTCGCGGAACTGTCAAAACTGATCAACAAGGCGAAAATAACTGATTTTCGAAACTATAACATGAGAAAGACTGAAGAAGCCGTAAAAAATAAACGCAGCCTGAAATCAGTAAAAAAGAAACCTGGCATAGGACAAACCATGATGTATGCACTAAAGGATAAGAAGGATAATATCATCAGCAATCTCGAAGATGTAGTAAAAGTAGCGGAAAAATTCTAAGCTGACCTGTATACAGTACACAGAGGAGTCACGATACCTCACTTAGAAACAGTAATGAAAAGGATACAGAAACTCTCCTATAACTAGCGATGAGGCTAGAAGGGCCCTGCAAGACATGAAACGATGAAGAGCGGGAGGAGAAGGTGGAATAACAGTCGATTTAATCAAAGATGGAGGCGACACAATACTTGGAAAACTGGCGGCTCTTTATACAAAGTGTCTATGGACTGCAAGGGTCCCAGAAAACTGTAAGAATGCAAACATTATACTAATCCACAAAAAAGGAGACGTTAAAGAATTGAAAAATTATAGGACCATTAGCTTGCTCCCAGTATTAGATAAAATATTTACCAAAATAATCTCCAATAGAATAAGGGCAACACTTGATTTTGTCAACCAAGGGAACAGGCTGGCTTCAGGAAGAGATACTTTACAATGGATCACATCCAATGAATCACATCCAATGGATCACATCCAGGTTATCGCGAAATCTGCAGATTACAATCAGCCTCTCTATATGGCTTATATAGATTACGAAAATGCATTTGATTCAGTAGAGATACCAGCAGTCATAGAGGCACTACGTAATCAAGGAGTACAGAACGCTTACGTAAAAAGCTTGGAAAATATTGTTACATGCGTGTGGTATTTGTTTGTTTGAACGAGGCGCGTGGGCGCCATCACTCCAGAAAGCGGAGGAAGAACGAACTGGGCTCGCGCTGTGAATCTGACTGGTCAGCGCTGCAACCGTTGTTGTAAATATAATCTGTAAATAGTTTGTCGCCTTACTGACTCGTCCTTCGCGTAAGAATATCTCCAGAGGTTCTACAGCTACATTAATTCTACACAAGAAAAGCAGGGAGATACCTATAGAGAAAGGGGTCAGACAGGGAGACACAATTTCTCCAAAGCTATTCACTGCGCGCTTAGAAGAATTCAAGCTATTAAACTTGGAAGGCTTAGGAGTAAAGATGGACGGCAAATATCTCAGCAACCTTCGGTTTGCCGATGACATTGTTCTATTCAACAACAATGCAGACGAGTTAGAACAAATGATTGGAGACCTTAACAGAGAGAGTGTAAGAGTGGAGTTGAACATAAATATGCAGAAGATGAAGATAATGATAAATAGCCGGGCAAAGGAACAAGAGATCAGGATCACCAGTCGGCCACTAGAGACCGTGAAGGAGTACGGTTACCTAGGTCAATTAATCACAGGGAACTCTGATCATGAGAAGGAAATTCATAGAAGAATAAAAATAGGTTGGATCGCATACGGCAGACATTGCCAGCTCCTGACTGGAAGCTTACCATTATTATTGAAAAGTAAGGTGTGCAATCAGTGCATTTTGCCAGTGCTGACATATGCTGACTTGAGAGCAAGTTAAGGACCGCGCAAAGAGCGATCGAACGAAGATTGCTAGGCACAACGTTGAGAGAAAGAGAGCGGTTTGGATCAGAGAGCGAACGGGTATAGACGATATTCCAATTGACATCAAGAGGAGCTGGGCAGGTCATGTAATGCGCCGGTTAGATGACCGTTGGACCATTAGGGTTACAGAATGGGTACCAAGAGAAGGAAAACGCAATCGAGGACGACAAAACGCTAGGTGGAGCGATGAAATTAGGAAATTCGCGGGCGCTAGTTGGAATCGGTTGGGGCAGGACAGGGGTAATTGGAGATCGCAGGGAGAGGCCTTCGTCCTGCGGTGGACATAAAACAGGCTGATGATGATGATGACGATGATGACGACGACGATGATGATGATGATGATGATGATGATGATGATGATGATGATGGTGGTGGTGGTGGAGGTGGTGGGCCCCCCCCGAAAAAAAATCCTGGGTACGTGCCTGATATTCACACCTGTGGTGTGGTTGCCCATAACTGCAACATCTATTCGCTCGAATAAGGCTATAACAGTTAGGCACATGTTGAACGATACATACACACAATGTTCCGACATAAGGTAGATGGGTTTAGAACAACGCTGCAGCCAGTGCAGTATTTATAGCTTGCTGTAAGCTAATGCCAGGCTACACCTGTCTGAGCATAGAGACAGAGAGTGAGGGAGAAGAGGATAACTGAAAGGCAGCCAGGTTAACCAGGACTGAGCCAGGTTGGCGACTCTGCACTAGGTAAAACCAACTCGCCAAAGGAATAGAAAATAGTTGAGTGAATGATTAAGAGGATAAAAGAAAGTCCGGTGGAGACATCACCGACGTAGTAACAGTTTTCTTCTCTATATCACAGACGGTACTCAGTCCGAATCATAGGCAGTTACTAAATCCGGTAGCCCTCAATATCGCAGCAGCGATTATGTGGCCTTTTGTAGCTGCGTCGAACACTCTAGGGTTCCTAACGGACGAAATACCAGATCCCAAGTAGTTCTAACGCAAAGTAGTGTCAGCTGCATCGCAACAATGCAGCTGTCGATAAAGAAAAAACTATCACGCTTTCGCTATAAGGCGAATAGAAGAATGTGATAGCACTTATGTTAGAACATTACACGAAGTGCAAGACTCGTAGCTGTAGTGAGATTATAAAGTGAAGCAAACGTATGCTGACCAAGCAAAAACGAGCTGTTGTGCTGCGGGTCCTCTGTTTGAATACTGCCGGCGGACCATTTCTTTTTCGTATCGGGTACGTTTCCAATGTCTTTCCTGCGTGATCCCAGAGATAATGCACACCCGCGCCAATAGAATTGCATAATTTTCAGGTTTGAGCTGTGTTGTTGTTTCGCACTCTTAATATTTGGGTCTGAGAATATTTAATATAAAACACATGCGATACCGGTGTTTTGTTTCATGAAATTTGTTATTGGCCTGCCATTCTGAAAAATAATTTTGTTATGAATGTAAGACCTCGTATGAGCAACTTTAGGGGCATAATGGTGTGACAACATAAGCCGCATGGCGTGGCATATACCATGGCATGGCACACAGAACATATATACTTAAATTTATACCATTGCGGTGGCTATATAATTTATATCCCAATAAGAAGTTACGGGACGCATTTAACCGCCGCCTTCTTGTTCTTCTTGCGGAGATACCATGATATAAGGAACAAGCAAGCCTTTGTGCCTGGAAATCGCTGCGCATCTCTCATTGTACTGTGGCCCTGTGGCGCGTGTGTACAAGGTCAAGCCCGTCGTGTTTTGCGATTCAACTTGTTTTAATGCTGATTAAAGGTAATCCTTGTTCTTCAATGTACAACATTGTGGCGGAAGCACGCGTTCGTCCCATAAATCAGCTGTGCGTCTCTTTTCGTAATGCGTATTGCACTGTTTACAAGGATATCAACCTGAGGTTGGTTCTGCCGCTTCTTTTTTTTATTGCATGAGCGTAGGAGTGTCAAAGTGTAAAAAAGTGTGTGGGTGTATGTAATATAAATGATGGTAGCCTTCTTCGGACCACCATCAGTTGCACTTCGCTTCTCGAAGAGGGAGGACGTGTGTCAAGTTAGGTCCTGAACAAAACTTCGCAGTGTGGTCAACGCGGTTTCAGTCCATGCATCAGAGACCACAAATAGGTTTAAAATATTGCTCTCCCATATTTTTTTTTCATAATTATGGCTGAATCGCCACTGAATTTTCCTTTAAATATCATACTTACCGGTGTTTCTGGGCACGCCTCAAACTTAACCTGCTGAAGCAGACAAGCTAGAGTTGTCTTCGCTTGGACCAAGCCGAGACGCATGCCGACGCAGTTACGTGGTCCGGCCCCAAACGGCAGGTACGTGAACGGCCTCAAGGCGTCCTTCTTTTCCGGCATGAACCTGTTGGCAAATGTCAAGTACAACGAGCATAAAGATCAGTTGCAGTTGCGCCTGGAGAAAAGCACTGTGTGCCGTCCAAGCACGGGAGGGGGGGGGGGGGAATTGACAACAGCAGCATCACTGAACAGCCTTGCAACGAACTATGAAACACCAGAAAACAAAAAGGAGCACAACAAATCGGATCAAATCGCATCACGAAAAGTCAGCTGCAAAAAAAAAAAAAAAACGCGACTCGTGGTAACTATCACATTAGGTATGTGTGACGCATGCATTCGCTTTTAAGTGGAGTCTATCAGTATTAAGCTGCGCGAATAATTTTCCTTTTGTCGCGCTATGACTCTCAAAATGGCCACTAATTGCCAATATTTATCCGTAGGTAACATTAGCCAGTAGTAAAAAGAGTCATAGGAGTTGCCCGTGCAAGCTCACTGTGACAGCATCTTCTGATTGACTACATTCCTTTTATTCCGACCAGTTTTTTATTTCCACAGGTTGGAGAGAGAACAATTTGAAAACAATGGGCACTTCTACGTAACATATAGCCTGATGAGTCACGTTTCATTCTTATTTGGGTTTGTGCGCACTCAGCTCTCCAATCTTGATAGAAATTTAGAGCTAAGAAGATTGCGGACGTTAAGATCTAAGCATTCATATTATTTGCTTTTTTTTTTACAATGACAACGTACCTGTCTGGATTGAACCTCTCCGGTTCAGGGAAATATTCTGGATCATGGTGGATTCCGGCCAAGGGAATGTCGACGCACATGCCTGGCTTGAAGTGGATTCCAGCCACCATAGTTTCCTCCGTACAAACCCTCATAATTCTGCAATTTCCAGATATAAAAATACGGCAACATATCACTATGGATATATGTGTTGTAATTATCAAACATTTTCTCAGACGATGGGAATATAATTCTCGCTTGGAAATGCTATTTTATTGTACGGAGAGGCAGGCGTACAAAAGACGGGTGCAAAAGGAACGATACAGAGAGACATAGCAGAGAGAGGAAAGGCAGGGAGGTCGACCAGACGACCGCACGGTTTGCCACCCTACATTGGTGCAAGGGAAATTGGCAATATAAAGAGTATGCAATTCTGTGCTCTGGTGTGTGGTAATCTGTGTTTTCTAAATAATTTATTTATTCCATACACTTCAGTAACTCGTCTTGTAGCTGAACTTATTCTTTGATATTATATCTATAAAGAAATCCATGAACAATGTACTGTAATATTTCTTCTTCTTTTTTCTTATTTATTTTGAATTTCCTCCCCGGTCCTCTCAGGAGGTGAACCGGAAGTACTGAACAAGAAACAACAGTGCCACTCATGATGCTCGTGCCAGTAATATAACACAAACGCCGGCGTTTCTTGTCTTCAGCTTCTTCATTTTGTATGTGCGCTTCACAGGATCGCTTTTCTGTCCCATAAACTTTACCAACTTGCTCAGGTTCCTGTTTTTCTAAACTAATTTACCATATCGTTATACATGAGTTAGCCACGTTGTGAATGGCGACCACTTGTGAAATGAGTAGAAAGTTCATGATTTCCACGGCCTTATACTTGTAATATATCCTATGACTGTCTTCGCTAAATTTTTTGTTGTTAGTCTAGTCAGAAAAAAAGCAGGAAATAACATGCAAAAAATAATGGATATCTCACACGAATTATTATGTGTTTTAGAGTCTATATAAAAAATGCGCTTAATATAAAAAGATGTATTCATGCACGCTATGTAAAACGCACATACGGACTGCAGCGTGTCCAATGCGTTGTACACGTGGGGACGAAGGCACCATACATACTACGCCAAAGAGAACTCAGCCATTCTTTTCGTTACGAGGGTGACGAAAAAAGCTGTCAAAAGGATAAATTATTTTGTGCACGGGCGTATCAGAAATGAGGTCTTCATTCAATAATCTTCTACTACGACGAAGAAGCAACGTAGACGCAGCGACGAGTGGCGTGAGAACTGGCAGTTTAAATATGTTGCGCTATCGCAGATGTCCTGCCTTACGCGTGTGAGTAAACGTCGAAGGACCTAATGCTTCAGCGGCGAAGACAGCAAATTTTTCACGCTGGTAGAAGTATTATTAGAGGTGCAAGTAGCCTCACTAGCTGACGAAGAGTAGAAGCACACATGCGCGGACGAAGACGGAGCAGGAGAAGTTGAAGAGATAACAGTTCACTGTTATGTAGAGAAGCAACGTTAGTTCCCGTATGCAGCAGCATAGATTAAATTAGTGTTCAAGGCGGTAAGAAGAGTACTACTGCAGGAAGAACGATTCAGGCTGCAAAAAAATGTCCACGACGAACGGCTCGCGTAGGTTAAGCAAGAACCATGGTGACTCCGTCGACGATGCCGTTAGAAGCAACGGTAAGGTGCTGCTCTGAACCACAATGGGGACGAATATTTTCTTATTTCTTTAGGTTATACTTCGATAGATATGAAGCAGAGAAGGGCGTGGTATTAGGCTTGCTGTCGCAACATTATATTTGAGGCAGAACGGGCGGAAGTTCCGACGCAGAATAATTGACGAATGGTTTTGGTAAGGATGCTGAGCTCGAGAGGGTAGCATATGCTGTCATTGCAAGCACCAAAAGCACACTGCCCGAATTGAAAGATTAGAGTGTTCTTTGCGTCGTGGAGTATAGGTTCAAACACAGGCGTGATTAACCTGGCAGAAATTACAGCAAATTGAAGAGAGAGCGACGCCTGGGCCGATTGGTTCATCTAATGGGACATTGGCGACGCACATGAAAGGAGAATTGGCCGGGTGGATGGCAGGTATTGGCGTAGATCAAAAGAAAACAGTTTCGCGCCAAAAAAATAGGCGTTTATTTTTTCCTAATCGGCATTCAATTGATGAACAGCGTGGGGATCTGTTGTGGTGATAAAGAACTGCGGTAACGCGAAGGAGCCTGGCGTGCCGAAGTGCAAGAACGAAGTGTCACATACTGCATGGAGGAACTGCAGGCTGCGTGACGAGGGAAAGCGTGACCAGTTGCAGCACCAGGACGCCGGCTGGGGTTTTGCTCAAATTGAGCATAATCTCATCGTTGGTCCTGTCGGCGCGTGGGACAGAATTGTAACGTATATCCACGGAGGGCACGCTGACGACGCTGTACCCACGCTGTGGGTGCTACGAACGCTAAGTCAGCGTACGAGAGATTTTGACGAGGTATTGTCATATTGTGATAAGCGGTGGCACTCAGCCACGCCAACCCGTCTAGGTGATTTTGGTAGGCAGGACGGTGTGAGCTATAGATGTGAGCGACAGACGGCCTCCTAATATTATGTTCCTGAAGTTCCTCGCGTCCTATAACCGGCATCATCGCACAGAGATCAGCATCATGCACCAGAATCAGAGACCTACATATGTAACGTTGGGACGAATAGCTTGTATTTCGCTCTGGCGTATAGACGCGCTGGTCCTATTGCAAACAGTTTTATCAAATTCTAGCAAGAATTGTGAAACACGATGGATCCAATGCACCTTAAGATAAGGACACGTTCCACCTCCGTCAAGGTGTTGTTCTCTCACCATCATAGTTCAAGAAGGTCCTGAGTATGTCGCATGAAAGACTCGTCCTGGCAGTTGAACACGAGTTTTCTGCTTTTTAAGCGACTTCAAAGCGCCCAGAGGCTGTAGTGAGTATTTGGCGTCAATACTAAGTAAATGCAGGTTAGTGCGGGAGCTCAGTCGAACTCGTCGTTAAGGGAGCACATCTTCGCTACGCCAGTCAGACAGAAAGCGATATCTTGCACCTCCTGAGGCACGTTCGACTGGTTAAAATCCTTTGCTCTGTTGTAGCCATAAAGTTATCCATCAGTGCTGTAGCAATGGAGGACGGCAAAATGTTGGGGATCACTCTGAGGGGTAGTGATAGAAAGCAAGTTGAGTGGGCGGCGTCACAGCATTGTCAAATCTGTAGAGACTTTCGCCTGTTTCGAACATGAGGTCTGTAGTGGAAGGGCGCAACTGGTGACTCAAATGGAGCTTCAACGAGAAGAGCGCAAGAGGACAGAAAAATGAAGCGCCTCCACCACTTGCGTCGCGTAGGCCAAGCCACCCCTTCAGTTGAGCTGGAGAGGACGTTCGCGGTATTGATGATTATCCGAAGTAACGCTCAAAAGCTTAAATAGAACTTACAATGCATATACGGGTTTAATGCGATAGCATTATAGGGGTATTCCACCTCATTTTGGGGTAATCCATCACCTAAGATTAAATGTGAGCGGGTCCTGTTGGCAAACCAGTTTAAAGCACCATCTAAAAAACGCTATCTGTCAAGTGGAAAGGAAGAGGGAAACTGGCACATGACGCCCGCGCCAGACGTTCCAAAAAACTTATCTGGCACGAGAGAAGCATGCGTGTGATCGTAGCATAATGACTAGAACATCAAGCAGCCGTGCTGACAGACAGTGGTTAGATCACACCATCGGTCACATATTTCTTTGCAGAATTATAGGCGGACATAGCCCAATTTCGAGGTGTGTTGTGCATACGCAAGCGCAACACAGTGTGCCCAAAATCGCAAGTTTGTAAGTGACACAAGGTATTAAAACGACCCTTTGATAAGTCAACGCGGGCAACGTCCCCTGCGACACAAGCGCGTGCCGCTGTGGAGACTTTACAATCATCACAATCTAAGCATACTATCCTATACGTATAGAGACAAGCTAAGGTTTGGTCTATGGTTAGTAAATGTGTTTATCTTTGAGACACCGCTGTTGTTCTATGGCGGGAGCGCTTATACTATGGCACACTTTACCGTAATTACGCGCTCTGTTTCTGTGTTGCTTTGCGCTGAAAGCCATAAAAGCAAACTGTCAGACAAAGTATAGCATCGCGTATTCATGGCGCTTACATCGAATCGGTAGTGCAAAGTCTCAACGCCTCCTTGATACAAGCATCGAGATATGGCATCTCCTGCAGAGCATCGTATGTAAGTTCCCCCTGAAAGAAAATAAAAGAAGCAACTTAATCGTTTACTATCGAAGTTCCAATGTTGGTAGATTTAAGGGAGCGAGAGTGGGTGCTTTTCGCTGTTGCCCATTTATTGCATTTTCTGAACTCTGCAAGCATACTAACCGGAATCCCTTGCTCGGAGGTATTTGACAATGTTTGTAGATAGAGTCATCATAAATCGAAACCAAATGCATAAGCGCGTAGGCCTGAAAAGTTACAAGCTTCCTTTTTTACACTTCTGCAACGCCTGAATCCTCCACAATTTGGGAACGCGTACTGTCAAGATAAGCATCAAAAGGGGAAAATCAAAATGGAGTTACGATTGTCTGATACTTGTCGGACAGACAGACATAATGTCAATAAAGAGCGCAAGGAGAAAATATACAATTTGGATGATGAATGTGGTTTTACAATGCTGAAGTGGGCTGTGGTGGTTCAGACTCCATTTCTAACCATTTGGGTTTTTAAACAAGCACCCACATCCATGCACGCGAACATTTTCGCATTTTCACTTATAAGAATGCGGCGGAAAAGTTGTAGATACGAACCCGCCAACAGTTCTTTGGTGGCAAAACGTCTGTACAGCCATGTAGCAATGCGAACTATTAACTACGTTATTCATACAAACGACGAAGATGTATCGCCGAGATCTTCACTGGTGTCAAGGCTGTCAAATTCCGCACGCAAAAAATACATTACCCCTGTTCACGTGCTGTTCTTGATGTAACAGCTGAATGGGCTAAACGCAGTGCTCCAGCTATTGCTTAATAGGTCCCCATAAAAGCTTCATCAAAATTCGTGACAAAATACCCAGATATAATAGCATTTTGGGCTGGTCCATCCAAAATTCACACTAGGCTTCGCTTATCAGAATGAGATGTTAAGCATTAAAAACTTATTTCCCGATCAACACCACCTAGAAATAAAGGTAGCACAATGTCATTTGATAACTTTCAGCAATTATCCCCTTTATAGATGTATAGCAGCGCCTCTATTACATGACTTATGAAAGTACACATCATCGTATTCATTTCATACCTTTGTGAGCACGTTGTCTATTTCTGCAATGACCCTGTCTTGACAATCAGGATTAAGGGCCAGGTAGTAAGTGGTAAGGCTGAGGGCCATTGAGACACTCTCTACGCCAGCAATGAAGAACACTATCCCCTGGGCTGTTATCTCATCCAGTGACATTTCTGAAAAAAAGAAATACGTGCTTACAACAGCCTTGTACATTTCTTTTTATTTCACAATACCGAAGGCAACTGTTCGGCTAACAAGAATGAAGAACCCAGAAATAAAAGTAAACAGCGCAGAAGCTTATCCTACTACAAGGGATTTTTTACGTCGCCGTCAGCAATCTCTGGAGGAAAACTACAATTCGCCAATCACTATTTTCTAACAAATGCACGTGCAAATACTATGTTCATTTGTCAAACATTTCTAGGAAAAATGCAATCCTTAAATCTGTATCGTCTAGGGAAAGGAGCCGCCAACAAGTGTTCCGAAGCGTGACACGTTTTTCCAGTGTTGTGAGGCCCTACGCATTTTTCATATCTTGTTTTCATATCAGTTCCCGCAATACTGTCGAATAAAAGCGATAGCATGTGTGTAGTGTAAACAAAAACAGCGTATCTTTTTACGCGATCCTAACGACTCAATAATATGTTGCCACGTCAAAAAAGATTTGAAGTGAGCACTTCTGCGCTTATTTAAAACAAACCGTACTGCCTTCTGTTGAACACGCTCTAGTTTTCTTATATATTTTTTTTATTACAAGGGGCCCACAACATCGCGGGATATTTAACCTAATACGTACAATTGTTGTAAGCGAGTTGTTTACCACTAGAATAATCCGATTTAGGTTTTCTCTTAAAAAACCACAGCTTACGTATTGCTGAAGCAGAAAACGATACATCCGGAAATCAGGCTAGATAAGTGCTCAATGTTAAACGAATAGGGACTACATTTTTTCAAATGTAGTCCCTATTCACAAAGCGGGCTCTAAAAAAGAAGTTACTAATTATAGACCTATCTCACTTACTTCGATTTCGTGCAAGATCATGGAACACATAATATATAAGGCTATCATGGAACATCTAACGGACAACACATTGCTTACAAACAGATAACACGGATCTCGCAAGGGGTTTTCATGTGCGACACAACTGATTGAATTTTATGATGACCTAGCGTCTGTAGTTGATTTGGGTGGACAAATAGACTGCATATTTCTGGACTTCCCCAAAGCATTTGATACTGTTTGCCATTCTTTACTACTTAATAAACTTCGAATGTTAAGTATAGATTTAGTGTTTTTAGCTGGATAAAGAACTATTTGTCAAGTCGCCGTCAACGTGTGGTCCGAAATGGTACAAATTTAGATTATCTTGAGGTCACATCGGGCGTCCCGCAAGGATCTGTTCTGGGGCCTCTTCTTTTTCTTATATATATCAATGACATTAACTTAGGTATTGACTCTAACATGCGGCTCTTCGCAGATGACTGAATTGTGTATAGAAAAATCGATAATGAAGATGACGTTCTCAAACTGCAGGCCGACCTAGATCGTACTTGCGAATGGTGCTCAAAGTGGAAAATGAATTTGAATACCGGAAAGTGCGTCCATGTGTGGTTTGCTAAGAAGAAAAAAAGTAATCGATGCCAGCTACAGTCTAATGAATAATAAGTAATAAATCCAAGACTAAACATTTGGGCGTGATGCTGTCGGGCGACTGCTCTTGGTGGGCACACGTGGACTATGTAGTTGGCAATGCGGCAGTTGCTTTGAATTACATGCAAAGAAATTTAAAATGTGCAAATTCTAACCTTAGAAGCACGGCGTACCTAACTTGTATACGACCTATTTTGGAATATGCTTGTACCCTTTGGGACCCGTCACAGATATGTCTTATAAATAAACTAGAAAAAAATACAAAACAGAGCAGCCAGGTTCGTCTCGGGTAAGTACGGGAGGAAGTACAGTTGCACAGCAATGAAAACAGAGCTCAACTGGGAGTCCCTGTCGTCTCGCCGAAAGAAGCTGCGGCTAAAGCATCTGTATGAAATCTATCACAACAAAACTGCAATTGATAGGGAAATCTACATAAAACCACCAAACTATATATCGGCACGCACTGACCACCAGTGCAAAATTAGAGAATACCGGGCTAGGACGGGCCTGTATGCCAATTCTTTTTTTGTAAAAACCATCGCTCAGTGGAATGGACTGTCATGTGAACAGGTGTGCAGTGAGAATCAAGATGCATTCTTTTCATGCTTGTAACCCCCCTGCTGTAACGCTTTCGGGCTAAGCGGGGATATGTCTGAATAATGAATAAAGAAAAGTGCTTTCTTTGGGCTGCTTCAAGTATGTAGAGCTTATTAAATAAGTGTGTATTCTGACTTGCGATCTTCTTCGTTACATGCAACACACTTTTAGGTATATTCGCTTCTGTGTCCCAATAAGCACACCGTTCATCAATACCCTTCAAATTTTGTTGCAGAATTGTGCGATCACCAACCACGAAGATATGTTTAAAGATAACACAATTATCGGCAAATATTCAAATACGTACAACACCATGGATCACATATGCCAAGTCATCTACATAGAAATTAAAAGCATGAGCGCCCCCAATCCTCTTTCTTGGAGACACACGAAAATTAAAACGATACAAAAAAGAAGAATATCATTCAAAATTTCCACTGTCACTTGTTTCGGGGCTTTATGCACTAATCCATTTATTATATGATATTGTATGCTCATGCAGCCTGATTTTTACAATCAGTTCTCATGCGCCACTTCTTCGAACACTTTTAGGAAAATCTACAACAGTACATCAAGCGGACTGGTAACGTAGTGCATGCATATTATTTTGTGTAGCGTCGATACCAGCTGCGTAACTGCTGTCAAGTGTTTTCTAAAACCGTGGCTTTGGCAACAAAATTTTCTGTGTATTTAATAAATCTATGAGGAAACAACTTGATCTAAAGTTTGCAGGATGTGCTTGTAACAGACACAGGCCTGTTTTCAACTGATAAGCGCTCGTTGTTTTCTTCGTTTATTGCGACAGCAATTATATGGACACTCCAACCGAATTTCTGCCGTCGCCGTCGCCGTGAGGTTCCGTATGAAGTTCAAGGCCGATAATATCGTCGCCGCGCGCCGTACGCTCCATGTGCGAGTGAAAGCGTCTGAGGGTGAGCCGGTGATCACGGCTCAATCTCGCGCACGAAAGAGAATAAACGTGAAGAGAGAGAGCGCGTCATTTTCCATAACGCGGCAGGCTCCGAGGGAGATGGGGAGAGGGGTTGAATTCCCCTCCGGCCGGCGCGTGCGCCCGCGAGCGCCCACCCGGACCGCTGTATCTTGAAAGCCATCTGCGACAGGGACATTTAATGTGCGCCGTGGTTAGGGAGGGGGCCGGGCGTTTTACTCGGGGCGGCGCACCTTGCCCGTGCCCCTGTGTCTTGAAAGCCATCTATGATGTGTAGAGAGTCCGCCGGGCGCAAGGGCAACTGACCATCGCGGTTCAATCTCACGCGCTATATATGGAGTAAAATGGCAAGGCAGCGCGGAAGGGAGGGGACGGCTTCGACTCCGACAAGTACGTACTCTGCAAGGCCGCGCTCCGTATCTTGAAAGGGGTCTTCACACGGCTCACACCGGTGTGCACACTGTGTTCTCCCCGCTCGTGCGTTGAAGGGATAAACAAAAGACAGTTTTAGTTTCATGTACGTAAAGGCTTTGCGTACGTAGAGCTCTTACGTGTGAGCAGTGCGCTTGCGCAGAACGCAAAGGGTTTGCTTGAGTCTCACGGACGTTCGTGAGACTCAAAAGTTTGCGTGCGTTCCTTGCGCACGTAGAAAACTCCGCGCACCGTTCTCGCGAGATCTCGAACGAGCGAGAGCACCATTGCAAAATGGCCGCCAAACACGCCGACAAGGTAGCTCCGCGCCTTCGTTTTTCTAAGAACGACTTGGATTTGTTGCGAGACGTAAGGGAGTACAACCCCTTCGAGGACAACATGTGGTATGGCACTTCTAGGCATTGCGAAGCTCCGATCGGCACACGAACACACTTTTACGTGTTTTGCGCGCCAATCCAATTCGACTGGGTTGGCTTTGATTTGTCTTGGATGTCAATGGCTACAGTAGTGTTTATACCTCGCGATAGATGGCGATACATGGTCGCTTTTAGCGTGCGTCGTGTACGTGTACCTAAAAGCGTTTCAGGTGCAGTGCGCGTATGGTACGTAGAGCTTTCGCGTTTGCGTGCGTGAAGTCTCTGCGTACGTGTAACTAAAGCTGTCTAAAGTCACTTCGCTCGCTGCTGCTGCCGCACTTGCTCACACCAGTGTTTTGACATCGACTGTCCGCGCTCATCGAGTGGGATTTGTTCTTGTTTGCTTGTGCGCGCTGACAGCGTGCTTGTGAATTCAGTTGGCAAGCGAATGTTTCCAAGTGTATATGGCCGATAAAACTACTATCCTCACTTCGTATAGCTGTCCACTAACTTGCTATCGCAATCGATGCTTCGCTTTTCAGACGAAGCTGCGACTATTTTTTTTTAATGGGAGTGATACACGCAATGCACCACGCATCTCGTATTTCGCCGCAGATGATAACAAAACGGAAAAGAAATTTTAAAACTGCTCTGTATAGGTTCATCAGCTTTGACCCCCACCACATGACGCTCGCCTACGCGCAACCGCGGCGGATGCTGCGGCTATGCATTAGCCTCTCCACAATGCCTGAACAGATTCTACCGTGTCATTTTTTGGGGACATTCAATAAACACAAACTCGTGTTTCGATTCTTCATGCACTCACACAAAGCTTTGCTATTGATTCCAACTTGTTGGACCTCCTGTATTTTTTACAATAATATTAAGCCTCATAAACACAACTCCTTCTTTAGTTGAAAGAAAAACATTGCCATCCATCCAAGTCGCCGCCCGAGGCTACAAAAGAAACATGATCTGCCTTTCATGCACTTTCCTCCCCCATGGGGGCTTCCACAGAACTGGTTTGCCATTCTCCTTAAGTTACCGTTCAGATTTCGGCTACGAATGCCTCTAGCGCGGCCCGAGCGACCTAGTTGTTACACTTTGATAGACGCTCTGAAAATATACACCGCAGTGTTCCGCAATCTCCCTAACAAGTGGGAATAAGCTGTCACAAGTTTTCTTTCTTGGAATTGGGGCATCATCTTTCATCATCTTTAGACTCTGTTAAAGAAACACCATAACTTTTGAGTGTTGGCAGGAATACGAATGAATTAAAGATCTCGTGATGTACGTGCCTTTTTCTGTAGGTTCCGCTTCAGATAAGCAAAAATAGGAGTAGCAGCGTTTTAATTGTGCTTCGAAGCCGTTGAATCTTGCGTTTAGTCTGAAGGATGTGGTGAGTTAGTTATCCAATGGTGAGCTCACCCTTCGTTGGTCTCTTTTGAGGGGATACAAGGTACAAAAACAAACTTGTTCGCAAAATCTCCGTACGCTCTGAATGACATGGAAGTTTCGCTAACCGGAATAGCAACGGCAATAAATGTTTTAAGGGTTTATTTTCAAATTATTTATGCCACTATGTGTTCATAAAACGTCCTCGCTTGAGTCAAGCGACCTATATTAGCATAAGTAAGAACACAATACAAAGGACAAGACACGTGCTCACCTAACGTTCACTGAGATCGCCTGAATTTACATTCTGATTTGAATTTATTGAGTGGCAATCATCTAGCCGAACCACATTTATTTTGACTCTACTACCGTCAATTCTCGGTGTTCTTTTTTTAATCCGAGGAAGTTCTTAAAATTCTGACAGGTGTCATGGGCACGTGTTGGTTCTCTTCGCCTATGTGAGCTACTAAATGACAGAAAACTGAGGTCGCCATAGCAGACAGGAAATAATTGAAGATATCCGTATTTCGGAAAAAAATCCTGCTCACTTTGGTCACATATTTTGGCACTGAAGAAAATGGAGGGTGAAAGGACAAAGAAAGTAACAGACGGCGCATGCGCCACTTTCACACTCTTTCTGCATGACCGCAAGAAGGTCTACTAACTATGAAGAGGAACCATACTTCAAGGTTACACACTTGCGAAAGAATACATCATAGCTGTCCCACCGTCCGCGACGCTTGTGCTCCGCATTTCACAGCACACATGATCAATATGACGCTACAAACACTTCACACAAACAATGCACATGCATTTATGAATATCTATAGCACGTGCTAGGGTTAAATACATTTTTTCGAGGGCCACGAATATACATTTTTCTGCCATTTAAAGCGTTAAGCTGCAGGTGACAGTAAGAGCACTACAAGTGATATCGCAACCTCTGTGAGCTGGGATTTCTGAAAACAGACTGCATGCCATTCAGGGACGTGGGCTCCTTCGTGCCTTTTCGCCAATATTGCTACGTGCATTCTCGTCAGGCAGACAACGCTTACTCTTAACTTGAGCATTCTCCGCTTTATTTGCAGCGTTCTCTTCCCAGTTGTAGTCAGCGTTCATAAAGACCTGAAGAAAGTCGTCTTCTTGCTGCAAAATAACAAGTTGAAGACGTCAGGGAGCAAATCAGTGCGTTAAATTCTACGTCAAGTGGATAAATAAACGTTCGCTTCCACACTGGTTCCGTCATGCAAATAAAACTACTCAGCAAAGCCTTTCAGCTTCTTGTTTTCGTCCTCCAACCGGCGCCAACCTTTGAACGGTCTTATGATATATTTTAGCAGTCTGTTCACCATAAGATAGCACTGCCACGAATGTCGTCCTTGAAGGGTGTTCTCAACACAGCATTCGCATGCAAGTTTCATTAGACTGCGCCCGTATTTACAAAAAAAAAAAGATAGTACAGCAGAACTGTCTATAAGAGAAAAATTTCAGTGAGTCCTGATGTTGAACATATCATAAGCGGAGGCAGCTGGCTATTGGGAAACAGCCCTTACGAATGGAAAGCTTAGTGAACTCGCCCTTTGATTGGCACGTCAAATGGGACGCGTTCCTCTGCCGGATTCGGGTCATTTGGATCGGGTTATGTGGGCTTCGATAAAGCTCCCAGTGAATTTCCCTTTCCATTTCTTTCAAATAAGCTTGATGGTCCCCGGTCATGAATGCGTTTCTACTTTCAATTAGAATTGTGGTGCTCATAATGTGAACGTGCACAAAGTTTGACGCATTGAAAAAACTAGCGTCTAGCAGTTTGCCACTTTACCTTGTTCTTTGACTTCCTTTCTTCAATCAAGTGCGATACGAAAGACTTGAATACATCAGTGCTGGACTTGGGGGGGTAATCAGGTTGCAGAGCCTTGTACACAGGTGGCATCATAACTGGAAGTCGCATATAATTTCGTTCATAATTTTCATTCGTTCTTTTGACGATATGCGCGGCTATATTGTGCAAGCAATCCAGTGCTTCCAAGTATCGAGTAGGCCCCATAGCTCACCCGCAGCCTCCTATTCGTGCCGACCACTGGCTCTTTGGTCGTCCCAGACGTTATCAACGCAGATAGCCAGCTATGAAACTCCACTTTGGTGGACAGTGCTTCGCTGCGCACAGTTATCACTTCCGTATTTTTTTCGTCTTTATATTTCCCATTTCCCTCGCCCCCAGTGTAGGGTAGCAAACCGGACGCCCGTCCAGTTGACCTCCTTGCCTCTCCTCTCTTTCTAATCTCTCTCTCTCTCTCTCTCCTGAATACTTTTGTATTGCACGAACTTGTGTGTTGGCAGCGCAGTAAGTATGCAATGCCATGAGCAGGTCAGTGAGTGAGCTTCAGCCGTAAACTTCTCAAGCAAGCATCAAAACGGTCAAGGTACTTGAGAAGTCTAAACTTGTTTTTCTATATAAATCTCTAGTGATTGAACGTTCGTTCCCTCCAGAAGAAATATTGCCTTTGGTGAATTCCATGTGCGAATTCGGCAGCCTAAAGTTAAGAGGCCAGGAGGTGTTTTGTGGTTCTCAACAGGAGGTTTGTGCCGCATAACAGCGCGAACTCTAGACTTAGGCTCAGAGCAACGTCTAATAGCATATTACCTCTGGTAGCAACGTTCTCAAAGTGGTGATTGTGTCTATTGCATTATAGCGATGGGGAGAGAGAGAAAGCTGTTTATTAAAAAGCTATTTGTGATAATTTGCTAAGCTCAATTGTGGTGTTTGGGTGTCACAAACTGCCAGGCATGCTGCAGACTTTGTTTCAAAAAAGAAAAATAAACATTTCTTTTTGTACAAGACTAGGCCTGCAATGTTCCTGAAGCTCGAATTCAAACTTGTAATCAAGTTTGAGTTCTGGGGTACCTGGATCCGAAATGAAGGTTTCTGTTTCCTTTGTTACAGTGGTTCTGGGCGGGGGGTGTCTGCTTGAACTTGAAAAGTTGGGTTCGGTAAGCAATGTCTGCTGGAATAATAAAGCCAAGGGCATACCAGCAGCGATAACCTTCAAGAAATCCGGTGCTTTAAGATCCTTTCCTACAGTTAGATGCGAATCAGCAAAGACTCCCGTTCAGCACTTAAAGGGACATGGATATTTTTACCGTCGTATGATAATAACTGGTCGTGCCGTATTCCACTACGTCTTGATCAGTAAATAAATAGCTACTGTTTGATTCTAGGCGAAAGGTAAACTGCCATTTGTGGACTGAAATGCAAACTTCCCAGCTTAATGATGCCGCCTTACGAGACTCGTTCATGTCAACCCTGATTTTCTTGTGAAGGACACTTCTGTAAGTGACGCAGAGTTAAACAAGCACACGACCCACTGAAAATTTGCGCAAAAAGATACACAGTGTCCACATGAAACCTCCCTGATTCCAATATAGAAAAGAAGGACTGAAACAGAAAACTGCGTTCTGTGGCATCGCGTAAAGCAATTAAACAAAGCTTCCTCTTTTTTTTTCAACTTCTTATTTTAGTTCAGGTGCTGAATAAATACCAAAAATGGCAACACCTCAACAGAGAGCCCAGTGCGTGGTGTGGATTGCGTAAATAAAATGACCCATTGCTGTCCAACGAACATTGCGGCATGAATTTTCGACGTGAACTACAAGGCGTTTTGTGTTGATTGAAATGATGCCACGAACTACAGGTATCAATGTATCATAGCGTTTTAATTTAATTTTGAAATCAGTGATGTTTCATGTGGATACTCTGTACATTGCTCTTGGAATGGCTTGACATCATTCTCAAGTCACGAGAATGTTATTGTGCCAGTGCCAATCATCACCACATAGCTCCTACGACCGGAAACCTTGTTAAATATAGCTCTTTGTTTGTGAGTTAACTATAGCTTCATTGATGCAAATCCAGTGATGCATACATCCGCTTTTCTGGCGTCAAAGAAATTCCAAATACTCACATAACATTATGATTCTCCATCCACCTGAACCCATGTAAATAGCTTCAATACATTTCATAAGGGGATGATTCTTGTCACTATTGCTGTCGATGTCGGCGCTATAGTTCAAGGCAGCTGTGATGTCAAGCGCCGTGTTGTTAGCAAGCCTGCAAAGGAAATTGTTTGTTCCTGTTTTTAGAGCTGAATATTTTGCATTGCTGAATGTCTCAAAATTGGTATGCCAACGCACTTTTCCAATAATGCGTATGGTCATTCTCCTTCATATGAGCTCTTCTTGAGTTGCAACAGCATCGAATATTGCGGGTCACAACCGTCACATACGGTAATGTTGTCCAGACGCTCGAGTCTCTCGCGTTCCCAGATGTGTTCTCCACAGAGCTCGCGTCTGCTTTCTTCCGGCTTCCCGGTAAAGCACAAGCGGCGAAATCAGATGCTGTTACATTTGCGCAGAAGTACGAGAGATGGCAGGAGTGCTCCGATGCTAACATCATCGGACGGCGTGGATCACAGCGTTAGTATACTGACTTTACAAAAAAAAAAAAAGCTGAGCAAAAAAAGTTACAAGGGCAAAGGCGCAGCCATGTTGCTACGCCTTATTTTCGCAACACTAAAGACATTCAACATGCTATGCAAAAGCAAGCATTAATGCGTTGGCCATCAGCATGGGCAACGTGTAAAGATCTTTGCGTATACTTTTCAGAAAGTTTGGCTGGCTATTTAGAACATTTTCACGTAAAGCTTACGGTACGTAAAAGAATGCGTTTGCAGGTAGCTCACATAGGCGGCACGACCGTACTAAGGGAGGCTCGGGATCACGTTGATTGTGCGTCTCGTCTAAATAGCATCTCGACTGCGGCTGCGCGCTTGCATTGAGTAGAAACATGGCGGCGCCCCTGCGGTTGCTGCAAATCGGCAACGAACTAGTTCGCCCTAAAATGATATTCGTGACTTGCAGTGCGTCGTTGTGGGTTCCTCACCGCCAGTACAATGTGACAATATGACATGTAAGAATGTTCGATGCTGAATGTTTCATCATAAGCCCAAACGTAAACTAACAAATGATATTGCGTTATTTTTCTAAACTACTACATAACTTCAAAACCTGGATGGTTCAAGCTCGGAGTGCAGCATCAACAAATATAGCGGAATTGACACAATAATGAATTCACACAAAATGAATCATAATGACGTCGTAGCATCACCGGTAACTGTGCCAAAAATATAAAAATGTGTGCATTCCATGTAATTGTGAATAAAGAAAAAGCACGATAAAGAATGAGAGTAATCTCGATTTATTACAGCGGCTGGAAGTGCATAGCGCATTATCTTGGAAAACATCCTGAGCCCTGCCTTATAGTAAATGCGCCATACGGCGATGCTCGTATAGCATTTGGACTAGGATTAAGGAGCTGAGAAGAATGAATATGCGACATTTCATGTCCTCTGGCAACAAATGCAGATATAGCGGCTTGATGCGCCAAATAGGTATCGTGCGCTGCCTTTGTAAACAAAGGCAGCGGAGGCATGCTGAGGCAAGTAATGGACGTTGAACCACGTGATGTCTACACTGCTGTGTTTTGTTGTTTTCTTTGTTACCCCTATCGAAACCCCACAATATGCGTTTTGTTTTGGCAGCTATAAAGAATCTTACCTATATAAGTGCTCACGTTCTAAACTCTGCTTATTTTCCTTTTTTTATGGCTCTAGCGATTACGTGTTGGTACAGACATAACTAATAAATGGTATCATAGGCATGACTGCTAAATATTGCGGACTTGAAAGAGCGCACACATTGTGTCAGAACGGAATAGAGAGAGATAAGAGCCAGGCTTTAATCTTGGGGAAAGTTTATTCGACCGTAAACTAAATAAGTCTCTTGACAACGAGAAAGTCGTACGATTTCTTAGATATATACAGGGTTTGATTGTTACTGTATATACTAACCCTTCTTTGTCGCAAGCAAGTACAGTGGAACATAAGTTATATATTGAAACAAATTAGATATATTAGCCTCAAGTCAAGAACTTCCTAGCAAAAGGATACATAGCTTTTGGCTAACATGCATTTCAGTGCGCGACGTATCTACTTGACGCGTACTCTCCCCTTGTTCTAACCGAACGGTTGCATTTTGATGCCGCGCATAACAAGGTTGTCAAACATGCCCCGGGTGCCTCAGAAGTGCCTCAAATTAGTGCTAATGAATCCCTGTGGTGAGTTGGTGCGATCTAGTTTTAGTAAACACATTGCGGGTATTCAGTCAGCTGGTACTTCCTGCTCAATGTTGGTAGCTGTGTCAGATCTTCGAAAATTTGAAGGGTAAGTAGCAACGATAGCCAATGCTCAAATATGAAAAGCGTGATGTGGTTCTGTACGGGCGTAAGGTGATACACAACATAAAAATACCTGACAGTAGCATGTACAACGTACCCATTGCCTTTTCAGGAAAATAATGGCAGCAATCTTTCTACAAACTCAATGCCAAAGCTTGCGCAGCAGGGAACAAGAGCTTCTGGAAAAGCTGCTGAGGTCAGCAGCCTTACTATATCGCGAGATGTCAGAATATTTCTTTCTGATTATATGCGCGGTGTGCATTGCGTGCGTTCCCTAAGTTTTATCTTTTATAATTTTTTTTTCTTGCGAGCAGCTCCTGCCCCACTGCCTCTCTTCCACACTTGTGAGGACTAGGCGCTTGTGGAATCCTGTATGTATGAAACAGCTAGCCCAATAAAAGGTTGCCTTAGCTTGTATTAGGGTATGCGCGATTATAGCCACACAACCTGCAAAAAGCTTCACTGAGAAATCATCGTTTCACGGCAGCATGTAGTTTGGACATCAATCAAAAAACATTTGCAACTGATCTTAAGAAAGTGATCAATATACACGCTAAATGTACAGACAATAATATCAACTGCTGCTTATCCTTTTTTTGTCAAGGCAAAGTTCTTCCAGAATACCTAAACCAAAGTGCCCAAAATTTAAACAAGGCAAAGTTACATCAGTTGAGCAGAATACTTTCACATAATAGAAATAAATTTTCTGCAGCAGACTGTTAGAAACTCTATGCTGATTGTGATTAGAGCATGCGGGAGATATTTTAATGGTTCTCCGTCATTCAGTTCCTTTTTGACCACGCCTGTATACTGATCCCTGAATATTTGCTACTGTGCGTACATAGCTTCGACGCTGTGACTTATTGATGGTAATTATTATCATTATTTGATATGATAACATACATACACAAAGAGAGAGGGGTATAAGGAAGGAGCAGGCTGGCAACTGCCACCGAGAAAAGCACAAAGGCTGACTTCTCTTTCGAAAGGGTAAGATAGAAAAGGAAGTTCAAATATGGAGAAGGGAAGTAAAGCACAAAGAAACAATAAGATTGCATGCCGCGAGCAAGTAGAAACAGAAGATACACGCAGGAACAGACGATCATCGTGAGAAAAAGCATCCAGAGCTGAACTTATCGAACTCTACTGGATGATATTGGAAAGCTTGAACTTAGTACTTATTGCCTCTTGTCAAAATGCTTGCCAGTACCTCATGCAAACCTGCCCTTGCCTGCGCGTCCCTACTCTGACTCTTGACAACCCCATTCTCTTCCCGTGTATTGCGAAACAATTACTCTAGGGCCGAAATTCGAAGCATCTTTGACCGGTACGTTCACATGCTGGAAAAACAAATATATCTGTCTAGGATACAAAGAAGAAAGTAGGAAGAGCTCAGAGCGTTTGATGCCAACTCACTCAAAGAAGTCCACTGGCTTGTTTTTAGTAGCTGCGTCCATGATCCGTGATGTCATCCTTCCAGAAATAGTTTTTACTTTAGTCACGATCTGGAATTCGAACATTTGGCTTGAAACAGTATTCAGAATGAAGGCAACATTGCGCTGTCTTTCTTAGAATAAACTTCTCTTTTTCTCGGTGCGATATTGTAAGTTGTTCTTCAACTGAGACGTACAAAATATCATATTTCTCTTCGCCCCAACACTGCAAAAAACAAACAATATCTTTAAGCATGCTGTCCTTAAACGTGCACTGCAAAAGCAAATAATATTATAAACTGGCTGTTAGCAGCTTAAGCACAACAAAACATATGCGCAGTAATATATTTATAGAAAGAACGCAAATTTTATTTCACAACAACCCATAATAGCCAGAGCAAATCGGTATACGTATAAACAACGCAATACCAGGCTTCTAGATTGCTTTGAAATTTGCCCAGAATATACTGAATTAAGTGTCTAATACGCCTGACATACATGCGAACATTTATTAAAGATTTTTTTTTTAAATAAGGATGGAAAACTATGCGAGTTGGAACAGTTTCATCGTTTGTAGCGCGAAAAGACGGTGGCAAGCGCTCGTGCCGTCCCTTCTTCTGCTTGCCTCCGTCTTTCAGCGTCGTAAACAACCATCCTCTTTAGGGATACGGCGAATCCGTAAGGAGAAACCTTCTCCGTGAAGCCGCACCCCAGGAGACTTCACACTGCCTTCAGATTGGTTAGAATACCAGTCTGAAGAATTCCAGTACTCGTCCAGTCTACTTGTTTCGTGCTGTGTCAGTGTTTATTAAGTCTTCGCTGCAAGCATGAATGTGAGCTCCAGCAACCAACTAGCCCAACTCACTGCTTTGGTTTGTCAGGAATACGTACAGAAACTCTATGCTGGTTATATGCTTCACTGGGCGTCGTTATAGACGAACATCTTGCAGTCATCTCCCACGTACTAGGTGGCGTTGTACACCCATTAAAAACCCACCATTGATCATTAGGCCCCACCATCGTGGGGTCTTCTTTCTCCTTCTTTTTAGAAGGACATTAGGCACTATAATAGCAAGAGCTTGGTGGCGCAACCCACCGCCCCGTTCCAAAGGGGACGCTCATAACATCCATCCATCCATCCATCCATCCATCCATCCATCCATCCATCCATCCATCCAGAGAACCTACGTGCAGTCTATATGGCAGTCGATGGCAGTAAACGCCAGCGTGGAATCTATAATATAGCTCGCTTCACTAACGAAAGAAGCTTCTATAAGTGTCGGTGACCGTCAAATATGCTATCGTTAAAAAGCTAGAATAGAATGTACGTAAAGCAACTTAAGAACTGGCCTTCAGACACACCGAAATCGACTAAATTATGCAGCAGGTACATCAAAAGTTTGATCCAATGTTTAATGTTGCAAGTACAGGTGTACGGTGTTCGCGGTTGACCTTGCGCCAAAATTTGCACTTCCTACGACGACTACACGGGTTGGATACCAAGTCTTAACTTTAGTTCTGCTCCTTCTTTTTCCTTGTTTTACATTTTTTTTTGTCGATGGCGCTGTTTGTTTAAAGTACATGATTATAACTTTTTCCGTAACATACATCTCACAATGACCAGATGACAGCAAGCTGTGCGCCCTAACTAAAAATTGACAGGCACATCTATTGGACCGTCGGGCAGTGCGTTGAAGTATACATTTCTTGCGCTCTTCTACCAGTACGTTTATTCCGCTCTTCTTACATGTCCTAGTCTCTAGCACACGTAAAAACATTGAAGAACGGCAGATTGAGCGAGAAGTGGTTTTACAACGTGTTTACAAGTAGCGCTAGCGACACAGGACACAGAAAAGAGGTAAGGACACACACGGCACTGAACCTCTCCGCGTGACCGCGCACGCCACTATGGCGCCATCTCCTAGCGCGCAGCCGCTGCGGAACGCGTCTCGCGGGGCACTCCGTTTTCCTCCTCATCCTTTCGCCATACTCTCCTCCTCTACTTTTCTCCTCATGCTTCCGCTGTGCCCTTCTTCACTCTCCTCCGCGCGCTCTCTTCGCTATCGCCTTTTCTCTATGCTATTGCTGTCGTTCATCTTCCGCTGCGCTACGCGTTCGCTCTCTTTTTTATCCTTCGGTGGGCTCATTCACCGTGTGTGTTCACTCCTCTTTTCTGTGTCCTGTTTCGCTAGCGCTGTTTTTAAACATTATGCAGAAGCGTTGCAATTGTGGAGGGCGATGACAGCACCGCTGCACAATAAATTTAAGCGCATCACCCAACAATTGCATAGAGGTGGTAGTCGGACAGTATAAAGAGGAAGACCGCTTACTGTCATCTTGCTTTTGTCAGACGTAAATTAGTGGTGAAAATGGGTCTCGCACCGTGAGGCAAACTACCACTGAGGAAAAAGAGTCTGGATTTTGTTTCCATTATCCAGCGAACACAGTGTGTATAGCAATAGGCTATTGTACCACAACGCTAATAGAGCCGGCAACTTCGATCCACTTTTGTACTCATAATATAACCATCGACTGCAACCATTTAATGTATGCGCCGCATTATTACTGTCTATATAGGTTTTCTCACGGCCAATCCTTTTGCAATTTACGTAATCTGTATACTCACTCCCAATGCATCACGTATTGAACATCTACAGCGACTTCTAAACGTGCTGTTGATAGAAAAGTGAGCCCTCTACCACGCTGGCACTGAATGCCATCGAAGTGAGCTACTGCACGTCGGTTCTCCGTCAGGCTTGCGCAGAACCCCAAATACAACATTCACAACTTGCAATACGAAGCAGTATCAAACTAGAAGTGCGTATGCTTTTCAACCTATGCAGAAGCGTGACACCTCATAGGCGCCGTATACACGCGCTATCGATTTCCAAGTGCCTTTAGTGGTCTGCATAGCGGTATGATAATATCACTTGACTCTTCCGTAGAAGTTTCGATAAGGAACTCTTGTGAGCGACAAGGCAGCGGCTACTACAAGAGTCACTCGCAGCTGTACCCGAAACAAACTGAAGGCGACGAAGTAGGGTCAGCAAAGCTACGAATTGCTCGGTGAAGAGTTGAGCTTCGCTGCTTTGTGTTAGTTTAGATTTCTGTTAATTTCTGCAGCGCAGTTCTGACTACGACATGTTCTTAATTGCAAAGTATACGAACAGATGCATTGCGGACGCATTTCAACCAATCACTGAGGCGGATAAGTAGCACAATCTATTTGCATTATTAGTCCACGTGCGAGACGTACATGTTATTGCACTGCATCGCAGGGCAGCGAATGGAATGCGTTTTGGAGCACAGCACTTAGGCCCCTTTTCCTGTGTTGCTCGCCAGCCTCGGCGTCGGCGTAATCAACAGAATGAACGAGCCCACTGAAGGATGAAAAAAGACAGCGCAGGCGCAGCAGAACATGAAAGACGGCGATAGGATAGCGAAGAGAGCGCGAGGAGGATAGTAGACGACGAGGGCACAGCGGAAGCACGAAGAGAAAAGCGGAGAAAGAGAGCACGGCGAACGGGTGAGGAGGGAAGTGGAGCGCCGCGCGACACCCGCTCCACAGCGCCGACCTGCTACGAGATGGCGCCATAGTAGCGTGCGCCGTCACACTGTCGCCGATGACGTCATTATAAAGGCATGCGGTGAGCGCGTCTAACCGTACCATATATGTAAACAAAGCGTTGACGTGGCCTTCGGATCGTCGGCGCATGCGCTACTTCGACTGCGCCGCCGCCATCGGAAAATGCACGCCATGCGATCTGCGCGTTCCCGTGTTCAGGCTTTCTTTCGGAATAACGAGCGACACAACCGGTGAAAGGGCTTCGTCTGCCGCTGCTGCTAAACGAATTACTGAGCACAGGCTCAGCGCCGCCGACGTCTCAATATTGCTACACGATTGTGGTATATATTTGTTTTAGCTAACGATTTGAGTGAGTGAAGCGTCGCCGGTCGTGCTCGTCAAAAAAAAAAAAAAAAAAAAAGATGGCACGTGGCGTTTCTGCGTTGATTACCGCCACCTCAACCGAATCACTAAAACGGACGTTTACCCTTTACCACGAATCGACGGCGCTCTTGATTGGCTTCACGGTTCCAAATTCTTTTCGCCCAACGACCCTCGATCTGGTTGTTGGCACATTTCCGTCGATGAACAACACCAAGAAAAGACCGCTTTCATCACTCCAGATGGCCTCTACCAATTCAAGGTTATGCCGTTCGGTTTATGCAATGCCCCCGCCCCGTTCGAACGGATGATGGACTCTGCTTCAAGGTTTGAAATGGTCAACTTGCCTTTGTTACCTCGAGGACACCCTTGTGTTTCTTCTTACATTTGAGAGGTACTTTAAGCGCGTCGCAGCTATCCTTGACGTCTTCCGCAAGGCTGGGCTCCAATTAACCTCATCGAAGTGCCACTTCGAGCGCCGAGAGATTACAGTGCTAGGCGATCTCCTCGATGCTTCTGGAGTACAACCCGACGGAGAGAAGGATCGAGCAGTAACGGCTTTTCATGTACCTCAGACTGTCAAAGACGTCCGGAGTTTTGTGGGGCTCTGTTATTATTTCCGACGGTTCGTGAAAGATTTCGCAGCAATCGCTCGGCCACTCACTGAACTTCTGAAGAAGGACGTGCCTTTTACGTGGGTTTCCCCTCAGGCTGCCGCATTTTCACTCCTTATCACAATTCTCACCAATCCACCGGTATTGGCCCACTTTGACCCGTCCGCACCTACAGAGGTGCGAACCGATGCTAGTGGTTATGGAATCGTCGCCGTCTTATCCCAACGCCAACACGGACACGACGGTGTTATAGCCTACGCTAGCCGACTCCTGACAACTGCAGAGAGCAACTATACGCTTACCGAGCGCGAATGTCTTACTGTCGTCTGGGCTGTTTCAAAGTTCCGCTCATATGTATATGGCAAGCCCTTCTCAGTAATCACAGACCATCATGTGCTCTGTTGGCTTTCGTCGTTCAAGGATCCCACTGGCCGGCTCGGTCGATCGGCCCTCCGAATACTAGAATATCCCTACACAGTGACTTACAAGTCGGGATGCCAACACCAGGACGCAGATTGCCTCTCTCGCTAGCCAGTCGAAGACGTGACCTCTACGTCTGATACTGACATTGGCGCCCGTGTTCTCTCCGTTTTTCCACTGCTCCATGTCGCCGATGAGCAGCGCCGTGACCCGTCCTTGCGTATCATCACTTACCGCCTGGAATCGTCACTTGCCGACAGTTCCCTTCGCTTATTCACACTTCAAGATGTCGTACTCTACCGCCACCGCGTTCCCCCCGACGGCACTGCATTACTCATTGTGATCCCTAAACACCTTCGCTCGGCTGTTCTCCACGATGTTCGCGACCTCCCCACTGCCGGTCACCTGGGTGTGTCACGAACCTACGACCGGATCCGCCGACACTTCTTTTCGCCAGGGCTTGCTCGCTCCGTTCGAAGATACGTGGCTGTGTGTTAGAAATGCCAGCGACGCAAGACACTATCGACGCTCCCTGCTGGGTACTTTTAACCACTCGTCATTCTCGCGGAACCATTCTTCCGAGTTGGTTCGGACTTACTTGGCCCTTTTCCTCTTTCTACCTCTGGGAACAGGTGGATCGCTGTGGCCACGGATAACGCCACGCGCTACGCCATTACCCGAGCGCTTCCTACAAGCTGTGCCACAGATGTCGCCGATTTTTTTCTACGCGAAGTGATTTTATTACATGGAGCTCTGCGATAACTTCTCACAGACCGTGGCCGGACATTCTTATCAAACGTTATCGCGGACACCCTGCAGTCCAGTGCCACGAGGCACAAGCTATCCACGTCATGCCATCCGCAAACAAATGGCCTCGCGGAGCGTCTCAATCGCACTCTCACAGACATGCTCGCGAAAAGTGTCTCTTCAGACCACACTGACTGGGACCTCACTCTACCATTTGTCACATTTGCTTATAATTCCTCGCGCCAAGACACAGCCGGTTATTCCCCATTTTTCCTTCTGTTCGGCCGAGAACCAGCATTGCCCCTCGACACAACCCTCCCTGTTCACGCGGCACCAACCAGTTAATATGCACTTGACGCCATCACCAGCAGTGCCCACGCAAGGGAAATTGCCCGTGACCGGCTTATGAAATTCCAAGAGAGTCAAAGGCGTTCATACGACCGGCAATACCGAGACGTGCAGTTCTCGCCTGATTCTTTGGTGCTTCTATGGTATCCGTCGCGTCAGGTCGGCCTGTCCGAAAAACTGCCGTCTCGTTACACAGACCCATACCGAGTGCTTCGTGCCGTGACTCCCGTCACCTACGAGATCGCTCCTGACGCCCCATCTGCTTCCCCGTATAGTGATATCGTGCACGTTACACGACAGAAGCAGTGTCACCCTCCCAGTGATGAGATTCAGACGTTCCGGTACGTCGCTTCAGGCGCCGAGTGATTATGCTACACGCTTGTCGTATATGTTTGCTTGAGCAAGGCGCGTGGGTGCAATCACTCCAGAAAAGAGGAGGAAGTACGAACCGGCCCTCGCTGTGATTCTAACCGGTCAGCGCTGCAACCGCTGTTGTAAATATAACCTGTAAATAGTTGCTGGTCTTACTGACTCGTCCTTCGCGGAACGATATATCGTGAATTCAAAAGGCCTAAACAGCTGCGCTCAAATTTCACATTAGGTGAATGCGCGGATCTACGAAGTAGGAGAGGATGCTGCATGCGGCACTTGTTGCAGCACTGATGAACATGCCAATCTGCGCTGACTCAGGCGTGCTCCAATCAGACATGCACAGCAGGAACGCTGACGCATGAGATTTGCGTATTCGGCCGTCCCACGTTTGAATGACCGACGTATCTTAACGTGAAACATTCCGAGCCCAATGAGAAACATCAGACGCACTCCCATAATAAAGACTACCAAATCTGTCTTGTGCACCAGTGAACAAACTTGTAGGCATACATCGGAAGTGCCTTGAGCCACAACCTCACCTGAAACATAAGGGTGAAGAAATATTTGTCTAATGCTCTGTCATACGGATGATTGCATTTTATACTCACCGTTTTCAACCTTGTTGCAGTGAGTGCCGGGGTGAAAATTGTCCGCGCCTTCTTCCACTCCTCACCTGACAGGTTCAAGATGGACTTCTTCCAAACATCACTTCCCACGGTCTGAGATAACTGCAGCGAATAAAAGCCGCCATCAAAGTAAAATGAAATATTTTCTTGCTTTTCCGTTTTTAGCTTGCCATGTCGTCTTTTAAGCTTTTCGTTAATGTTCTCGACTTCATCAGGTTTCTTTTTTAACTGCACCAAACTTTTCAAAAATGCCTGTGGCAGATAGCACAATTCTCACCCTTGACACGATGCAGCGGCGATTACTTCTACAAGAAATAAAAATGTTTAACTCAATAATTAACATAACAGTCATTAAGTTATAAGTTAACTATACTATGGTGCACATTTCAATGTATTAATTATAGCCAGTCAGTTCGCAAAGCGTATCCACTTGGAACCAGTCCTCACGACTATACCTGTTCCGAAATATGAATTTTCAATGTCTCCCACCAAATGCATTGGCGTTGTCGTTAATTTTGTGCCTCAATTTATAAAACAGCGTTTTCATAAAGGAGTGAGTGGAAGAACAGTACATTTTATCACAAATTTGACTGCGCATATCTTTAAACCGGCGTAATCATCACAATTGGTTCCAAGTCGATATGCCCAGCAAACTCACTAGCTAGAATTCGTAGATTGAAATATGCGCCGTGCGATAATTCATGAAATGGTAATTTGTGCAATTAAGTTGATTATTCAACTAGGCATTCTGCTTTCTTATAGAAGCAATGGCCGCCTCATCAAGGGTTAGAACTGTGCTGCCTGCGAGAGGCAATTTTTAAAATTTGGGGCAGCTAAAGAAATACCCTATACAGCTGTGAATTACATTTGGGTGTACGCAAAAAGGCTCTTATCTGGTTACGTCTTTATTAGTTTTGTAATATAATACGCAAGAGCGTGTCACGTTTATAATGCAGATGGAAGCTGACGCGAGTTGCTTTCTTTAGAGAGTTTTAGGATATCATTACCCTATTTCAACACGGCTGATTCTTGGGCTAGTTGGTATGGTTTGCTCATAGCGGCAAAGCCTTTAGCGCAATTCAAAGATACAGGGACGTGACAAAGACACAGGACAGCGCTAACTTTCAACGGACGTTTATTGAAACACAGAGGCTAAGCGAAGAAGGTATGAATGATACAAAAGATACAAAAATACAAAAGATAAGTCACTCTACGCATGCGCACGCCACTGCTGTCCAGGAACGCGATTTCCTTCTCAAAACGATTACCTGACTGTGTACTAACACAGCCTGCTCCCTTCTTTCGAATCAGCCGGGCTTCGATTATTTCACGCTTGCCGCGGTCTTTGCTTCTGGCCTCTACTGTGCATGCGCCGAACATTGGCTTGCACGTTTTGCTGGGACAATCATGGCCATGTTCAGAAAGGTTCCCGTCACTTGGTTTTGCCACATTTCGCTTGTGTTCTGCAAGCCTTTCACTGAGGCATCTGTCAGTTTGCCCTATGTATACCCGACCACAAGTTAACGGAATACGGTAAACTACCCCTCGCGAGCACTCCACAAACTTATTTCTATGCTTCACTTTACATCCCCTGGATCTTTTGTCGGTCAGCGACTTAGTCAATGGGAGGGAACACCAAACATGTACCTCTCTACCATCCCCCCTCAAAGAAACAGAGAGAGAAAGGAAAACGAAAAAGCAGGAGGTTAACTTGCCCACCTCCAAATGTGTGTATTAGTAGGCGGCCTGCCCAGCAGTCGCCTCACCCTCCCCATTCCGTGTCAATGTTTGGCCCTTCTGCCCATCCCCCCCTACGAAAAAAATTTCTGGCTACGCCACTCATACCGGTTGCTATGGCTGCAGATATGTGGGATTTAGCGAACTCCGGTATAAGTTTATCATAACGCTCCGCCATATACCGTGTTTGTGCAACATGGCAGCAACCAGGCAGCCCGCTTCGATCTTGCTTCGCCCCTGAAACTTGCTCTCTTTCGTGACAGGAAGCCACATATTGTAAAATTGGCCATTGTCTGATCTAATCTCACGCCAACGATGAGGTATAAGCCCTCTTTCGTCGTTATTAATGAGATCGGTAGTTTGTTTTGACAATGCTAGGCCTAACGGTAAGCCATCAACGTCTGAAAGTCTGTCGATTTCCATCTAGCAGATGTTGCGATTACTGTGCAGCGTTGATTGACGGTAAATGGTGTGGCGCCATCTGTTATGTCGAAGTCGACGCATTTTTCCACGTGATTGGCCTCCGAGATTGGGCGGCGACTGCGCGCGTCACCCCTCTATGTTTAGCAGCATGTCTATCACCGTCAAAACAAACAACCGTTCTCAGTAATTACCATAAAAGAGCACGTATACTTTGTCCTCGCCGTGAGATTAGACTAAGGCATGGGCAGTTTTACCATTTATTCCTTGCTGCCACAAGGGAGAGTAGTGTCGCGGGTGAATTAGGATCAAAGCCGGCAGGCTTGCAATGTAGGAGTGCAAGTAAGGTATACGGTGGATCCATCTTCATATAACATGAATTCGAGGCAGTGCGCGGATCGGGTGATCCGCGACACAGTTTATTGATTTATCGCACTTTATTGCAACAGAACCAACGTGACGCCACTGCTGCTGTCACTGCAGCATGTTCAACATCTGACGTCATAGCTTTGTGTAGCGCTGGTTAACACTGTAAGGGTTGTTCTTGTACACATGCACAAATACGTAGGAAAGCTGACGGGAAGATGGCGCTGCGGTAGCTTAATGATAAGGCGCACCACGCGTAAAGCGGGATATGATGGTAACAGAAAATAACAGAGCGACCAAGCGTACTGAGCAGGCGTTCCACAGCACAACTCATATCCTCTCTCTTTTTAGTGTAAGCCTGGATCACACTAGGAATAATATTCTCTTTTTTTTTTTTTCAGGAGGGTCTTCAACGCCAGTGCCCACATTCCTAAAAAAGCACAGTCCGCACGCACGCTCTGGCCTAGTGTGCGTTGGCCCGTTGCGGACGTACTACGATACAGCACACTGCAGCGTCAGTGGGCAGCTTCTTCTGTGAACAACAAAATTCTTAGTTCAGTGCAACTATTAACTTGCTTGGCATCGTGGAAACTTATTCGACCTCTTTCTCACTATACTTACCGATCTGTCTGAAAAGTTCTTGAATTTTGCGGTCAGGACCTCCCGCAATATGTCTGGATCTCCAACCGATAGAGTAGGCACCGTGCCTTGGTAAGAACTGCAAAAATAACCCTTTCTTTTTCTTACTCATGCACAGCACACTTTGATAATGGTGAATAAAATAAGCTTTGTTTACTCGGTGAGAAGTCGAATGTACGCAGACCAAGCCCGACGGCGTTTGCTCGTAATTTGTCAAGTGGTTCATCCGACCTCACCAACTTCAATGACAACCTGCTCCGACGTCCTCTGGGCACCCACTACCGTTTGCAAAAACTCAACTGCTGCTTTCGTGCCCGACAAGGTGTTTCGCATGGACATTGTAACGTTCATATAAACATCGCTATTCCACTTCTTGATGAAATTCTATTGTAATAGAAGTGCTTGTGACACAATAATGTTGAGTTTTCACGAGATTTGCAAGCAAAAACCTCCAAGCGACACATGTAGTTATATATTTAGAGAGACATAAGGTCACCATCAAAATTACGACAGTATGGCATAATCGGTTAAAAAATCACAGGCGGTGTCCTGCTGTGTAGATACTTGATAAACGTCTATGGTGTTTGCAAAGTGCTGTCGTCAATTAATTTTTTTTATTATTTCGATCACTTTTTTAATGGACATATCATCTAAAAACACCTGAGACCGAATTCGCAAAGCTTTTCCTTCGTAAGTAGTCTTTGGCAGTGCTCGGTCGCCTTCGCTTATAAGTCCAGGATCTACATTGTCTTGTATTCCATCTTACGAACATTTCTAACGTATGAGCTTTTCCGGATACGGACCCTGAGAGTGCTATGCAGGGTGCCCCCATTTACACTCTCTCCTGAGTTTGCCCGACGGCAGTCAGTGAACAAAGCGCTGAACACGTGAAAGCAGCAGACAAAGGAGTGTCGAGATAAAGCCATGTGTGTCAGCACGAGAGCACCCTGCGTCCACCGCTTGATCATTTCTAACACAGAAGACTCGGCAATGTTACGCGACAGCTTCACTTATTGTTCTCAGCGCAATATGGCAATATCGCAATACCGTAACTGTCCCGTTATCTATCTTTATGCAAGGTGCGCTATCTACACGCACGGTGCCAGCCGCTAGCCATACCTTCCTGGGGCGCGTTACGGGCGTGTCTCCTCTTTGGGACATTATGTCTGCATCTACCCTTCGCTCACGGTACAACGCCAAATATAGTATATTGCAAATTCTTTGAAAGCACGTTCACTGGATATCTTGTACATTTCAAAGTTCTTGTAAACTGCCATAAAATTCGTAATAACAGTACATCAGAAAACATTTATTCTATAACTTTCTTGCAGAGGCAATGCACTGGGTGGAGGAATAATGAAATGAAAGAAGGCACCAACGGTCTGACCACGTCAGTTCTTCCTTTTCCGTCGCCCATAAGGTAACGCCCAGGGGACGATAACTCGCGAATGAATCTAGATAAGCTAATAAAACTGCAGGCGTCTCGAGGGAGGAATTTTATACCTTGATACTATTCGCTCATTCACCTCTTCGCTCGCGAAGATCTCGAACTTTGCCAAACTCGGGCCTTCCGCCATAGCACCCGCGGTCGCTAATTTTCGCCCCACTTTTTTATGGTGGTCTAGTAAGTTAATCACCTGACAGGAGATCCGTGTGTAATATTCATTTACACCTTAATAAGGGGCCACCAAAAATCAAAGACTGAAGTGACAAAAAGATTTTCGTTCGTAAGTACTGTTACGTCTTCATTGGCCGACTTTGCTAATAATGCGTCCGACGTCACGATTACCTGGCCCCTTCTGCTACTAACAGTTTTAACTTAAGTGATTTGTAAACACCCCCGAACAGGAAGGGGGTGGCGCGGGGAGGGGGGCGCAACACAACAACCTAATCAAACAAACCTCCCGGAAACTATTTAGCACAGTGACGACAACGTTACAATCGATAAAAAACAGCATAACGTTTACTTACCCGTACACACGACCATATTTATTATAAGAACGGCGTATTACTTCGTTCACTGGCTGCAAGGAAGAAGTAATACAAGGTGATGTTCCCACGCTAATGTGGATGAAGCCAAACAATTTGCAGGGCAAGGTTGTAGATTTATTCGCCACACCAGAATATAACCTCGGCACTAGCTGCATGCAGCATGAAAAAAGAGTGAAGTTCTTGAGTCGTTCTTGTTCCCTAGATAGCATATTTTTTTCTACTTAAGAACCTAGAATACCGCCTTCTTTAGTATGATTAACAGGCACTTTATTTCCTGACTTGTGTAGGGGCATCGGTTTGGTTGCCATACCTGGTAGCTATAAATAGTTTTGACAATTACTGCAGCTAATTGTCGTAAACTTGCTCGTAATTGGTATTTGAACAAACTATGTATAATATTAATATTTGGGTAATTGGAATGCCTTTCAATGAAAGGCTCATTTGTGATTGGAAGGCGAGCAAGCTGAAGTCTTGGACGTTTGTGGATTTTAAAATTATTTTTGTTCAAGCCAACCCTCGTCATTGTAAGTAACGAATAAAGTCACGTATAAAATTTTCAATGTACCGCATCTGTTGCTCACTTGATTTTCAATGCTAAATATTGCGTTCTCTTAAAACCTTTCTTATTACTGAAAACTAGAATCATGTTATCGTTTAGAAACTGTTCTGCGCCACCTATCTACAGCCCGGCGCACAATATCCACATTTCTGATTTTCATACGAACATGTAACTTGCTTTTTAAAGCTGGATACGATACGGTAGCTCAGACCTAGGAGTTCCAGAGCAGTTTAATGTTGTCTAAATTGAGTTTTAGGTAACATAAGCAGTTTTGACGTGGGGTTAAGTTATTGAATATTCAAGACTTTTTCCAAAAATATAACCAAGCGTCACTCCGCAAAATGACACCCCGTGAAAGGACACTGCCTTTTAGATATCCTACCTTGGTGTAGATGTCGTAGGCGAAGCGCATGTACTGCCAGAAAGTGAGATATGCTACTCCTTTTCCATTCCAAAATGTGAACGTCCGTCGCACCCACCTAAGAATGAGGCGAAAAATGAGAAAATAATGTTTACTTACGTGAGTTGCATGGCACGTGAACTATTGTTTCCGCCGTCCAAGCCTTTACGTGGTACAACAGTAACGCTTCGTGGTGACGGACGCTAAAGCATTGCAAAAGCAGGAGAGGAGGAACGACACGAAACCAACATTCTCTGAGCACCGCCTGTATACTTCTGTGCACATTACTTGACCGCCATTAGGGTTACAATCGAATTTGTCAACGTAGGTCCATCGACTCACCGGAAACATTGGGTGGAAAGGCAGGGACACTATCGCGAGAATATTTCAACAGCTACTCGCGACGTCTGTGCCACGTTGTTTGGGTCGCGCAAGATAATGTTGTGAAAAATTTGTTCTCAAATGCTTTTCCTTTAATTGCATCTACAGTTATCCGCTTTAAGTATTTGTCCATGCAAGGAACTGCCGGGAAAACATCAAAGTGTTCTGAAAGCTGCAGTATATTGCTTGTTGGCAGAGACTGGAATAATTTCTTGTGGAAGCATGTGTATGTTTTTCTTTAGCCTAGAGGGGCGGAATGTGTTTTAAATGTGACTTGCCATCCGGGTCCTGCGACAGTGAATGTCCAGTGGAGCTGATGCTAAACCACCATTACAAATGTTGAGAGGGGGGGGGGGGTATACAATGGTTTATTGATGGTTCGGGTGTTTGTTTTAAATTGGTTCCTTATTGAAACGTATGCTGTTCTGTCTGTTGTATGTGCGGTTTGAACACATGTATGCACTGTTAGATTCACTTTGCTCAGCGCTTGTAGCCTCGGCCCAAGGGAGTATGAGCAATTGCATTTGTTGTTTTCTTACGGAGGTGTTGCTCAGTAAAAACATTTATTAAGTGTCCTGTGGATCGATGACCCGGGCTCAGGTTTCCCACATCGGTACGTCCAGGCCTTGCCTAGTCGTCGCCCAGGTTTGGTCAGCGAGGGGTATGAGCCATTACATTTTTGCTTGTTTTGTGTTTTACTTGTTTTAAGATATTTCTTTATTGAGACATACTCTCTTCTCTACGTTCTATGTGTGATTTCAATGAATGTATACAATATCAGCTTCACTTTCCTCGGTGCTTGTAGCCTCTCTATTAGGAGGGGGATGAGCCATCGCATTTTCGCTTGCTAAGGGGGGTACGAGCCATTACTGATAATTTTTGCTCACAGATGGACAAGAAAAATGCCGACGACCGAGAGGCTAACAGCTTCGCTGTAATATGCAAGTGATATTGTTTTTGTTTCTAGTGCGTAATACGAAACAGCAATGCTATGTTGTATCCTTATGTCGCGTGTAAATGAAGAGCATAGCACAGGTAGCAAGGGGGCCGTAACAAATAAATAAATAAATACATAAATAAATAACTAAATAAATAAATAAACAAACAAATCTGTGTTTTTGTGCCGTGCGAGAGCAAGTTCGACGTCGCAAAGAACACGATCACTGCCAAGCGATGCGAGTTTTTCTCAAACAGAGAATTATTCACGTCAACGACTTGTTCCATACAGTCATCAGCACCAGAGGGCAGACATTTATTTCCATGCACGTTCAGACAACTACATATGTAAGTCATACGACAAATGTTTGCTGCTCCGTAACCCAGAATGGGGTTGCAGAGTCTCTCCGTCGGGGCGAAACCTTCCCGAAAATCCAGGAAGACGTTTATCAGCGCTCTACGCATGCTGTGCTGCGTGATTACAAATAGCCCCGGTTGCCTGCATTGATTCCTCCGAACTCCAACGTCAACATTTCGTTGTACGCCACTGTTGCAGGGATACAGCTGCAACACAATGCTTCGATGCAGTAGCGTGGCAGGCTTCAACACAGCGGTGCCTGATGTCACTGTGAAGTTATATAACTGGCTGTAGATTGTAGCAGCAGTTGCTGCAGTGGTGATGGAGAAGGGGCCCATCAGAAGCACAGCTGCCTGTACCATAGCGAACGCTATCTACCCCGTCCTATTCACCATGGCGGGCGGAATCGACACCTAAAACCAGTGTTACAGCTCTCTGAAACCTTTTTTTTTTTTTCTCTTACGGCACAATCGAGGTGCTCCTTATCACGGCATGCGTTTTGAGAGGCCTGTTTGCCTCACATTCCTCAAGTGCTGTGTCGCACCTACATGTCGACCCGGCGTATTCTTATACCCCAATATAACGAGTCTCGGTGTAAACCTAAGTTTTTAACCAATGAATTATTTATGCAAAAATGTACGCAATGTCATAATGTTTTTACGTAGTCATCATCCTTGATGTATCATTCTGATTCCGAAAATACATTACTTGATTGGCTTCTGGCTATAATTTTCACAAAAGTAAGAAAAGAAACGGTAAAAGCTGCTTTTGATGGCAGCTTTCCTTTAATGCCGACCGTAATTCGTCTTTGGCAGCACAACGTCCGGCTGAACGAGCGTGACTCGTCATAGGAGATATTGGTACAACCTCCTATTACTAGAAAAGCTCGAGATTGGGCGTTAAAGGTCTCATCATTTCTATCACTTTCATTACTTCTCCCTTTGAGCGAAGCTGTCATTGTTTGGTTGTTTTTTTGCTGCCCCATTGTTGTGATTAAAATGGACTGCAGCCAACTTGCCGACGTCCTGATGCCGCAGGCACTCATTGGGTGCCAGTCTAGCAATGTGGTGCGACAATCCTTGGTGACGCAACACAATGAAGACGGCGCCGATTATAATTTATTTTGATTTCGGGACTCACAATGCGCTACATGATTCAACGGCGACTGCATCATTCTGGCCGTCTGGCCTTGAATCGAAATGCCAATAACCTACTTGTCGCCTAGGTTGCAGACAACGGTAGCCACTCTGGCGAAGCTTCAGCGTCCCTCGTGGCCTTGACCACAATTTTGAGCTTACCCGGTGTACACTGCGTGTCTAATACCACCTTACACATGGGCGAACTAAATCCATTGGAAGTAAATTCCTTTTTGTTCAGCTGAAAGATCCCTCATGAAAACGAGTTTCGCCGCAAGGTACATGGTACGCAGTGGAATATTTAATATGTTTTCAGCAAGCAACACAGCAAAGTACATGTCGCTGTTTCTTCACTAATTCCCGGAGTGAGTTTAATTGAGAGCATGATATCCAGTCTACCCGCCAGAAAAACGTAAAATATACGACTTTATCAGGCGGGTTCAAAAACAGTGTGTGACAGCCCGAACGAATTTATAAAAGATGCCATTTGAGCCATTCAAGGTTTTGTTGTAGCGGAAAAAGGAGGCCGCTGGTACCATTCCAAATGAGGGAGGTTAATATCACCTGCTAGACAATATAATCGGTATCAATTGTTTTCCATACCTATATCATCATCATCATCATCATCATCATTATCGTCGTCGTCGTCGTCGTCGTCGTCGTCGTCGTCATCATCATCATCATCATCCTATTTTATGTCCACTGCAGGACGAAGGCCTCTCCCTGCGATCTCCAATTACCCCTGTCCTGCGCCAATCGATTGCAACTAACGCCCTCAAATTTCCTAATTTCATCGCCCCACCTAATCTTCTGCCGTACTCGACGGCGCTTTCCTTCTCTTGGCACCCATTCTGTAACCCTAATGGGGCAACAATTATCTAACCTGCGCCATTTTTTCCTCCTAGTGTGAATTGAAATATCGGCTATACCCGTTTGCTCTCTGATTTAAAGCCGCTCTCCTTCGGCCTCTTAACGTTATGCCTATCATTCGTCGTTCCATCGCTCTTTGAGCGGTCCTTAACTTGTTCTCAAGCTTCTTGGTGAGTCTCCGATTCTCTGTCCCATATGTCAGCACCGATAAATTGCACTGTTTGTACACTTTCCTTTTCAATGATAATGGTAAGCTTCCATTCAGGAGCTGACAATGTCTGCCGTATGCGATTCAACCCATTTTTATTCTTCTATCAATTTCCATTCATGATCAGGGTTACCTGAGATTAATTCACCTAGGTAAGCGTACTCCTTCACAGACTAGAGGCTGACTGGTGACCCTAAACTCTTGTTTTCTTGCCCGACTATTCATCATTATCTTTGTCTTCTGCATATTAATCTTCAACCCCACTCTTACACTCACTCTGTTAAAATCCTCAATTATTTGTTGTAACTCGTCTGCAGTTTTGCTGAATAGAAAAATATTGCCGGCAAACCGAAGGTTGCTGAGATATTCACCGTCGATCGTTACTCTTAAGGCTTCCTAGTTTAAAAACATGAATACTTGTTCCAAGCAGGCAGTGAACAGCATTGAAGAAATTGTGTGTCCTTGCCTGAGCCCTTTCTTTATAAGTATCTTCCTACTTTTATTGTGTTGAATTGAGGTCGTTGTGAAATCTCTGTAGTTAATTTTCCAAGATATTTACGTAAGCGGTCTGTACTCCTTTATTACGTAATGCCTCTCTGAGTACTGGTATGTCCACGAAATCAAATGCATTTTCGTAATCTATGACAGCCATACAGGGAAGCTCATTGTACTCTGCGGATTTCTCGATTACCTGAAAAATGACATGGATGTGATCGATTGTAGAGTGCCGCTTCCTGAAGCCATCCTCTTCCCTTGGTTGGTTAAAGTCCAGTGTTGCCATTATTGTATTGCAAATAATCTTGGTGACTATTTTGTATAATACTGAAAGTAAGCTAATGGGCCTATATTTTTTCCATTGTTTGACGTCTTCCTTAATGTGGATTAGTATAATGTTTGCATTCTTCCACTTTTTTGGGACCCTAACAGTTGATAGACCTTTCTTATAGAGATCCGCTGGTTTCATATTTATCAGCTCTGAAGAAAACGTCACTCAAGCATGATGTCGATCGATAAGAAGAGCACACTGTCCGATTTTTACTTCAACAAAAACTTACGCCTGGCACCACAGCGCCTCACATAACCTGTGTGCTATCTCGATTTCATCTGAAGCAATTTGATGGTCAAGGAGAAAACACACGCCCCCTCCGGGTGTATTTGCGAAATCATCTTCTACCTATGACTCTACACCGGACGACAGATGGTTCAACCATGCCAATAGAACTGTCAAAGCCGCCTGTTTCATTTCTAATGCTTCGGCAATTACCATTAAGAAAGGAGATGGCTTTCCAAGATGCATCGTTCTGTCATTTGTCCTGCACTACTTTACTTATGGAATCGTCATACATATATTTGACATCATTTAAATTCAAGACATCATGTTAAAGATGAAATCGCGTGTGTCTGTGTGACCCATGGCGAGATTCCAAAAAAAATTTTTTTTTCGTTTACGGTTTTCTGAACAGTCTTCCGACATAGTGATGCCAGATGGCCTCAGTTTTCCTGCATTGATCAGGTCAGCCTGCCCTTCGTTAAATGATGGAACATTTACTATTAGATCTTCTATTTTACTGCTACGCTGGACTTTGCCAATTCAGTAGGCTCTTTCGACTGATTTGGGGCAGCTGTCAAGTTGTGCAGCACAAAGGTTCGACACCAGCTTTTCAGACACAGACCATGGCTTGTGAGAGTCAAAACCTGTTATACTGTAAGTTCATATCTGCTTCGCGTATCAATAGTCACCATTGAACATCAGGAAGCATAATCAATTCTAACAGAAATCTGATTCACATGCATTTACGCTGCATATAACATATCACATATTCTAATTTTAATTTTTGTAAGTACTTCCTGTAACCACTCCCCTCTCTAGTGTCAGTAGACCTGAGTAGCAGTCTTGGCGTCCGAAAACTCATATTTATATATATATATATATATATATATATATATATATATATATATATATATATATATATATATATATATATACAGCAGTGTATTATAAATATCGTCAGGTGGTGAAAGTTAACCCATGGTCTCCCACTATATATGACGTGCCTCATAATCAGATCATGGTTTTGGAACGCAACACATATGCAGTTTCTGCGGATCTTTGTCAGTGTTAACGTAGCCAGATACTCAAACATCAAGAGCACGGTGAGCCGGGGTCGTCCAGCTCCAAGAATAAATATTTCTTGTAAACGGGTGTATAAGTCACTGTCTTACTTAAAGAGATGTTGAACCACTCAGATACGCAAGGGTCACTGATGCTCTTATGCTGGCGATACAAGACACCAAGTATGGTAGCAATGATTATTTCAATAACGCCAAGAACAATTCAAACCATCTGTTTAAATCGCGGAAGATGTAAACTTGCGGTAAGCGTTTATAAGAAAAGCAAATGCAGTATTCTTTTTACATTTCATCTTTCATTCTCTTCACAAATTGTCACTGGCTCAAATGCCCGGCGTCGTTACCACTGATATTTGCAGCTCCGCCGGAAGGGCGGCAAGAAATTAATGGAAAATGATATGTATCTTTGCAAAATGCGGTGGGGCATTACGCCTTCAGATAACGAAGATAACAACGAAAGTGTACGTACCAAAAGATAAGCGTCAATAAGAGCGCGAGAAGTGCGACGAGTGCGGAGAACATGGCATGGGCCTCCAAAACCTTCGAAAGCCGAAGAAGTTCTCGTTGGAAACACAACGGCGAAATTCGGGTATCCCAAATCTCTCCTTGCACGTACTCTCAGCCAACTGCCGTGCTCGAACGGACGCTGAAGTGATCAGACTTCGTTTAAGCTTCAATCTGTTGCGGCTCGCGAGTGCTCTCTGTCCATGGGGGCGTCGATGACAATATACGAAGGATGCGGCAAAGGGTGGCGTTCGTATCGCCGTGGCAACAGATTGAAGGTTACGCTTCTCTCTCCATACAGCGCCGGCGAGCCTGCTGCGCAATACGCCCTTCGCAGGGTGTTAGGAACGCAACGCCGCGCGAGACTGGAGAGAGGAACAAATAAGCAGAGAGAGATATAGGAACTGGCCATCTATATCTGCTTCAATTTCAACACCAAGTGGATCAGTTTGATCGATAAGCCCATGAAAGACAAAAAAAAAAGGAGGAGGTGAAACAAATCTGGTGATATATGTAGTTCTGTGTATGATATGTACATATAGGGACAATTTCGCATCTATTGGGAACGAAATCAGCTTTCTATACACAAAAGAGCTCGCTTCTCGTGGGCAGACTTTATTTAATCCAGTACAACGTGGTGGCAAGCTATTTCCCAAATAGTTCACTACCTAAATAATCTGAGCCTCGAGCAATGTCTTCAGAGGATTTGTCGAAAACTGCAGCTCGGGGGATTGTTAGGTAAAGGAATAAAGGTCCCTATAGTAAAGAATGAATTAGTCCGGTGTTATCTACAACTGCGCCACATAATTAGGAATCAAAACATCATTCAAGCCACAGTAGACAGCCTGGTTCCTCTTGCGTTTTTCTAAAGATCTGGTCCGCAATATAGCCTTGTTGATTCATGACCTAAACCTTCACGAATGCTCCATGAAGGTGCTAAAAGTGCGCCATATTTACCATGCGCAACTTTTAGAGAACAGCTCATAACTATTACAAAGGTAGCGGAAAACGTCAGGGGCTTGTATAGAACAAGCACACAGCGCTAAGCGCAAACAATTTGTGAAGCAGACATTTAATTTCTTTCCTAGATTCTGACCTAGATTTATAAGCACGAACAGAGAATTATTCTGCCCAAATCATTTTAATTTGCCATCAAAAAATTTTTTTTTCTTTTTCGTTTCTTGAGACTGCAGATACGTGCTTCCGGGCATGCATATCGCATGCTGTGATTCTGGGCAAGAGCGGAGAGCGAATATTGCGAGAACTGCTCAAAGCTCTCTATATAAAAAAAGACAGCGCAAGCTCGCGTTTGCGGCGCATGAGTCTCCTTGTATTCTACACAGATAGGTTCTTTTGACACACACTCCTCATGACCATATCAAAGCAAAGAAAATCACTTAAGGGTGTTTCGAGGTGCGAAGTATTGCAAACGGTCAATCGGACATATATATATTCACGTTTCTCATGCCCTCCTTTCATTAAACAGAGGGAGAGTTGATTCTGTAGGTCGTGCCGTCACTGAGGCGTTTGTTTTTCGCGGCATCAAAATGAATGCACAGTAAAGCGCTCCAATTTGCCTAGCAAGAACTTCTTTTCAGTAAGCAAGGATAAACCTCGCTTTTTGTGCGAGACACACTCGAGATCATCCTGAAACGTTGTTTGCCGAGGGCTGACGGGTCACTGGCCGCAGAAGCAATGGACCGTCGAAAAAAGGAGACACTTGTGCAGGTTTCAACTTCAGCGGAATCTGTTGAGCAGAAGAAAGCACAAAATTTAGTGTAGTCAACAGGCATTCAAAAGCGTTGTCTTTGACAAATATCAAAACTAGTTTTAGACTGCGATTCATTGAGATTTAAAAGAGAACCAAAATAGCCTTAATGCTGCATCGAAGTGGTGTAACGTTGGGGGGATGAAACTTAATGACAAGGAAACTCAATTCCTGCGCAGAAATGATAAAAATAATCCCTGAATACGAATATCACACACGGGGCACTCCTTTAGTCGAAACCGACAGTATTATGGATCTAGATATTACGATCGCAAGCCGACTAACCTGGTCCATGCACACTGATTTACCCAGTGCATCTGCGGCTCGCAAGCTCGGTCTTTTGAATCCTTGACTAAATAATCTTCTTAAGTTACTAGCCTCATATTATAATCAGGTCACTGCTAAATTATGCATGTGTGGTGCGGAACCCTTGCACAAGAAAAGACGTCGACAATCTTGAAAAAAAAATCTAACTACTTGTATTTATCTTTATATTCATCAGGAATACGCGGTGTCTTTCCCCTGGCAACTTCATGCGAACTAATGATAGTGTTACGATCAACACACACAGAAATCTGGTCAGACAAAAGTTTGTTTGCCAGCTATGATATCATGATCTTTGGCTAAATCCCTTATCTTATCTGTAACCGTTCTCAACTGGGAATACACATTACAATTCGCACAGTTTAACCTACATCTGCAACCACGAATAAATTACAAGTATTCCCTTTTCACCAGAACAATAACAGATTAGAATCACTTTTCAAATGGCATATTTTTGTCCCACAATAGTATTATATTTTCCGTTGAAGCGACCAACCGCATATTCCCGCGCAGTTATTTGCGTACCAGTTGACGTTGGTACTTTTTTTCTTTTCGGTGATTGTTATTATGTGTTATAGTATTATTGAACATTACCATGCACTAAATATTCGTTATCAGCATACATTGTTTCCACTCCTGCTTGGGCTATGCAAAAGTTGGCCCCAATATTTCATTGTACGGACCCATGAGGTCGCTTTCGCCGTTGGTGCCACCACCGTCGTGCTGTCTCGGCATCAAGTGCGCGGAAGGTTAGAAGGTCTCTAGTGACCTGAAAGACGTGCAATGCCTTAAACTGCACAAATTTTATCAGAACGTATCTCACGATGACTGATAAAAAAAAATAAAGTGTAGCATTTACATGCAAGAAACACGATGCTATTGTGAGGCACGCCGTACTGTGGGAGTCCGGAACAATTTTGACCACCTGGGGTTCTGCCTACTCGCATCCGCAAACATCACATGCAGGACTATCAGCCATTCCAATTAGTGCTGAGTAACCATTCATGAAGGCAACTCCAAGCCACAACCGACGCAGAAGAGACGCTTCGCGTCGGTGCAGACCGGCCGCAGGTCTGACTTGAAGTGACGGGTTTAGTCTGTGCAGTCTTGTGCGCCTTGTATGTGCGGTATTCCACTCTGCTAAGGAGTTCGTGCGAGCTAGACTGGGAAGCTGTCTCGCGGCGTCGGTCCTTGAGAGAGGAAAGGGGACGCAGCTGTTATCTTGGTTTGACGTCCGAGCTGCCTTATCTGCGACAGGAGAACACTGACCACTTATTGTGCCATTGTCCCCAATTTCAAGCACAAAAGCAATATTTGTCCAACACATTGAGGAAATTAGGTGATCGTCCTCTGAGTGAACAGACAGTACTGGAGCACCGTCCCCACCAATCATGGGCCCAGAGGGCAGTGAAGGCACTTTTGTGCTTTCTCAGAATGTCCGGTTTGCGCGAGCAGCTTTAACTCAAGTAATGTCCATACACATATCTACACCTTCTCTCTCCCTTCTCTCTCTTCCCCCAGCGCAGGGTAGCCAACCAGACTCTTAACTTGTTAACATGCGTGCCTTCCTATATTCCCTCTCTCTCTCTCTCTGGGGTTCTCTAACGAGCACCTAAATGAAGGCACGCAAGTGTTACTGTATTTTCGCCCCCATGGAAATATGACCGACACAGCCGCGAACGACTCCGCGACCAAGCTCAGAAGCAGAATGCCATAATCACTACGCTACCGCGGCGGTTGCATTGACTGTCCACGTTACTGCAGCTAGCATTCAAGAATTGTAGCGGCACAAAGTATCTCTGGAGACACCTTTATTTGCGCGAAGATATTGTGATTTCTATTGCTTCGGGTTCGTTAGCAACAGCACATATGAGCGGTTCGTTCTTCTACGTATATATCATTTATTTTCATTCTCAGCTAGGACCCCTTCCCACCACCTGGCAAGCCTCACTGCTTAAAGGCCCTACTCGACATTTAGCGCTACTACTAGAGCACATCGTGCCTCGTTTACTTCAGGTTACGCACCTGCGTACAAGCCAGTGTTTTCTCAGTGGTGTTTGAGCCGTTCAGAAGTACATATAATGATTTCAGGACTACAGGAGAAGTCAGATCTACCGGCCCCTGCTCTAAAACAACTGAGCTTACTCCTCTTGCATGAATAGTACAGCAACCACGTGCACATCTATAACGATGGTTCGACTACGTCGTCCAGTTATGGTGGTGCGCTGGTTATACCAACGCGAGGAATAACACTGTGGTTCAAGACATCTCATGTAACGACCTCAACGATGGCAGAACTAATGGCTCTGCTTCGTGCACTGGAATTCATTGATTCTGAAATAACTAGAAAATGGGCTGTGTTCCCTGACTCAAAAGCGGCATTACAGTGCGTGCAGTCAGTTCTCCGACGCGGATGTCATGAACAGCTGACATACGAAATCGTCACCATCACGTCCAGCAAAAAGGCCAAGAGGTTGTCTTTCAATGGGTACTTGGCCATTGTGGAACCAGTGGCAATGATTCCACCGATAACCCTGCTCTCACACCACATCAAGAGCATAGCGTTCCTATTCCGCTTGCCAGGGCAGCCGCCGCAAGGCTGCTTCGACACCTGGCACGCAGTCTCTCACTGACCGAGTGGAACTCACCAAACTTAAGACTTAAACGACTGCATCGATTAAACCCCTCACTGCAACTCCGACCTCCATTCGGACTTCTTCGACGTGAAGCTACGTTTCTCTGTCGCCTTTGCTTAGGAGTTGCCTTCACAAAGGCATACTCTACATTAATTTGAGTGACCGACAGTGCAGCGTGCAAGGTCTGCGGCACCGAAGAAAATATCGACCACCGGCTGTGCCACTGTCCACGATATGCCCCAGAAACACAAGAACTTGCTCTCTCCAAAAACTGGACAATCGGTCGCTTTTTGTACAGGTGCTGCTGGAACACCTCCCCCACCGCTCGTCGGTCCATAAAGCGGTGAAGGTAGTTTTGTGCTTCTTGAGAACAACTGGCTTGTGTGAAGGTCTGCGACTATTAGTGCAATTACTATTAGACCACACGCGTCATCGAACTCAACGCTAATTTCCTTCTTTCCTTCTCTCTTCTCTCTCCTTGTCATCTTTGTTTTCCGCTTTCCCATTCCCCCGGTGTAGGGTAGGCAACCGGACTTTATTCTGGCTAACCTCCTTGCCTTCTGCTTTTCTCTTTCCTTCCTTCATTGTTAGCAAGGCGAGTGCGAATTCACACTTTTATCCGTAAATTACTGCCTTGCGACGCGCCTCTAGTTCAGAACGTCTGATAGCGCTGATATGCACGGTTTAAGCTTGTAAATGTATGGGGGATTTCTATAGACGTGCCCATCCTGTACCTCTTCTACACAATCTCTCTCTATCTCTCTCTCTCTCTCTCTATTTAGTGGCTACATAGCATCGAACTGTTGTGTTGAGGGTTCCGGGTTTGAAACCAACCGTTGGACATATACTTTAATTATTTTCTTGTTTTTATTTCGCGCGAGAACGCGAGGTTTCAGGGTAGCTATATCAGCAGCAGCTTGCCAAAGTGGAGGCAAATAGGCTAAGAATGCTAACCGCATTAAAAGCGAATAATCCAAATGAACAGGCACATCACGCCACTAAATCGACTCTGCAGCAGAGCCCTAGATCAACGTTCTGCCTTGCCCTGCTGGCATGAACGTTGTGCGCAAAAACGCTGGCTTTTCTGCTGCAAGGCTGCGTGCGCAACACCCCCGTGGCGCATACTGTGGTCTGAGCGGATTGGGCAGCGCACTTCGAGCTACAAACGGTGACGGTTTTCAAGCTGCCTTTTCTCGTGCACCGTTGAAGGGGAACCACGCGCCGATGGCGGCGCTCTTCATCACGCTAGCGTAAAGTTACTCTATATGGCTCCTGCAGGGAGCCAGCCATATACACTAACTCTACATTAGCGTAGAAAGCCTTCCACACCTATACGCATTGCTTGAGCCTGTGTGCGGGGAGTAGAGGTATGGGGGGGGGGGGGGGGGTAAAGCCTGTGCACGCCAGCGTTGTGAGGCACCCAGTAGTTGTGAGGGCGTTGTTTCTTTTGCGCAGCCGCAGGTTCCTCGTCGCACTAGGATGTCGCCCCTGTGCGTTCTTAAAACATTGTCTCAGGAGATTGAGTTCAAGGCTAAACTTTGCTATCTCTTTCAGTGCTTCGTATTTTTGGGCGAAACTGATTCTTATTCAGATAGCAATCATGCGGATGCTCGAGGCGCATTTGAGTCGTCGGTGTATCCGCGGCCGTTTCCACTGACCATGTCGTGAGTTTCCGCTCGATTGCACATGAAAAAGAACAATAAAACAAAGTGAGCGCAGCATCAGTGACATTCCCAATCACCTCGATGCCGTTCATGATTGCTGCCTTCTGCAGCAAGCATGAACGTTGTGCGCACGCGCACCATAAACACACTAGCGTTCCCGTTGAGCTGCTGTGTCATGAGTCTGAGCGCAACGGGCAGTAAACATCAAACTAGCGGTAACCATTATTTCACAGGGCGCTGAATAACGTTAAACGGTTTCCCGTCGGTCTCATCTCATTCAACATCGTGGTGCGACGCCTGTGATGCCACTGTTGGTGTTCCTCATTGGGCCAGTGTTGTGAGATGCCTGGTATCTTCGAGTGTGCTGTTTTTCAGCGCAGCAGGAGTTTCCTTGCGTGTTGCGTCGCGCTAAAATGTCGCACCCAAGTATAGGAAAATACACCTGCTAAGGATCTCAAACACAACCCTGAACCATGCCATCACTGTCAATGCTTCACCCTTCGGGCGACACTGCTAACTTTCTCAGTAAATTATAGAGGCGGCAATGGAAATATTAACCTCCATGCCGATTCGTCATCACGAGGTACGATGATTATTTTCTTCTGTCCGTCCGTCCGTCCGTCCGTCCGTCCGTCCGTCCGTCCGTCCGTCCGTCCGTCCGTCCGTCTGTCCGGCTGTCTGTCTGTCTGTCTGTCTGTCTGTCTGTCTGTCTGTCTGTCTGTCTGTCTGTCTGTCTGTCTGTCTGTCTGTCTGTCTGTCTGTCTGTCCGTCCGTCCGTCCGTCCGTCCGTCCGTCCGTCCGTCCGTCCGTCCGTCCGTCCGTCCGTCCGTCCGTCCGTCCGTCCGTCCGTCCGTCCGTCTGTCTGTCTGTCTGTCTGTCTGTCTGTCTGTCTGTCTGTCTGTCTGTCTGTCTGTCTGTCTGTCTGTCTGTCTGTCTGTCTGTCATTTTCCAGCCACCTTGTGTCACTTGGTCAATGGCCTAGCGGATAGAGCATCACGCTGCTGTGATGCCAACCGCGTTAGAAACCAATAATGGGGGGCAAACTTGGGTCATGGATTTTTTTACTTCGTGAAAGAGGTTTAACGGCGTCATCCGTTGACCGGTTTCACGCCTAGTTTGGTTACTTGGTGTACGCCACTAATGTGCCACTCTTCAATAGCTAACCCCAACTTAGATCTCTGGACATAGGTCGGCAGTGTAGGAGAGTGCTCACTCACACGTACTCATCATAATTTTTCCCAGGCCCCGCAATCAGTCACGTTCACGCTCACCTCCACTCACACTCAAAATCGCTCACTCATGTCCACACTCACCTCCACTCACACTCACTGGCACTCACTCGCGCTCGCACTCACTTCCGCTAACACTTATACAGGCACTTACTCGCACTGATATTCACAGGCACTTACTAGCGTGCGCAATCGCCTCTTCTCCACTCGCTGGCATCTCGCTCGTCCTCACTTCCACTCACACTCACTGGCACTCACTCGCACTCACCTCCACTCACATCACTGGCACTCACCTTCACTCACAATGACTAGCAACCAGCTCCACTCACCTCCACTCACTTGCACTCGCACTCGCTTCCACTCACCTCCACTCACACTCATTGCACTCATTTGCACTAACATTCACTCACAATCACTGGCACTCACTCGCACTCAGCTCCACTCACCTCCACTCACACTCACTGTCACTCACTTACACTCGCACTCGCTTCCACTCACCTTCACTCACAATCACTGGCATTCACTCGCACTCAGCTCCACTCACACTCACTGTCACTCACTTGCACTCGCTTCCACCCACCTCCACTCACACTCATTGCACTCACTCTCACTCACCTCCACTCACAATCACTGGCACTCACTCGAACTTGCTTCCACTCACACTCACTGGCACTCACTCGTACTCGCACGTACGCATTTGAAGTGAGTGTAAGTGAGTGTGAGTGAGTGAGTGTGAGTGAGTGTGAGTGATTGTGTGTGAGTGTGAGTGAGTGCACTCACGAGTGAGTGTGCCAACCTGTGTTACTGGGTACGTGAAACTAGGTTTGTACCGCTCTTCAATGGAACCTCTTTCACTCGAACTTGATTGACTGTGCATGTTCAAATAAAGGTGTTCCAATTTTCAACTATCCTCTTTGAGGCTAACAAGGGTCATTAGGCATGTGCCATGGAATAAGTGCCACTTTTCTATGATAAAATCATGTAAATTTCTCCGATGGTGTCCAGAGTGGAACCTGCCTCGTAAATAGTCAACCTTGCCTGGATATATATTCACACAATCGTCGATCATCAATTTCGCTGCGGTGGCGCTAGATGGAGCAGCGTGTCTAGAGAAAATAGAGTTGCTCTATATGGCTCGGTGCGGGAGCTATATACAGTAACTCTAAGATAGAAGCGCGAGAAAGCCTCCTGGCTGCATAAACGCCTTACATATAGGGCGTTTGGGCGGTTTCGACACGGTAGGTCCCTACATTTCTTCACTGCTAGTCGCAGCAAGGTCGACATTCATGTTAGATGGGTTGTGCCAGATTTGTTAAGAATTACTCCATTTGACATGGGCACACCGCATCGCTGTTAGAGGAAGTATTTCAGAGTTCTTTGAAACGATTAGCTCAGGCCAACAAGGCGACTTCTCTGTTTATATGTCCATTAAACGGTGAATTGCATTCGTTGGTAAATTGCTAAAACACTTTAGATTTCTGATTCGAAATAAACCGTCCGAACTTAATGAGATATTGCTTCAGAATGTTATTTCAAGAATTCAAATATTTTTTGGTAGAATGTTCAAATCGTGAAACAGGAAAACACTTAGACATAGTTGAAATATAACAGTAAGAAACAAAATATGCCACCCTTACGTGACGTTCACTTCATAGAGCACCTAATGCAACCTGACTGTACATCTAGCAATGCCAATAAATAATGTCTATTTTATGAAAATAATGGTCGCAAAGCCTAAATTCTCCCCCTCTAAGCACTATATTCCGCGTATTAAATAAATTTCAGATATTTTCTTTTGTTTCCAAGTTAGATATGTGCTCAGCGCCGAGGCAGTCTAATATTTTGGCATTATTGCAATAGCAATTATACGGACCCTCCAGGCGCATTTCTTCCGTCGCTGTCGGCATCGCCGTGAGGTTCCGTAGCAAATCCGAGGGCGATAAAATTGCCTCAACTCTCCGTGTGCTTTATGTGCGATTGAAATTGCGTGAGGATGAGGCGGCGATCGCCGCTCAATCTTGCGCAGGCAAGCGAGGAAAGCGGTGAGGAAGAGCGCCGTCTTGCGTCGTTCGCTAGGATGCGGGGGCAGGGTACGGAGGGGGCGGGGAGCGTTCTACTCCGTGCCGCTGTATCTTGAAAGCCATCTGCGACGGGAACAGAGTCCGCCGTGGTGCTGTGTTTTCAAGCCTTAGTTCACGTCGATGCGAGACGCAGGAGGAAGGTCAATTCGCTCGCTGCTGCTGCTGCTGCTGCGTTTCCTCAGTCCAGCGTTTTGACAGCGAGTTTCCGCGGTGATCGAGTGAGATCTGTTCATGTTTGCTTGCGCACGCGGGACACAAGGCTTGTTAATTTAGTTAGGAAGCGCCTCGTTTAGATGTTTATACGGCCGATAAAACTATTATTCTTAATTCGTATAGCTATATAGTAATTTGCTGTCGCAATCAATGCTTAGCCTTTCGAGCGAAACTGTCACTTTTTTCCGCGACCTTAAACAAATCATTATGAGTCTATATCGACCATCCGTTGGTTGACGGCACTCTCTGTTTTTATTTCAGTACAATAAGCATTATTCATATCCGCAGTGCTTTAATCTAGAAAGATACCATCTTCTCTTTCATATGGATGTCCAGATCAATATCGTCGATCCATGCCTAAATTTATTGGACGCAAATAAAAGCTAATAATGGTGCTTTAGAGGGCGTATGAGCCAGACTAGTCGTGTAATCCCCCCCTTGAAAAAAAGAAATCGATTTCTTCAAAGCCAGCAATAGTGATTCCAAAGAAAGCCTTTTCATATGGGCTGTGCACATGACAGATTCAGAAAGGCAACAGCGAGTTTTCATCCCCCCTGCTTTTAAAGCTACACTCTAACGACCCCAAGGGCATTTAATAAATAGCCTGGGCAAGCTTTGTAGATGAGGACGCAGTGAACTTTACGTCATTATAACATTATTCGGTGAGTGCTCAAAGTAGTTTTGTATAAGCTCTGAAGTTAGCCCTGTATGTCATTCTTTTGTCTGTGAAGTAGCTGACGTAGCGGTATCCTGATGTTTTATTCGTTACCCAAAAGAAAAAACTTGGCATAGCGGATTGTATTGCAGCATATCTTCACGGATGTCTGCAGTAGAGCTAATAGGTAAAAAGTTCTTTAACACTTGCCATTGTTTCAGGGCACGTCTCAAACCTAACGTGCTGAAGCAGAGAAGCGAGAGTTGTCTTGGCTTGGATCATAGCGAGACGCATGCCGACACAGTTGCGTGGACCCGCTCCGAAAGGCAGGTATGTGAACGGCCTTATAGCGTCCTTGTTCTCCGGCATGAACCTGTCGGCCAGTGTGAAGTATAAAATGTCATTCGTGAGCACTTTCAGCTAGGTACGCCATAAACAAGAACTGTGCGTGGTGCAAAAGCGTAATTTACAACACCGGCGCCACCAACCAAATGCGCGTGAAGCGCGAAACATAAAGAAACGAAACTAAGTCCAAGTTTGTTCCACCTTTGCTGGACAGGCATCCAGGTGTGAAAAGGCGAGAGCAGCGAACAAATACAAGCCGTGCACCACCTACCATATTAAGTATAATGGGAACGCACATTCTCTTTTAAAGTGCACTTACCACCGCTACTTGCGCGAAGCTGTTGACTTTCACAGCTGAGCTACTCACTCTGACACACATCGCTATTCAAGTTGCAAAATTTCTCGGGTCCGCGATGCTCCAAGCAAGACAGCGTGGTCACGAGTTAACATAGCGTGCTGGCCCGCTGGCTGGCTTGGACCAAACTGTTGGTGGGAGGCCTGAGTGTTTTTATTCTAACTTGTTTAAGACGCAATAATAAGACCTCAACACGGTCATCAATGTAAGATATAAATGAGAGAACTTTCCACCAATATTTGACTTTTGTATGCTTCAACCGGCCCGCCGTGATGGCAGGATGCGGGTAAACAAAATTGCGAGAAGCAAGGAATTAGCACGCATGTTGGATTGATAACATAATGACCGCGTACCTGTCTGGATTGAAATTCTCCGGTTCAGGGAAGTATTCCGGATCGTGGTGGATTCCAGCCAAGGGAATGTCGACGCTCATCCCTGGCTTGAAGTGGATGCCAGCCACTGTAGTTTCTTCGGTGCAGAGACGCATGGTTCTGTGGTATGAAGGTCCGATTTGAAATTGCGGCAGTTCTGCACTACGAACATATTCGCGTTTGATAAACATTTGTATTAGACCACCTGATGACATTGTTTGTTCAAAAGTGCTGCCTGATCGTAACATTCACTAACTAAGCATTCTAACTCGACGCATTCATTGCACTGCCTTGAATTGTCAGCCCATGCGTGCATAGCGAACTGTCTTATTTTCTATTTTATCTTTATGTCTGAGAAAATTATAAATGTTCGTGACTGATGTTACTTAATTTGTCGTACTACGTATTATGACTGTCACATATAGGCTTTGCTTCTTATAACAAAAAGATGAAAACAAAGAAAGTAATGCCTTAGACAAGGCATTATACTCTTTGCAGGTTATTTTATAAAATATGCATTATGAGTAAAACATGACCGAACTATCTGAACACGTACTGCTCTCACACCATGGACGCCCACGCAATAATGGAACATATTGATCAACCACGTATCAGCAGTCTTGACAACATTGTTATGAGATGACTCCTTTGATCAATCGTAGCATTGGTCAGGTTATTCCCGTTACATTTAAAGATATGCCCTGATCTTTCACATTTATGCAGCTTCGTAAACACCCACCTTTCAAAAGATATTCTGTTTGTTATAGCGGCGTGTTGGAGCACCACCTACATATTCGCACACGCGACCGCATAGGACCCTAATGTGGCTACATGTGGTCTTACTCTTTTGCTTTGTGCTGGAAATGAGTGAATGTTAATGAAAGAGATACTGAAACACGTTTTCATCATGCTCACATTGAGTCGGGAGTGCAAAGTCTCAAAGCCTCCTTGAAGCAAGCTTCGAGATAAGGCATCTCCTGCATAGAATCGTAGGTGACTTCTCCCTGAAAAGAAATGAAAAAAATAGACAAAAAACCTTCTCATTTGCTTTTTGACTTCCATATTCGGTAAGTTAAATATACTCATAGCATACGCTACGCGTTCTCTTGATTGGCTGCGTTTCCTAAATTGCATGAGCCCATTAGACGGGCTCCTGCATTCTGAATTCAAACACATTGATTGACGTTTAAGTCCTCTTCCTGAAAGAAAAGAAACAAGCGCATGGGGTTGAAAAGACCACACACCTAGACTTTTGTGGTTCAAAAGGGCAAGAAGACCATGGTGGCCTCAATACCCCAGTGACAAGGCATAGCTGGAGTAACTGGGGCTGTCGGGTGAGCTTCAACGTGGCCGACGCGCGAAAAGCTCCGCTCCTATTTTTCGCCACCAGCGCCGGACAGTGCCGGTAAAGCGTGCCAGCATTACTGGCATGGATATGGCCTAGCGAGAGCAGGTGCCCGTCGAGTGCACGGCTGTCTGCGCATGCGTGACGGCTGCTATGGAAACTAGCGCCCTCGGTGCAGTTACGGCCGGTTGTGGTGTACAGCCGTAGAGCATAAAATTTTCGCCGAACTTCACAGCGTCCACGGGACATAGCTACCTTCGGTAGGCGTAATTCACTGTTCTCAGAACGATGAAGCATAACTAGCCCTTGAGAGACCGAGCATAAATATGTTTACTACAAAGGAGAATGGCAAGCAGATGAGAAGGAACAGAAGGATACGAAAGTTAGTCAGTGCAAAGAACCGCTGTTTTACGCTGGTACTGGAAGATAATGGTAATAAAGGAAACTAAATATCATAGGAAGAAAACCCGTTCAGAATAAACATAGGTAAAGTGAAAGATTCCAATAAACGCTATACTGTGCTCTGTCATGCACAAAGTCCTCATGTCTTCGAGAAGAGGAGCAACGCGTTTTACGCTTTCTGTGTTGGGCACCAGTGTCCCAGGATTTTGTTACCTGCCAAGGGCCTTTCGTCCAGTCTATCCAGCGTAGTTGAGGGCCCTTTTCTGGCCAGATTATGGTGAGCGGATTCACACAGAAAATGTCTGATGGTCTCCTCGCAGCAGCAGAGGCCGCTCCACAGCGGAATACGTTGGAATTCATGAACGCCACGCCGAGCCGCAGGCGACACAGGTGTGTTGTTTCAGCTTGTGGTATTTTGGCGCAAAATGAGCTGCATATGGGGATCGATGCCATGCAGACGAGTGCTTGTAAATTCGAGCGAGCTTCACTGTCCGAAAGCAAAAGTGTGGTGCAGGAAAAGTCTACTTAAAGGCCGCACTTATGACACCCTACTTATGTCCAAAAGTAGGGTTGCCCGCCAAAACCGAATTCTTGCAGCTACATTCATTCCAGCCTGTGGCATTCGTGTACAGTCGACATCATCGTGGGCAGTTCGGGGTGTCTCACCCGCATAGCCATTACCAGAGATGCAACAGTGTTACGACATCCACTAATCCACACAGCATCCCCACAATATCTACGCCGCCCTTTCAAGATGTTCAGCCACTAATAAACACAGATGTTTCACTTATCAGCTAAATGCAGGTAAAGCAGGTTGATCTGAACAACTAGTTGTTTATTGGTTTTGTGGCGAAACCGCGACATATCGCACTCAATCAGCTTAAAAAAAGACGGCGCACAATAGCAGGGCGGTGGGAGTTGGGGAATCGTGACGCACTACTATTTCAACAAGGATTTATTGCGAGCCAAATGAGCTAGCGTTTAAGGAATGTACTTGATAAAACAGCCAGGCATAATGACAAATAACAATTCAACTCTTCATGGCTGCCAATATAGGCGTCGCCTATGTATGTAGAAAGTCAAAATTGAAGTATTTAATTCAGGGGGTACCAGCTTCGTTAACGTTAAGATAACGGCACTTCCGTTTACAGCTTTCAAGAATTCTCACCCGCTCCATGCAGCTGTTTCCTTTACATGCGTGATATACACAAGATAGCCTTCAGAAAATTCATCCCGTACCTCCGAGAGTGCCTTGTCTACTTCCGCAATGACTTTGTCTTGACATTCGGGATTGAGGGCGAGGTAGTAAGTGGTAGTACTAAGCGCCGTCGAGACTGTCTCCACACCGGCAACGAAGAATACCAACCCCTGGGCAGTTATTTCTTCCAGTGACATCTCTGAAAAATGTGTTTACAAATTTACAAATCAGTCGCTTTTTTTTTCATTCAGATCACTTACGGGCGGAAAATATTTAGATTATTTGAGCGAAAGTTGACGGTTGACTAAATATGAACACATGCAGCTACATGCGCGTAAAATTCAGCGCTAAGGAAATAAGAAGCAATATGGAATGACGAAGAAAACGAATAACTTGAGTTTGAGGGTCAGGGGAAGCGATAATGTTTGAAGCGACAAGTCTTGATGACGTACAGTGATGACACTTTTGGGGAAGCCAATAATCCGAGGTAGTTTTCCTTAACGCTAATAGTGAGAGGTCAGCATGAAAACAGGACATGCGGTGTAGTCGCATTCATTTTTTTTTTCATTTCATCATTATCATGCTAGCATTTTTACAAGTGTGGGGTCCGAAAAAGCCTGATCGCTAGTTTCAGTTATGCCGAAACATGGAAGCAAAACGTAGCATAACCAGAACACATGATATGACTAACGGCAAGTAATTGCTGCAACGAATTTACTTTGACAAGTCCATTCTGTGCTTATATATTCAATTTTTTTAAAGAGAACTTGATTTCAGAAAAACTTCCGCAAGGACCTTTGCTTACAAAACCCTGCAAACCTCTGTGTTCAGCTATGTTTCATTTAAATGGTTACTCACAAACTTAGCTTGCAGGAATTGCCAGCTCATTGACGGCCTATTATTTTAAGGTTTTCTTTCATTATCAATGTTATTTATTCACTTTGAGCTTGAGCAGTGTGTCACTTGAGCAACAGAAGCCTTATGTCAGCGTGTATAATTACATAGGCCAAAAGAGAAGTCCGAGCCTACTCTGTCGTACCTGCATTGTGACTGCACGTTTCTCTTCAATTGGAACCGAATAGCCAAAGAAAATTCTTTTGTGGGTGTACTGTTCATTGTGACATTTTTTATATATGTTCAAAAGTGTGGAAATTGTCGCAGACGTCATTTGTGCCTCTGCTCTTACATGCCCTGTAAATTTACATAAGGCTTAAGTTGGAGTGGTGGGCAGAAAACTGTGGGGGAAAACATTTGAAATAACGAAGAAGCCCGGGCTAGTCGGAGACATATATCGGTCTTATAGAAATTCGGGCACGACGACAAAGAAAAGAAAGTGTGGCTAAGACTCCTCCTACATATTGTCTTACGTCCCAAGCCTCAAGATTACCTAACGACATTTAGAAGAAACAGAATTTGCATATGCGATTAGGAAGAATCGCTTGCAACCTGTCTAGCCGTGTGTCCTTTCTCCTAGGCATTTCGCGGCGCACTTAAAAGGTTATCAGTTAACAGTAACAGTTAACATAGACAATACAGAATCCTTTTTTTCCAAAGCCCTGCAAACTTTAGCACGTACTCAGGTTCACTACATTAGCAAAGAGTGACGACAATAAACTTTGCCACCTTCTAGAGCGTTAGGTAGCAGCATAAAGCACAATCATCACAAAGCATTACAAAACACCTGTAGATAGCTGTAACGCGGCTTTCAGGAGACGGAAAGCCCTTGAAAAAAAAAACTGCAAGCTCTTGAAAGGCAAGGATTTTATGAGCCCTCGAAATCATTTGCTTCAGAACATTACGACAAAACGAGAACACTTACTGTTTGCTGTAGCATTCTCGAGCTTTTTCTGTGAATTATCTTCCCAGCTGTACTCGGCGTCCATAAAGATTTGAAGGAAGTCGTCTTCTATCTGCAGTCAAAGAAGCAAAAAACTTGAAGCAGCAAGCTTGTGCATTCATTTCATCTCGACCGTGTAACTGAATGTGTGTACATGAAACCAATCGTGTTGTGCAACTAAAGTGATTGCGCAATATTTTCGTGCTCTTCGTTTTCGTTCCAAAAACAGGGCAAAACAAACGTTTGATTTCGTATAGCCTGGGAAAATTGTTGTTGACGCCAGAGTCTCTTATATTGTTGGAGTCTTAATCCGCTGAAGCCGCCCGTGCGAGTTTCTTAACATTCGCTGCGCAGGTTCCGAAGGCCTTAATACAGGTGTGTGAGGCTTGTCTCGAGCTTGACTTGGCCTAAAAGATGGTTATGTCTGAGCAGATAAAGTTGTCTTAATATGAGGTGCTAGCAAAAATATTTATTGGCCCGCACTTCCGGTCTTTCAACCTTGTTTTATAAGGTCAATCCTCCACCTTTCTATTAAGGTTACTCACATAAATTTCAACAAGTGAGCGCGGAAAACAGACACAGCCCATTGAAAATGACTCACAGTGACCGCTGATTTTTACATCTGTCCTGCAGCTGTCGCGGCTCACCGATTCTTTTTACATTTGCCATTATTTTGCAATTCATTATCCAAATATAGAGCAGTGACGCGAAGTTGGAACTTACGTCACTAATTTACGTGCAACGTGAACACAGCTCAGGTTTGACTGCAGCGTCGGCATTGAACGGTGTCAAATGGCGCAAACACGTAATGTCAGAAATGCGTCAATGAAAGTCACATTTTTACTTGTGGCTGCAAATAAATATGTAGCTGAAATGTTGGTAAAGCGAATTACGAGTAGGGGCATCAATTACCACGTTCAAAAAGCTTTGAAGGAACTTTCAATATACGATTCCCATGTAAGTTTCAAAATACTGAAACGTGAATAGCGCGTTCTATCGTAACTTGCACCACCTTATGCGCACTTCGTTGAAACCTCCACGTAGCTGCGACTACGCTTCATGCGTCACGTATACTGATAATTCGACTTAAGTGTGAGCTTCATGCTTGAATAGTGGCTGGCATTTATACGTCGCGCGAAAGGGTGCTAATGTTCATAAATCATAAACACCTCCATCCAACTGTTCATCACTTCACCTTGTTCTTTGACTTTCGATCTTCAATCAAGAGCGAGACGAACGCCTTGAACAAATCGGTGGATGACTTCGGAGGGTAATCAGGTTTCAGAATCTTGCACAAACTTGGCATGAGAACTGGAAGAATTGGGAAACAAATTGTGAACTTTCTCATCCCGTTCATCGACAGCGCAAAAAAAAAAACAGATTAAATCATGGATGCTCGAGTACTTGTGTTGCAAAATTTTGCCTGGCGGCTATTCAGGGAGCGCGCATATGCCACGTCAGCAAACTATTTACGCAAACGCACGAAGGTTATAGCTGTCTTAAAGAAAAGGTAATTTCTTTCCTAAAAATTACAAACACATAAGTTTCCTTTCACTTTAGATAGCCACTCCGCTCCTTCAATACTTCCTGGGGCTCGAGTACTTCAGGGCCACTTTAGCAGTCAAAAAAAGTAAGTGAACCGAAGGCCTTTTCTGCGACTTTTCTGGTTATATATAATTGCGATGTACAGCGCACCAACATTCCCAACTTAGACGCGTGCTTAGTGACACCCTTATTACGGACGACAGCCATCGGAATAGTAAAAGGATGCCGCGTGTATAGAGGTGGACATCTTGTAGTAAATACCACAAATTCACATTACCTCTCTACGCTCACCTGTGGGCTTCTGGCTTCACAAACTGCAGGGCACGTTGCAGATAATGTAATACTGCTAAGATATATTGATCGTAGTGAGAGCACATTTGTAGGATTCCTGAGCGTCACATTCAAGCCTAAAGCGCCTGACATTGGAATGTGACTGAGGGGCCAAATTCACAAAGCCTTTTTTCATAAATGTGATTCGTTATTAGCCAGCCGCCTTTGCTAATAATACGTCGAACATGAGGATTGGCCCAATTTCTATTCTTACGATCAATTATTTGTAGGGTGAGAGCATTTTGTAAAAACCGGGGTTTCCAATCGAAAGCTAGAAGCCCCGAGCAGTATCGTGCAGTTAGTTCAATGGCAGAACAAATTATATTCATAGGGAGGTGTGCTTATGGCGCTGCTCATAGACAGCGTATACTGAGCAATGAGCATGTTAATGGAAAGCCGGCTTTCAAGGTTATAAATGCGCCTACATGTTACTCAAGGAGAGCTCTCGTACAACATTTAGCAGAATACGAAGTCGTTTTACCTTCATAAGGTCGTAAGACTTCTTCCTTGAATGTCTTGATTCGTATTTGCAGAACTGCGGTTTCATTTAGCGCGAGAAATATGCTCCCGGCTTAAAAGCAAAAAAAAAAAAAATGCCAGTGCAACCAACTTACTTCTTCGTTCTCAGAGGATTTATGCATGGCGACATTGCTGCTTCCCGTTACCTCAATTCTTCGGTATGTGACATAGATATAAGCATGAACGATTCATTGAAGAAGTCTGCGTAATGATATATATCTATTACAGTGGCGTGACACAATTTCTGCTAGTCACCAACACATACGTTAGTACCATATTGCCACGTTCTTTTGACGGTGAAGAACCACAGTGGCACAACTGGAATTCACGAAACTGACTGCTTATGTGGCGAACTTGCACCCACAAAACAAGTAACACTAAGAGCACAGCGAAGCGACAAGTACGGTCACTAATTGCCAAAATCTGGTTGGAGGGCCAAGCGCGTCGGCTATTTGAACATGACTCGTTAAATAGCCTAGCGGAATCTCTGGTGCTTGGTTGTGTTCTAGAATGTTCATCTGTATTCGCGTCATGCGTACAATACGATAACGCAAGGTTCGGCGACACATAGGCAAGAACTATAAACGGCGACAGCATTCGAGGGGGTTCAGATACAGGGATACGTGCCTTGCGCTGAGCGACAACATTGTAATACTTGTTAGCTTGTGATAAATGGCCGCCGAGAACACACGAACGATGCACACGTGTCATTATTGCTCCAATGCACAAAGAAAGTACAAGGGAAAAAGCTTGAGGAATATGTTTTCTACTTCGCTAGATCCTTACTGTATAGCCAAAGTTAGTGACACATGCTAATGGAATGATATGTGTCTCTCGTTTCCTCTAAGCAGAAAATACGCGTTACTCACATAACATCAGTGCTCTCCAGCCACCCGCATTCATATAAATACCCTCTAGAGATTTTACGATAGGATGGTTGGTGTCTTTCTCGCTGTTGATATCAATACTGTAGTTCAAAGCAGCCGTGATGTCGAGTGCCGTGTGTGTGGCGAGCCTGCAACAAAAAAAAAAAAAACTTTTTTTTTTCACATTGTTCCAATGTGAAAGTTAAGCCTATGCATGCACGAAAGTTTAAAATGCGAATCACTTGGGTAAGTATGGATCCATATGCACCACAATATGTAACTGCATGCAAAGTAACATGTAACTGCATGCGCCTGTGACGTCGTGTCAGTTCTCGCGTGCTAGGCGACAGCTGCGATGGACAGCGGACACCGGCGGCGACGGCGGACTCCATCGCCAATCGAAACTGCTTTTGGAATAAGCCCATACCAGCGTACGCTGTAAGAAAAAGCTTACACTCTTTAAGTTGTACCTTGTCACCTAGCAATGCCCGACACGTGTCTTGTTTTTTCTTCCTTTCTTGAAAACTCCACTTGCTGCTTTCCTCTCAAGAATACTATGTCACGCTGATGATGCTTATATCATTCATGATCTGGAAAAATTCGGCAGGGACACTTAAGAGGAAGCTTTAGCTCGGGCCCAACTGCGACGCGGCCTATTCAAATACATGTAAAACGCAAAAACGTTTTTCGAAATAACCCCTTGAGAGATCTTAGTAAAATTTGTTGCATTTGAGAGAGAAAGTTAAATTCTAGTGACTGTTGGAAGCGGAATTTCGATTTAGGTACTGAGTTAAAAAAAAAGATTTTCAGAAATTCAATAGATTGAAAAAAATAGAAGCACGAAGTTTACAAATTCACAGCTCCGCATCAAGAACAGATATCGCGGTTCTGTAAATGGCATCCGTTATGTAATTGAAAGCGAACAAATTCGATATGTCATTTTATATCTTACATAAATTGGGAGCGTTGTTTACAAGGGTTCTGAAAAAGCTGTATTTCTATATTACTAAACTTTTTTAATTTATGTGTGGCATACCAATTTTGTCCGCTTTAGATGCACTATTAGATGCAATTCACAGAATTGTGATATCATGTTTCGTTGCTGAGTTACAAAGTTGTAAACTTGATAGTTTCGTTTTCTGAAAGTTTGCGATTTTTGCCAATTTTTAATAAAAGATTGACGACCTAAACCGAAAATTCGAAACCAGCAGTCACTAGATTTTAAGTTTTCCTTTTGAATGCAACAAACCTCGTGAAATTTGGTGCCGTGGTTGTCGAGAAAAACGAATTCTCCTTTTACATGTATTTAGATAGGAGCACCCGAGCTAAAGCTTCCTCTTAAGACTGCTTACGTGTGGGAACGCGGAAGCATTATAGTCGCTTTGGTGAAATGTTTTTTTCCTGCGCTTTCCGTGTGCGCAAAAGCTCTCTGCCTGCGTTTTAACTGTGCCTCGGTAAGGCCATATGAAAACGCGCCAAGCGTCTCAATGCGCTCGCTTGCCCGCGAGGAGTTCATAACTCAAAAGACCGCTCAGCGGCATTCACTTGAGAATTTACGCTTTTTTTATTTTATAAACTCAATTTATACAGCGCCACCTCCTACCCGTCACTTGTCCAACGACTCACACACTAGGCCACACGTTTAGTCAGCCAGGTGGCTACGACGTACACAATGACGCACGCACTAGGCACGCATTTAGTCAACCACAACCGTGGAGCCGTCGTGGCATTTTCAGAATGGGACGTTCGTACACTCGAGGCGTAAAACCTCCTTACCAGGAGACATCTACAATATGAAGAACGAATCGCAGCTGATAATAACGCACCCGCTGAAGTCCACGGGCTTATTCTGAGCTGCCGCATCCTTGACTCGTGACGTCATCTTTCTAAGAACGCTTTTCGCCTTCTTCAAGATCTGAAATTCATAAAACTATTGTCAAAACTATTGTTGAAGATGGAAAGGCACATAATGCTGTATTTTACAGCAAAGCTTTTAGTGTGACTAGAAGTGCTCAAAAACATTATGTGCCGGCCCACTCGTGGTCCTGAAACAACAATGTCACTCACCGACCTCACATTCAAATCAAATGCGGAATATGTTAGGTGTGATATGCTAGTATATCTTGACATGTGCGGGTTGATTAGGGCACGGGGCTAAATAAATATTGCTAAGCTCTCGTTTTGGGCCTGTTTCAAGGTTTTATATGAAACGCTATGTTTCCCCGCTGACCGGGTTGAATGAAAAGTAGGAAGCGATTCTATATATGTAGGGGTACACGGGCCTTACGCAACTGCTCTAAAGTAATATATGCCAACAAGTGCGAAACGGTCCTACGTCGACGCGCCCTTATTGGTGGCTGGGAACGCAAGAGCACACTGGCTCGTAAACACCAAGCGGGGCAGTGTCAAAATAAAGTGATGAGACAGCAACGCAAATAGACCGCGTCATTTACGGGTGCAAACAAGTACTTTGAGAAACACTTCGTACACAGTAGTGCGCGCTAGGTTCGGTGACTAGTGTGAACGATATACGTTTCAAAAAGGCGTGTCTGTGGTCTTGGGGTGCCACACGTGTCAGTTGAGTGAGGTTCTTTGCAATCAATACATTTCAGCTTCCTCGCATACTTGATTAGCATATACATGGTTTTCAAATACACGTCCGAGCGATGGCTCCTTGTGGCTAACAGAACGCGAGCTCAAATGTCGTCATGCTTTTGCTGGCTGCAAACGCCGGAAGCAGTTTGAGGAACCAGGAACACGCTATGGACGCCATATTTTTTACACCCACCTATAGTCTCTAAACAGCAAAAGCGTTCCCTCCCAAAACCCCAACAGAAGTTTCATCTAAACAGACTCCCAGAGTGAATGGGATCTAAATCTTTTTTTTTTTTTACCAGGCAATCAACCACCACTTAGCAGCTAAGTAATATGATATTTGCTTTAGTCTATATATTACTAGGAAAAGCGCTAAAAATGTTTCATTTTACCAAGCGCCAGCAAAGACAGAGCAAATTCATGTATGTATATGCGTTATATAGCCACGCAGTCTTGCGTTGCTTCTCGGATTATGCAGAACATATTAAATGCAATTGTTGATAAGCAATTAGATTCCATAAAATGATATACATTGTAAAATAATTTACACCCTTTGAAGTGAAAAAGGGTGTAAATGTGTCTAGACTCACACCCTTAGTATGTCGGTTATATAAATCCAACCCTAGGGGTGTAAGTTAGAGATCAATTTACACCCTTTTTCACTTTTAAGTGTGTAAGTTATCTTGCAATGTACCTACAGATGCGCTACTCAATTGTTCACATATTACTTGACTTAACAGGAGATTTTGGTGATTTATGCTTACCGTCTTCAGCCTGGTGGCGGTGAGCGCAGGAGTAAAGATCGCTCGTGCTTTCTTCCATTCCACACCGGACAGGTTCATGATGGACTTCTTCCAAACTTCGGTTCCCACGCTCTGAGCTAACTGCAGCGAACAATAACGAGCACGCAACCATAAACGGAAACATGAAATTTTATCTATTTTTTTTTTTGTTCAAGCTGGCAAACAAGTCTCTTTGACGTTCCTTTATTGTCCCTTCACTAAAGTGACAAAAATGACTGGAATTTCACAATACTTTAAAAAAAAAGGGCTCTTACCGCCTCAAGTCTTCCCCGTTATCTTTAATTTTCAGATGTCGGGAGGTCAATGTCGAATGTATTTTGCCAACAACAAAATTCCTAATTTTAAACTATCTCCTGCTTACTTTGGCTTAAAAACTTTTAACCACAACCTTACTACTCACCGATCTGTCCGGGAAGTTCTTGAATTTTGTGACCATCACCTCGCGCAAGATGTCGGAATCTCCAACCACAAGAGTTGGTGCCATTCCCTGGTAGGAGCTGCAAGAACTCACATTCTTATTACTTAAGAAAAACGTATTTTACCTAATAGAATATCATAACCTTCCTTTACAAGTATTTGCGGTGAACAGGTGCAGTGAAACGCCGGCTGAACCGAGACGGCCAGGGCCGCATTTGCATGAATTTGGTCAAGTGACTCGACCAAGTTAACCCGGCAACTCCTTAAGCAGACAGCTTCAGCCTCCCCAATGCTCCCTCGACTCAAGTGCTCTCATGAACCCGACTAAAGTATTTCGATGCAATAAACCAGCTACATTCGGCATTGTAGGATTCAAGTGATATCCCAACTCTCGATGAAGCATTCGTAACACAAGTTTCTTGTGTTGCGTTTAACTGTGTTGTGCTGGCAGTTGTTAGACGATAAGTTTTGTCTGTCTGTCTGTCCGTCTGTCTGTCTGTCTGTCTGTCTGTCTGTCTGTCTGTCTGTCTGTCTGTCTGTCTGTCTGTCTGTCTGTCTCTGTCTGTCTGTCTGTCTGTCTGTCTGTCTGTCTGTCTGTCTGTCTGTCTGTCTGTCTGTCTGTCTGTCTGTCTGTCTGTCTGTCTGTCTGTCTGAATTGTTCTCCCTTCAACTTGGGGCACTGGGAGAGGGTAGCCCACGGTCTAATGGGTAGCGCATTGGGCTGCTGTGCTGATGTAGTAGGGTTCGAAACTAACCATGGTACCAACGTGGGTCACTCGATATGAGGCCCTGGGTATGTGCCGCTGTTCAATGAACCTATCTGATGCCAACTTCGAGCAGTGAGCATGAGGTCACTTTGTACCGCTCTTCAATGAATCGCTATGAGCCAAATTTGAAGCCCTGGAGCGGAATTCACAAAGCTTTTCGTCAGTCAGTGCTTTGTACCTTGGTGTCCGCCTTCGCTATGTCCAGCTTCGCGACTGGGTGGAATTTGCTCTTACAAAAAAGTCTCGCGTAAGAACTTTTCCTGAATACGGGGCCTGATTCATGTGCCGTCGCAGCAGAAAAATGATGCTTTGTTGATAACTAATCAACATCTATAACAGTTTTGAGCTACTTTTCCGTCAAATTAGGCGTCCAGTTTCTGGTGCAACGCAACTTTTTCTGCACATTCCATCAGCAACAAAACTCGCGAAATTCGCGAAGTTTTTCATTCGTATAAGCGCTATTTGCCATTGGTATGCCGTATTCGTTAATAACATAGCCGGCATCACTATCGGCTGGCCGCCACAGTTAAGAACAGTTTTAGCATAACTTTTTTTTTTCTTTGAAATACGGGCGTTGGAGCCGGAAGGATAGAATTAGCTCCTTGCGCGCTTGCATTAAATATATTGACAAGCGGCAGCCGAAAATCAACGGTGACCTAAGCATCTTTCTTGTGGAACTGCATGCTCCGCAAACAGTTTGGAAGCCATCTAGCACAGAGCGACGAGCCAATAACGAGAAGGAAAAAGCCACATTCTTTACTTACCCGTACACACGGCCGTATCGGGTGTAGGAACTGATGATCACTTTGTTCACGGGCTGCAAGAAAAACAGATGCCAGTTGCGTACAAGGCGACGTTCTCGCGTTGATACGAATATGCAATACTTGTCTACGTATTTGCCAGACTGCAATATAAACTTGTCACTCCCTGTGTGTAGCTTGAAGAGCCATATTTCTATATGGATGCTCGCTGAACAGAATGGTTACGCTAAGCAGCTCCAAAATCATGTACCCTCTGCACGGGCTACCGACATCTCTGTCATGCCATCGGCTGAATGTTTACAAAAGCAGTGCTCACATCGGTTTTGGCTTGACCACCACTGAATGCTGATTTTTGCTGTCACTTTCTGCCTATCGAAGTGAGTTATTTGCAAGTGCGAAGCTTCCAGCATATTGTCTAGTAAATAAACTTGAATTTGAATTTGAAGTTCCTTTACCAAGTTGCCGCGTCAATTATTGGCGACATGGTTAAACATGTAGCTCTACAACGATGAGTAGAAAAGGTAAGCACGTAGGACGAGTTCTAGAATATGTTTGTTGTTGTCACAAACGTTAACTCAATTGTAGGCATACACCTTATTTACGTGAGTTGTGCATAGAGGAAATTCTCAATTCCCCTCTTTTCCAAAAGAAAGTAACCAGGTACCATTCAGGCAGATCAGACTTTGCCTTCTATCCCAAACCTACAAAATCCAAATGTACACCTACCTTAGTGTAAAGGTCGTAGAGGAAGCACATGTACTGCGAAAAAGTAAGGTGCGCTATTCCCTTGTCCTTCCAAAAGGTGAACGTCCTTCGCAGCCACCTAGATAATGAGACAAGAAATTGGTGCTTTGTTTCGTGATCTGCCGAACGCGTAAAACTGCACCCATCCACGCCAATCACCAGCGACGTTTATGGTCGCAAACGTAAAAGGAGCACAAGAACACGAGAGGAGGCATCGCACCAGCCCTGCCTTTTACGAACACCGCCGTCTTTCCTTCTGAAAATTTTTGATTTTTACGTAATAATGTCTGTCTATCTACCCATCTATCTACCTTGATTTATTATGAAGCTTGGGCACAAATGCAGTTACAGCACGCAGAAATACGCAAGCGGCTCTTTTCCATGTACGGAGAGAGTACTCGGTAAATGTTGTTCACGAAAACTGCCCTTAAATCTCTGCGGTGACAGTTCGCTTTAGATTCTAGCGCAGGAATGAAACCATCATCTAGGAAGAAAAGGAAAGAAAGGCAACCGTTCTGAAAACTTTGGCGTACCAATTAAATCAGAGTAGCACAGCCTGTATTAGAAGAGGTGAGCAGCTTTTGAACAAGGAATGCGGTTGAAGCGAACGTTTGGACAACGGGACTTCTCCTTGCCGTACACTAAAATTACTTTGCTATATAGTTTACGTGTATTATGTTCCAATTCACAGTCGAGATAGCGACGGCTCATTGTGCCGCAGAGAGGAGGCGTGATCATTATTGAGTTGCGAAGTTTTCCTTCTTAGTAGTAAACTCCTTGGGTCAGTTCGTTTTATGTAACTTTTCTTTCTTAGTTTATTTAGTTCGGGAAGCAACCGAATGGCAACATATACTACTACGTAGACAACATGGATCTTCGCTGACCAATTAGGCCTACTGTATTCTTAAACAATTATTTTTCATTACTTGCTTCGCACTTTCGTCAGTACCAAGGTACCATTTGTTACCACGCAACTAGGGACATTTACATATAATAGGCCACCGACCCACGCTGCGTAACATGATACATGGTTGCAAGCCAAGAGCTAACAACAAAACTGAAGCCTTCCCGGATATATGAGCAGGATCTGCTTGGAGCCTTACAAGCGCAGTACTGTATAATGACAAATGGCACTGACTTTCAGCACTGAGTCCCACAAACCAACCGACTATCACCTATTCCAATGTATGATGACTTTGCAGAAGACAAAATTTCACGGCACTACACCTACAGAACGTTAGCGTTAGCGAGTTTTACTCCCTACTATTAGGCAGGGCTTAGACTGATATCTCCAGTGGACTTTCTCTTTTCCTTTTTTTTTTTTAATCTTTCCGTCCCCCTTTCCCTTTCCCCAGTGTAGGGTAGCCAACCGGGCTCAGTCCTGGTTAACCTCCCTACCTTTCATTTATCATTTTCTCTCTCTCTCTTGTGATAACACGCGAGAGTGTACTGAGTCGTACGAATATGTTTCATTATGAAATGTACATGTGGCCACACGTAGCCAATAACGAAATGCGCACCAACCATCGCACGAAACGCTCATTCCGGGCATTACGACCATTGGGAATCGATGCGGCCCACATGTTAAATGCCTTATCTCTAGTTGTATCATCTCTAGAGGTTTCCACACTTGTGAAAATCGTCATGCAAAAAGACAATCTTATTGTAATTCTGAAACTGGTCATGTCCCGGTACGATGCACAGCAACACAGGAGTCCTCACTTTGTCGCCACGATACAAAACTATTGCTAGAAATTAAGGCGCATAGGGCGCTTATCAACAGAACAGTGTTGCTAAAAACATAGGGGCGTGGTTTTCATATACGAATGCTACTTCATCAAAGTAACGAGACATATGGAAGGTAAAAGACGTGAGGCAGGCAGGGTAATGTTTATAACAGAAAGAAAAGAAGACAAGGATGAAGCAGCTACAGACAAAGGCGGGCCAACATACAGGACATGCTTGAAGTACAGTCCAAAAAAAAATACATACAAGGAAAACTAGGAACGACAAGACTACCTTTCGTTGTTTACGTGCGTTTGTACAATTTTCATCGCATATGTATTTTCGACCGGTACATTACAAATGTGTGACTCTATTGACCCAGTTGCTCTATTCTTGGCCACCACACAAAACATGTCTCATCCACCTATGAATGCTCAATTAACGACATCGTTCACAACGCCTGTTCTGTACAATTTAGCGAGAACCAGTCGTACTTCATCTCTTAAAGGTGTCCGCTTTACTTCCTTAAAAAAAACAGTTTAAAACCTAAAAAAATGCAGCATTGCTTACTCCAACAAGATTCTATATCCTCGAAGATGCCGGCGCTGCTTTTAAAAGTTTCCTCTACGAATCAATGCAGTAACTTTCTCCTTGTTGCTTTTCATTTCTTTTAACGTTTTCCCCCCCAATCTTACTCCATTAAGCTTTAGCCATTTGTACTAAATTATTTTACTATTTGTGCGCTTACATTTCCTTTTGTGGGACCTCTAATTTACCATAACTATTATGCAATGACATCATTTCTAGATCCAACAGTGACATGCTAGACCGCGTCCAGAAAACGTTTCTAGGCGTTTATCATCAACGCTTTGCTGACACGGACACTGGACCTTGTTCTAGCACTGTTTAATTGCCCTTATTTTGCTACCGACGTAATCGCGCTAACCTTCTCTTTCTTTTCAAACTCCTTCACGGTATCCTTACCTGCCCCGAACTCCTCAGTTGTATCACGTTTCTTATTGTGCGCAAGATCACAAGAGAACATAGACCTTTCCACGTTCCTGCCTGTCATCACCAACACACAACCGTCCACAGAATGCACTCCTTATAACGCTTTTTTTAATGATCTCGATATTTTTTCATAACTCGCTGTCGCCGTTCTTTTCGGAGCTTTGCGTTGTTGTGTCATAGTTTCACAATTCTTCAATTGCCCTTCTCTTCCTTTTTCTTTTATATTTACCTTGCGCTTTCCTGTATGTACAGTCAACCACAAAATTTTACGGAACATGAAATCTTAGAAAAAGCTGAACATCTGCGGAGCGTCATAACGCAGCCTAGTGTTGGCATTTAAAGCCTCTACCAGGGGCCCCATTCTGTAACGGTTCTCTCTGGAACCGGTTCGCTCTGGCTGTTAAGTCTGGGTTACGTCACTCGGAGAAAGAATGGAACGTCGAGGCGCGAGGGAGGTCAATGAACGAGCGGCGTTCTGCCGCAAGGTCGCATCATCATTTTTCTTTGTACTTGTGTATGATATAGTAATTGAAGGATGTTGCTAGTTTGGTAAAAAATATTATTTGGTGTACAATACTTGCACATTTAATTTGCAGTAATAACTATGAGCTTTCGACACGTGGTTTATTTTATTTGCGTTGGATTCTTTTTTTTTTTTTGTCGCTAGATGGTGCATCATACGTTAAGCAACCAAAGCGGTTCTCTGCGTGTTTAGGATTTCATTTATCCGTGGCTGAGCTTCTTAGGGCTGACGATTGCGATGAGAGTTCCGTCCACACATCGCAGAATTTCGAGAATCTTGCCGCGGTCAAGGAAGCGCTCTTGATTGCTGCTTTCTCCTGCACCATGGAGAGAAATCTCACAGCCATTTTTCTTTTCCCTCAACCGAAATGACCCTAGCAACGGCGGTAATGATGGGACTGACTGACGGTTGCGACAACCCATAGCTTCTACATTCCAGACGCAGCGCTGTAAACAATCCATAGCAAAAAAAAATTACGGACGATTACGTTACTTCCTAATGCGAAATTTGAGCGCAGCAAATAAGCTGTTTCACCTTTTCGATAGATTGAGGCAAAGAAATCGAGCAACACATGTATGCGCTATCACAGAATTTTTTTGTTGCATTTGTTGCACCCTGACTGTTTGCGAGCCTTTGTTTGCGTTTGGCCTCGGCCTCGGCCGCGCGAACGGTAGAGTCTTCTCTGCGACGGCGATGAGCTTCTGCTTCAGCCTCGCTTACTGCTGGTTGCTCTCGACGGCGGCGATGAGCCTCCGCTTCGGCGGTGCGAACGGCAGGGTCTTCTCAGCGGCGGCGATGAGCTTCTGCTTCAGCCTCGCTTACTGCTGGTTGCTCTCGACGGCGGCGATGAGCCTCCGCTTCGGCGGCGCGAACTGCAGGGTCTTCTCGGCGGCGGCGATGAGCTTCTGCTTCAGCCTCGCTTACTGCTGGTTGCTCTCGACGGCGGCGATGAGCCTCCGCTTCGGCGGCGCGAACGGCAGGATCTTCTCGGCGGCGGCGCTTAGCCTCTGCTTCGGCGACGCGTACTCCTGGATCATCTCGACGGCGGCGACGGTAAGCTTCTGCTTCGGCGGCACGCACCTCTGGATTCTGACGGCGACGGCGCTGGGCCTCTGCTCTGGCAGCTCGTTTAGCAGCAGCAGCAGCAGCAGCAGACGGAGGACTTCCATCGGTCGTCTCGCTCATGGCTCAGAAAGAACTGGCAGATAATTTCGCAGTGGCGAACGGCAGCGGCAATTTCGGCTCGGGCGGTGCACATATACAGATCCGCCGCCACCGATCTGGCTCTCTGATTGCCACCGCACAGGGCGAACGGCAGCGGCAATTTCGGCTCGGGCGGTGCACATATACAGATCCGCCGCCACCGATCTGGCTCTCTGATTGCCACCGCACAGGGGTTGCATTGGAGGAGGAGCGAAGAAAGGAATTAAGTTCGAGCCGGCGCTTTGACAACCGGAGACTCGCAGGAAGAGGGGGGAGGGGGGCGGCGTGTACACCCAGCGGCAAACGATGGGGGCAGAAGCGCGCGCAGCAAGCGGACAACACGATAAAGGGAGGAGGGAAGAGATAGCAGCGACTGACTGATGCCGCTGACGCCGATAGTGAGTCAACCCCAGCTGCGGAGTTGGTTTCAGGGACAACGCCGCCGATGCCGACACAAACAATATGATACCCTCGCTTCCGCAGCGCTAAGAACCAGGTCTAGCCGTGGGAAGGTGGTCACGTATTCGTCGACGTGCCGGGGCCTACGTGAAATAACCGGCGCGTCCGCAACTGAAGAGCACCCTATCCGCCACACAAGAACAGGGGGGGGGGGGGGACCCTTTCCTCTTCTTTCTGCATGGCGGCGACGGTGTTCTATGCAGTCACGTTATCTTGACTCTCTAGCGGCGTCAGCGGCATCCAGCGGTATCAGTCGGTCGCTGCTAGCGCTGGGGGGATGAAAGGGGGGCGGAGCTGGTTACGAGGCCGACGACAACGCCGACGACGACGCGAAACCCAGGAACGGACGCCAAAGAGCTGCGCTCTAAAAAAAAAAATGCAGCGCGAACCGAGCTTACGCCGTCGTGTCAACGCTACTAAATCTTGTGGTCCGCGATATTCTAGCAGGCGGCAAATCCATCGCACTCCGTGCTTGGAGAGCCCAAAATGCCTCCGGAACTCTCTCCTTCGCTCATGTTGAACGCGTCGCGCCATTGCCTCGTCACGTCGTAACGCTCGCCCGCAACACTACCAAAGAAGCCGCTATCGGCATTTCTCTCGGCGTGCCGGCGAGTGCGAGGCTAGCATTACGGCCACGGTTGCCCTAGCAGCCCTCGAGATCGTGCTCGCGACCACATGCCACACTCGAGCAAACCACTTCTCCGCGGTTCCGGTAGGCGCGTTCGCTTTCCAGATGATTGACAACCTGTGTGACGACAACAAAATTTGTAGTCACGCCCACCAGGCATGACGGCAACGAACCGCCGACCAATGGCGTTCGTGGGAGCGAACTGGTTCGAAGGCGAACCGTTACAGAATACGGCCCCAGTGTATGTAAACAAGATTGTGATGCTTAGTATTACTGACTACTGTTACGGGCTGCTCTGAAGTTTAACGTTTTCTGAGATCCCGTGGTCCGTAAACTTTTGTGCTTGACTGTACACTCATCTTTTCACACTTTTTGTTTCTATTCATTGTTTTTTTACACATATTCTTCTGGAGTTTTTTTAATGTATGGCTCCACCAGCACAGCAACCTAGGGGTATCCCTGGACATGGTAAATAAATTATTAAATATTATTATTACTTATTATTATTATTATTATTATTATTATTATTATTATTATTATTGTTGTTGTTGTTGTTGTTTTCACGCATAAGAAAGTTGTGGGGGATGGAGCACATCTCAAAAATAAAATATCCGTGTGCGCCACGCACTCATTGGGTGGTAGTTAACATCCCACAGTAGTCTGGATGATGTTATGTTTTGCGTTGGTCCCGCATCCAAGCAGGATCAAGCACACAGAGCTCTTCTACCATATTTGAAGGCTAGGAATCTAGACTCCTGATTAGAGCCGAAGATATTGCGCCTAACGTTTGTGGTAGCATATGTACGATTTTCCTCTAGTATTTGGCTAATCCCTCGCGGCTGGTGTATGCTACTTCGCAGAAAAATAGAGATTAGCAGAATTACAGCAAGCGCGAGCAGTCGATATTCTAGTTGAGATTCAAACGAAGAAATTGAGTTTGGCACCCCATATAATCCAGAGAATTGACAACCGTTGGTCTATTACTAGCACAGAATAAGGGATACGAGAAGGGAAGCGTAGTTTGGGATGGCAGAGGGTTGTATGAGCTCCGGGTCACCGACTGGGACAAGTTTTGCAAGATTAGGGAGGAATATGTGGAAGACGCGGAAGACGCGGAGACCAACCGCTTCCTATACAAAATGTGGTGCTGAAATATTATGGTTAACCACATCAGGACATCCAACATAGGCTCGCCTACTTTATGCGCAGCAGAGATGATAACTTTGCGCCAAGTTTAGAGCCACGAGAATGATAGCCTTCTTAGGGACTATCTTTCGGAACATGGCCTTGTTCATTTCTGAACTAAACGTAACAGCGCAAACAACTAAGACGAGCCACAAAAAGAAAGACGGTCCATTTGTTACGAGGAGGGCATCATATACTGTGCTTTTTGAGCTGTGCGAAATAAGTGTGCGCATGTATGAACTTTATTTTCTTTTGTTTTTCAACCTGGCGCTTGAGTATATAATGTTACGTCATGTACTATTCATTTCTCATATCGGTCAGTGTTTTCTTTGAGTAATTTTCATCATTCATACCGCATTAGGTCATATAGAGCGAAAATGAAGCAGCAGGAAGCACACGCTTTCCAATTCTCCACCTCATTCCTGTGTTAGATCTGCATACCTTGTACTGGCATCCACACATGGCACGTACCCTCTATATATAACAGGAATGGTGCAGCAAAAGTTGATTAAAGGCCACGTACAGGAGGTAACAAACACTGCAGCAATAGAACACAATCTCACCAATAATGAAAGAAAAAAGTCACGTACTTCATTCCTGCCTCATGTCATTGTCTTCTGCCGCACCGCTTAAGTTTACGATGACCCGAATCTGCCTCTCTGCCTCCACGGCGCCTAAATCATGAACGAAACGTTGCACCAGAATGCGGCTCAACAAATGTTTGGCGACGCGACGCAACCAAGACGGCGCCGCTTATTTTGACGCCGCGACAGGATGGCAATACCACGGAGAGTTGAAAGAGTAATTTCGCGCCTCGTCCTTCTCACAAAAGGAGGTGGCTGTAGCATCCATGCAGTCCGGCCTTGAGCTGCACTCTCGCAGACGTTGTTGTTGTCTCGCCTTCAGAGACCGGCGGCGTCTGCTCTGGCAAGTCTCCCGCACTTTTCGTGGGCCGTACTCATGTAGACTTTGTCAAGGCCAGACTGCCGGTACAAGGTGCACGCCTCCATCATAACTCCTCTTCAAGTTAGCGTTGACGGTTCCGCATTTTGAACTATACGCCGAGAACAGTCGCGTTTTAACGACAGATTTTGTGTTTGATTTTGTACCGTGGCGTTAATTCTTGTCGGCAAAGGGATAAGACGAGTTCAGTAATGAAGAAAGTAAAAGAAATGTCGTGCTACTAACACATATGTGGGTGACAATTCCAGTTAATGTGTACCTTGGGAATAAAACAATATGTTCTTTAGCGTGCGCAAGACACATTCAATTGTATTAGGTTTAGCGGCACCTTCGAGAGGAACGAATTTTTCACCGACAAATTCAAGAAACGTATTCCCTCTAGTGGCATCTGTTGGGCCAGTGACGGCGTAAGTGCTTCAGTTATACGTTTCTATTTTCCGCCCAGAGACTTCATGCAAAATTGAACCTTGACCCTACTCCACATGTGCCGTACTTTTGAAGGAAGAAGGAAAACCTGCGGAGGCACGCAATTTGTGACTTAAACAACATTTTTCACCAGCGAAGGCCGTGCTTTCCAGACTTTTTACGGTGCAATTAATGTGGCATTTGTTTATAAAGCTAATGAAAGACATCTATAACCGCAAAACGCTCCTCAATAGCACCCATATGCAATATGCTATGTTCTTCGTTTTAATATATGCCTCTTTTTATTGTGTCTTCATCATCAATAAATCTGGACACTGAATTGCTCTCGCAGCATACAGGGTAAAATACCAGAGAACAATCAGACATCTCTCGTCCAGATCTGTCTGATTACGAGTATGCGTGACATCACTAAGACAAAGAAACTAGAACCAAGCACGCCAACGTACAACCGCGCAACGATGTTATACGCAGGATTCAGCGAATGAAGAAGGACTGTCCGATGTTTTAAATGATCGTGTTCGTAGCGGTAGTATATTTATCATCCGTGTAGCAACTATTCCCATGTAATAGATAACATTTGGACGATTTGTCTTAGAAAGAGCCTTGAATGCGGTTCTGAGAAATCAGTATCCTCACGTAAAAACTTGAGACCCTGCCATAAACTTTCATGCCTAATCAGCTTAGAGGGCTTCCTATCTTTGTCCGAGCGTTTGCAGACGAGAACATCAAGAGCGCGGGAAACAGTTGCCGTCTAGCTCCGAGAATAGCCGTCTTTGCAACGATGGAGCATAAGTGACTTTCTCACACCCAAAGAGATGCAAGTTCCCTCGGACACGTACGCGTCGTCACTGATACCCCTGTAAGTCTAATACCATTGATAAAGCAAGGCTTGCTGCAAATGGTTATTTGGGCTGTGTGACACAACTATTCGAATTGGATTACTTAATTTACAAAAATTTGAGCTAGACGAATGCATTTGTTAAGTGATAAGGTGCTCGTATATTCTAATAATCCTTTTAATTTTTATTTCTTGCACCCTGGGTCATCGGCTCAGACGCCATCGCAGTGAAACTGCCACAGACATCGGCAACTATTCCCGACAGAAGATAAGAAGGGTACACAAAAACAACTGAAATGGGTTCCTGAGCAATGCGGCTGCGGATCAGGGATTTTAAGAACGAAGAGCACAATGAAACTGTACGTACCAAAACAGAAGCGTGGCCGTGAGCGCGAAGAGCGCGACGAACGTGGTTAGCATGTTTAGATATGTCTCTGAAGACTCTGAGCACAGAAGTTCTCGTTTGTAGGTGCAACGCTGAAGTTACCTCTGTGCTCTAGTAGCGCGCACTTTTTCCCAGCATTCAAGCTATAGCGTAGACGCCGAATGCGTACATCAGGCTTCTCTTAAGCGTCGGTTGCTTACGAGAGCCGTGGTAAAAGCCACCGCTACAGCCGGAGCACGTCGGAGCGTTGTTAGCAAGATGCGGAGGGAACGAGTGAGGGCGACGGCTTTGTCGCGGAGGGAAACTGTGTGACCGTGATCTTCTCTCTCTCTCTCTCTCTTCCTCTCCGCATAGCGCCGGAAAGATTGTTGCGCGATATGACCTTGGCAGGACGTTCAGAAAGCAGCACGACTCGGTAAATTAGAGTGAAAAAAAATAGTGATAGAGATACGGCGCTGAGCCGCCATAGCTACTCGGCTTCAACCACAACTTAGAATATAATAATAGCACACTGATGGAAAGAACGGGTGGATAGAAAAAAGAAGGGAAAAAAATTTAACGCATCTGGCGATAAGTTGTGTGGTGCGCGCTATACCGGGAAAGAAAACTGTGGAGCCGGCGCAAACAATTATTTTTTCTTTATTTTTTTTTCTCACGCACACTCCTTATACAGAAAAAAAAATGAAGCACGGGTGTAAAAAGGTTAAGCTCGGCCTGTTTGATAAGCGATACGTTAAGACGCCTTTTTATGAGGAGTGTAACGGTATAACGTACGGTTAATTCGTATAAAGTATTCGGGTCGGGCGTGTCCGCATTAAACCAGTTTCCCGCGCGCACGTCATTGAAGGGTCCGTTCTCATTGGGCTCCACCGTTCACGGCTCGCATCTTTCATCTGCCGCTCCGCGTTCGCTCTTTCATCTTTCCCGGTTGTGCTCGTTTGTCCGGTTACGCCGCCGTCTTCGCTCACCGCAGGAATGGGCCATTAAGAGCTGCGCTCTAAAGAAGCGGAGATCAGTTATCGTGCCCGTTGTTTTGTAAACTCAAACATGCATGCTCGCGTCTGCGCGAACTGCGTTGCAAAGGAAAGTATATGATGTTAAGCAAAAATATGTGGTTTCTTTGTCTATAACTGTAATGTGTCGCCAGCAGAGATCGCCTTGAGGGCGACAGAATAGAAATTTCGGGTTGAAGCTAAGAAAATAATCTTTTCTTTTGTTGCGTTAAAAACACCGCGTACTTATTTCCAGACTCGCTCTCAGCTATGTAAGCTGTCGTAGGGTCTGCGTTTCATTAAGTGCGTTTGAATGTGTGCACAGCATGATGCAAATTGTGTGGAGTGCCCTCATAATCTTTAAGACAATATGTTGAAACGTTGGAGTCTTAATATGAAAAAAAATTTCGTCGACGAGGCGACTGCCTTTGAAGTTGTTACTTGTTATCCTATATTTGACTCTGCCTCGAAACCAGCGAAAACAGAAAGTAAAGACAAAAATCAGTTTCTGTGGAAGGGCACATTTATTACACGGAACGCCGTCTTTAATGAAAAACAAAAAGAAAGATCCGGTAAAAATCTCCAATTCAACAATTTTTCTTGTTGCCACCTAAAACACACGCAAATGCTCCTCTAAACAACATCGAGCAAGCCACCCCAGAGCAAAGCCTACACATATTAGATGCTCACAAGAAGTTTTCAGCACACGATGAGGTTAACTTGGAAATTCAAGCAGGCACAGAAGTGGGAGGAACCGTGCGGGAGCTTATAATTTAAAAGAACAACATGTGATAGGGCTAAGAATTAGGTCCTGTATGTCACCTACTAGAATATCAATCCACTTGATACACATAAAGCACAGTTACTACTATAGAAATTCACATTTTTCTGATTTTAGCGTTAACCGGCATACTGTGCATTAAATATAGGTGCGTAATATTATGATGAGTTTACATCTTCGAGTATTTCAGGTAAGGCGCCAACTCGAGGGCTATTGGTCGAAGCGGAAGTTAGAACAGTAAATAATACTTAACTCTGTTGCAAAGTATCATGTTAAAGCAATGTTAGTTTGGCACACAAATGCGTATCGCCCCTGTATCGAGCTAGCTTCATAACTAGCATAAGATAATAAAATTATCAGAGCCGGTGGGCCTGTTATCATTACGTAATGGAAAAGGCTACGGTAACTTACAATTCAGAATGTGTGGACCTCTCAAAAATTTACTGTGCTTACAACTTACCTTGTAGCAGTGACTCCAAGAATGCGAACACATCACCCAGACGTGCGGAATTACAGAATACCGGCAATTCAGCTTAATCTAAATGACTATTCCTCACATAACTATCGTGAAAACAGTAGGTCTAAGCGTTTCGCCGCTATTATTGCCGTCAAGAATGAGTTTTTTTATGAGCTGGATGAACGAGGAATTGTATTACCTAAATCAAAAACGAATAAAGCAAGTGTCGCACTCGAATGTGCATCTTTATTATAAGATGCCATTCATTAGACGAGATTCACGCCCTTGTCCAGTATGAAAAGGAGCACCAGATTCTAGCTCAAAGTCGGTATTTTTCCTTTTGTGTGCTTGTCACGAGGAGACGTTCAATTAGCAGGATTCTTCAACAGGATAACAGCGTAAGAAATAAGAGTGAATTTCTGACTTGCACGTTTGCGAGAATCACGGTTCGAACTCAAATGAAGCGTTCCCTTTCATAGTGCAACAGTGTGTGCTGTCCGAAACTAAAGGCGCATTCTTCAAGGTAGCTATATTAACCTATTATAATAAAAAAACAATATGGATAATTTCTCGCAGTTTTTCCGCGCAGTGCCACAATATCTGTTTACAGTGCAGCATTTATAAAAACTTCGTAAAGTTCGCTTTTTCAGGAGCACGCGCATATCTAAATTCGCATTTATTACTCACATATTCACGAACGAAGAACAGGATAGCATCGATATTTTTGTATCTATAAAGCGTCAAAAATCTGCTCATCAGACATCACCATGAAACATTCTTCCAGGTTTGTCATTACTAAATTTTTAATGAGTAATTCAAAAGTGCAAATGCCGCATCACTTGTTTTCTTTGAGACTGTGATCGCCACTTTCTCCTCATGAACTTCATTGGTCGCGCTCTCGACATAAATATGGTACACTACTACGGCGACTCGTCGTCTAAAGGTGTGCTTGATGCAAGCGTCTGCGAGCAACGACACCATTGCGATAACTAGATTAAAACTGTTAATGAGAGCTTTGTCATTGAACTTCCAGCAGAGCTATATTGTGAGCCGTGTCATGTCCACACCTAAGTTCACCGATGTCTGAAGGAATATCTCAAGCCTTAGGACAAGCCCCAAACCTGGTTTTCATCAATTCTGTGATGGTGTAGTGCCCGACCTGTCCGTTCATGCTCGGCTGAGCTATCACGTTGTGTAGTTTTGCTGCCATAAGTAGTTTGACCGCTCCTGAGTGACTGGTGGCACACGGCGATTTCATGTGAAGCCTAAGTAAGATGTTTTTATGCGGACTCTCAGAAAACATAGGCATTCAAATATTCAAGACCCTGGTGTGTGTTCGAGGCAGCGTTTCGTGCTTTCAGGCTCAATGCAGTCTGGTCACTAAACGCTCCAACAACAGGATATACATTATAGATCCTGCGCTTAGGCAGTTTTCGCTTTTCTTGTTGAACATCTCGTCACTGTAATTTTACACCCGGGTATATTCCGCATGTTTCTGAATATTTGAACATTCTTTCGATGGCATTGTGGGGCCATGTGTACACAGAACAATATCGTTGCAACTAAAGCACTGCTCTGCCAACCTTCGCATGCCCCATAACATCATATAAAGTTCTGCCAGCCCCTTTACAGGCGTTTTCGTTTCTGCAATATATTCAGTTGTACGGGGTATTTTCTTCTTTAGCTGCAACAATGTTTTGAAAATTGCCTGTAGCAGATAGCACATTTCTAATCCTTGATCTATATTACTCGATGAGGCAGCCATTACTTCTACGAAAAATCTAAATACCTTGAGAGTTCCTGTACTTCGCAATGAACTATACAATCTTCACTGTGCTCGCAGAGAGGGCATACTTCGCTTATGAACTCTGGAAACCGGAGCCACTTCTACATTTCTTATAGTGTGCGAAGCTGCCGTCTCTAATTCCAAAAGAAGCCTCTACGCTACTGGCGCGCAGCTCAGCTCGCCGGCGTGTCGCGCAGAATGGCCCGGAGAACAATCGGCCCGTCGGGGACTTGAAGAAGTTGCCGTGGCTTGAACTTGAGGGGGATCTGTGAGAACATAAATACACAAACAAAGGAATAAGACACACCTGTTATTGACAACGTGGCAGTCACTTGCTGGCGCTCTGTAGCTGTCCAGTGCCGTCATAACTGACACAGAGGTCATCATCATCATCATCAGCCTAGTTACGCCCACTGCAGGGCAAAGGCCTCTCCCATACTTCTCCAACTACCCCGGTCATGTACTAATTGTGGCCATGTTGTCCCTGCAAACGTCTTAATGTCATCTGCCCACCTAACTTTCTGCCGCCCCCTGCTACGCTTCCCTTCCCTTGGAATCCAGTCCGTAGCTCTTAGTGACCATCGGTTATCTTCCCTCCTCATTACATGTCCGGCCCATGCCCATTTCTTTTTCTTGATTTCAACTAAGATGTCGTTTACCCGCGTTTGTTGCCTCACCCAATCTGCTCTTTTCTTATCCCTTAGCGTTACACCCATCATTCTTCTTTCCATAGCTCGTTGCGTCGTCCTCAATTTCAGCAGAACCCTTTTCGTAAGCCTCCAGGTTTCTGCCCCATATGTGAGTACTGGTAACACACAGCTGTTGTACACTTTCCTTTTGAGGGATAGTGGCAACCTACTGTTCATGATTTGAGAATGCCTGCCAAACGCACCCCAACCCATTCTTATTCTTCTGGTTATTTCAGTCTCATGATCCGGATCCGTGGTCACTACCTGCCCTAAGTAGATGTATTCCCTTACCACTTCCAGTGTTTCGCTACCTATCGTAAACTACTGTTCTCTTCCGAGACTGTTAAACAGTACTTTAGTTTTCTGCAGATTAATTTTCAGACCCACCCTTCTGCTTTGCCTCTCCAGGTCAGTGAGCATGCATTGCAATTGGTCTCCTGAGTTACTAAGCAAGGCAATATCATCAGCGAATCGCAAGTTACTAAGGTATTCTCCATCAACTTTTATCCCCAATTCTTCCCACTCCAGGCCTCTGAATAACTCCTGTAAACATGCTGTGAATAGCATTGGAGATATCGTATCTCCCTGTCTGACGCCTTTCTTTATAGGGATTTTGTTGCTTTCTTTGTGGAGGACTACGGTGGCTGTGGAGCCGCTATAGATATCTTCCAGTATTTTTACATGTGGCTCATCTACACCCTGATTCCGTAATGCCTCCATGACTGCTGAGGTTTCGACTGAATCAAACGCTTTCTCGTAATCAATGAAAGCTATATATAAGGGTTGGTTATATTCTGCACATTTCTCTATCACTTGATTGATAGTGTGAATATGGTCTATTGTTGAGTAGCCTTTACGGAATCCTGCCTGGTCTTTTGGTTGACAGAAGTCTAAGGTGTTCCTGATTCTATTTGCGATTACCTTAGTAAATACTTTGTAGGCAACGGATAGTAAGCTGATCGGTCTATAATTTTTCAAGTCTTTGGCGTCCCCTTTCTTATGGATTAGGATTATGTTAGCGTTCTTCCAAGATTCCGGTACGCTCGAGGTTATGAGGCATTGCGTATACAGGGTGGCCGGTTTCTCTAGAACAATCTGACCGCCATCCTTCAACAAATCTCATGTTACCTGATCCTCCCCAGCTGCCTTCCCCCTTTGCATAGCTCCTAAGGCTTTCTTTACTTCTTCTGGCGTTACCTGTGGGATTTCGAATTCCTCTAGGCTATTCTCTCTTCCACTATCGTCCTGGGTGCCACTGGTACTGTATAAATCTCTATAGAACTCCTCAGCCACTTGAACTATCTCATCCATATTAGTAACGATATTGCCGGCTTTGTCTCTTAACGCACACATCTGATTCTTGCCTATTCCTAGTTTCTTCTTCACTGTTTTTAGGCTTCCTCCGTTCCTGAGAGCCTGTTCAATTCTATCCATATTATAGTTCCTGATGTCCGCTGTCTTACGCTTGTTGATTAACTTAGAAAGTTCTGCCAGTTCTATTCTAGCTGTAGGATTAGAGGCTTTCATACATTGGCGTTTCTTGATCAGATCTTTCGTCTCCTGCGATAGCTTACTGGTTTCCTGTCTAACGGCGTTACCACCGACTTCTATTGCGCACTCTTTAATGATGCCCATGAGGTTGTCGTTCATTGCTTCAACACTAAGGTCCTCTTCCTGAGTTAAAGCCGAATACCTGTTCTGTAGTTTGATCCGGAATTCCTCTAGTTTCCCTCTTACCGCTAACTCATTGATTGGCTTCTTGTGTACCAGTTTCTTTCGTTCCCTCCTCAAGTCTAGGCTAATTCGAGTTCTTACCATCCTGTGGTCACTGCAGCGTACCTTGCTGAGCACGTCTACATCTTGAATGATGCCAGGGTTCGCGCAGAGTATGAAGTCGATTTCATTTCTAGTCTCACCATTCGGGCTCCTCCACGTCCACTTTCGGCTAACCCGCTTGCGGAAAAAGGTATTCATTATCCGCATATTATTCTGTTCTGCAAACTCTACTAATAATTCTCCTCTGCTATTCCTAGAGCCTATGCCATATTCCCCCACTGACTTGTCTCCAGCCTGCTTCTTGCCTACCCTGGCATTGAAGTCGCCCATCAGTATAGTGTGTTTTGTTTTGACTTTACTCATCGCCGATTCTGCGTCTTCATAAAAGCTTTCGACTTCCTGGTCATCATGACTAGATGTAGGAGCGTAGACCTGTACAACCTTCATTTTGTACCTCTTATTAAGTTTCACAACAAGACATGCCACCCTCTCGTTAATGCTATAGAATTCCTGTATGTTACCAGCTATTTCCTTATTAATCAGGAATCCGACTCCTAGTTCTCGTCTCTCCGCTAAGCACCGGTAACACAGTACATGCCCGCTTTTTAGCACTGTATATGCTTCTTTTGTCCTCCGAACCTCACTGAGCCCTATTATATCCCATTTACTGCCCTCTAATTCCTCCAATAACACTGCTAGACTCGCCTCACTAGATAACGTTCTAACGTTAAACGTTGCCAGGTTCAGATTCCAATGGCGGCCTGTCCGGAGCCAGGTATTCTTAGCACCCTCTGCAGCGTCACAGATCTGACCGCCGCCGTGGTCAGTTGCTTCGCGGCTGCTGGGGACTGAGGGCCGGGGTTCGATTGTTGTATTCATATAGGAGGTTGTGGCCAAGTACTGCACCAGGGTGGCCAATCCTGCTCTGGTGAGAGAGTGCGTTACCGGTTCTGGTCACCGGGATCAGGCCGCACTCCAGGCCTGTTTGTGCAATTTTCTCAACACACGGTTTTTTTTTTTGTATTTTCCGGTGGAGAATAGCGCGGCACCGGGATTTGAATCACGGTCCTCTTGCACTGGAGACGGATACTCTACCGTCCCCGTAGGAGTTAAATTAAAAATTAATTTATGGGGTTGTACGTGACAAAACCACTTTCTGATTATGCACGCCGTAGTGGAGGACTCCGAAAATTTCGACCACCTGGGGTTCTTTAACGTGCACCTAATTCTAAGTACACGGGTGTTTTCGCATTTCGCCCCCATCGAAATGCGGCCGCCGTGGTCGGGGTCCGATCCCGCGACCTCGTGCTCAGCAGTCTAACACCATAACCACTGAGCAACCACGGCGGGTCCCGCAGGAGTTGTACGCCTCATTTAACCTACAGTGGTGCCCTATTTGGTCAGTCAAGGTGGACCAATCTGAGCTCGGTTATACCGCATGGATGGCACTCGGCTAGAGAACCTGGTATTTATGACCTGCACATGTGAGTGTGAGGCCATACATATTTGAAGATATATATCTTTCTTTTTTTTGTTTTTTTTTTTTAGGAGGGTTCCCGTACAGTGATAAAATAAAGGAAAAGACATTAAAAGAAAGAAAAAAAAGAAAGAAAAAGGGGCGAAAAAAAAAAGAACATAACAGGTGATTTGAACTCGTGACCCTTCGATGTTGCCCGGAAAGATAGCTCAGTCGGTTGGTTCGTCAGGCCCCAGGCTACTTTCACGAGCCACAGCTCCTGCTCCGAGCCTCACACTTACGTGGAAAGAGACTCATGTTGTGGCCATGATACGCACGCGACAAACTGCCTTAAAATATTTAGACTTGAGGGAAAGCTTCGTTAGCAAACGATAGCACGGCAATCAGCACTCGAATATAATTATAACCTTAATAATAATTGTAAATATTCATCTCATCTATAGGATCTCATGCGCGCGCTGTTGCTTTGTCTCTGCGTGTAGTAGTTGAGGGAGCCAGTTTAAGGGCGGAGAAGTGGGAAGGAAAGGATAGTCTCTGAAGCAAACTTGCAGCGTCGTGGTTTTAAAGCGCAACCGTGGTAGAGAATCGGAAGGCGATATAAGCGTGCGTGGCCATGATACGCACACGACAAACTGCCTTAAAATATTTAGACTTGAGGGAAAGCTTCGTTAACAAACTATAACACGGCAATCGGCACTCGAATATAATTATAACCCTAATAATAATTGTAAATATTCATCGCATCTATGGGATCTAATGCGCGCGCTGTTGCTTTGTCTCTGCGTGTAGTAGTTGAGAGAGCCAGTTTAAGGGCGGAGAAGTGGGAAGGAAAGGATAGCCTCTGAAGCAAACTTGCAGCGTCGTGGTTTTAAAGCGCAACCGTGGTAGAGAAACGGAAGGCGATATAAGCGTGCGTGGCCATGATACGCACGCGACAAACTGCCTTAAAATATTTAGACTTGAGGGAAAGCTTCGTTAACAAACTATAACACGGCAATCGGCACTCGAATACGACGAGAGAAATTACTGAGACGTGGAAAATTCCCTTGAAAAAAAAATCTGGTTTGCGAGACAGATGCTTGTATGTATTGAACCTCTTAAAAGATGAGGGGGGGAAATATGCGCTCACCGAGAGGGCATCGTCAGCACGAGACATCCGCAAGGCACCTTACAGAGATGTGGAGAGCTTCGCGGCCGGAACGAAGCCTCCCCTCTCCGCCGGCCAAGAGGGGGAAACGCGCTTTCCGATCGCTCAAGGTTGCGCGGACAAAGCATAACTCTAGCGTCTAGGAAAAGCTTAACCAGGTGCGATGGCGGCACGCATAGCGTGGGAAGCTAGCCGCCAGAATAACTATACCAAGGACTGCTGCTGATGAGGGCGAAATACCTTCGTGTAATTATAATAATCCTAATAGGACTACTTTCGAAAAAAAAAAGGAAACGGCCCAGAGGGCTATACTAGAGGAGCTATGACTGATAGTTTTCTATATATATATATATATATATATATATATATATATATATATATATATATATATATATATATATATATATATATATTCATCTCATCTACGGGATCGCATGCGCGCGCTGTTGCTTTGTCTCTGCGTGTATTTAAGAGAGCCAGTTTAAGGGCGGAGAAGAAGAAAGAAAGGAAAAGCAAAAACTGCAGCGCCGTGGTTTTAAAGCGCACCCGTGGTAGAGAAACGGAATGCGATATAAGCGTGCGTAGCCATGATACGCACACGACAAACTGCCTTAAAATATTTAGACTTGAGGGAAAGCTTCGGTAACAAACGATAGCACAGCAATCAGCACTCGAATATAATTATAACCCTAATACTAATTGTAAATATTCATCTCATCTATGGGATCTAATGCGCGCGCTGTTGCTTTGTTCTGTGTGTAGTAGTTAAGAGAGCCAGTTTAAGGGCGGAGAAGAAGGGAGGGAAGGAAAGTCCCTGAAGCAAAATTACAGCGCCGTGGTTTTAAAGCGCATCCCGTGGTAGAGAAACGGAAGGCGATATAAGCGTGCGTGGTAAACGAGGTAAACGTGCTCAAACATTTTTGTACACCCACTTGAGCGGGTTGAGAAGGGGGCGGTATATTTATGAAGAAAAATATTTTCCCACATATTTCTTGCTTTTTGGCTACACTGACTCGAACTGGACTTCTTTTCTACTGACGCGGTTTCACTGGAGAAGCTAGAAGGTGTGGCTCATTTCATAAGCAAATGCGGCGGCCAGCCGCCGCAGTGAAACCCATTTCTATGGCAGTGTAAGTGGTGTTGTGTGAAGAAGGCGAGTAGAAGGAGTCGGTTCTGGCCGCCACTTCTCAAGCCTATTCTAGTGGAACTTTAGAGGCCAAAGGATTTATGGAGCTTGTGGTTAATTTTTGTCATGAGAGCTAGGGTGCTGTCAGAAAGGCTTCGAGCAAAGTAGGAGAGTGCGGGCTTTTTAGAAAAAATGTGTAACTTCTTTAGTTGAATGCATGGGAACGCTATGGTGCTCAGCGCGAGGTAGAGATCTTATTGCTGGGACTACCCTTGAACTTCATGTGACATTAGAACCCACACTGTCGTTGCTGAATTATGTTACAAAACTACACATATCTGATAGCTAGTTTGCGCCAAACTATATTGGAAGTGTTAGCCACTTATTCGGCTGCAATTATCATTCACTCCCCGAAGCACTTCTTGCTTAAAGTAAGTAAACGTGCTTTTCACAACCATGCGACACCATCAATGAACGGAAAGTCGCCAGCTGAGATGGTAAGTCCACTTCGGCAGCCACCTGATGCCGAGAAAGGAAAGGCAACACAAATAGCAAGCTAGCCTCATTGAACAGCTCGATCTTGGATTCGGAAAACCTGGCACATATCCTTCAGCTGTGCTGGAAGACAGCAGAATCTTGGATCACAGTCGCTGTGCTGCAAAGTGACAGCAGACGTATTTTCTATGTCGCTCAGGCTTTCTCTTCCCCCCAAAACGCCTTGAAGTTTTAAAAAATCTGAGGACACATAAGCGCTTCTTCTGAGTTCAGAATGCGAAAGCTGGTGTCTGATTAAACGCCTCTGAGTGGTCCTTCGAATTTTTGTTAACTCCTAGCCGGCAAGCAAGAGCGTTGAGACGCTTTGCGCTTTTTGACTTGGCCTTACCGAGGTGCAGTTAGAAGGCAGGCGAGAGCTTGCGTGGACAAGGAACGCGCAGATAACACAGGCTTCCGAGAGCGAGGCTGACGTGGCGTCGCATTACCGCGGCAGCCAGTGTTGCCTTTCGCATGCTCTGCACCATCGAGGCCCGAGTCAGCCAGCGCGAGCCATCGTCACGAGCGGGGAGGCGCGTAGTTCTCGCGCGCTCCTGACGTGCCATCGCAGCCAATGGGAAGTCAGGTGCCGTTTCGCTGCTACATACGCCACCGGCCTTTTCGCTCAATGGGCCATTGACGCTTCCGCATCAATAACTAGCCTGAAAAATGCATTTACATTTTATTTTTCAGCAGGAACGTAATTGCTGAGCGCTCGAAGCATGCTCTCTTTTAACGCGATAGCATCAAATAGCCTGGGTCACCGAAAATCCCGCGTCCGTCGCCCGTTGTCAGACGTCGCGTCGGCAAAGGAAATTTCGAAACAAATTCCGAAGCACGCATATTAAACCACTTCTTCACCACCAACGTTGCTCATACCTTGCTTTTCATTCTTTACAAAGTTATTCCTCGGAATTTCAGAGCGGGAGCCCACAAACAAATGAAATGAAAACAAAACACCGACAGCACATGTCCTTGAGGTTAGTTCTTCTCAGACTGATTTAATAACAGGGCGAAACAGTAACAGGAAAGCGACACACACAAGAGGCCGCGCTTCTACCAGAAAGCTCGCCTTCATGCATAGCGTTCGCAGCCAGCGGTCCCCGGTAAACGTTACGGTTATAGAAGCTGCAGTTGCCGGGAAGCATGAAAAGCAGTAAGGGGTCTTTGAACGTTATCGTGTTCCACAGTTTAAGGCGAAGCTTAAGCGTCCTCCAAATTTTTGTACATTTCCTCCAGAGGCATGCGCTCAAGTGAGTATAAGCTGCAGTGAACACGGCCGTGCAGCCAAAATAAATGTGATTAATTGTTATGCCTTGACGAGGCTGCACTTTGTCTACGAAGGCAACAAAGAAAAAGCGTCATGATCACTGCACTGCACCAGACAAATATTCATATAAATAAACATTTCGCTCGTGTGTTCTGTTCCGCTAGTTATGTGGTTTAAATAATGTATTCCGGGCTACACGACCATGCGCAGCGGTGCCTTCCAAAGTTGAGGTCCGCAGTTTCGATCAACAATTTTCGGAGATAGCTTGGCTCACTTGAGCGACGAGTGTTTTCTTTTGCTCGTTTTTTTTAATTTAAGGTGGGTTACTGCAAGGCATAGTATCAAAAATTAAAGAAATAATTATGGATGAATAAAGCTTCTATTAACATCAAACTGGGGCCGTATAACGTAAAACTATTCCAATATGTTTTAATTCCAATCTCCGGACGTCAAATTTGCGTAACCGCCGACGCAAGCATCGGGCGGCGATTGTCTGAACAGACCAATCAAACGCTCTCTTCAGACCTGTCCTTACGTGCATTGAATGCGAAAGCATTCTGAATCTTCCACGCGATACTTTTCACTTGGTCATGAGCTCGCATTGGGCAAAGACAATTTTGAGGGTGGGCCACCCAAACTTTGGGGGTGGGCCAAGTCAATTTAGGAATGAGTCAGGTTGGTTTTGAATGTGGGTCAACTGAATTTTCGAATTGGGCAAATTCAATTCTTTAGGCGTGGGCCATGGCCTACGTACGATGCCGTGGCTTTGGACCGTGGGCTATTGCACTGCGAGCCGCAGCAGGTCCAGCGCCCGGAACGTGACTTCTTCACTTGGTCACGTGGGCTGTGGCACCGTCGAATGTCCACGCCAGACGCTCGCCGGATATAAATGTGAAAGCATTATGTGGCCTACGAAGCGGAAAATCTGGCGAATGTCCATCTTTAGACGTGCTGCTTTTAGACCTAGCCTTTGAAATGGTGCACTGGTCTGTTTGTCTCCGTGTTCATGTTTAAACCGTTACATACTTCGCTGGCCAAGTTATGTACGCGAGTTATTGCATAAAATCTTAAACGGTTTGGGTTTGGAATCGGCATGGAGATATGTAGAAGAAATAAAGACTGTGTAAACCGCAGTATAAGCTGCGATATTATCTTCAAAAAGCAGGCTAATGTCGCCCCTCGACGCATACATGGCGGTCTTCAGCAGAATGTGATTCGTCGTGGTGGCGTGGCGTGCATGTGGCATATGCATGTTGGAGAACGCATTGCCCAAGCCCTGTCCATATGCAACTGTGCGTGCTGTCATATTTTTTTACTGTCACCGTCTATTCTAGTATGCGCTGTTCCTTTCTACCGCGTGTGAATTTTTTTCTTTATTTTTTGACTGGTAAACAATGAGTAGCGGCAGGCGGAGGGTTTTCAGCGGAGCTCAAAATTAATGTTGAAGACTTCGCCGAAACGAACGGCTTACGTAACTGCTCAACACCAGTTTAGCGTTTCCGACGATGTAGAAAGAAACATTACAGGGCATGAAATGAAAATTTGCAGCGTGTGACCAGCGTAAAACAACATGAGTTGCACTGCACCGACAGCTTGGGGGCGCACTGAGAATTCGCGCGTGAGCTTCTTGCACGCTCGCCACCGATGAATACCATATACCACCGCTCCGACGATGAATAATCGATGTCGTTGTGAAAATAAACACGCTTCGTCAATTTTTCTTCTGTTCTTTTTCTCCTTCAGGGCTGGGGGTCGATCTATATTTCTACTCGACCTATATTCCTGTTCATGCGGTATTCTATTAAAATCCCGCAATATAGATGGATTACATGCGAAATTAAGCAAGCACGATTGTTCACGCGTCAACAATTTAGTAATGCGCACATTTGAAGCTAAATGATGCGTTTTGAAAGTTTCCATTGCGCGATGAACAAAAGACTGCAAAGTCGGCAACACCACTCTGTACACTGATGCATGATATACGACACCCGCCTGAGGTCCATATTGATTTGGTCTGGCGAAGTGTGCAGGGGGAGGCGCTTGCGTGTTTTGTGCACACCTCACTGGTGTTAACGAACAGCGCCACGCCCTGTAGGTACCTTCCTACCTCATACTACAACCCTCTCAAAACATGCTCTCCGCAGTCATACTCCTCTGCACGAGACATCATCTTCCCAATTTCTCCTTTTCTTCACAGCACCGCCACAACAGCATGATAACCCATCACGCAAAAAAAAAAAGAAACAAAGATTCGCATTCAACCAGGAGCAAATGCACGTTGTCAAGCTCTAAACTGTTGTAAAACTATGTACCCACCATAGTTTCAGAGCAAGTTTCAAGTTTCACGCGCCGAAAGAGGCAGGCGAGAGTTGTCTTGGCCTGCAGCATGCCGAGCCGCATGCCTACACAGCTGCGTGGTCCGTGACCGAAAGGCATGAACGTGAACGGCTTTACGCTGTCCTTGTTTTCCGGTAGAAATCTGTTTGACAGAAAACGGTTCCAATAAACCAATGTGAGAATAATGCCATTGAGGTGAGAACCCTCAACTTTATTTGAACCAGTGCACAGTGACTGTGCAACATGAAGCAACATCAACGTGGTGCAGTGAAGTGACCATCAATCAAGCGTCCTCTTATATCTTTGTGACATCGGTAATGGTGCTGGCTGAGAAACGACCTCATCAATAGCTGAGGTGGCAGTGAGCGCTTACGCGAACGAAATATAACGCGATACAAGTAAATCACCGGTGAATAATCATTATTATTGCGTCTAGAATATTCCACTGCTCCTCTGAAACCAGGATCGCGTTCAACAGGCGTATGCTGTTATATTGAAGACGTCTGTTGAATTGTTTGTGCCCACAACTCTTCGGCTAATGGAGATACACACAGTTTCGGGCTACGACACAAAGATTCAGTTATACGCATTACCATAGTAATGAATAAAGGGAAAATCGGACATCCACCCGTTCGTAGCAATTGCTACAAAGGAAACCCATACGGGTTCCTCGAAAGAAAAGCCTCAGAGTCTGAAGCTTTTCTTTCGAGGAACCCGTATGGAGGCTTTTCTTTCGAGGAACCCGTATGGGTTTCCTTTGTAGCAATTTCTACGAACGGGTGGATGTCCGATTTTCCCTTTATTCATTACTTCTCTCCACCTTGCGGGTTTCCGCAGAACTACTACGTCATTACCATAGTAAGCTCGCTAGCAAACAATGATGCTACGCGACCGCCAAAAGAATTTTGCGATTAATGTAACTGACATTCAATCATATAATAGTAAAAGCGCTCCCTGTATAACTACTGAGACGAAAATACTGAAATGTGAAAAAGTGTCATTGGCTCCAATGCTGGCAAGTCGTCAGTTTTTTCAGTTAAATTAACCGTTCGAGTCTGCGCAATGGCAGTAATAGTATCGGGTAGAAAGATACTTTCGTGTACATTCACAGCTTACGCAGCCCTTCACAATGATCTACGCATAAATGTACCTTTCTGGATTGAACTTGTCCGGCTCAGGAAAATGTTCAGGATCGCGATGAATACCAGCCGAAGGAACGTCCACGCACATGCCCGGCTTGAAGTTGATGTTGGCCACGGTGGTTTCTTCCGTACACAGACGCAAAATCCTGTACACGAAAATTTGTAGGAAAAAAAATGAGGTGTAGCATAACCGCAACGTTTATTCGCCGTCATATATTAACATGTTATATCTGACAGTATAAATGCCTTAGTTAAATAAATGAATTTGCTCGTTCTTATGTCACTTTTGGAAACACACTAAGTATTAGGGGAATTCGTTGATGAACCAATTTTTACCTTCCGATAGTAAATCCGAGTGCCTTATGTGTTTGCAAGCACAGTAGCCTATGTAACAAAAAGGACATGTGGAGACGATGACCGGGAACCATTAGTCACAATATCGGGCGTGTTCTCTGCCAGCAATTGTGCCCTGGAGGTAATGTCAGGTGTAGTGTTCCATTCTGTCATAATATACGCAAAGTACTGCATGCCAAGCATGCATTTAAGCGTGCGGTGAGTTTTGCTTACTTGAAAGAATTTTAAATTAGATTATGTGGTTTTACGTGCCAAAACCACTTTCTGATTATGAGGCACGCCGTAGTGGGGGACTCCGGAAATTTAGACCACCAGTGGTTCTTTAACGTGCACCTAAATCTAAGTACGCTGGTGTTTTCGCATTTCGCCCCCATCGAAATGCGGCCGCCGTGGCCGGGATTCGATCCCGCGACCTCGTGCTCAGTAGCCCAACACTATAGCCACTGAGCAACCGCGGCGGGTGTGCGTACTTGAAGGCAACATGAATCTTCCCACTATTACTGAAGACAGGGCCAAACGTACATGAGTACTCGCGCCGAAAAATGCCAAATAACTGCGACAACAAATTTTCTGGGGCACGTAAATCATGGACATTAGAGCCACATTACCTACCCTACATAATCGTGGCAAGAATCTAGATACGAGCGCTAGGATAAGGTAATAATTTTATTTTAAATATCTTCCTTTTCGGCCTCACCCCCGATTATGATAACGTCTCGCCGTTATCATGACAATCCAATGATCATGAAAGGTTGATGATAATGCGTGAAGAGAAACAAGAACCGCGACGTCCTGCCGGCCAAGACACCGCTCCCCCCCCCCCCCTCCCCCCACACGTAACGCCTTTCGGGCGTGTATTCCCAACAGAAGTCCTTGTGATAAATGTATTCACGATAGCTGATGCCCACTTATCGAGATGACGGACAGATAGTAAGCGAAGGCGGCTGGCGAATGACAAGCATCCCTTATTAAAGAAAAATGTTGCGAATCAGACCCCTTAGCTTTTTAACTAAAATAGTACAATATGTAACCAAAGCAACAAAAGTTGTCAACGCGATTTCAGCCACAAACAAGACCGTTTTATGGTGTCATTGATCGCCAAATACACATGACGATGCCTGTTATGCAGCCCTACGATTCTCCACACTTCTCAAACAAAATAATCACTAAAAACAACTTCAAACATCAGATGACAAACCTAAGCAGTGTGTTCCCAACAACTGTTTGAAATATACTCGGAGTAAATTTGGCTTAACATTCAGCCTATCAACAGTGGACGAGCAAGGGAAGCCTCAGAGTGGGAACTTGTCTGCGTCATGGTCCTCACAAATACCTTTGCTTGTTGAAATATTGGCTCCAGGCTGAGGCTTTCCTTGCTCATCTCTGTTATTCAATTGAAATGTTCATCTCCTTGCAACCTCCTTGACTTCTTTGAATACACAAGCCGCGATGTTTCTTCAACATGAAACCCTAAATTGCATTTTCCAAGGATCCCTAAACATTAATTGCCCTTATACGTTCATTTAGTGTCCTTGTTTATTCACACAATATTTCCAAAGCTCCTTGTAAGCGCTGCTGTCTCCAGAACGTTCCTCGCTTTCCTAAGACTACTCCACTTGCGTCGAAACCTTTCCTGCTGCACCTGAACACTAAATGTGCAGCAGAAATATCAAGAGCACACAATAAGTGAGACAAAAAAAAATCTTATGGACTTTCGTCTATAGAAAGTCTATAGACAAATAATATGGAAAAATATATAGAGACTGTATCGATTTTTGTCTGTAGGTACTCTATAGAGGGGAAATAGAGAAAAAAGAAGCAAACACCATATCGACTTTTTTATATAGACCCTTTATAGACTGCGAATAGGCAAAAAGAAATAGAAACTTTATTGACTTTCGTCCATAGACAGCCTATGGACTTCGTATCAACAAAAGTCCAAATCTATAGAAAGGCAAAGTCGTCTATTAAAAGTCAATAGACTATCTATAGACAGTCTAAAGTCATTTTTGTAAGGGATATGTAAACAGTTTAGCAGCAGAAGTTATTTTTTGCGCTATTTGAAAAGCGTTAAGCCTCTCGATGTTTCAGAGTTATGCAGTTTACGTGCTTTTATTCACTAGACAGCTGCTGGCGCAGATTCTCATTTTGCCAATCCTGCATGGTATGAAGCCCTTGTCGTACGTAATAAGTGTTCCGGTTTTCGTTACTGTTGCATTTAGGGCCGTCGTTTTGGACAGACTGTTCACTACATCCGCGGTACAAAAGGAAAATGATCCAGATTATCTACCTGATTGTCTTTTCTTACTATATAACGCCCGATTATTCACATAATTTATTGAACATTGCACTTCTGCTGTTATCAACACACCTAAGTGATCGTAACATGTTTTAGCCGATAAGTAACCTTATTATTACAACCATTTATGTTATCTACTGAAAGCGTGGCAAATGTATTTATCTTGGAGTATGAGAAAACAGACATTTCAGACGGTTCTAAGAGGAAGTAAATTGTAATTCTTTACATGATTGTTCAAAACTGCAGTCACTATTCTGAGTATGTTCATTCGGCACGGGTATATTGCATTAACACTCGCAAAATGTGCACAGTCCAGCCAGCTATCTTTCGTTCAGCAATTATTATTATAGCAATAGGTTGGCAGGATTCTCGCATTTGTTTCTTATTTTGATGAGCCCACTATTTCTCACATGAACCTGTCTTAAAACGAAACGTACCGTTGCTGGCACCGGCGACCCTTACGGTTGTCTAACTGCTCATCACATTGTAACATAGTAAAACATCATGATGGTACTGATTTGTGATGGCATGTATTCTTTAGTTCGAGGTAAATCAAGTTAACTCGAGACATAAGTGATGAGAGCAAATTTTACATAAAACTACTAATGAACCGTAAAAATTTCTCACTGCATAGTTTTCCCTCACAATATTGCATCTACCTTACGTCTGTGTCTTTCTGTGCCCCTCTCTTCCGTGCTGTGCTCGTGTTGCCCTGAATTACGAACTTGCCAAAGTCCTTGTCAGCTTTATTAAACAAGGGATTCAATTCAGTTGAATCTGATGTTGCGTGCAAAGTGACTGACGTGTTATTCTTTTTGTGTAAATATTATGGACTGGCAGTACTTGGCAAGCATTAAACCACAATATTTTTTTTACTGCACTTAAGTTGCGGGTGGGATAGGTTTCCGGGGAAGTTTCCTCAAAACAGTCAGGGAAGGTTTCGAAAAAGATTGGGGAACTCAAAAATATCATCATAGCTATGCTGTCTTGTTATATGTCATACAAGGTTTCCAGAGAATATCTCTATTAAACATACTTTTAAAACTCTTCTCCTCACAAAAAATTGAGACAAATTGTTCCAATTTATGGGAAGAATTGAAAGCGAAGGATACTGACAAGTAATTTCTTGCTCATTTTTTTACGTAAGCTGAAGGTCTTTGACCTGTAAACCCTAAAAAAATTACTCATGTATGAGAGCACCTTAAATAATTTAGTGTGATAACATTCATTCGAACAATAGCTTCGTTTTGTTTCCCAGGAGGTGCATATCTGTCGTGCCGTGACACAGAAAGTGCTCGCGTTGTATTTCAGGTGCTTATGTGGTAGACCTAACTTGCAAACGTGTTAGCATCCCAAAGAGGCTTCATTATCTGAAAGAAACTAAGTGATCATATCAATGCAATCAATCTATCTGCATTCTCTTGAAGTTATGGCCAATTACCCATTCATTTAAGAGTATGTGAAAGACATTAAATGTGTAAATGTAGGAAAATAAATTACAATCTTTTGCATGATTCTGTTAATACTCCAGTCATTATTCTGACAATATCACTTTGCACGGGCATATTTAATTACCAGCCAAAAATGGACGCACAGTCCAACTTGGTAAACTTGTTTCAGCAATTGATATAGAGATCGTTTGAGAACATTGCAACCATGTGTGATATATGAACTTGTCTCAAAGGCAACATACCGTTGCTGCAGCACCAGCAGCTGTTGGAATTGTTCAATTGTTCCTCATGCCATAAAATGAAGCATTGCATGATAATACTGATTGTATTCACAAGCAGCCATTAGTCCTACTTAAACCGCACAGGGTATTGATCGTAGTGGTTTGATTAAATATATTAAGCTGCTTAATGAACGTACAAAGAATACACAATTGCTATTTTTGCCTCACGTTGTTGCATCTACTTATTTGCAGCATACACTTGAATCATCTTTGGAACATATGACACGAAGGTCAAGGCCGGCCCTTGCTTGCCAGGGGGAAGTAGTCTGTAAATGTGTATATAGTCTCTTTCGATCATAGGGTAAGACCTGCATTTTAAGAAAATTAATATATCACGCAATAAAAAAAACAGTTATTCAATATCGGTACATTTGTTTTCTTTTTTTTTTGCACTGCATGATTTAGCACTAGTGGAATTCCTTAAATTTTTTTCTGTTGATGGAACATATGAGAGAGCAGCTGGTTCAGGAGCATTATTAACTTATCCACATTAATGCAGAAGTACAGATGAGAAGCCACACGTCAACACATCGTATGCATTCAAAAAAAATTTTACCGCCATATGTAAACAAAAATATAAACTGACTTGCAGATACCAGATAGCTAGCAGATTTCGATGAAGCAGACTCATTGAATGCAAGTGTAATATATCTTAAACGTGCTTGTGCAGAAATACTCGTGCAGCCTTGCATAAAGATTCACGGCTTCATGAATTTGAGATTTTTTGACTGCTTCCATCCGCATGCATGATTTTTTACGTAGAGTTCCCTGGGTATGTTCCCATATGCATGCTGGATGCAGTACCTTATCAGAGGCATTACCCACAGACTGCCTAATAACAACATCAGCAGCGAGTGTTTATATATAATCGAAACATAGTTGGCAAAATGTGCTTTATATAGCTAGTATATAGGATGTCGATCCCGGCAATTTTAGCCAGTCTGGGCAATGAAAATAAGAGATTTAAAATGAACTTGGTGCAAGATTTACTATTATAAAAAAACCTACAGGTCAAATCTCTGATGGCTGAACACCAAAAGCCTTAAATTCGGACCTTACTGCACCGTATTTTTTTTACATTGCTCTTCGTTGAACAGATTCACTGAATTAATGCTAGCTCGTACAACCTGTATCGACAATAATCAACAAATAGTGTGAAGCTAAAGTCCATGGATTAGGATAGATTGATGTAGGGGCGTCGGCCTGTGCGAACTTCAATTTGTACCTCTGATTAAGTTCACAAGACCCGTCACCCTCTCGTTAATGCTATAGAATTCCTGTATGTTACCGGCTATGTCCTTGTTAATCAGGAATCCGACTCATACTCCTCGCCTCTCCGCTAAGCCCCAGTAGCACAGGGCGTCCCCACTTCTTAACACTGTATATGCTTCTTTTGTCCTCCTAACCTCACTGAGCCCTATTTTATCCCATTTACTGCCCGCCAATTCCTCCAATAGCACTGCTTGACTCGCCTCAATAGATAACGTTCTAGCGTTAAACGTTGCCAGGTTCAGATTTCAATGATGGCCTGTCCGGACCCAGAGATTCTTAGCACCCTCTGCTGCGTCACAGCTCTGACCATCGCCGTGTCAGTTGCTTCACCGCTATTGGAGACTGAGGGCCAGGGTTTGATTGTTGTATTCATATAGGAGGTGCTGGCCAAGTACTGCACCAGGGTGGCCCATCCTGATCTGGTGAGGAAGTGCATTACCGGTTCCGGTCACTGGGATCAGGCCGCACTCCAGGCCTGTTTATGCAATTTTATCAACACGCGGATTTTTTAGTCCGATGGAGAATTTCACGGCACCAGGATTCGAACCACGCTAGTGTTGCATGCGAGGCGATGCTCTACCTCTATGCCACCGCTGCCTATGTCTATGTGTATTTAAGCAAATGTCCTTAGACTATCTGTAGAAATTGTCTACAGACATTCCATAGACTTCAGCGTAATGTAGTAGAGCTTTGTAACCCCGTGTACTTTTGTCTAGACATTCTGCAGACATTTGTCTACAAACGTGAATTTTCATTCCTCTATAGACATTGTATAGACAATCTGTAAAAAGTGGAAGCCCATATGTCTATAGATAGTGTATAAGCATTTGTATATGTGCATTCCATTGACTTTAGTCTACGAAAGAAGAACCAATATAAGCCTAACACTTCTGTCACTAGACATTGTGCAGACATTTGGCTGCAAACGTGTTTTCATTAATGTGTAGACACTCTATAGACTTATGGCCATACACTTATTTAGAATATTCTATAAAAAGTGTGGGTCTAAAAACTGTCTGAGTCTATAAAAACTGTATGGCCATGCCATGAGGCTATTGACTGTCTATAGACAGTCTGGGTCTATAGACTGTCTATAGACAGACGCAGACTTTTTGTAGACAAGTATATAAAAGTCGTATGGCCATAAGTCTATAGACTCTCTATAGACTAGTCTAAAGAAACGTCTATAGACCTCATAAACTTCATAGACATAGACTGTCTACAGACCTTCTACAAAAATGTTTGTAAGGAATTTGGTTCGTGCTACGTTACCTTAGTTACCAGTGCGAATAAAGCTCACCATACATATTCATGGTCAGGTTTTTCATGCCAAGAATTTATATTCTAGAACAAGGCATAAACAGACCATGTTTTTTGAAGCAATATTTACTGCCGCTCCAGCAGGGAGCTCTGGCGAGACTGAATAATGAAATATTCTGCCCCAAAGAAGCTGATAACCATGCGGTTTACAACATTATTAGCTTAACTTAATGACCGCTCTTTCTGTAGGCTCAGCAAGCTTCTAGCTTGCATTAAATTAAAACGAACCACACCGCAGCTGTTATACTTACACTGATTCTGTTGGGGTGAGGCGCATCGATTCCTTGATGCATGCTTCGAGGCAGGGCATTTCTTGCAGTGAATCATATGTAAGGTCACCCTGAAATAAACAAAGAAAAATGCGCACCTTTAGCAGTAAAAAAGTAAAAGTAAAAAATACGCAGTAAGAAAGTCGCAGTGTCGTTCGAAAGGCGAGGTATCGATTGCGAGAGCAAATTATTAGACAGTTCAATGAAGTAAAGATAGTAGTTTTATCGGAAATATGAACTTGCAAGAACTCGCTTACTAAATAAGCCAGGATGTTGTCATGCGCGCTCAGGCAAACACGAACACGTCTCACTCGATGACGCGCGTACACTTGCTGGCAAAACACTGGCGTGAGGAAGCGCAGCAGCAGCAAGCGAAGTGACCATTGTGCTGCCTCTTGCTTCAACGCAACCTAAGCGGCGAGAACACAGCGCCCACTAAGCTTTTATCCCCAGTACACCTAGACTTTGTCCCCATCGCAGAACGCTTTCAATATAAAGCCCGCGTAGCCCGGCCATACGCAGCCGCTGCCAGAGTAATGCGCCCCACCCCCTCGGTGCCTGGCACGCGATGGAAGACGCGGCACTCCCTTCCCGCCTTCCTGGCTTTAGCGCACGAGATCGAGCCACCATCCTCGGCTAACCCTCGCGCGCTTTCACTCGCGCACACTGCATACGGCGCGCGGCCAGTCTGTTATCACACTTAGACTTGATGCAGAACATCACGGCGACGGCGACGCCGGTGGCGCTACAATGATGGTGGAACGCGCCTAGAATGTTCATATAATTGCTATCGTAATAAAAAGACAACAAAAGTGGATACAGAGTGGACAGATGTTAAAAACACGCCATCAGTGGTTGGTCTTGACTGTCCGCGAACTAACACTGACGAAACGGCCCGCTGTATAAACTTTCTTGCTGCGCGAATTCGTTATAGTCTTGATCAATAAAGCAAGACACTAAACGTAGATGAGACAAGTAAGTAGCTATTCTGTGTTAACGCCAATCGAGTGCGCGTAACAGATGTATTGAACCTAACAGTGATTCTGAGTTAAGTGGTTTGATTATGAGGTACGCCGTAGTGAACGGCTCTAGAATAATTTTGACCACACGAAGATCTTTAACATGCCTCCTATGCGCGGTACAGGGGCATTTTAGCATTTCGCCCCCATTGAAATGCGGCCGCCACGGTCGGGATTTGATCCCTTGACGTTGTGCTTAGCAGCGCCACACCGTAGCCGCTAAGCCACCGAGTGGGTAAACAAGTTTCTCTTTATGTGCTTCTATTTAAAGCGAACGGTTTCCTTTGGTGTTTTCGGCCGTTTTCGTGGGCAGTCAGTGGTTCGGGATCATCGGTGTGGGGGCTTGGGGCGAGGGAAGGCGATGAAACGCGCCAGAGGGAAAGGGTACGTGTTCTCGGGCAGCCGAGTTGCAGTTAGGGGAGGGGGGAACAAGGAAGGACTGTCACTCGCTTGTTCATCCGTTCGTTCGCTCGGTCTATCCGCTTACATTAGCACTCATGATTATCTTTGCTTTCTGCATATTTTTTTCGTTCGGAGAGCCATCTCGTGCAGGCTAATCATAGTTTCGTTTCTGTTATACGCAGTTTCTTTGTGATCTTGCTGTATTTTTTTCTGTTATATCCAGGTAGGTACTATCGCTTAATTCAATTCTCTGGTGTTAAGCTGTGGAACAATTTGCCTCTTGAAATAAACTCGCACGAAATTTTGACATTACATTCAAATGCCACTTCTTATCTTGTCAAGCACGTTCTTGAGTTTTGTTCTTGTTTTGTTCCTTTTAGCGTAGTTCTGTGACTATATATACTATTTACCGCTTATGTATGATGCTTTCGCTATTTTGTTTGTATAAGACTGCTAATTATTGCAATACATTTTTGTTTTAGACCCATCACTAGCCGCTTTAGGCTATGGGACCAAATATTTTTGTGCGCACTTTTTATATTATTCTGAAATAAAATTCCCTTTTGATTTGATTTGATCGTGGTAGGTACCACCAACTTGCTGAGGCGGTGGGGCATAGTTTAGTTACCTTCGGACCTACAGCCTTGTCGACTTCGGCGATGACGCTGTTCTGGTATTCCGGGTGAAGTGCCAGGTAGTATGCAGTGGTGATGAGAGCCGTCGACACACTCTCCACTCCGGCGATGAAGAACAGTATTCCCTGGGCTGTTATCTCATCCAGTGTCATCTCTGCGAGCGCATCGATGAGACACATTTCCAGGAGTGCGCCGGAACAGCGCATTGCGTAGCAATTATTACGCATTGCGTCAACATAAACCGAGGTAAGAACATTTCCTACACCCCGAAGAAGTATATTTTACGTTATCAAAAGCTTATCGAATAATGATATGTTGATGCTCCCGTGTCACAATCGCGCCTGCTTGTTGTTGTCCATTTGGCATAAGTGATATCGTAAGCAAAGCAAGTGTTCTCACGTTTCTTCTCTCCGTCGTCTTTCTTCCCGTCCGTGCTGCCATCCCAGTCGTAGTCTGCATCCATAAACACCTGGAGGAAGTCGTCTTCTTTCTATCAGATTGGCGTCATAAACGTGGGCGAAGGAAGACCATGACCAATTAGTGACCGAATATTTATGAAAACATTGAGGTGTGCTCGAAATACAAATTGACTACAAACTAAAAGTACAGTTTAGCAGCGAAATGAAACACTGACGCGACAACTCAAACACGCAAGAAATGCAGATGTTTCATCAACGAATGTTAAAACAAGAAGCCACCCTGTTTTCCCGAACACGTAGAGGTATCGCTACTCGAAACTTTCCATCAAATATAACAATTCAAGCCAATTCTTGGAGTTTTCTATCTATTCAAATTTTTAAGTTTGGTTTTAAGCAGCCACTGACTGCACATAATTTTATATGCAACCAGCGAATTCATCAGAGGCTATGTGCATAATAAAATGTGGCATATAAACTAACTACGAGTCTGATTTGCTCGAAACGCAACAGCAACAAAAACAACACCGTTGTACCACTGTTATTCGGTGCTTAATAACTGCTATTTATAAGAAGTCGTGTCAAGCAACATGCTTCTCAAATTTCTACGAACTACAGGCTTCTTGAAATGGTAACATATATCGAGTAGGGGACACCAAGGCATGGTAATTAGTCTGTAGGTTACGTACTGAACAGCGGATCTGTATGGCAACAGAGGCCGTTGCTTACGATAATGCGGTAATTCCTGTGGATCTCAACCTTGTCTGTAGTCAGTCGTTCAGGTGACCATATATTAAAAAAAAAAAGATATATTCATAATTGCTATTTTGGCTGCCGATTTCGTAAACAATAGAATTATTACGTCTCTATTTAGATTATTTACCGTATTGTTGACCTTCCGCTTTTCCATGAGGTGTGAAACGAAGGCTTTAAACAGATCGGTGCTTGACTTCGGCGGGTAGTTTGGCTGAAACATCTTGTACACACCAGGCATCATGACTGCACGAGCAAGTCAGAAAATAGGCAACGAAATGTTAATGCCGCTTAACATATAATCACAAAATAAGAAATGAAGTTGTTAAAATTATTTTCTTTGGTAGTTACTGAAAAAAAAATGGGGAGATGTTTGACGTACATTTTCTAGCGAAAGCTAATATGTCATCCCACCTGATGGAGAAGAACCACGCTAAACCACTTCTACATCGCATTCCCCCAAAATTAGGTTCGAGTCGCAATCCTCAGCGGCTGCCTAAAAAAGTTCTCGTAAGCCTCCGATATCGGTTCAGGCCTGCTGGGGCATTTCGCGACACGGCATTGACCCTATCGGCGTATTGAGCGCATAAGCAGACCAGGCCGTGATGTGCTCATCCTAACCAGAACAACCGAGTGCATGATTGCAGCATATCATCGATACGCCTAACGACGACAGACACGGATAGTTTCATTCACGTGCTTCGCATGCTGCTCACCCTCAGAAGCCATCTCCTTTGGAGAGAGGTCCTATGAGGCACTTACACATCATCACGATTTTCCAACCGGCCGTATTGCTAAATAAGTCTCCCAGGCACTTCATCAACGGATGGTCCTTGTCGTTCTCGCTGTCAAGATCGACGCTGTAGTTTAGAGCAGCCGTGGTGTCCAGCGATGCGTGCTCGATGAGCCTGCAGAGAAAAGATTGCGTTTACTTTTTCTTTCTTTCGGGGTACGCGTATCTACAGCGCAACCGTATACAGTCTCTTTCACTGCACTTCTAGCGCGGCATCAGAGCGTCCACTTCCCACTGCTCGATGTCCGTGATGCAATCTAGAGCTAAAGTGTACGCCATGAGATTACAACTTTAGCCTAAAACTTCGTGGCATGGAAAGCAGCCCAGATCACGCAGCGCCAGTCACGCGACAAAAAACTAAACGTCAGAGCATTTCAGTTGCAATTTGTGCCACGTGGCTGCCATTTGAATCGCACACACAAGGCGCAGCTTCGAAACTGATCCCGTGTTCTTGGCTCTGTAATGTGGCTATGTAAGTGGCTCTGTAAGTGGCCATGTAGTGCATGAAGCGAAATTGTTTCATGCATTACATACACACAGCGCTGCTTATTCCACTTGCGCGATAACAGCAGTCCTACAACTTTTTGCCAACGTGACGTAGCTCCAGAGAGCGAAGAGCAGATAGAAACAATATGCATGCGACACTAAACAAACATCGTGGCTATCTTGTTCTGCCCCTGCATCTTATGATAAAAAGCCCGCATGAAATACTGTTAAAGCTCGGTCTGAGGAGCTCACGGAAATCAGTAAAATGCCGATATCGGACTCAACAAGAGAACTATGCTCAAGATCCTTGATATCTTCAAGGAATTGATACAGTGACACAAAAAGCGGCGCAGTGAACACTTCATGCAGCCGATGCAACCCATAATTTTTTTAATACCAACCGTTGCAGAGCTTGAAATGCAACTGCGCAACTATCCACATATTGTCGCCAAAATCATTTCATTGTCCTTGGCCGTGTGTTTTCTTTCGACTAACCAAATGCAGCCTACTCAAATTATTTTTATTGTGAGCAATTTCTTGCCACTATTTGTCTTGTTTTCAAGAAGCGCAAGTTTAAAACTCATTATCTACAGATACAAATGGCTTTGGTTTGTGAGAAACCACAGATACGAACTTAGCGAAAGCAGTGACGTGAACAGGAGCTGTATACGACTTTCCTAAAACAGACGACATTTTTCCTTTACGAGATAACGCATCAAGCTACTCACTCATCTTTACCTGTGCTTCTTATGTCCCTAAAGAGACGCTAAAGGGAAATAATAAATCAAGATAGATTAAAGGATTAGGCTTCTGTAATAACGAATTCGTTATTTGTATTCAGAACGGAGATCTTGTAAGTCAGAAAATGGCCAACATGGAAAATCGGAGTGATGCCATCTATTTCGGACTATGGCAACTATCATGTGACGTCGGAAATGGCTAATTCGCTAATAACAGTATACAGGGATGTCACGTGCAGGTTACGTTACCTCATCCGTTTCGGCGCGGTCGGTTCACATAGAGAAGGAGCAGCATGACCTTTGGCTGCAATTTTGAACCCAAGAAAAGGATACACCGGCACACAGAACACGATTATAGACGTCTGGACGAATAAGCTATCGTCCTAGCTCGACTTAATAATTTTCTTTAATATATCTTGAAAACTTACTGGGAGAGGTTGACAGGTTTGTCCTGTGCAGCAGCCTCCACAACCCGAGACACCGTTTTTTCAGCTATGGTTTTAATTTTCAGTACAATCTGAAAAAAAAAGAGGGGGTGTCGAATTGATCCCCTGCACACTCTTCGTTCTTCTCCAGCTTACGTGCTATGCAAATTGTGCTTCAGCCAAAATTAATCTCAAAGCTGTGGGCATCGCGTTCCGTAGGAGTGGTTCAATAAGTATATTTAAATATCTAAGATGCGCTAAAAAGAAGTTTCTTCCCCCGTTTCATAGATATGTACGCAACACGTCCTGCTGAATAACTTAATAGCTCTATAAGCATAAGTGGGCCCCGAACCTTTCGGACCGAATGGTAGTGATAACAGTCGTAGTTATGACCTCGAACATTTTTAACCCGAGTACTACAACCGACTCTTACTACACATCTCGTAACCTATAAACTGCTTTTGTGCAACCACTATTTAAAGATCGTTGTTTGTTGTTATGCAGCCACAAGCTCAAGAGAACTCACCTTGACCCGTACTCCAACCTCGAATACTGGCGCGCAGGTAAGGCGTTTTAGATCATTGAGCTAGTTACACAGCACATAAAGCCCCACTTATTGACAGTCTTTCATAGGAATTATTTTTGCTTTTGGCTTTTCTTTTTTCTCTCTTTTACCACCATCATTGGCTCACACGAATTGACGTCCTAGCTGTCGGTAGGCGGCTTCACAAAAATGAAAAAAAAAAATCAAATAAAGAAAATATTTAAAGTATAGCTCCAAAATGCTATAATTACTGTGGTGTTGCTTCTGAAATTTCTGATGGGGTGTGCTTATCGATGCAACAGAAATCTAAACCGAAAGCGTGCGCTAATGACTCACGCCGAGCTCGCAGTTTGTCCGAGGGATGCTGCATGCGTAGGAAATACAGCGTTGGCGCCGCCAGAAAGGCTGGCACATCGGCCGTCGTGGGCGCAATGTTTATGATAGCTGTCTGAAATTGAGGGGCGGGAAACAAGCCAATGCACGATGCAGGCAGACACATAAGGCGGCTTACGTGTGGGAATGCGAAGGGATAATATTCCCTTTCGTGAAAATATATTTTTTCGTGCGTTCTGTTTCCTGTCCGCGCGAGCTCTCGTATGCATTCAAGCTGCATTTCGGAAAGGTCAAATCCAAACGCACCAAGCATCTCAACGCGTTCGCGTGCCCGCGAGGAGTTGATCATAGCTCGAAGGACCGCTCAGCGCCTTTCAACTAGACATTAATGCTTTTAACGCGACAGCGTTAAGGAGCTCGTGTCGCAGAAAATCCGGTGTCGTCGGCGTCGGTGTCGGCGGTGTTGGCCGTGAGCGATAAATCCTAGAAGGCACTTAATAAATAAAAAACATCTTGCAAGATGGGCTGGTGGGAATCGAACCAGGGTCTCCGGAGTGTGAGACGGAGACGCTGCCACTCAGCCACGAGTTTTTTTTTATTACCGGCTTGGGAAAAGAAAATACAGTGTGAGTATTACATGGCCATAAAAAACAACTAGTCAATGCCGGATCAGTGTGGTGTGATAAGAACGATGTAGGCTAGTCACTTTGACCAAAGCACTCAGCCAATCATGAGCATCACTCTGTGCACAGAAAAATTCGCGTATATATAACACACTTTCAATGAAATATTCATGTGCTGGGGTCTGAACAATACGCTCATGTCTAATATCCATACGCGTTCGCCACACACTGTGCATGCACAGAAGCATCAACAGATCGACAGGCACTCCCTCTGGTTCCGCGCATGGCAGGAAGAGCAACCCGAAAGCACTTAACGGCAATTCCTTTTTAAGGCTACGTTTTAGAATATCCCACAAGAACACTGCGTCATGACAGTCCAAAAAGATATGCTCAATCGTCTCCGGTTTTTTGCATATAAAGCAATTCACAGACCAAGGTACAAAAATGCCTTTGCTTTGCAGCCACGGTTTCACTGGGAGAGTGCCTGTATGTAGCTGAAAAAAAAAAGATTTAACAGAAGCTCTTAACGGCATTCGTTTAACTCTCTTAAGAACATCTCGTTCTGAACCTAAAACAAATACTGTACGATACAACGGTACAGGCAAGAATACATAAACAAGATCTTTGTACAACTTCTTACTAGTAACAGCGGCCAGATATTCACTAGAAAATCTTGCTTTTAGTATTCGGAAAGACGCGACCACTTCACGCAAAAAAGCACTTAAAGGCATTGGCCCCGTATACATGGACGACACTACATAATCAGGCAATGAATCGCGCAGTCTAGCTTGAATCATTGTTCTCAGAAAAGCATCCTTTTGATCACGCAAAAAAAAAAACCTGCTTACTATTTGTTTGAGGAACTCTCAGCCACGAGTTCGTTCCTTCAAAACGGGACAAAATCGCCTCTAGTTAATGCGGTGTTGCCTTAGAAACGTGCCGTAGAAAGTTGTACTGCGGTCTATATTGGTAATTATGACCATGTAACTTACAGAAGTCGCAGTTTCACTAGTAGCGAAGTACGTTTCCGCTACATTTTTTCTGCGCTCTGCGCACACGCAGAGCCATCTTGCGGCAAACACAGAAGACTCCCGCCTCGCAATGTACGGCGCTGCCCCGACATGTGGCGCGCCACTCGCCCCATGATCGCGTCCGCCTTAATGGCGCGTCGGGGCCCGGCTATTTAAGGCGAATAATAAATAATAAATTAAATAATAAAATAAAATAATAATAAATAATAAAGTATCCGCGCTTGCGGATAATGAATCAATAGCTTCTTCCGCAAGCGGGATAGCCGAAAGTAGACGTGGAGGAGCCCGAATGGCGAGACTAGAAATGAAATAGACTTTATACTCTGCGGTAACCCGGGGATCATACAATATGTGGACGTGTTCGGCAAGGTGTGCTGCAGTGACCGTAGTATGGTAAGAACTCGAGTTAGCCTAGACCTGAGGAGGGAACGGTAGAAACTGGTACATAAGAAGTCGATCAATGAGTTAGCAGTAAGAGGGAAAATGCAGGAATTCCGGATCAAGCTACAGAACAGGTACTCGGCTTCAACTCAGGAAGAGGACCTTGGTGTTGAAGAAATGAACGACGATCTTATGGGCATCATTAAGGACTGTGCAATAGAAGTCGGTGGTAACTCCGTTACACAGGATACCAGTAAGCTATCGCAGGAGAGGAAAGATCTGATAAAGAAACGCCAATGTATGAAAGCCTCTAACCCTACTGCTAAAATAGAACTGGCAGAACTTTCCAAGTTAATCAACAAGCGTAAGCCAGCTGACATAAGGAAGTATAATATGGATAGAATTGGACATGCTCTCAGGAACGGAGCAAGCCTAAAAGCAGTGAAGAAGAAACTAGGAATTGGCAAGCATCAGATGTATGCGTTAAGAGACAAATCCAACAATATCGTCACTAATATGGATGAGATAGTTGAAATGGCTGACGAGTTCTATAGAAGTTTATACAGTACCAGTGGCAACCACGACGATAATGGAAGAGAGAATAGTCTAGAGGAATTTGAAATGCCACATGTAACGCGGAAGAAGTAAAGAAAGCCTTGGGAGCTTTGCAAAGGGGAAGGCAGCTAGGGAGGATCAGGTAACAGCAGATTTGTTGAAGGATGGTGGGCAGTTTGTTCTAGAAAAACTGGCCATCGTGTCTACGCAATGCGTCATGACCTCGAGCGTACCTGAATAATGGAAGAACGCTAACATAATCCTAATCTATAAGAAATGGGACGCCACGGACTTGAAAAATTATAGACCGATCAGCTTACTGTCCGTTGCCTACAAAATATTTCTAATGTAATCGCAAATAGAAACAGGAACATCTTAGACTTCTGCCAAGCAAACGCCCAGGCAGGATTGCGTAAAGGCTACTCAACGATAGAGCATATTCACACGATCAATAAGGTTATAGAGAAATGTGCGGAATATAACCAACCCTTATATATAGCTTTCATTGATTACGAGAAAGCGCTTGATTCAGTCGAAACCTCAGCAGTCATGGAGGCATTACGGAATCAGGGTGTAGACGAGCCATATGTAAAAATACTGAAAGATATCTATAGCGGCTCCACAGCCACCGTAGTCCTCCATAAAGAAAGCAACAAATTCCCAATAAGGAAAGGCGTCAGGCAGGGAGGCACGATCTCTCCAACGCTATTCACAGCGTGTTTACAGGAGGTATTCAGAGACCTAGATTGGGAAGAATTGGGGATAAGAGTTAATGGAGAATACCTTAGTAACTTGCGATTCGCTGATGATATTGCCTTGCTTAGTAACTCAGGGGACCAACTGCAATGCATGCTCACAGACCTGGAGAGGCAAAGCAGAAGAGTGGGTCTAAAAATTAATCTGCAGAAAACTAAAGTAATGTTTAACAGTCTCGGAAGAGAACAGCAATTTACAATAGGCAGCGAGGCACTGGAAGTCGTAAGGGAATACATCTACTTAGGGCAGGTAGTGACGGCGGATCCGGATCATGAGACGGAAATAATCAGAAGAATAAGAATGGGCTGGGGTGCGTTTGGCAGACATTCTCAGATCATGAACAGCAGGTTGCCATTATCCCTCAAGAGAAAAGTGCATGACAGTTGTGCCTTACCAGTACTCACGTATGGGGCAGAAACCTGGAGGCTTACGAAAAGGGTTCTACTTAAGTTGAGGACGACGCAACGAGCTATGGAAATAAGAATGATGGGTGTAACACGTTTAGGGAAAAAAAAAGAGCCGATTGGGTGAGGGAACACACTCGAGTTAATGACATCTTAGTTGAAATCAAGAAAAAGAAATGGGCATGGGCAGGACATGTAATGAGGTTGAAAATAACCGATGGTCATTAAGGGTTACGGACTGGATTCCAAGGGACGGGAAGCGTAGCAGGGAGTGGAAGAAGGTTAGGTGGGCGGATGAGATTAAGAAGTTTACAGGGACGACATGGCCACAATTAGTACGTGACCGGGGTAGTTGGAGAAGTATGGGAGAGGCTTTTGCCCTGCCGTGGGCGTAACCAGGCTGATGATGATGATGATGAAGGCGAAAGCTTTACTTACACACCCGATTATTTCGAAAACGCGGCGTGTGGTACATAAAATATTGTGAGCACGCCTCGCGCAGACATGCGCTCGTGCCACTGCTCTCGCGTTCCTCGTCGTCGTCTTCCTCAGCTGGCTCCGACGCCGCTCGCCATGCCAAAAAAGTGTGGGGGCGAGTTAGGACAGAGTTAATTCAGGCACACGAACTCACGATCTTCGGCGGGAGTAGAACCCACAAGCTCATGAGGAAGCCGAACCCTTTGGTGTTAAGGCGAAGTTATTTAAGGCATAGTTGGTCATTGTATAGTTCTGAGGTCACTATAACCCGTGACCTTTGGTGGGAGTTGAACCCACCACCTTTGGTGGAAGAAAACAAGTCATAAGAAGTAACAACACATTCCAATGAGAATGTCAAGTAATTTAGTGAATGTCTCTTGAGCGCACAGGCTTTCGCCTTCACCCTCTCTGGGCTAAGCTAAAGTGACTGACACTTTTCATTCTATACACGAATTTAGACACTCATGACGTGGCGCCACCTCCATTTAGCGCCATATTACGGTCACCCCGACTACGCCGACTGCTTTTCGCGTATTGGGTACATAATGTTTTCCCATTAATTATTAAGTGCCGGAGATAGCGTCCGTTTTTCCACAGCAATCTCATAAGACGTAACACAAAACAACAGCTGAAAGCAGACGTGTCGCCTACCGTCTTGAGCCGTGCAGCGGTCAGTGCCGGTGTGAAGAGGTTCCGGGCTTTCTTCCACTCCTCACCGGATAAGTTCATGATGGACTTGCGCCATACTTCGCTGCTGACGCGTTGTGATTCCTGCACAGATTTATGCAATGGGACCTGTAACACACGACTCGTGCCTACACCTCTCAATGCACGTTTTATTATTTCCTGTGTGCGCGCGTGAATACCAAGTTGTTCATAACATTGAGCTTTGAATGCTTCGGTGCGCTGCCTTCGAGTCCTAAAATATGGTTCAGGGATGACGAGCCTTCTGAAGCAGGAATTCAAGGCCCGCCCGAAGCTCAAGACCCGTTTACCAAGGCATGTTAGTCTCTTGGAATTAACCAAAGTGCTACATTTGACGCTTGGGGATGTGATGAAACAATCGCGCATATACTGTTGGCTTTCACACTCTATCGTGCGGAGAGACAAGTTATGTGTGCTGCGCCAGAGATGCTGTACAAATGGCACTATCAGAACAAACGATAGGACAGTGGCAACAACGAATTTACGTATGCGCTAAAAGCAGCTAGAATGCTATGTCACTCCTAACGGCATAGAGGCCTCATAAATTCGGCTGTGAAAGTGGGACATGCCGCCTCGACATTTTCTGCGCCGAGTTCCATGTTCCTACACAGATTTCTTCCTTTCCATATCACTAAATTCTCTCCGCCCAACCTCTTTCATAAAAATATAAAGACCTACAGCTATACGTAATGTCATAAAAAATAGAATGAACAGCAAAAATAACGGTATTAGCAGGTACCTAATGAGCAACCATCCACAAAATTAAGACATCGTGTACATATACGAGTAAGGAGAGTGAAACTGGGAGAAGACAAGAGAGGAGACAGACGAACTTTATTGATGGTCCTGATGAACCAGGTTAGGGTACCTCCCTTTCAGGGATTCCCCGTAGCCGTCGCGGGCCGCACCCACGTCGGAGTCGGAATACCGTGGTCATCCGCCCTGTCGCAGGCCCTCTGGGCAGCCTGCTGTTGCTTTGAGAGGTCACTGCTCTCAAGGGCTGCCTCTCAGTCCGTTAGAGTGGTAAGCGATGAACTGCGTAACGCAGGACATCGCCAAAGCATATGAGATAAAGAGCTGTACGCCTTCCCACAGACTGAGCGGTGGGGTTCTATATTAGACGCGAAGTTACTGAATTGGCCCCTGGAGGTGAACGACCCCGTTGGAGCATGCGAAAGGCCGACGATTGTGGTCTAGTTAGTTAAGGATGTGGTAGCGGAAAGGCCTGCCGAGTAGGTTGATAATGTGCCAAGATTTTATGGAAGGGGAGAAGCGAATCCCTGTACAGTCCTAAGTCACCGCTCGTTAGTTCCCGGGAACCGCCGCGGTACGTAAGACCTCGCGCACAGTCATGGGCCAACTCATTGGCATTAGTAACCTCAGACTGCACATTGATTCCCACATGGGCCGGGAACCATTTGGCGATATGAAAACCAGCAGCGCCCTCAGTGCCGAGGATGGCCGCTGCCGCCTTTGAGATCGAGCCGGATGCGAACGCTCGGGCAGCAGACCTGGAGTCTGTAAAGATATTGGGACGTAGAAGGTCCTTCACTTCTGTAGCTATACCAACCTGTTCGGCCACTGTTGCAGAAACCTTCCGCACGGATGCTGAGTTAATGGGAGTGCCATTGGAGTCAACCGAAACTACGACATAGTGATCAGAGCGCCTGTACTGGGTGGCGTCAGCAAAACATGGAAGATTCGGAGTGGCCGCAACCACTTTTATTAAGGAACGAGCCCAGGCTACCCGGCCCTACGTGGCGGGGGATCTACCTTGAACGTATCTCGGACCATGGGTGATTGCGCTCCGTGATTTCCTGGTGACCGCACCCAACAAATTCGAGGATGACTCTCCGCACTCGCGATGATGAGAGCCGTATTATTTGGGCCACTCGTTGGGCCTCGATCACCTCTGACAGGGTGTTGTGCATGCCTAGTTCCATGAGACACGCGGTGCTGGTAGTGAGTGGAAAACCGGCACGCGCTTGATGCTTTTGCGCTTGAGGGCGTCGATTTTGGCCTCATCACGTTTATACCAGTGCAACGCTGAAGCTACATAATTAACGCGGCTCATAAGAAAAGCGTGGTAGAGTTTGAGGAGATTGCTCTCGCTTAGACTCCCCCTTGCGGTTCGAGACCCTGAGGATAAGCCGAAGCATATTCGCCGTCTTGGAGGTAGTGCGGGCTATAGTCTGTGAGCTGCCCCCGAGAGATTCCAGCAAGAGTCCGAGGCCCCTGATGCTATCCCCTCTGTGCATTTTGCATTCATTTATTTATACTGTTAGCCCTCTTAGGGCTACTACAGGAGTAGAGAATAAAAACAACAAAACGAAACATAGAATGCGACAGAGTTACAAGTTTGACTCACAAAGCTTGTCTTAGAATGGAAAAGTCGTACGAAATACAACAAACATGGGAACGTAATAAAGAAACCATTCACAATTTGTCTCCGCATTGTCATAGACATAATAAGAGTCACACATGTAAAAGTAAATGCATACATATTGGGCACCTCACTACGTGTCATTACAAAAAAGTTGTGCTTTTAAGACTTTCCAAAAAGGCAGTTAAGAACATCGAGGTTACAAGAGCGTCGGGTAACAAATTCCATTCTCTTATCGCCCTAGGAAAGATACTGAACTTGAAGCAATCATTGCGGGCGAGTGGAGGAGGAATGTACATACTATGACGATGCCTCGTTGACGCATTCATAGGAAGCTCAAAATAATAATCCGGTTTAATATCTACTTGACTGCGAATAACTTAAAAGAAGAATTTTAATCTGTCTTATTTCGCCCTCAGCTCAAGTGGTGCTAGATCAGATAATTTACATAACTCTGTTGGAGAATGGATGCCACAATATTTAATAAAGATAAACCTGGCAGCTAGCCTCTGCATTCGGTCAAATTAAAAACAGTTAGTTATGGTGTGTGGGTCCCAAACAATTTTAGCGTATTCAATAATTGGTCTAACTAGAGTTTTGTAAGCAAGACATCTAATTTAGGGGGTTGCCCGATTGAGGTTCCGCCTCAATGACCACAGGGCTTTAAGCGATGTGATGCACACATCTTCTGTGTGCGTATTCCAGCGTAACTCTGATGTAAAAGTTAAGCCCAAGTATTTGTGTTTTTCAACGGTCTCAAGTTTGTTGTCATCAATATAGTATGAGTAACTAAGGGCATGCTTTTTGCGTGAAATAGGCATCGAGACTGATTTTTGCGGGTTTGTGGCCGTTTGCCAATCGTCGCACCAAAAGGCGACACAGAGCTGCGGCTTGTTCAGGCAATAGGTCCGCAGCAACGATGGGACGAAATGTTGCGTCAGGGCAAATAGCATCCTGTACACATGGTGAAGAATCTGAGCAGACGTCTACGGAAAACGTCGTGACGTGGCATCTCCGATAGCACGGAGCGTTGCAACCGAGATGCCTTTCGGTAGAACTTCCTTTGTCACGTAGAAATTGATGACGGGGAGCCATGTCCGTTTATCGGCGACGGTGACGACGGAGTGGGGCACAGTGATATTGCGCATCAAAAGGACATCAGGAAAAGATGTGGCGACGTAATCACCATCAGGCACAGTAAAAGATGATAGCAAATTGACGAAAGTCAAGGCTTTAGGCGGCCGGCGGACGAAGGCGGTCGTACTGAAGTTGCTCGGCAGTTCAGCACGAATATGCGCGAGTAGAGGTAGTTCGAGGCAAAGGGTACCGGCCGGACAGTCGATCAAAGCTGAATACGCCGTAAGAAAATCGAGTCCGAGGATTAGGTCATGGGGACAATTGGTCAGCACTGTGAAAAAAACAGGAACGTGGCGGTGGACGATACTTATACGGGAAGCGCACATTCCAGTGACGTCAACAGTGCTGCCATCGGCCACGGGTACGGATCAAGTAGTAGGAGGCGTGAGAACCTTCCTCAGTCGACGACGGAGGTTACAACTCATTGTGGACACCTGGGCTCCAGTATTAACGCCGTCAAAGGGACACCGTCTACGTGGACATCAAGTAAGTTCTGGTTCGTTTAGAGCGTTAATGGAGGATTTCGAAACGATGAGGATAATGCAGCACTACCTCCAGGAGCTTCCTGGTCTAGTTTTCCGTCCGGGGTGGGGGGGGGGGGGGGGGGTCCATAATTGGTCGGCGACGAATAGCGGCGTGGCTGGGGCGACGGGGACAGAGGGAGCTGAGGTGACGGCGAGCGAGCAGGGGGACTGACATTGACGGATACGTCAGAGGAAGGAGGCATACGGTGAGGCGAGTAACGGCGCGGCTCGGTATATGGGCGAGGAGACGGGGAAAAAGAGCTTGAATACGGCGACGTCGGGGGGGGGGGGGGGGGGGGAGCGACAGTGGCGAGCGACGTGGCCAAAGCGGAGGTAACGGAAGCAAATAGGCTTGTCGTCCGAAGTTCTCCCCTCGGTATCGATGCGGTATCTGTGAGGGGAATACAGATCACCGTGAGGCGTAGCAGTCGGCACCGGTCGGGCATTAGGTAGGGAGACGGAGCAGGCAGCAGGAAAACCCAGAATTCTTGTCGCACAACTGCCTGAATGAGGAATATCGTTGGGGCTGGTTGGTCAATAGTGGAGTCAGGTAAGCGTGGATGGAACGGCGCAGGACTTGTAGCCTCGAGCTCACTGCGAACAATACGTGTGACGTGCTCATTTAAGGGTGGCGAAGCGGTAAGGTCGACGCAAGACGACGTCGCAGCCGTGTTAGGGATGACGCGGTGGGTTTTGGCGAACTCAAAGCGGTGGAATTCCTTGACAATGCCGTCGATGGAGGACACATTGTTGAAAACCAACAAATTCAACGCGTCATCCACGATACCTTTGAGTACGATGCCGACTTTGTCAACCTCGGCCATTTTCTCGTCGACTTTCCGGCAAGGAGCGAGCCCGTCTTGTATGTACGAGGCATACGATTCAGTAGAAGACCGATCTACGGTGGCAAGCTCTTTTCTACCAGCCAACTGCTGACCGGTGGGATTTCCAAGGAGGTCGCTGAGCTTCTCCTTGAAAGCATCCCAGCTAGACATCTCGTCATCGTGTGTCCGGAATCAGACACGAGGAGTTCCGCCCAAGCTCATACATCCTCAAACTCATCATACATACAAGCTCAACATGCTCATACAGGCTGAGCAAGCCCTCAACGTCTACATCATCTATAGAATATGCCAGGATCACGGGGATTGGTAACCGTAGCGTACGCTGTTGACCGGGTCGCCGGAGTAGAAGTAAACGAGGTGTCACCGGGAGCCATGGCGGAAAGCAGGACGGTGCGGCCGCTGCGGAGCTCCGTGGCGAGGATGGGGAACCGCACCCTCCACCAAAATGTTACGCGAACGAAGGATTGAGACGGGAGGCTATTTACAAACTATATTTACAAGGGGTAACTGCAGCGCTGGCCAGTTAAGCCTACAGCTCGAGAGCCAGAGAGTGTTCGTCGTCTTCGTCGGGGCGCCCGCGTGCATCGGCCACAAGAAACAAGCAATATGCATGTATCAATATTGTCTGCAAATGTACTCCTTTGCCGTGTGACCTAAGGTTCCGCGACATATCGAGAGCGTCACAAGAAAGCGAGGCAAATTAAAGTTTGTAACTTAAACCTGCACTGCTGCGTGAGTATTTTCTCACTTGAATGTATTTTACTCATATTTAATGCATTTCTTGGTTACTTCATCTTCATTAAGTAAGTAATAAAAAACCGCAAATGAACTTGCTCGCACATTTAATCCTTTCAGCGTAACTGAAGTACCACTACGTTCCCGCGTTTAAAATGTCTCGCCATATTCCTTTTGGCATTCCTTTTGTCAGATAGAAATGTGAGAACCACAGCAAAAGAGCACTTGTCATCATCCATGGCATTTTCTTTCTTTTTATTTCCACGCAATTAAAAATAAATCATTGTGCTCGTTGTGTAATAACAGAGAGAAAAATAAACGGCACTCCATGCGTTAATCGCACTTGCGCCAGCTTACCGATCTGTCCGAAAAGTTCTTGAACTTGGACACCAGGATCTCGCGCAGAATTTCAGGTTCGGCGACGACAAGTGTTGGCGTAGCACCCTGGTAAGAACTGCGGAAAATGTTTTGTACATATGTGCATCTTCATTTTAGTTACATCGTAACATCTATTTGCGTGTGCGTTTGCGATATTGTTTCATTTCTTTGCTTCTAGCGCGCGCATGCATGCGCGGTTTTGTTAAAGACAGAAGTTTGTTGGCTGTGGCATATCTTATATTTACTCTTAAAACAGGAATGCAATATCACATTTATTACGGATTCAACCCGCGTACATGATGTCGTAGCGGTGACTAAAGAAGGCAAATTGGAATGGCAAGGTCGTGCATTGCTTAAGGCAGATAACAGGTGCTTCATTAAAGCAATAGAATAAAAAACATGGATCTGGTAGTGACTAAAGCTGAGATTAGATGATAAGATCGGTATATTTGAACGTATATGGCAATATTGAATGACAAAAGACAGAGATAATTGAAAGTGTGTGGGAGCGGCACTTGTCATGCTGGCTTCACTGATGTTATTCAGAGAAAACAGTTGTTTTACCTTTATACGCGTGAGCACACTTCAAAGCAGAATGTTACATTGGACTACAGGTTGTTTTTAGAAGGTAACTTACACCAGAAAATGACATAAATCAGTACTTACCCATAGAGTCGACCATGCCGCTTGTAGCTGCTAACTATCACACTGCCTAGGGGCTGAAAACAATGGTGAACTAGTTAGAAAATACAACTCTTGCTTAGCGTGGCAGCGCGACTGGTAGCATACAGAGTGTCCCAGCTCACGTTAGCCAAGCTGTTCAACACACAAAAAAAGAAAATATCAGGAATACTCGGTGTGCGACGAAATTATAGCACGCACAATTTTAGGCCATCACACTTCTGACGACCGAACATTGTGGGTCCTAGAATTACATCTTGCACCATGTTCTTTCTTTTTTCGTTGCACAGCTTGGCTAATGTTAGCTGCCATGCAATTTATAGATAACACATTGTTGTAACATTTCTGCAACACTGAATGGCGACGCCCTCCGAGATTGAGTGAGTGAAAACTTTATTGTAAATATCCGGCGATTTGGGTGGGGTGGGGCCATCAGAACCGCAGCCTAGGTGACGGCCCCGAGTCCTCGGCGTGCCGGACGGCCCATAGTTGATCAGCGAGGTCGTGGCTGAGTAGGGCCGCCTCCCAACGCGCCCCTCGGTTCGAGACTGCCATGTCTACCCCGTTCGTCGGGGGACTCCTGCTGCTCGCTACAGGTGCATGCCCACAGCATGTGCTGCAGCGTAGCTCTAGCTCCGCACGCTTTACAATCGTCGCACGATTAAATGTCGAGCTATTTCATTTTTTTTCTTTTTCATGTGATAGAATGATTGCCAGCTCCGAAACGCATATCACAAGAATATTGAAGAAATCAGCGTGTTTCTCTTTTTTTTTTCATTTTCTGGTACCTCCAACTGCCGTATCGCTCTTTGATGTATTGAATCTAGGCTTTCAGAGAGCATTCAGAGAGCATTCAGAGAGCCTTTTGCTCATTATCTTATCGCGACATGAACTTTCCATTCAACGTAGACATGTTCATTAGCGCAAGTGCAGTAGCCATCAACTCAAACAGCCGCTGCATGGTTAATCAGGGATAATAATTAGGGATAAGAAGAAAGCGTCCATGTTTTCAGTGCACTGCGAGACAAATTTCTTTCCGTTCTTTCCCCAGATTTTTCCTACGCATCGTGAATCTATCGATCTACCTTGGTGTAGAGGTCGATGCAAAACCGCAGATATTGCCAGAAGGTAAGGTGTGCAATGCCTTTGTCATTCCAGAAGGTGTACTTCCTTCGGACCCACCTGAAAATAAAGGTAAATATGTAATGCTATGTATACATTTTTGTGAACAGCAGATCCGAATATTTTGTGACTTAGCTATGTATTCCTTAATGAACTGTAACTATTTGATTGCCCAGGATAAAATAAAACCGCAACTTCGGCACTCGAATGAATCAAATCATCACGAAGTTGACGCGTCTCGGAGAAAATATATGTGGCGGCATAAAAGGTAGTTTTATTCATTTCCTTAGCCATGTTTGTTTTTTCTGTCCGGGTTTGGGCGGCTATTTTTGACGACTAGCTAACCTAAAACGGCATATAATATAGCCTGGAAAGGAAACAAGAATTCGCGATCGCCAGTCAGCCATCTAGAGTATGTGAAGGAGAGCGTTTATTTAGGTCAATTATCCTCCGGGGACCCTGATCTCAAAAAAGTTTACAGGAGAAGAAAAATGGGTTCGAGAGCATACAGTAGGCATTGCCAAATCCTGACTAGAAGCTTACCTCTTTCGTCGAAAAGAAAAGTGCAATCACTGCATTCTACCGATGCTAACATATGGGGCCGAAACTTGCACATTAACAAAAAAGCCCGGGAAAATAGGAAGGAGAAAGCAAACTGCGATGGAACGAAAATTTTAGGCTTAGTATTTTTAAAGAGGCAGTACAAGATCGGTATGGGTGAGAGAGTAAATGTAGATAACCGATATTCTAGTTGTCAGTAAGATAAACAAAAAATTGGGAGGAAGCTTAACTTCGCATTTAAGAGTGGAACGTCTCCCCCCCCCCCCCCTTCCTCCCGTATATCATTCGAAGATCCCCGTCTACTGCTCACACTTCCCGGCAACTGCAGCTCATCTAACCGTAATGTTTACCGGGAAACGTTGGCGCCGAACGCTTAGCACGAAGCTTTCTGGTAGAAACTGAACGCGATGGATGGATGGATGATATGAGCATCCCCTTTGAAACGGAGCGGTGGGTTGTGCCAACAAAGACATGATTTTATTACTTGATGTGCTAACTAGGTTAAAAAAGAAAAAAAAAACACGATGAACTCCCATAACCAAAGTTTCTGAACCCCTATAGCGAACTTTGTTTTTGTATGCCTCCGTTGTTTGTCGTTTCCCTACTTTTCTTCCACCAATCTTCCTATCGCCTCTTACTAATCTCTATTGCGGATATCTTTACTTTCCCCCCGCTCTCGCTGGACCTAACGCCTTCAAGGAGGCCAGTGATTCCTAAATCGACGGCTGGGCGTTTATCTTCACATTATAATCAAGCATGCTCCATCGTTTTCCTAGCTTTGCCGCAGCAAGCGGCGTAGATACGCCGCTTGCTGCGGCCTTCACCACTAGCGGTGAAGGCCGCAGCGGTGAAGATAGCCCTGGCCTTCACCGCTAGCGGTGAAGGCCAGTGCTATCTAGAGTTGTCGCAAGGAAACGGGCGCGCCGCTCAATGAGCTCTGAGAATGGCGTGCGTGCGCGCGCCGACTGGATCGCGCCAATCTTGGAGGCCATAGTCGCCATTTGAATGGTAGAAATGCCGGAAAGGGGGTTTGCGTTTGAGTTTGTGCGTAACAAAGTAATGTTTTCTCGTATAGTCTGCTAGATTGTGCTTAGATTGTACTTTACGATTTTTCTGACGCATAATACTTTGAGAAATTCAATTAGTTCACTAATGCCTCTGCGCCACTCAGATGGCCTTTGGGGTTGCGGTGCGGTATGATTTTGCACTAAGTAACGTCCGACGCTGTCATCGGATATTTCGCGACACGGGCCCTTTAACCAAGTCGCGTTAAAAATGATTCTGCGCAGGACGCGTAATGGGCAGGGCAGATAACATGTCAGTCATTAGAGTTACAGGATGGGTTTCAAGGGAACCGCAAACGGCGGACTATTAGGTGGGGCAATGAAATTAAGGAATTTGCAGCGCTACTTGGAATCAGCTAGAGCACGACGCATTGGAGATCGCGGCCAGAGGCCTTCGTCCTGAGGTGGACATAAAATAAGGTGGTGATGATGATGATGATTATGCAAAATTTGTTGGCGCGTCTTGTCTTAAGTAGACTTCAGTAGTTATCGCAGAAAATTTTATTTTCACTATCCTTCAGTAATAGATGCCATAGAATGCAGTTCTGACAAGAGGCGCCCTTCACGGCCTGATCGAAGCTCTCGTCGAGTCTCGCTATTTTCTAGAAATTTGGTAGGTCTAACTTCTAAACATATGGCGAGCCATACTGCCTATATCTTCGGCCCCAGAAGCGATGTGGGGTCGGATTCACAAAAAAAGTGCAATCGTAAGTGCAATACACAATTACCCGGCCGCCTTCGCTGTAGTATGCCCAGCATCAGCATTGGCTGAAATTTTTTTTCGGGAACAATTTTAGCGTAAATATATTTTGTGAATACAGGCTCTGCTTTGAAGGTCCTTGGCCCTTGAACATCGCTAAGAATCGTTACAGCGTTTCCGACGAAAGAAAAATACATAAAGCGCGCTTTTCTGGATGTTTTAGACTAGCCTTTCTTTCTTCCTAAATCACCTGTGAAAAACAGCTCCTGTTTCGCCTTCGGTCGCCCACTACCCAAAAGACGCGGGTTAGCAGCGTCATGTATTGCATTGCAGAATTGAAGCAAAATTAGGTCCTGCCAGCGCCTGTCTACACGGTTTACGAGGCCACCCAAAGTTTCAGCGTTTCATATGTGGTATAACGCATACCACTCGTTGTTGTTCTTATTCTAACGACGAGCGGATTCAGTTTACCGCAAGCGTCCCGAGGTTTCCCGTAGCCTTCATTCCCCTGCTGTCGGGTGTGAGGCACAGACCTACGTCTCCTTGAGCCGCTATGCGATCAACCGGAGCGTGACGTGCGCAAATATATGTGGCCAATGGCCTCTCAACTCCCCCATTCTGCACTATAAGAAGAGCCGTACGACGGTAATGGCGCGAAATTTAAACACTCCATTTCTTGCCTCAACGATACTCAACGATACCAGGGTTGAGTCACTCCCAAACCGCGCGACCTTGCGCGCCCCCGCCAGAATATATGCAGCTGTTACCTCGGTTCGGTTTGCAGGAAAGGGAGGTGCTGGTTCCAGAAAATAAAAAAACAGACAATAACTGCATGCGGCGTCCTCTCTAGCACCGCGGACGCCTCGTTCTCACGAGACGACGCGGTAACGTGGGTGGGTCGCGTGCCGGCAGCAAATACCGAAATTGACAGCTGCCATTTGCTTCCCAGCATAGCATCTCCTTATCCGTCCCCGTCTCTTCTAAAGCCACCATTTCTAGGATACTCGTGAACGCCTTGAGAAGTGCATGCTTCGTACAAAAAGAACGTGCCCCCCCCCCCCCAGTATTCGAAAAAAAGTTCTTACGCTAGGATTGTTCGCAAGCGAGAATTCCACGTCGGTGTTTGCTTAGCGTCGACGCTTGGACCTCATGCGTCACCTGAACAGTTAGCTTTCAGCCCACGCGCCTCCCCTCCCTCGACATACATCGTTTCTCTCTCACGCCTATGTCGCCTCTTTACACCGCATTGGCACTCTGTTGACCCTAGCATAAACGCCTGTCAGCGTGTTTTGCAAAGCCGTGTGCCAAAACCGTACATCGGCAAGAAAATATACAAGCGCAGGAGAGCTAAGGTCTTTAAATGAAGGGCAAATGTCTTTACCGGCATGTGTATGAAGGCTTGCATGATTCATCAGTCGTAAGGCCTGCACGTTGGCAGTGCTGCCATCGCTAGGGCCCGGAAATGTGGCATAAGTTGAACGAGTTGGGAGGGCACCGATCACGCTAATGTTCCGCATCCTGTTCTCACGACAGTTAAAAGCTTAGAAATGGACAAGAAACGAAGAACGAGAGGAGCCTTTAGAGATATAGAGTTGTAAATTAAAGACTACAAACCTTGGTAGCGTCACTAAAAGCACTGCGCCCTCTGCTAATTGCGACTTCGTTATAAAAGTACCCACTGACATGAGACGAAACGATCGGAGGAATGGCACTTGTTATTGGCGAACCTGATACAAAGAACTGACCAAAACCTGAACTTGATGCCGTATAGACTGTAAGAATGGATGAAGGAAAAGAAGCAGTAATGCTGAATATGAAAAACAGAATACACTCACCAAAACAGAAGGGAGGCCAAGAATACAAGAAGTGTGACGAATGCGTGCAGCATCGTCACTCTGGTGAAGCCGCGTTCCTCGGGAATAAGAAACAGACAGCACTGTATTGCCCCTACAATAAAACTTCGTGGTAGGCGGAAGGAGATGAGCACACTTCGTCGTCACCCAGGTTACAAACTGACTCACTCGCGGAAAAGTATCGCGAACGCTGAAACTACGCCGCAACTAAAGTGCTGGGAGTGCCTCAGCCGAGATTTTCAGTCGGCTACGGAGCACCACTAAAGGCGGCGTTGGAGTGTGTTGCGTCTCGAAGCCAGCTGCAGCATCCGGGGGGCCTCTCAAACTCAGCTCCTCGTACGGTGGCAGACGAAGCCACGTGATTGCGAAACGCAGCCTTGGCGGAGAGAGGAGAGGGTGTGTATATGGCAGGCTATCGGTCAGCACGGACTGCGAATTGCGCAAAGCTGCGGCACAAAGAACGGAAGAGCTGATGCCAAGAAAAAAGAAAATAGTGTAGTCACTTTTAGGTGCGCATCTGTCACGTTCGCGATGCGAATTATTGCTCCTCTAAGCTTTGAAATATTGTCATGACCTTGACACTACTTATTTTCTTTTGTTCGCTTTCTCGCTCTTAGTTTCGATCGCCATAACAGCCCCGATAAGAATTCTACCGTTCAGAAGACACAGGTGGCTGAACACTAAATATTGAGATGAATGTTGAGAAGTGGTAAAAAATTGACTCCTACAAGTTGCGTCCTGACAACAGTATTTGTCACGAAGATTGCCGAAATCATTCAGGAAGTAACACTGAAGCGATAAAAGTTTTGCTTAATTGAAGAGGTTACGTTATTTTTTTTTTTTTTTTGCCTCCTAAGGCACATATAGTATATGTTGGAGATTAAAGTGCGAAGACGGCGATAGTTGGGCCACGTAATCAGGAGTGACGAAGGCTATATTGGCAAGAAGGCAATGGCCATTGATTTATTATGATGGTAAGTCACGGCGAAATCAGTCTGGGGGATCGTGGCAAAAGCTTGCCTGCGGGGAAGACATGTTGCAGTGGAAAAGCTCAGCAGGGCGCCATAGCTCTTTTGATACTTCAAACGGCGACCAGATGGACTCTGCTTGCGTCTACCATCTGCTCTATGCGTTTTATTATCCTTTGTATTTATCGAGCTATTTCGGTTTCACCGTATTTGGTTGTTATCGTGTGCAATTCACTTGTGGAAAAAGTCTGATAGCAGAGAAGCTCAGATAAGTTACTGTGGCGCTAATTGCCTCGGACATCTCTGCGTAGCCGAACCGTAGCTTGCTCTTCAGAAATCGTACCCTATAGCTATTTAGCTGGGGCGATGAAGAACTATTTGGTTCATACAGTTGGCCTCCCAGCAAACTCAGCTTGATCATGTCAATGAATCTATATGAAATAGAGCCACCAAGACGAGTGAAGAAGGTCTACGTAAAAGAAAACCAGAGTCGAAAGAGCTTGACGATCTTTGGGAGCGTTTTGTACTAATCGAAAACTTCATGACGTCTGTACGTCCGATGCCCTCCACAAGAACCTCCTTGCGTACAGAAACCACGTTGTTGCCACAATTATTGCTTACAAAGCTCACGCGATGCTAAGAGTTCCAGAAGAATGACCAGCGCTTGTATTCACTATAGCATGACGTGTACGGCTCAGAGCGATGATTATATCCAATAGAAGCTACTCGTAGATTTCGTCGAACATGCTTCAACAATAGGAGATCAATTGGTAGTGATGGGGCTGCAGCGTTCTTTGCAAGGCAGCGTTAGGAAGACAGGGACACAATAACGTGAAAATACGCATCAATGACGCTGACTCAGCAATAATTCGCTTCTTTACTCCCAACCTAATCTTTGAATTCTAGACGATTTGTCTAAGAACAGGCTAAGTGCACGCGTAGCCTTAAAGGCAGTAGCTGTGAATTATCTCTCAGTGAACGAAACCAAGAGAGGGCGCGGTGGTCAGCGTCGACACGGAAAGCCCGGCCATATTCCAGAAGAGATGCAATTTTCCGCCCGCCCAGACGAGATAAGGGCACTCCCGCTATGGAATACACTTGTTGCATACCGATTTTGAGAACAGATGGCAAGCGTATGCATTAACGTGGTGCGTACGTCGTTCCTGTTGAGCCAGGACTGCACCGATACTATGGACACTGGCGTCCGTAAACACTTCTCGCGGTCGAAACGGGCGTGGCTTGGTTGAGTAGTTAGAAAGGCGATTAGCTCAGAGAATACGTCCGCTTGCAGAGGACCCTAACAAGACGAGGCATTTTGATGAAGAAAGTCAGTAGGATGGCGTGCGAGGGCTACAATGCATTTCACGAAGTGGTGGAAATGGGAGGCTACAGCCTCCGACACTATGGAGATCGTCGGCTGAGCGAGGAACAGGGAATTTCGTGACGGCGCAAATTTTCCCTGGCTCTGGTCAGAGTCCGAGAGCGTCAACAAGAGGGCCAATCGCTGTAGTTTGACGATGAGTGACGTCGAGGAATTTAGCTGAAGCCCTGCTCTCCAGAACATAGCCAGAATTGTTGATAGTATCTCAAGGCGCATGGCGAAAGTGGTTTACGATACTATCACGTCGTCCAAGTAACATAAGCACGTGAACCATCTGAGTCTTTGAACCATCTGAATCCTGAGTCCTCGTTGGCTTTCGCTGACAGTGAGCTGCGTGTTTCAGGTGACGATAATAGCCTACGCAATAACCAGGTAGTTGCCGAGTCGAGTAAATATTGTCGCGACGTCGCGGACACCTAACCACGCGGCACCTTTCGTACTTCGCGCGCTGCGAGGAAAGAGTGGGGAGGAAGTAATTACGCACGACATAGCGAATCAATGAGTTCCTTTAAAACACAATAACAACCATAGCATTGGATGTCTCGCAAAGCATTCAAAAGTAAAAAAAAAGTTATTAGTTTCTCTTACTCAGCTAACTGGTACGCAAGAATTTATTCTTGTGGCGGAAGCGGAAGAGCACTTACGAGTGAGCACCATAGCTAGGTGCTATAATCGCACCTTGCATCTGTTTCTTTCCAGTTTTTTAGCAGGTTGGCTAACGCTAGATGTGGACACATTGTATATAACCAAACTTTATCGCTAGGCGCAACATTCTGGCTAAAATTGGCAATCACATTTCATTGTGTCACTCATACCTCGACAGGAAAATGAAAGCGCCAACACACTCGGAACAAAGGCAAACTGACACACACCTCCGTTCACGGAATATATGGCACTACACGGCAGGTATACATTCATAAAATAGTACCTCCAACACTGAAAATATTAAGGGCATGAATTGCCCGACATTGTGGGTATACGAGTATCTTTCGTGTAGTTGTATAAGGAGGTCATTGTCATTGGGTTGCTGCATTGACCTATAAGACCGATTCTTCCACCCAGCTACCAGCTCCGATGTCCACGAGTGTTTCCCTCACTTCTATATGCGAAGTAATCAATTTGGAGTCTTTCTGTAATTTTAGAAATTGTCTTTGGCAGGTGCCATAATTCTTGGCTTTAAGCTGGAATATTCAGCGGTGGACAATGCAAGGGCGAGAAATCGAAACATATACTCAGCTAATTAAAAGGTATTCATTTACTAACCACCAAATTAATTACCTTGCAGCCCATATTACAATTTACGAATTGCAGCTCGTGAGTTTGCAAGACTCATCCACTTGAAATGAATCTTCAGGATGACAACGGTTTTTAGATATTGTTTCCCAAATTGTGGGACGAAATACGCGGACGTTCCGGTCATTTTCGGCTTAAATCCAGGAAATTAGCGTTTTATTTAAAATGTAAGAGGAGCAACAGTGCATTTTTACGGCGAGTTTGATGGCGCATACCTCCAAGCTGGTGTCATCCTTGAAATTCGTTCCAAGTCGATACGCCTTGCAGACTCATCGGCTACTGTTCGTAAATTGCAGTATCTGCCGTGAAGTAAATAACTAAAAAGGTTATTAGCCCATTTATATTAGTATTTCAATTTTTTTTTTTGAAGTTCTCGTGCAAGTAATGTCCGGCTGTCTGAATAATCCAGCTCAAGGACTAGAATTAGGTTATCTGCAAACGGCGACCTTTAAAACTCTGGAAAGCTGTAAAGTGATCACCACGCATACAGCAGGCCCGCCCAGACGAGACAAACCACGCGAAGAGGCCTACTTGGTACGTCTGCTTTCTACTTCCTGAGTAGTTCAAGCGGGGCGTTTCTCCCTAAGCGAATGCAATGATGCAAGAGAAATGGTGGCTATGCTTGTAGACTTCCGTAGGTTCTCCTTCACTTGTTCTCTCCCACTGACAGTCCAGCTGCAGGTTATGGATTGCGCCGTTTAGAAATATCTTTTTGGGTGAGCCTTTCCGAAGCACAATAATATCAACGATGCGCAGCTTTTGTTGTAGGGTCCCTCCTCTTGGGAATGGCTGGCAATGCAGCACAATAATAATTAAAGGGGCGTTAAAAGAAAAAATTGTTGAACCTGTCTCAGCATGCTGTGGATATCTATCCGCAGCGTGCTAGTATTGGCGTCCTTCGAGCATTTCCTGGTAACCATCTATCTAGCTGTCTGTCGTTCTGCCTCTTTACATTCACTCTGGTTCTCCAATAATTTTCCCGTCAGCTTTCGTTACTGTCGGTCCGTAGTTTAACAAATAGAGCAGTAGGCTGCTGTTCTGAGGGAACCCGGTTCGATACCAACCATCAGAGCAACTTGTGTCCTTGTGTACGCGCCGCGCCTCGATGAACCTCTGGGCGCCATCAGGGTCACATTGGGTGTTCAGCACTGTCTAGCTCTTCGGGGAGCCTCTCTGGTGCCAACTTGGTTCACTGGGTAAGTGTCACTGGGTAATATGTCGCTCTTTAATGCCAAAGAGAGGAGAGAAGTCATAAGAGAAAGACAGGGAGGTAAACTAGGCTGAGCCCGGCCGACTATCTTGGACAGCAGACGAGAGAAATGGAATTAAAAGAGGAGAAAGAAAAAAGAACTTCATTGTTTGCACTGTTACACACGCAAGCGTTCATCGCTGAGTCACCCACAGGCGGTCATGCAGACTGGTGCATTTCACGAAACACACCAGTGCCTTTGTGGCCTTGCAGATGGCAGATGCACGAGGAAATGGGCCAAGAGCTTCTCCACTGTCAAGGGATTGTCATCTAAGTGCCCCAGAGCTAACACTACACTTATATGCTATCTAACACACACGGTGCACATACTTATACACTACCTTTCTCAACATTCTGACGTTCCACTTAACTCTACTCCGCATTAGAATCTGGAGACAGACAGACAACTCGCCCAAAACTCAACGCTTTTAAGACAGAATAAACTAGCATCTACAGTCTGCTCTAGTGCTTTATTATTCTTTGTTTTTACGATGCGATCTTGCTTTGAATGCACATGCGTTTGATAGGAGCGACGCATCAAAGAGAAACCTGGAAGAAGGCAAGCTGAGATCCGCCAATTTGGCATTCGTAACCTCGGACAGGTCATCGGAGATTGAGCATTCGGAAAGGATATCCTCAAAGGAATTTGGCCATGAATAATTCACTCATTCATAGAACGGCCGCACACAAGTCCCAGAACATCGGCGTTCTAGAAAGGCACATTAGTTTCGACGCAAGTGTTCTGCATCTACGCTGGTTCGTGTCCCTCGGCACAGTAAAGTTAATATTACCTGAACAAATAGAGCCGTCAGGTCCAACCTACAAACCCGACGGTATTTCAGAGCCATTGGTACACAAGTCGAAACTTTCATGACATATACGTGCTCGCTGCGCACTACAGAGCTTTGCGCTTACAGAAACCACGCACTTACTACAACTATTGTGTATAAAAACCACGTGATCGGAAGAGGACATTTACCCCTCAGAACCAAGGGCCGAATTCACAAAGCTTTTCATTCGTAAATTATCTTCGCCATTGGCTGGCCGCGTTCGCTAATGGCGGTTCCAGCATCAAGATTCGCTTAAATGTTGCTCTTTTGAACAATTCTAGAAGAAGAGCATTTTCTGAAGATAGCTCCAGTTTTCTATCCAAGGGACGTTATTTCTCCACTTCGACGAATGTCCTTGAGCAACAGGGGTAGTAAGTGAAGAAACGGGCTGCACGGTACGCACGAAATGGTGCACAGTTTCTTTGCATGGCAGCGCTGAACACGCAGGGTCAAAAGAACGTGAAAATATAAACTGAGGGCGCCGATTACGCAAAATGTTGATTGTGTTCAGTCAAGCCTGCTGAAACCTAATGTTTGTGTGCTAGAAATTTTGGCTAAGAACGGGCTAAGTGTGTGCGCAGCCTAAGCAAAACAATCGCTGCAATTCGCTATGGAGCAGTCAAAGAACCTCGGCTTCAGCATTTCAGTCAAAGAACAGAGCCCCCCCCCCCCCCAATTCGAGACTCTTTCCGTATACGGCAACATCCACGTGCCGCCGTCCTCCTTGAGAGGAGAGCGCCCAATTGGGACAATCAGTTGGGCCAATTCTGAAACTGTAGTTGCCATAGACACAGATAATAAGGACGAATGAAATATGAATCGGTCTCGCGTTCGCGGAAGAGCCGTTTGGCAGCATCATACGAGAATGTCGCTAGCCTAAACCCTTGTTATTCTCCGACTGCACTTGCAACACTAAAGGAACGTGGTCACTCCACATATAGTCGGCTTAAATGTAACAAAATTTTGTCCCTAGGCTGACTATTCCGGTTAAACCCTGGTAAACAAATGATTATGTCCAGATGAGAAAGGAAAATGGGCACTTACATAGACTTCCGTCCACACATACTTCCGTTAGACGGAAAGCCGGCAGTATACGTACATAAAATGGCACCTCCGGGACAGAGGCGAAAGAGCATGTCATTTGCTGAAATCCCGGTATATACTGTGTATTTGCATGTGTTTGTGTTGGGAGGTCATTCTCGTTGGGTTGCTGAGCTGGCCTATGAGACAGATTCTTCCACCCTGCTATGCTCTCCCAAGACCAAGAGTGTTAACTTTTGTTTATATATATGTTGCCACATCCTATATGGTCGCCGCGGGTATGTGCCAGGCGATGAGAACGACGCTGAAGTAGCGCGCGAGTGGAAAAACGGAGACGACAACAACGTCGCGTTGACTGCTCTGATAAACTGCTTTCATACGCCCTCTACGCCGGCTTTCCCGTCTCCTACAGGCTGCGACACTATATATATATATATATATATGTATATATATATAGCACAGGCGCCAAGACGAGACATAGGCGCCTGAACTAGGGATACCTCCTGCGTCTCAAAACTCAAGCAAAGCACTTCTTGCGTAGCCAGTACAGTGATGCAAGCGAAACGTGACTACGCGCAACGTCTGCTTTATTTTAACGAGTTATGCCCGACTGCCAGTACATCCAAACTGTGGTTAGCGCAGCTTTGAAGATTGCTGCGTAACAGCCTTCAAACATTTCTGATGGCCGATGAAGTCTACAAAGGTCGCCTTTGTTGTAGGTGTTCTTGAGAAGGGTTGAGAGCGAGAGAGAGAAAATGATGTATAGAAAGGCAGAGAGGTTAACCTGAGGCATTTCCAGTTGGCTACCCTGCACGGGGGGAAGGGTGAAGGGGGATAAAAAGAGAAAGAGAGCGGAAGGAGGAGAGAGAAAGAAATAGAGAGGAGCATGACCAAACCGCGAACACTACAGAGCGGTAGGGCGCGGCGTTCTTACAGTATATCGTGAAGCCGCGCAGACCGCAGTAACCTTAATAACGCGAGTAAGGCCTTTAGCGTGGATGTTCTGAGGGAGTACTGACCTGAAACTTTGAATTCTGATAGTGGACGATTGTCCAACTGGTCCAACTGGTTTACAATGCTGCAAAATTGACGTGAGGTTCAATGTGGCACCAAATGCGCCGGATGTGCCCCGTGATCAATGCCAGAAACGGGGAAGTGGGAGCGATGACGTCAGTGACTAAGAAATGGGAATTAAGTAGTTGAATTGTTTGAGAGCAACTGGCCATCTTAAAACTGAAAAAAAATGAGATGCGCCTTTAGAGGCAAAAAATTTAGGCCACTTTTCGTGCTTCGCTAGACTTCTTCGGAACATACCGCCTTCTGAATAGCAAAAGCCTGCAGTCACGGTTGATATCAGCACGTTGGAATGGAGCGCTTGATTTTCCGTGCAGGTCGGCTAGTGTGATATAAACGCAGAAGGCTCGAGTTGCGGTTGATAAGCATATTTCATTACACTCGTTGTCGCTGAACGTGGAGGTGGTCCGATCAAAACAAAATTTTATAACTCACAAATTTCGGTACCAGCAAGGTAGTCTGAGTAGTAATAGTGACAAGCGCACGGAGGCCGGAGCTTCAACCGCCACACGGACGATATACAAATTCCGACCGCGCGCCTGCCAAAGCATCCACGTTTGCCAAGTGAATTTGATTTTTGTCATAATGCCTAATAAATTATATTTTTCACGGTACATCTACTTTCGGTTACTCGTATGTAAGCTTGGAGGATGCCGTGGAAATTGTCCTTGTTTTGTCTGCCTGAAATGGTGTTCGAAATGCGGTCGTAGCTCCGTCTGTGGCTGGACAGTGTGCAACTGCTCGATGGATCAATGGGCCGTCGGGGAAAGGAAAAAGGCGTCGAGGCTTGTACTCCAATGGGATCTGTGAGAATAAACTGCAACGCCAGCGCAAAGCACAAAATTACCAGCTGCTTGCATTTCGGCCTTCTTCTGTTGATGTTGTTGTTGACGTATTTTATTCTGTGTGTTTACCAGAAGTGCTCCTACATACAGGAAGTACTCGCGCTTTGCAGGAAAGTCGACGAGCACATGACCGAGGTTGACAAGGTGGGCCATATCCTAAAAGGCATCGCGGACGACGCCTTCAATTTGCTCGACGTCTCTACCATCGACGCCATCGTCAATGAATGCCACCACTTCGAGGTAGCAAAAAGCCGCCGCGCCGTACCATAGTTTTCCCGGCTCCCAAACACCCCTGACACGTCCTCTTGTTCCGCTCTTACCTCCACACGACCTTTTCAAGAGAACGTCACACGTATCGTTCGCCGTGAGATTGAAGCGGCGAGTCCGGCGCCTCTTCATCCACGACCCCTTGACGGCACCTTCGACCAAGCGGCCCCCACTATTTCCTTTATTAAAGTAGTAGTACGGCAAGAAAATGCAAACCTTGGCATCCCTACTGCCTGCTCTGTCTCCCGACCTGATTCGGCACCCATTTCCATGTCCACAACTTGTAATGACCATTATTTTGCTCCCAGACACGCAATCCCGCGGAAGTGCGAACCCCAGACAACAAACCGATCTGCTTCCGTTGCCCCCGCGTTGGTCATGTAGCCCGCCACTGCCGCGCCACCTGGATGCAGCGTATTGGAGCTCATTCCCTGCTCTTCGCCCATACGCTGACGCTAGCCTTATTCACCTCGCCGTCTGTACCCTACTTCGGATGCCCCTGGCAGCCGCTCCTCCGCCGTCGCTCCCCGTCCTTCCAACCTCGCCGCTTTTCCTCGCCAAACCGATGGACGGAAAACTAGGCCATGCAGCTCTTGCAGGTAGCGCTGCATCCCGTTCGTCCTGTCCACCGTTGACGCTCCTCACCAACACGAACCTAATTGAAGTAGACGTAGATGGCGTTCCGTTGACGGCATTAATTGATACTGGAGCCCCAGTGTCCAAATGAGCGCTAACGTATGTCATCACCTGAAAAACTCAAAAATGTTCTTACGCCTGCCATCACTCGAGCCGTACGCGTAGCCAATGGTGCCACTGTTGCCGTCAGGGGTATGTGCACTGTGTCAGGGGTATGTGACGTCTACCCCCACAGCATGATAGGCTTCAGAGCAGGCCTTTCGACGCAAAACGCTATGAGGCTGATCAAGGATCAGGTCATCGATGGCAACACGAGAGACATGAGGGCCATAGTTGGGCTGGATTTTGACAAGGCGTTCGACTACATCCTCGATTCCATTGTCTTGGAAACGACCTCGAGCCTTGATTTGGCCAAGCACTTACACGTCTTCACGAGATCATTTCTGGCGGACAGAGAAGCCATCCTCCAGGCTATCGTCGCGTCCGACCCGATTAGGCTTCTTCTAAAGGGACGCCACATGGGTCAGTCATATCTCCGACCCTCTTTAACCTCGCCATGACCAGTCTATAGAGGAAACTTTCCAAGGTTGACGGCATTAACCACACGATATATGCAGACGACATCACCATATGATGCACCAGTGGCAGCGACAAACGCTTAGAGGCTGCGCTTCAAGAAGCTATCGAGGTCTCAGAAGACTACCTGAGACAGATCTCCCTGGCGATGCTCGTGGTGGAAATCAGAGCTACTACTGTACAGGCACAATCGCAGGGTCCCCAAACCGAAAGGTTGGAAGCCTGTAAAGGATATTGGCATCACACTGAAGACAAGTGAGGTCTCATCCCCAGGGTGGACTTTCTCCGGTTTCTGGGTATGACGATCGAATCGAACGGCTTGCATAACCAAGAAAAAACTAACCAAAAAAACCGACAGTGCCACCAGGCTGATAAGGGTTACCAACGAGCCGCACGGACTGATCGAGGACGAGCTCGTCCGGTTGGCTGGCGCTTTCGTGATGTATCATTTTACCTACACCGTGGCCATGCACAACTGGCAGAGGTTGGAACGGGACAAGTTGAACGCGTTGATCCGAAAGGCGGTCGGGATAGCCCATGGGCTTTGCATATTACACGATCTCGGAGCGACTGTTCCGCCTTGGCATGCACAACACCTTAGAAGAGACAGCGGAGTCACAAGAGAGGGCGCAGTTTATCAGGCTGTCTACCACGAGTGCTGCGAGAAACATCCTGAGAGATCTTGGAGTTCACCCGATGGAGACCAAGACCCGTTTCTGCAGCATACCTCCAGAATAGAGAGAGATCGTGTTACCGTTGCCTCTATTCCTCGGAATGTCCACCCCAAGTACAACGTGGGCAGACGGCGGCTTATGGCTAAAGCCCTCCTGAAAGAGGCTCGGTGCAGCCCGGTACCCTGACGGAAATGCATTCACTACAGTCAGCATCGATAACGAAGGGAAAAATCACAACTCCTCGATGATCCGGACTACGGCGGCCGAGGTTGCCGAGCAGGTGGCAATTGCGTTCGCCCTGCTGCACGACAGGAGAACGATATACAGCGACTCGAGATCGGCTGTCCGAGCATTTGCCAAGGACACCGTCTCGAAACTGGTCTTGTGAATCCTACGGGACAAGGAAATCAAGCAACACACGATCATCTGGTTCCCGGATCATATGGTACAGATCAAGGGTGGCCCGCCCAACCTCAACGAGTCGGTCCACAGAGCTGCGCGAAGAGTCATTGAGTCCGTAGCTAACAAGTGGCGCGGCACTGAGGCTTCGGACAACAGGAATCCCCTGCCTCGTACAACGAACTCACAATGTACCCTTATCTGGGGAGACGGAAGTAAATTGAATAGGCCTCAGGCATTGAAACTCAGACTATTGCAAGTCCGGTCATACCTTAGCCCCGCACTCTTACACTAGATCTATCCCAAAATTCAAACATCAAACACTTCCTCTCTTTGCTCAGACTTTGCAAAATGAGAACACATGCCCTGGTGGTGTCCCGCGCTACGGGGCGATGAAGACGTTATGTCGGCCTAGTGAGAGGCTGCCTTACACAGTCCCGATTTCGAATCCCAACTATTAGCAGTCCAACGGGCAGGGACGTGGCAAAGAGGCCAGGCCTTTCTGTCTCGACGTGGGAGAGGCCCGCTACGTGCTAGTGGACGTTTCGATGGGCCTCAATAAAGTTTTTCCATTCATCTATAGGATGGGGCCAGCTTTGCAAGACAGAGCTAATTGGAGATCGCTGGAAGAAGCTTTCGTCCTGCACTGTACGTACGTTAGGCTTATAATAATATAAGATGATAATTGTGACGACGACGACTGCCAATATAGAACAGTAGACATATCAAGAGTATGAAGCTCTACAATGTCGGCAGTGTAAAGAAGACCAAGAAATGTCATTTTTCAAGGCAGGACACACCCGCACCCTCTCTCCGCATCTACACACACACACACACCTTTATGTGCAGATTATTTAGCGTCCATAGCATTTCAATGTTATTAACAACACGACAACACCGAGGCAACTACAATGATGTCGATGGCAACGTTAGCATGATGACGGCTTCTCGGCTGTCATGGCGGTGGCGGCATGATTACAGTGGCACGACAACAACATGAGGGCAGCTTGAGGACATTTGTTGATTCACATGCGAAGGACTCTTGATATAAATTCTAGGAACTACAAATGCGCTGAAACCAGCGCGGTAAGCGACTGTAACTTACAGTTCCATGGTAATTAGGTTAGTTATTTCATAATTTCGAGATTTGGCTTTTGTGTAGACTTCGTTTTGTTTCTTTAAATTTCTTTGTGTCAAATTCTATCTTTATAGCACCCTTTGCTTTTGCACTTCCAGCACTAAACGTAAGCATGGCGTTATAAAATTTCACTATCGCATGACATTCAAATTTCGCTAACCTTATCTCCATTTCAGTGGCTGTGTGCAGCCTGCATTGGCGTTCGTTGTGCTACAAATGATACCGTGCTGTGACAGTCTGCGGTGATAGCTAATAACCAGTTGTTATCGTACGTCTTTGCTCCCTGTCTCTCTCTGTCTATACTTTATCTTTTTAACTTGTGAACTACCGTTTTCCTCTGTAGGGTAGCACACCAAGTTTCCCGTTCTGGTTGCCCTGCCTTCACCCCTCATTATGTCTGCCTTTTATCTCAAACTTTATTAACTCTGCGCTGTATTGACACTTATAAATTGCTTTATTTTTTCAGGAGACTGTCTGTGGTCGAATTACCGTTGTGAAGAAGATTAGCGCGTTGCTTTCCTTTCAAGCATAATTCTTCCAATGAAGACTTCAATTCGAACTCACACTTTTGGCAGTGCTTCTTTTCTTTAACTGTCCCCACAGCGTAACAATGTTATTCCCGTACTTGGGAAACTTAACAAAGCGATTTAAATTGTGCACTCAGCGTACAATTACGGACATTCAAACCCTAAAAGTTAGATCACTGCTTTCCGCAGTAGCAGAAATTTGTTTATATGTTTCTCTCGCCTAGCCCGTAATATATGCTGGTAAGTTGTTCATCCTGCGGGTACTTGTTATGTCACCTGCCAACGGGAAAATGCTTCATTATGGAGTCCGCAAAATGCCAGAAATGTTCCTGTAGCATTTCACAGCTGATTGTTCTCGTTCTTGCTGTGGCCATAAGAAAGGTTTACTCTGTATAGAGCAGACACTGAACTAACATACTGAGTTTCTGTTAACTAATAGAGAGACGTGCAAACATTGCTTTATGAGCTTAGAATAGGAATGGCCTTCACCAACCGCTTCCTACATAGTATAAGGTGCTGAGATATTATGGTGAACCACATCAGGATATCTAACATGGGCTCGCCTACTGGACGCGCAGAAGAGACGATAACTTTGCGTCAAGTTTAGAGCAATGGGAATTATAGTTCCCTTAGGAACCATTTTTCGGAACATGGCCTTGTCCATTTGTTACTAGGAGGGCATCATATGCTGTGCTTTATGAGCACTGCTAAATCAGGGTGCGCATGTAAGAACTTTATTTTCTTTTGTTTTTCTACCTGGCGCTAGAGTATACAATGTTACGTCTTAAACTATTCCTTTATTTTTCATATCGGTCAGTATTTTCTTTGCGTAATTTTCGTCATTCATACCGCATTAGTTCATATAGAGGGAAAATGAAGCAGCAGGAAGCACAGGCTTCCAAATTATCCACCTGATCCCTCCGTTAAATCTGTATACCTTGTTATGGCCTCCACACATGGCACGTGCCCTCTATGTGGAGAGTGGTACAGGAAAAGTTAATTAAACGCCAGCTACAGAAGGTGAAAACACGGCAGCAATAGAATACAATCTCATGTGTAATGAAAGAAAAAGTCACTTCATTCCTGCCTCATGTCACTGTCTTCTGCCGCACCGCTTAAGTTTGCGATGACCCGAATCAACCTCTCTGCCACCACGGCGCCTCAATCGTGAAAGAAACGTCGCGCAAGAATGTGGCTCAACAAATGTTTGGTGACGCAACGCAACCAAGACGGCGCCGCTTATTGTGACTCCGCGACAGGCTGATAATGCAGCGGAGAGTTGAAAGAGTAATTTTTCGCCTCGTCCTTCTCAAATGCCGAGGTGGCTGTAGCATCCATGCACTCCGGCCTTGAGCTGCAGTCTTGCAGACGTTGTTGTTGCCCCCCTTCAGAGACCGGCGGCATCTGCTGTGGAAAGCCTCCAGCACTTTTCGTGCGCCGTACTCATATAGACCTTGTCAAGGCCACACTGTCGGTACGAGGTGCCCGCCTCCATCATAACTCCTCTTCAAATTACCGTTGATGGTTCCGCCGTTTGAACTACACGTCGAGAACAGTCATGGTTGAACGACAGATTTTGTTTTTAATTTTTCTTCGTGGCGTTAATTTTTGGTCGGCAGAGTGATAAGACGAGCTCAGCAATGAAGAAAGTAACAGAAATGTCGTGCTACTAATACATATATGGGTGACAATTCCACCTAATGTGTACCTTGGCAATAAAACAAAATGGTCTTTAACGTGCGCAAAACACATCCAGCTGTATTAGATTTAGACGCACCTTCGAGAGAGGGACGAATTTTTAAACGATAAATTAAAGACACTTATTGCATCTAGTGGCATCTGCTGGGCCAGTAACGGCGTAAGTTGTTCAGTTATACGTTTCTATTTTGCAATCGGAGACGTCAGGCAAAATTGAACCTTGCCCCTACTATACATGGGCTGTACTTTTGAAGAAAGACGGAAAACCTGTGGAAGTGCACAATCGGAGACTTAAACAATATTGTTCACCAGTGAAGGCCGGGCTTTCACACTTCTTACTGTGAAATTATTGGGGCATTTGTTCATCAGGCTAGTCAAAGAAATCTGTAAACGTAAAACGCGTCTCAATAGCACCCATATGCAATATTCTATATTCTTCGTTTTAATATGTCTATTTCACTTGTGTCTTCATCATCGATAAATGTTATAGTACTCGAGGTACCATTCCATACGTGTTAGCAGCATCTTCTCCATGACCTTACCGATGAAACTCGCAATTGAAATCGGCTGGTACGATGTAAGGTGCAGCGGAGAATTCCCAGGCTTCAGTAGAGGCACCAGTCGGCTACACTTCCAACCATCGGAGACTATGCCTCCACGTCAAGATTGATTGAATCTATCCGGAAGACAACGTTGTGCTGTTCAACCTAGCTGTCTTGATGCAGCATGGTTACCTCAAAGGGACCGGGTCGACGATGACAATCGCCGGCACGCTGCCAAGGCCGCTTACAGTTCTTCCATAGAAAAAGGCTCCGTGTTTTGATCTCTGGCGATGGGAACGTCATGTAGCGAGAAGTCAGCCAGCAGAACGAAATCGCCGGTAACTTTCCCATAAAATTCTCCCGCGACCTCAAGCTCTGGACGTCTTAGACGTAGCGCCATCGCTGAGAAGGGACGACATTGTTGTGGGGGTGAAGCGAAGACCCTGAAGAATTCTCCACATGAGCGATAACGGCTTGCGAGGGTCCAGCGATTCGCAGAACCTCTTCCATCATTGCTCTTGACGTTTCTTCATCTGATGCTGAACTTTCTCCTGAATGTATCGGCCTTCCCTCAGGTCATAAATGGACTTAGTGCATGCCTACGTCGTCTCGGTCGACCGGCGGATGACCTGAAGCCTCTCCAATTCTTGGTCGAAATCTGTGCGCTTTGAAGATGTTGTAAACGTCCGCGTAGAGGCCTGCAGAGCGTTTATGATCATGTCTTCGAGGGGCTCAGGAAGGTCATGTCTGCACTTTCACTGTGGATGGACATTCGGTAAGCTTGCCAGTCCACCTGTCTTGAGAGCACAGGGTAAAGAGAACTGTCAAGGCTAATAGTCATGTACGCAGGAATATCGTCGCTGCCATGAGTTTCATTGTCTGTGAACCATAGAACTTTGGAACTTAAACTATGCGACACTAATGTCAAGTCGATGTAGCTGCTGTAACCCACTCCTCGGAGATAAATGGGGCTGCCATCGTTTACCTCTCAGTCAATGCTTGGCAGCGACATCAACAAGACTCTTGTCTCGTAGATTTACCCTGATGCTTCCCCATAGTGGATGATGGGTGTTATAGTCACCCATGGTTATCCAAGGTCCCGGGATTTTTGTGAGTATGTCGTTTAGTCTATGTCGATCAAGTCAACGAGGTGGGACCTATCAGTGTGAATGAAACTTTCTTCTTTTTAACATGGCGACGCACGTGTTGATTATCGTTGTGATGCGGCATTATTTGGTGAACACACCTGAGCCCCTTGCGGATATACACAACAACTTGACTACGTTCAATCCACGATGAAGAAACTAATAATTCGTAGCCCAACAGTCGAATTCTTCTTGAAAAATGAGGTTCACAAATTATGATATGTTGTGAAGTCAGCACGTCCCAAGTTCCATGATGTCAATTTCACCGCTGACTACCAATGTTCTGAAGTCGGTGGTCCGTGGCACCAACGAAGTTTCAGGCCCTGTTTCAGGTAATTTAGACATGCAGTAGCTCCTGTGCCAGAGTTTACGCTTGAAATATAGGTCAATGCGTCAGAAAGAGCTAGCGAAAATCGATGTTTTTCAAATCGAAACTGAACAAAACGCCGCCATTATCGCCCAGTAGAAGTGACGTACAGTTAAGAATGTGCAGAACCAACACCCGTGCTGTCTGCTTTACCAAGGCCTCCTCGAAAGGAGGCTATGGGTTTCCTTACTTGCATTTCGTTCTGCTGTGTCAGCGAACAGGTCGCGTACATCTGCTAGCCACAGAGTGAGTATACTCTGTTAGATGCTTCGTGCGCTGGGACAATGCCGTTGCGCGCCCGCGATGTTCTTTTAATGCGAAGTATTCTCCGAGTCCAGCCTGTTTTCTCTAGCTGGTTGTCTACGTCCAAAAGCAGTGCCTCAATGTGTTCTGTCACCACTCGATGAGAGTGCATTGGGATGGCCCAGCTGAAGGGGCGGCATAGTCCTGCTTAACGCGGACGCGGCCTACGCGTGCTGCAGTTACGCTAAATGACCAAAAATTGGACGCTATGCAGTGTAGTGTGGCTGGCGCGGGAATAGAACATGTCCTATCTTACGCCGGACCAGCTGGGAAAGGGTGCGTCGTACCCTAGCTTGTCTGACCAGCACCATGCTGTTCCGAGCTCACTGAAGCGAGCGTGTTGCTTTGCGGCTTCGCCAAACAAAGCGCTCGCTCGCCGCGCACTTGTCCGCTAGCGCTACGGCTACAACTGATCGTCGCGCTGCAGTGCGCCACGTTTAAAGCGCAGGCTAAAATTTTAAAACGATCTTAGCGTCTCCGCCATGGCGTATCCGACTTCAGCGGTCGCTGCATGGAACGCTGGAAGCGTCGAAGCCGTCGACCGATCAGACAACAACCGCCATCTGTAGTAAAGGATTATAAGTAGTTGAGGCTTGGCGTGACCGGGCTAGATGGGCACGGTGCTAGAGCTCGAAAACTCACGGCAGACAGGCCGGAATGCGGCCGTGATAAAGCGTCGCCTATTTCGCTCTGGCGGCATTGCATTCCTGCATGGCTTGCCACAGCATCTGCACCGTGACCGCCGTGTGTCGCGTTCTCCTTCGGGACAAATGCAGCATGCGGTTCCTGCTCGTTTCTGCCGTGCTGTGTCAGAAATCATTTCGTTCGTCAACTTCGACGCGTCTGATGTAGAGACACACGAAATATCTGGAAGACGGTGTACTAGCGGAAATGATCGCTCCAGAATATCGCCCTTAATTACAATTTACCTTTGAACGTTACCTTTGGTTCTTCTGCGCCATCTCGGCATATAGTACTTATAGTACACCCGAGAAAGAATTTGCCAAGGAAATCTTGGTGAGTAAGTGACTGTGCTCTTGAAATGCAGCTGGTGCAGCTTCTTCAACTGCAGTTTACATGCTTTGAGCGCGTTCGTTGGTCTGCGTCACACTTGCCTGCTGCGCCGCTGTGCCCACTTTCGCTCTGAAAGCTGGGACACGAAAGATGTGTTCGGCCTTCCTCTAATTAGCGTTGTGTGCTGCACAGACATTGCTCGTGTTTTAATACGTATGCGAGCGCCTGACGGCCACGGAATTCAATGGCACTCTTCCAACATCTCAAATCGCGAGCGCAACAGGGAGAACGCACGCCAAGAGAGCGCCTGTCTGCTCGCAAGTGATGAGCGAGCAATGCGCCTGACTCTCCAAGTGCAACATTGTGCAACTGAGAGATCAACAGTTGCGTGCGGTTCTTCAATATTCGCCATATCCACATCGCTACCACTTTAATGGCAGGAGCACGCGTTGTCTGCAGAGGCGCCATTCAACAGCTACACAATGGTGGCCTCGTTTTTGATCATTATTTAACACATTTCGGAAGAAAACCTTTATGGGGCTGTATTGAAGATAACTATTCCCGATATTCTGTCGTCGGGAGCCTCTTCTCTGGGACGTCATCATAGGTATGTTGATGCAGCGGATGTGAGGTATATAATTGAATCAGAACGATTTCCTTGCCAAATGTTTGTCATTTTTACTCACTTCATTCTTCTTGGTTACTCAAAATGTCTCAATAGTGCTTCTTTTTCAACTCGTATAATCATTTTATTTAAATCCCCCGATTCTTGCCCAAGCCTCCATAGTTGGCATGAGCGATTCTTGGAGGCAGACAAACAAACAAACAAACTGCTGATTTTGGTGTCTATAGCCTGTCCATTGAGTTCACTTCGGTTGGCATTTCTTCAAATGTTTATTAAATGTGCAGTTCTGTTCAGATTAAGGCACAGCCACTCCCTCCCGGTTGTAAATATTAAAGGCATTATTAGAGTACGTATTCATGTCGTGGTTATTTTATCCCTCATGTATGGTGTTGCATTGACTGCAGAGACAAATATATATTTCTACTGAATGTTATATGTGAAATGAGCTTTCCGAAATTCTGGCATTCTTCTATTCCCAGACAGACATAGGAGAGATAGAAATTGACTATACGACTGAATTTCTGAAAGTATATATATTTTAACACCCTATTTATTTTCTAGTAAAGAGCGCTTACTTTAGAGGTCTCACCCTTTATTTATTTTTAATAGACACACTTGTCTATTGAATCTAGCAGTTAATATTTCCATTATTCGGAAGTGCACAGCGCCTGATGCACTGAAATTAACATTGTTGCATGAGCAGGCAATCAACTCACGTTGCGTTGCTGTTTTGCGTTGTTGCATCGAAAATTTGCCACATACCCAAGAGGTCGAATTGTCCAGGGTTCCCCGCAGAAACAACATGCGGCTATCGGAAAACGCTACTGTGGATTTGCCTACAGTAATCCTGACTTTCCTCGCCCTTTTGGCAATACCTTGAACAAGTTAGCAGAAATGTTCCCAGATGTATGTATTTTGCTTTTTGGTACTTGAATTACCAACACGTTTACTAGTCAAGTACCCTTGCGTAAATACGAGGCATGCAGAAACCAAAAATAAATTTTATATGTTTGTCTTATTTCTGTCTTTATTGCTTTAAAACACATGGTACGAGTACGGTAAGCATGAAAAGCAGCATAGTTTGCGTTCTCGAAGAACGACCGACTACTTTCAGCATAATGTTTATCATTTTCCTCAGAGACCAAGAACATGTTAGAGAGTGAGCTTTATTCGTTGTTACGCAAATGCCATTTGCTTCTTAGAAAGGCGGAATGCGGAACCGCTCGATGTCTGCGAAACAACTACTGCGGCAGTCTCCTAGTGCGTAGGGCGCCCAGCTGGACTTCGGCATGGGCGTGGTTCGATTCCCACCACCAGACGCCCACGGGTTTAAGAGACGGGTACAAGTAGCCCTCCGGCCAGGCGTCCGGGTTTCCAGCGGTTCGCTGCTTGGGAGAGGTTCCTTCAGACCACTTTGCTTGCTGTGCAAAAACCAAAACAAACAAAATACCAGGGCTCTAGAAGGAGTCCGGCAGTCTCATTCTGCGAACTTCCCAATAGGTCATTGTCATGCCAAACGTCTGGAACTTTCGCCGAGCACCAGGGTTGGAGGGTGTATGTACCCATCTCACTAGTAGGTACCCGAGCGGCAGCAGTCGTCGGACTGCCGTGGATGCGGTGCATGCTCGACTATTTCACTAAAGCTGCGGTGGGGACAAGGGGTCCCCAGAAAGCCTCGCAAATCTCACAATGGCCCCTTTTCGAGATGAGAACCCTTATATAGACAAGCGAACGCCAAGTCATGGTACATCCCCACCCATTAGAAAAAAATCCGCTGCGTTTCTGGCAGCACCGGGATTCGAGTCCAGTACCTCCCAGATACAAGACAAAAGCTCTACCACTACACCACCGATGCGGCGAGAAAAAAGAAGCATGGTTAGAATTCTCCACGTGATAAAATCACGGGTATAAAATTAGAAACTCAGAGACAGAGCGGAAATATGTGGCGCAACATTTGATGTGGGACAAGATAACTAAAGAGTAGGCAACGATGACAGTTCTCTTTCGTAGAAACAATTTGCCCTGGTGTAGTTTGCTTGTTTGCAGTAAACACGTGCGTCTGGGGCACATTGCGGAGGCAATTTTATAAGCTTAAGTAGGTGAATACAGGGCGTCACAAGCATCTGCGTTGCAGGGAGAGTACTTCTTGTTAGGCCTGAAGACAATGTTCTTTCCATGTTTTGTGTTAAATTGAGTCGGTGAACTTGTTTGTAGTGGTGCGACGTGGAATTGGTCGAAGAAAAACAGGGCCGTTGGGGCTGTGAAGAAACAGGCAAGGTTTATACTTGAGGGGTACCTGCATGAAAGAGGAAAGAAAAATTTGACCCAGATCGTTGCGTACACTTTCCTACATCTTTCTTTTTCCATGAGCCACAAGATTCTACGCCAATAATATCTAGCTTACAGCAGTACTGAATGCTTCGAGGATCTTTGGCACGCCTTCTAGCCCTCCCAGAAGCGAATTACGGACAGGCAAGGCCAGCAGAATTTTCCCCCAAGCTTTTGTACATGTCCTAACGCTGAAGTTGGTAATCTGCGGTG